>NC_046306.1:12362656-13000989 GCF_004115265.2 Rhinolophus ferrumequinum | reverse complement strand
CAAAAGTTGACCACATTACAGGGAGAAATAGAATCCATAATAATAGTGGCACAGTTTCAATATAATATATTAAATTTTAAAAAAATTGGGGTAAAAATACACATAACATAAAATTTACCATATTAATCATTTTTAGGTGTACAGTTCAGTAGCGGTAAATATCTTCCCATTGTTGTCCAAGCCATTTCCAAAACTTTTTATCTCGTAAAACAGAAACTCTACCTATTAAACAACTCCTCACTTTCCCTCTCCCAGCCCCTGGCAACCACCTCTATGAATCTGACTGCTCTAGGTACCTCCTCTAAGTAGAATCACACAGTGCTACTTGTCTTTTTGTAACGTGCTTGTTTCACTTAGCATAATAGCCTCAAGGTTCATCCGTGTTGTAGTGTGTGTCACAATTTCCTTTCTTTTTAAGGCTGAAAAATATTCCATTGTATCATTTATCCACTCATCTGTCGGTGGACATTTGGGGTTGCTTCCACCGTTTAGCTATTGGGAACAATGCGGCTATGAATACGTGTGTAAATATCAGTAGCTGGAGATTTTAATACCTCTTTCTCCATAATTGATGGGGCAACTAGTCCAAAACACCAAGTCAGTGTGGCAACATGATCTGAATAATACCAGTAACTGCCTTGAGCGAATTGCCTTTTATTATAGTTAGTTCATTATACCCAACAACTTCTTTTTTATAATTTCTTTTCTTTTTTTCCAACAACTTCTTTTTAAGTGCATGTGGCCCCTTCACCAGGGCAGACTTAGGCTGTGCCTCAAAACCAGTCTCACTATATTTCAAAAGGCAGAAATCTTAGGGTGTGTTGTCTGATCACAATAGGATGGGTTAGATATCCATCACAAGGTATCCTGAAAAAACCCACATGGTTTAAAACTAAGCTACACATGTATATATAACCGATGCATCCCAGAAGAAATCATGAAGAAAATTAGGAAGTACTTCAAACTAAATGGAAATGAAAAGATAGTAGTATATCAATTTTTGAGGGGTGCATCTAAAGCAGTGCCTAGAAGGATTTTTTAGCTTTAAATATTAATTTAGCTTTAAAGCTAAAATGTTAATTTTAGCTTTAAATGTTAAGGGCTGACACTCTAGCCCTTATGGAGAGTCTCTTACATATTTTATTAAAAAAAAAAAATCTCTCTTGCCTGGACGAGCTGGAGTGGTTTCTATTGTTTCCAAGTAAGAATCTTGATCAGTCATTATACTGGAAATGGGGTCTGTGGTGGTAATTTTATGTGTCAGGTTGGCTACGCCATGACACCCAGGTGTTTGCTCACGTCTGGATGTTACCGTGAAGGTATTTTGTAGATGTGATTAACTTTTACAACCAATGTATTTGAAGGAGATCCCTCTCGATACCCTGGATGGGCTTTAAATGCAGAAACAGAGTTTTCCTGGAGAAGAAGGAATTCTGCTTCAACACAGTAACTTTGACATCCTGTCTGAGTTTCTAGTCTGCTGACCTGTCCTATGGATTGTGAGTGGACTTGCCGACTCCCACAATTGTGTGAGCCAATCCTTAAAATCTCTCTCTCTCTCTCTCTCTCTCTCTTTCTCTCTAATACATATATATGTATATACAGAGGGTGCCCCCAAAATGTATATACCTTTTAAGAAAGGAAAGGAAAACTGTATTAAAATTGTAATAGTCAATATATACCGATAACAAAAGATGAATACAAGTTCTGAAATTACAAGAGGTGCTCAAAGTGGTGACCATCAGCGTCCAGACACTTCTGATCACAGTGAACTACTGCTTGAGCAATGTTGACCAAAGTGTCCACTTGTATACATTTTTTTGGCACCCTTGGTGTGTGTGTGTGTTTGTGAGTGTGTGTGTGTGTGTGTATGTATACACACTTGACACTTGAACAACACAGGTTTTAACTGTACAGGTCCACTTAAATATGTGGATATTTTTCCAAAAATACTGGAAACATATTTTCTTAATAACGTTTTATTTTCTCTAGCTTACTTTATCTTAAAAATAGAGTATATAGAGTACATATAATCTATATAACATACAAACTACGTGCTAATTGACTGTTTATGTCCTCGGTAAGGCTTCCAGTCCACAGTAGGCTATTAGTAGTTCAGTTTTTGAAGAGTCAAAAGTTATACGTGGATTTTCGAATGTGCAGGGGGTCTGCACCCCTAACCTCTGTGTTTTTCAAGGATCAACTGTACATCTTTTATTGGTCCTGTTTCTCTGAAGAACCCTGACGGATACAAGGGTGTCTCCCAACCTCTCGCCTGCATGTAGCTTAGTAAGGCATCTAAGATATCCAATACTTCCTGATCGCCAAGTCCTAGTGACATGCTCTTATCCATCACTTGGACCAAAGTGATACTGTCGGATGGTGAGATGGTCACGCAGAGTTGGAGGCCAGGCCTCGTACTGAAGGAAGATGGTGAAGGTGAGCAGCTGTCACTGCCGGATGAAACCAGACTGCTCCGGTACAGGAGCTAGAGCCCTGAGGATGATTTTGCTAACTGTCTGACATTGGGTAAGTCGGTTCCCTCCTCGGGCTCTGTTGTTGTCTCATCTGTGAAATGAGAAGGTTGGATAAAATGACCTCCGAAGACCCTAGTACTCCTTCTAATCCTGAACTTCTACACACGATTAGAACTCTGTCTTGCCAGCTGTGGGATACTGACCAGTCTATCACTCTCTCATCCTCGGTTCTCTTCCTTGAGAGAACCTTCCCTTGACATAAAAGCAGCCAGAATTCAGGGCTCTCTTAAGATGGATTTGTGGAAGCTTTAAGGCACCCCCCCACCCCCATCTTTCCAAGCTGGCACCTACTTGATCAATAAACCTTTCCTTACTCCAAACTCTGACGTTTTGAATATTGGCCTTTGAAGAGTAGGATACATGAACCTTGAACCAGTAAAAATAGTAGCTTCACATAGTGTTTGATTCACTGAAAGCTTCCTGCTAGACGAATAGAAAAGAACATTATTGACTTTTCTGCCAGGGAAACAGGCACAAAGGGATTCTAGAGGCCAGCAGACGAGTCTGGGTGAAGGTCGCACGCTCTAGTCCCTTAAGGACTACGGGGGCCGGGAATGGGTGCAAAGAGTAGAAGGAGAACCCCAGAATTGATTAGGTGGAGCCTCTGGCATCCCATGGCTCTCTGGTGCTGCTCCTAGGAGGAGAGGAGTCACGTTGGTGACAGAGACTCACAATGGGAAAGGCACCAGGGCTGGTGGTGCCCTGCAGCCTGCCCCAGACCCTCCTGGCTCGGGAAAGGAAGGCTCTGCAGTCACCAGATACCTGGCCCCACAGAAGCCCTGACAGCCTTAGCTGGGCCCTGCTACAGGTCAGGCTGTGCCTGCTGGCAACGATCTCAGAGCAGGTGTGCTGAACCTCACAGCCTGGGGCATGGTGGGAAACAGCCGGCCTTTGGGTTCCCTCCTCCCCTTCTCCAACCATCCCCATCCGTCAGGAAGCTGGGCCCCCAGCTCTCAGCCCATTGTAATAACAACTGTTCACACTGGCTCTTCCCTGGACAGTTCACCAAACAGGCTCTTTGGAAATGGCCTGGGAGGGGGGTTGGAGGGAGAGAGAAAAACTAGGCAGATGACCCCCTCCATTTTATAGGAGACGAAACCAGGACCCAGACGAGAGCCCGTTTCTGTGTCTGCCTTCCCCACTGGACTATGAGCCACTTGAGGGGAAGGACGAAGTCTTGATCACTCAGTCCTTCATTACAGGCAGAGGAAACAGCAACTGCAAAGGTCCTGAGAAAGGATGCAGTTGTCCTGCTGGAGAAGCTTCTAGATCAGTGAGCAAAGTGAGTGAGAATGATGGGAGATGCATTGGAGAAGTGGGCAGGCGTGTGGTCACGTAAGGCCTTGTATTCGGTTGGTGCAAAAGTAATTGTGGTTTTTGCAATTATTCGTAACCTTTTAAAGCGCAATTACTTTTTGTGTGTGTGTAAAGCGCAATTCCTTTTGCACCAACCTAATAGAACATGCAAAGGAGTCTGGCTTTTATTCCAGTTACCAGGGAAGTCACTGGAAGGTGCTTACGCTGAGAGCAGACGCTGAGAAGACAAGAGCCAATAAGACAGATCTGCCCTCATCTATTAAATGTAGGAGGTAGACAGTGAAATAAGTGACTAGTCACAGGGACTGTGACCCTGCCATGAGGAGGGACCCACAGGGGCAAGTGCACAGAGCTGTGGCCTACTTCCAGCCAGAGAGCCCGAGAGCACGTCCCTGGGGGAAGAGAGATTTCCGCTGAGACGTGAACGCTGAACCATAGTTAGCCAGTTGGAAAATAAATTACAAGAAAGGGGACGGGAAGTGGCATTGCAGGCAGAGGGTACGGTAAGTACAAATGCCTGAAAAGAGAGAAAGCCTGGGCGTTTGCGGACCATAGCCGTTTAGTATGGCTACATGGTAGGATGCAGGCAGGGGTTGGTCTGGGGGTGGCTAGCGGGGGTCTGCTTCTCTCCCTTAAGGTACTGTGAACCTTTTCCTACTCGGTTAGCACCCTTCTACTATATGAGCTCTAAGGGTTGCATTGCATTCTTCCCCTACACATTCTGTTGCCTAGTAACCAGTACCCTAGTGCTGGGCATTTAGGTTCTCTCTGGGTTTTCCCTATCTTAAACAATGCTGTGATGAATATCTTTGTCCGTACATCTTGTGCACGTGTATTATTATCTCCATATAGTAAAGATGGGACGTGCTGGGACTGCCCAGTGGACGGGCTTGGGCACTGCTTTGGACAGGCCTGAGCTGGACCTGTTTCCCAAACCAGTCCCCAGGTCTCTTGGGCAGCCTTTTGCTGGGTTTTTACTTAAGGGGCCCTAAACAGGGAGATGCTGGGAGAAGGTCCAAGGGAGCGATGAAGAGCCCTGACCATGAGCTCTGACTGCCCAGGCCAGATAACAGGCAGGGAGGAGCCCAGACCCAGGGCCCCACAGATCCTGTTGTTGTATGTTTGTGCAGCTGACCTGGTGCACCAGCTCCTGGGCCCTTCCAAGGACACAACAAATGCACTTCAGGTGCAGGTCTTAAAAGTTGGGGTGCCAGATGTAGGGTTCAAGATGTGGGTGCCAGATATGGGGCTTTGTTTGGTCCTCAGGGAGAAGCTCAGGGTGTTGCATGCCCTCCCAACTGTGGGTCAGCTCCCGATTACGGCCATGTGTCTCAGCCCCTCCTACCTGCTTTGATGTGAGATTTTTCTTGTTCGCCTGATGTGTAGGAGCTGCTCGGCTCTTTTTTTTTGTGGGGTGGGGGGAAGGGGTGTTTTCAAAGGAAACTTGCATACGTAGCTGTAGATTCTGTGTGTCTGTGGGAGGAGATGTGTTCAGGATCCTCCTATGTTTCCATCTTGAATCAGAACTACAACAAAAGGACTTCAAATTGAGCATGAACCTTCTACATGCGCATTGGTTCAAATCACAGCTCTACCACTAAGGAGCTGAGTGACTTTGGGCCAGTTTCTCAAACTCTCTGAATCTTAGTGTCCATATCTACACAATGGGGAAGACACCTAACAGGGTATCGTGGAAGGTAAGTGAAGTTGACAAGTACTTGGGCCCATTGTCCAGGCTCCCTATAACTGATGGTGGATATTTTCATTGTCCTCTTGGGTCTCCATCCTTTTTTTCAAAAATTATTCTAACAGTTTTATTGAGATAAAGTTCACACGCCATATAATCTACCCATTTAAAGTATACAATTCAGTGGTTTTTACTGTGTTTATCACAATCAATTTTGGAACTTTCTCATCAGCGCCCCCAAAGAAAGCCTGTACCTGTTAGTCGTCATTCGTTAGTCCTCTTGCTGATCTCCCTCCCTTCCCAGTCCCAGGTACCCACCTATTTACTTCTGTCTCTATGGATTTGCCTCTTCTGGACATTTCATATACGTGGAATCATACAAAATGGAAATCATACAAAGTCTTTTGTGTCTGGCTTCTTTCACTTAGCACAATGTTTTCAAAGTTCATCCAAGCTGCGGCATGCATGAGTATTTCATTCCTTTTTATTGCCAAATAATATTTCATTGTGTGGAAAGACCACATTTAATATATCCTTTCATCAACTGGTGGACATTTAGATTGTTTCCACCGTTTGGCTCTGATGGATAATAATGCTATGAACATTTGAGTGTGGACACGTTTTCATTTTTCTTGAGTATATACCTAGGAGTGGAATTGCTAGGTCATATGGTAACTCTATTTTCAATCTTTTGAGGAACTGCCAGACAGTTTTCCAAAGCAGCAGCCCCGTTTTACATTCCCACCAGTAGTGTTTGAGGATTCCCATTTCTCTACATACTTGCTATTGTCTATTTTCTTGATTATAGCCACCCTGGTGGATATGTGGAGGTATTTCATTGTAGTTTTGATTTGTATTTCCTTGATGGCTAACGTCTTCACTTTTTTCCAATGGAATCACTTTATGTCCAGAGACAGATAAACTCCCGGATACCCCGGGTCTCAAAATGGAAACACTAACATGTCCCCAAGGAAAAAAAAAAAAGAACTTTATATGGAAAAAGATATTCATTACTGATTCACATTTCTTACAGTGATTCTTCTATAAGCAAATTAACTATTTCCCAGTTTGGGGGCCTTGGGAAGTTTCTAATCTTCTTCTATTATCTCTGATAATGATAAAGACTGGTTGTCACGTGGAAAATGCCCATGCTAAGTGAACAAAAAAACAGGATAAAAAATACTCAGTTTAGTCATCTAAGCTGAAAAAAATATCTGTTTGTTCATCCATCCGTGTTTTAGGCACCACCTCGGTGCCAACCCCACTGCCAGCTTTCTTACGGACAAAGTCTGGAGAGGAATAGCGAAAATGAAAGTACCGCTTGCGTTGGGGATGGTGGGGTTCCAGGGGACAGACACCACACCCGTCCCCACCTCTGTTTCCCAAACTCTCTTGATTGTTATCATATTGCCTTGGCAATGTAAAACCAAGGGAAAGAAGAAAAACAAATTATTGCTCTAAGAATGACAGGAGAAACTTTTCTGGAGCCAGACTCTCAAAGTATTATTTCATGGGATCTGCACACAACCCCTGGGAGGATGATATGATCATAATAATTAATTATAATAAGAACAACAACAACTAATACGATGGCACTTACTGCGAGTCTGATCCTGTTCCACCTGGTAGGTCCCATTATTGTCCCCATTTTCCACTGAGGACCCTGAGGCTGGCAACGAGATGCCCTCCCGCTTTTGTGGTCTGTCTTTCCATTGCCCACACACGTGCCGAGCTGCACGTAAGCTCATGTTCACACTTAGGTCCACATCTGCACCCTCGGACACACACAGGCCCGCACATGCCACAGCCAGACACACATGTGCACGCACATACAGGACCGCTAGTATCCATACACACGTGCATTAGGATACGTGTGTCCATGTGTGTCTACATAGATACCCACGTGTACATAGGCCACACACTTTGGGACATACACCTAAGAGTGGGGAAAGGGGTGCAGGTAAAGGCGCAGAGTCCAACTCTTGCCTCCTTCCTGTAGCCTCAAAGCTCTGACCGCTGCTGGAAGGTGCGTACAGGACTGGGTGGGGTAGAGACAGATGGCTACTGGCTCAAACGGCAGAGATGACCTTGCATTAAAAACCCACGGCCACCTACCAACTTCCAAGCAGGGCTACAGAAGCTAAAGGGCCTCATTTTCCAGGCAACCCACCAGGCTTGAACTGAGGGCCTACAGCACATCCCACTCTGTGCCAGAGGCCCCAGGGGCTGTTCAAAAAAAGGCATGATCCAGGTCCAGGGTACCCAGGCGGTTGAGAAGAGAAGATTCACAACCAGCAGGCCTCAGGGAGACAGCATGCCCTAGTGGTCAATGGCAAGCGTTTTAGCAACAGACCGCCTGGATGAGAATCCTGGTTCTACCACGTACTCGGTCTGATCTGGGCAAGCTAGTTAACTGATTGGTGCCTCCATTTTCCCCATCAGTCAAATGAGGAAAATTCTAGCATCTACCTCTTAGGGTTGTTGCTTAAAAAGTACTACATAAGGATGTATTTATAAACTAAGTTGATTTGAGTGAAAGCGGGTGGGGATGTGTGCACAGAGCCCAGAGTCAGAGGAAAGATGAAGTAAAACATCTGGTACACAGCTGGTGCCCAATCGGTGTTTCTCCCTTTCTTTCAATGCATCAATATTATAGAGTTTGGAGAATGGGGTGGGGGTGGGAGGGCGCTAAAGTGGGTAAAATTACCCAGAATCTCACAGCCACTAACAAAACTACTAGCTTTATTTCTGCCAATCTCATAAGCCAATACAGGGCTTGGCTCACAGTAAGCAGCTCAACAAAACGTTTTAACTGATCGATGCATTTGTGTTCAGAAGGAACTGTAGCGTATTTACCTGATGGAAAGCAACACAAGCAGTCGTGGCCATCCCTCTGCATATAGAGACTTTTCCCTTCTTTGGGACCAGTAACATTTTCGTTTTATGGAAGAAGAAACTGAGGCTCAGAGAGGTCAGACCACTTGCCCAAGGTCACACAGACAGAAATGGGAAGAGCTGGCTGTAGAAGTCACAGCTCTTTTACCCACACTCTTCCGGGCTGTTGGATGCATTGAGGGATGGAGAGTGGGGCTTAGAGCATGATGACCTGGTTGACTTTCTAGCCATCGGAACTTGAGGTTTGGGGAGCCCTGTGGGTCAGAAGCAGCCTGCCCCCCACCACCGACAGGCCTAGAAACACAACAAACCTGCTAGGCTCTTGGCTGGCTTGGGTTCTCTTTGAGACAGGAAACCCCTCACTCTTACCCCCAAAAACTTTGGGAGGCCTGCTTCTCTAGGGTGCAGAGCCCTGGACATCAAATTCATGACTTCTGGTGCCTTCTAGTGGGCAAAAAGAGAAACACCTCTGGAACTCACAGCTGCGCTGGGAGCCAGCGTTGAAGTCAGCGGTTCCTGCTGCTAATGATGATCGTCACGCAACAAACGCAGGCACTTTTACACCTAATCTAATGTAACCCATGCAATCACTCTCTCAAGCCAGGAATCATTGTTGCCACTTGATTTAAGTCATCTGGGAGACTTGGGGAAATGACTTTCCATGGCAGAGCCCGGAGTCGCCCTGGGAGCTCAGAAGAGGACGCGAGCGTCATTAAAGTCTTCCCGCAGCGGGAGACGGCCCTGCATGGTTGGACCAAGGTGGATTTACCCTGATGGTGAAGCCTTACGAGGTCTCACCTGCATAGCCTCCTCCACACCTTGGGAAGGGCTCTCCGGTGCAACCACATGGTCATATGTTTTACAAAAATTTGCAAAATTCAAACATTTTAGTAGCGATTGGTCGAGACCACTGTCTCTTCATCTAGTGGGTGATAAATATGTATTAATAAATAAAGTATGTGTTCAATAAATTGTGTTAGGTGAAAAAACAGATGACAGAGGAGTGAATGAGTGAAGTGGCATTGAGTTCAGACTTGAAGGAAGAATGGGACTTTAGCAAACGCTTCTCGTGTGGAGGGGTGCCCTCCACACACAGACCAAACTTAGGCCACGGGTGGTCTTGAATGTCAGGGTGAGGAATCTGGACTTCTGGGGCAGGCAATGGGGATGAAGCAAGAGTTGAATGTCAGATAAGAGGACAGGGCCTTATGATGGAGGGACCAGACTGGCTCAGGTAAAACTGCCCTCACCCAGCACCACCAAAGAGCTTATACTTGGGTGATACAATCATGGGGGTACCTTCCGTTGGGGTGCTCTCTGAAGAGAAATGTCTCTAGAAAGCCCTTGCTATGGTGTCCGCAGACCCCTGGGAGGGGGAGTCCTGGCTAGGAGATTCCAAATCCCGTGGTGGGTGTCCAGCCTGGATCCGCTCAACACTCTGTGTTCCCAGCCCAATGTGGGGGAAAGGTTGGGGCCCTGCCCAGCTTAGGGTGTGAGGGTCCTAGTCATTGCCGCATGTCCCAGCCCCGTGCTGTGAAGTGAAGTGGCCCTTCCACACAAGAGGAAATTGAAGCTGGCTGAGCAGTGGTGAAAATCCTATGAAAACCCAGCTGCACTGCTGCCTCTTTCACTAGGCTCCAAGCCATCCTTTCTGTCTCCCACTGGGTCCAAAAGAAGTCTAGTTATCATTTATTTAGCACCTGTTTTGTGTCACGCCCCGTTAAGCACCTTCATTTCCCATCACCTGATTATTCCTCCAGTAACCCTGTGAGTGAAAGGAATGCCTATTTCTATTTTACAGAGGAAGGGGTGGAGAGCACAGACAAGTGGAGCTGCTTATCCCAGGTCACACAGCAGTAAATAGTAGAAGCGGGATCAAATCCAGACTCCTGAGGCAGCCCCCTTAGTTCCCAAGCTGCCCCGCCTCCTCTCCTGGTCCAAGTGGAGGTGGAGAGACTCAGCTTCGCCAGCAGAGGGAGATATAAGCCCTGTTTCCCAGAACTCTGGCCAACAGAATTCTTGCTGTTAGGAACCTAAGAGCTACTGCGTGATTCTGAAATATCTGGCCTTCAGGGCCCACTTAGTCCCAGCTCTGGTGGGGCCTGGAGCATGCAGAGGTGTGTAGAGAAATACAAAACACAGCCTTCAATGAGGTGAGCCGATGATTCACAGAAAAGGAAGTGCAATGTCTTGTAACATAAAAAAGAGCTCACTCCTAATAAGAGAAAGCTGGGTTAAATCCACAATGAGCAGGCACTTTTTGCCCATCAAATTGGCAGTTGTACAGGTGAAGGTATGGAGAAACACACCCTCATACATTGCTGGTGGGATTAAAACTGGGTTTAACACCTGTGGAAGGCAATCTGGTACTATCTATCGAAATTAAAAATGTACAGGCATCCAACAGAAATGCATAGTACATTAATCCAAAGACTTATACTAGACCTGCTCTATTTAACATGGGAGCCACGAGCCACGAGTGGCTTCTGAGCACTTAAAATGCATCTCGTCCGAGTTGAGATGTGCCGTGAGTGTAAAATATACACCAGATTTTCTTAGAATGGAAAAAAAGTAAGATAACCTTAATGTTTTTTCATATTGACAATTGTTGAAATGATATTTTTGATAGACTGGGTTAAATAATTTTAAAAGTTGACTCCACCTGTTTCTTTCTACTTTTTAAAATGTGTTGCTAGAAAATTTTAAATTATACATGGCTTGCATTTGTGGTTCATATAGTTTTTTTTTTATTGTGGTAAAATACATATAACATTCAATTTATCATTTGAACTATTTTCAACTGTACAGCTCAGTGGCGTTAAGTACATTCACAACGTTGTGCCACCATCACCACAATTCATCGCCAGAACTGTTTTGCATCATCCCAAACAGAAAAGCTGTCCCCATCAAACACTAACTCCCCATTTCCTCCTTCTCCCAGGCCCTGGTAACCACCATTCTACTTTCTGTCTCTGGTTTTACTCAGTCTACCTAAAAGGCCTCGCTTCTCTTGCAAGGGAGGCTGGGAAATGTAGACTACCTGTGTGTTCAGGAAGAACAGAAAATGGGCTGCCAGTTTCCGCCACACTTGCCCAGTCTGACGCCCATTTAGGCTTGCGCCTGCTGTGTGCTAAACCTAGCAACCCAGCAGGGTAGCTCAGGGAGAGCAAGAACCTGAGGGGTTGGGAGGGTTAGAAGCCCTGATCCCCCAGGTGTGTGACCACTCACTTCTGCTCTCAGGACCTCCATTTTCCAATCTGCAAAATGGGGATATAACAATAATAATAATCTCTTCCCATTGATATGGTGGTGATGAAAGCACTCTTCAATTCATGAAAGCCTGACTGCAAAGAAGCGGATGGCGCTCTGCCTGCCCTCAAAAGCATTAAATAACTAAAGGAGGCAAGAATTCAAGACTTGGCCCCAGATCTTGGGAGAGTGCAGGGTTTGTGTTAAGAGAGGCTGCCTCAAGAGAGGGCTCTATGGATGAGCCTTGAGATATGATGAGCAAAATGGGAACAGACCCAGGAGCTAGGGTAGGGCACAGCAGGGAGGAGAAACAGCACATGCAAAGGTGTGGAGGCTGGAACACCCGTGGTATATCGAAGGGTCCCATACCCTCGTATTGAAAGCAGAAATTCCCAAAGGGTGGAATGTGGGCTGGGCTGGGAGCTGATGCACACTTACGTGCTTGTTCTTTGGCAGGATGGGTTTGAAAGGAAAAAGAAGAAGAATGAGAGATTGAAAACAGATTATTGGGGAGAAAAATATTTCAGACTCGAGACAGCTGTCTCTGCAGTCTCTGGCTCCTTCCCACCCATTCCCCAGCTCTGATGCAAGGCTGGCTGGAAGAAGGTATTTCTCCTGGGACTCTTCATGCTGAGGGTCTGGCTGGCAGGAGACTAAAGCCTACCCCATTCCTGCCTGGGTGCCAAACTCTGCACGAGGCTTATACCCACAGCCTGACAGCACGCGTTAGGCCATGCTCATGTTTTCCTGGAGTCTCCCCTTGAGATAGATTCTGTCATTGTGCCCGTTTCCCAGATAAGTAAACTGAGGTTCAGAGAGGTTAACTAGCTTGCCCACAGTCACACAACCAGTCAAGGATGAATCTGACTGACTCCATTGCTTTTTCCTGGGCCCAGGGTTTAGACACAGCAGGGAGAGGTTTAGGGCAGCAAGGAAGAATGTTCCAGAGGGGCAGTATGGTACAGTGGTTAAATGCTTGACTCAGAAATCAGACTTTGGGGTTGTTTGTTACAGCAGCATGACCTATCGTGTATCCTGATACAAATCATAATAAACTAAGTTATAGGTCCTTAAAAATGTGACGACTTACAATCTTCCTCTTAGAAGCAGCACTTTTCAAAAGTGTTTGCTGTTTCAATTTTGGTAACATACACATAACATAAAATTTGCCATCTTAACATTTTAAATGTACAGTTCGGCGGCCTTAAGTGCATTCACGTTGTTGTCTGCTGTCATTATCATCCATACACAGAACTCTTTTCATCTTGCTAAACTGAAACTCTGTATGCGTTAAACAACAACTCTCCATTTCTCCTTCCCCCAGCCCTGGCAACCACCATTCTATTTTCTGTCTCTATGAATCTGACCATTCTAGGAATCTCTTATAAGTGGAATCACACAGTATTTGTCATCTTGTGCCTGGCTAATTTCCCTCAGCGTAAAGTCCTCAAGGTTTATCGATGTTGTAGCATATGCCAGAATCTCCTTCCTTGCTAAGGCTGAACGATATTCCATTGTGTGGATAGACCACACTTTGCTTATCCATTCATCTATCCATGGACCCTGGGGTTGCTCCCATCTTTTGGCTGTTGTGAATATGCTGCTGTGAACATGGGTGTGTAAATATCCGCAGTAGTATTTCGAAACAAAGTTGTTGGGGGCAAGAGGCCCTGACCAAGAAGCCTGGAGACCAGGTCTCCAGACGCGACCACCAACGCTGTGTAGCTTTGGGCAAGTCGCTTTTTGCATCTGATCCGAACTTCCCTCCCTTTCACTGCCTACTTCACAGCAGCGCACGGAGACCAAGTGAGACTGTGAACACTCTCGGCGAAGGGAGAAGCCACGAGGGATTGTTATTGTTATTACTCAGTGGGATGAGGGCCATGATTTCCCAAAGGCATGAGTCACTAATGGTGAAATTCCAGGCATCAGGAGACTCGATTCTGGGCAGCAGAGACCAGATTCCACACAGAGCAGTGACCCTGACCCTGAGGCCCTGAGTGAGCCACACCCTCCCTCCTTGGCCACTGGCTGTCGTGAGGAAGGAGTCGGAAAATGTCACAGGCATATGTTGGGTCCTTAGGGTAGAGTCTGCAGTCCCATTGCTTCACACAATCGTTAAGGAGGCTCAAAAAGGGTGATGCCCTGGCCCAGGGTCACACAGGCGGAGAGCAGTAGAAGCTGCACTAGAATTTGAAATTCCAGGCTGCCCGCTCTGCACCACACTGCCTCCCATGTGGTTCCAATTCTAGGAAGAGGGTTTCAGAAGTGAGCTCTGGAAGAGCCATTGGGGTCCGGGGGAATCAGGGGACCCAAACAGACTCAAGGAGAAGTGGAACTTGTCTCTTCGGTGTCTCATGGAGAGTGACCTCGGAACCTTTCAGCTTAGAGCCTTCTCTGTACTTTCCAAAACCTTGAGACCATTGGTGATAATAATAATTGCTCCTATTAACTGAGCCCTTTCTAAGTCACTGGCTTGGAGCTAAGCACTTCACATGCCTGCTCACATTTCATGTCTCCTATGAGCTAGGAACCAGTGTTACCCCATTCAAAAGCCCCTAGACCTTAATTCAGTGGCATTCTCAAGGTCACAAAGTGAGAGGAGGCCAGAGCTGGGTTGGCACCCAGGACTGGGTGCCTGTGTGATCTGTCTACTGAAACACAACGACCTGCTGCTTCATCTGAATTCTGTTACAATTCTGTGAGGTAGAGACAGGGAGAACCGATTGTGCCCATTGTCCAGGTGGAAAAACTGAGGCTTGGAGCAAATTGATGGCATGCTGGCAAGAGGAGGAGTCAGGGCTCAAGCTCCCCCTGCCAGGGTAGGCTTCTGTCCAGTACATCTGGTCTGGGAAAGAGAACGCTCTTCCAGGAGTACACAGCCCCTGCCAAACCTAAGCCTGGAGATATGGGATGGGGCAGGGGTGGTGACAGAATTTAAATGGGGTCCCCCTCCACCAGTGACAATGAGGGCATCCAGTATTTAAGGAGCACGATTTCATTTCATGTTCACCCATGTTGAAGAAAATAATTCTCCTCTCCCACTGAAAACACTTAGGTTCAAGGAGGTGAGCGCACATGTCCAGCTGGCCAGGCTAGGAAGTTGTGGAATTGAGATGCTAAAGTCTGGCCTCTTATCGACCATGCAAATTCCTCTCCCCAAGGAGAGGAGGGAGAAGCAGCCTGGACACCCCTGCATGGCTCCGCAGGCCCCCAGGCCCTCGGCTCCTGAGAGACCACATGCTGAGAGTCCTGGACATGTGGTTCTAAGAACCCCAAATTCCTCAAGTGGAGCCACCACGTTAGGATTCAACAGTTGCCCAACTCTCTGCCATCCACAGGATGATACATGGGGTCGTACCAGAGGGCTGAGCCAACAGAGGCCCTGCGGTGCCCTGAGAGGCTGGTGACCCCATGGACAGCAGGTCTGACAGGTCTGGCTCCCTACAGAAGCCCGCTTAACCCCGGCATGTGGGGAAGGCAGCTGTCTCCCTAAGCCCCATCCTCCTGCGGCCTTAGATCCAGCACAAACTTAGAACGCCTTGCTCACTCACCATCCTGCCTCCACTCTTCTCTCTAGAGCCTGCCTGTGTTCTGGTATAGGGGCGGACAATGTGCTCAAGAAGAAATCCCTTCCCCAGCCCGAGGGCCTAAGCCATTCCAGGGTCTCCGGTCCCCTGGACTGGTTTTCAGGGATAGGAATGTGTATTTGCTGGGTTAAGTCACGCTAGCTGCTGTAACAAATACCACTAAGATTTCAGTGGCTTTACTAAAACCACAAATGTTTCTCACATCACAGTACAAGAAGTCTTGGCAGGAGGGCTCTGCTCTTTGCAGCCTCTGAATTAACCAGTCCCAACCCATCTAACCTCCAGATTTCTGGACGACAAAGGTCCTTATTGTTGAAGTCAGAAGTATTAGGATATTCTGTTTCTTGCAGCTTTTAACCTGCTAACTGACACTCAGGAGTGAATGCTGAAAATGGCTAAGAGGCAAGCCTACTCAGTGCTTATTTTGTAGTAGGAGAAGGTGCCAGCAGTTCAAACACAAAATGAGCACCTACTATGTGCCAGGCCCTCGATATAGTGTCTAAGTGGGGGCAAAGTGCATGGATTCAAATCTTGGCTCTCACCAGTCCTGTGACCTTGGGCAATTTACTCAACGTCTCTGTGCCACAATTTCTCCATTACCAAAATTGGGGTGCTTATAAATATTCTACCTAGTAGGTAGAGGATTAAATGTCCAATTCAAGTAAAGAGTTTAGCACATTATCAGCAAACATGAGCTTAAAATTTCCTGACCAGACCCTGTGGGGTGTAAGTAACACTAACCCTACCTGAGAGGGGGGGAATCTGAGGTTCAAGGAAGTAAAGCCCAAAGACATACAAATAATAAGAGACAGCCTGGTGAACCCAGGTCTAGCTGAGCACCTACTATGTTCCAGGCCCTGTGTCAGGTGTGTAGATACATTATCCCGTTGGATTCACACAGCAGTTGTGCACAGAGGGTGTTACTGTTGTTGATGTTATTATTCCATTTTGGACAGATGGGAAAACCACAGCTCAGAGAGACGATAATACTTGTCTCTAGGCAGGGTCAAGATGTCAGCATTTGAACCTAGGCCTGAGTCCAAGTCTTTATTCTTTCTACTATCTACAAGCCTCCCTGGGGATCCACAGACAATTATGGCGGAGTTTCCGGAATCAGAGGAGTAATACATTTGGCCCCCAGGGCTGTCCAGGGTCTCCTGGAGTCATTCCCCGAAGCTGAGTCATTCCCCAAAGTCATTCAGCCGATCTCCAAGGTCACCCTGGTCATCACCAGACTGCACCCCTGCTCTCCCAGGAAAATACCTGGAGTGGAAGGTCCTGAGACGCGGAAAGTTGGCTCACTGTATAGAATAAAGCAGAACTTTCGAATGATTGGAGCTGGTCCACGATGGAAGAGTCTGCCCTGAGATGTGATGTGCTCCCTGGCTCTGGAGGGTACACGCCGCGGCTGACAGCCACCTGTGAAGAAGCGGATAGAGGAAACTCCTGCGTGGGAAGTGACACTGAATCAAAGAACTTTCAGTTTTGAAAAGCTGTGATTGCAAGAGCCTCTGATTCTTTTTTCCCCATTCCGATCTAAAACTGTATGACACTCAAAAGCTACTGTGTTTCCCTGAAAATAAGACCTAGCCAGAAAATCAGCTCTAATGTGTCTTTTGGAGCAAAAATTAATATAAGACCTGGTATTATATTATATTATACTATATGAAACCCGGTCTTATATCATAGTAAAAGAAGACTGGATCTTATATTAATTTTTGCTCTATAAGACACATTAGAGCTAATTGTCTAGCTGGGTCTTATTTTCAAGGAAACAGGGTAGGAATCTGAGACTGCCTGTGTTTTCCCCTTTATGTTCTCTGTTCCCTATCCAGACAGGTAGACTGTGGAGTATACCTACTGACTCAGGGAAGGGATGTTTCAGTACAAGCAGAGAACAAGTTTTCAGGTTTCAAAAGCCCCCCTTTCATCCCAAAAAAGACCATTCCAGAAGTGATCTGGGGCATATTAACTCCTAATGAATCAGAGAAAGGTGAGATTCATACAAGGTCGTGGCTGCTCCACCAGCCTGGACCCTGGAGGATGAGACACAGAGCAGGGCTGCCACTGACCTGACTGGTCACGCAGCAGGAGTGACTGAGAAACAAGGTTTGGGGGTGGCTGTTACTGCACCCTACCCTCGCTGACCCTGACGGATGCACAGCTCTCCCCTCCCCCACTCTCCTTCTTCCCAAATAAGAAGGTTGGGAAGAGAGCCAGAGGAAAAGTGAAGTGTGAACATATTTTTAATTCTGAGGGTCACCGTGACAATGAAAGTGTCGAAGAATCCAGAATTAGAGAGATGAAATGATCATGTAAGTGGGCCTGAGACAACCTCACACTTAGACACAATCACAGGGAAAGTGAGTGAGTGAGTGAGTGAGTGTGTGTGTGTGTGTGTGTGTGTGTGTGTGATGGGGTGGGGAAAAACTCTGATCGAGATGAATTTTCTGCCCACATAGGAAGTGAGGTATCATAATAAAACTTAATTCAAAATAGATCGCTTTCCCTGCCCATCTGAATTTTAAACTGAGATTTGTGCCCGCTCCCCATAAGTCTAAGATGTCACAGTCCCAAGAGTCTTGGATCTGGGGCTCTTGCCATGACTCTTTCACTCGGTGGAAAGTTGGACATCAACACAGACAGCGTCCAGGCCCAGGAACCAGGAGAACTGAGCCCTACTCTTGGGTGTCACCTTCCCTGGGAGGACTTCCCTACCCACTCATTTCACAGTGAAACTCCCTCCACCCCCCTGGGCATTCTAGAGTTCTCGTCTGTTTTTCTCCAAAGTACTTAGCATCAACTGATATCGTGCAAGCTTTACTTATTTGTTTGTTGTCTATTTTCCCCTACTTGATTGTAAGTTTCACGAGGGCAGAGATTCCTTCCTTCCTTCCTTCCTTCCTTCCTTCCTTCCTTCCTTCCTTCCTTCCTTCCTTCCTTCCTTCCTTCCTTCCTTCCTTCCTTCCTTCCTTCTGTCTCACTTCTCTTTTTCTTCCTTCCTTTCTTTCATTTATAAAAAATTTCAAACATACAGAGAAGCATAGAAAATATCACGAACAACAATTTGCCATTTGCCCCTCCCCTAGAGCTAACAACTAACTGTTAACATTTTACTGTATGTGCTACATTTGCTGGTGCCAGCATTTTCTAAAGTCAACAATACGTGTCACCATAGTCCTCTTTTAAAACTTGAAGGAGGAGAGTTTTGTCTCTTTTACTCGGTGTCTTCCTCCTCACTACCTTCAATAAATAGCTGCTGATTGAATGGATCTCATTTAATCCTCATGGCAGCCCTATGCAGTAGGTATTATTATTATCCCCATCTTACAGAAGAGAAAACCGAAGCACAGAGAGGTAAAGTAACTTGTCCAAGGACGCACAGCTAGGAGGTGGTGAAAGGGGACTCTGAGCTCAGGCAGCACGAGTCCTCGACCCACTAATTTACTGCACCAGAACTCTCCGGGGACTCCTTCCACTGAGATGTTCTTTTATCCTCTCTTTCCACCTGTCCCATCCAGACACATCCACAGAGGAGACTTAGAGGAAGAAGAGGGATTCACAGACTGGCCAGAAGCAAGTCATCTCTGTCTAGGCACTTGGGTGGTCTCCATAAAGGCTGGGCCCTCTCTCCCGCTCTGGGGTGGAGACAGAACACTCCTTCCCAGACGGGTGACCTTTGGGGTTTGTTATGAGTAGAGATTCCTTCTGGGGAATGTGATGGCTGATGCGGGAGCCTGGATCCCCAGACTTAACCCCCAGGAATGTGGACAGAAATCTCCAGGCCCCTGTCTTACAGGCCAGCTCTCCCAACCTCTGGGCCAACCAGAGGAGGGTGGTTCTAGGCAGCTCTCCTGGTTGCTGAATCTTCTGGGGAGGTGCCCCGGGGCCTTCCATCCCCAGGCTGGGTGGCAGTTCCTCAGAGTAAAAACAGCTCCAGCCTTCAAAATCAGAGAAACTTGGGGTCTGCCTCTTCCTTCTTAGTTGTGTGACATTGGACAGGTGCCCAACCTGGTGAATCCTCAGTTTTCATGTCTATCAAATGGGGATAATTATTGTCCCAACCTCACAGCAGATCTGGGACTAGGGTGAAGCAAGCTAGGTGCCCAGGGCACCACACTTAAGGAGGCGCTGGCTCTCAGGTACCGACCCTGCACTTGCGAGAGCCTGAGAATGAGTGCCTCCTTAAATGATGCACCCATCACCTCACTGGAGCACCACCAGTCGTCCCAGCGCTGCTTCCCAGGTTGTTCTGGGAAGGAAATGAGATAGTCTGTGCAAACAGAGCAGTGCCTAGCACACACTTAGGGCTCACTCTTTGGGAAACGCCGTTGTTACTGTTCTTATTAACTGCTTTTCCGAAATAGGCTGAGCCCCGTCTCTGGGTCTCTCTCAGTGGCCTCCACGGCTTCCCCACCTGTACCGTACTGCACCCTCGTCATTATTTATTCCCTTCTAACAGTATTAAACGACTATGGATTTCATTCTTTTCCTTGTCCTAAAGCTCTTGCTCTCTGTTGTGATGTGGAAACGCTTGCTAATATTTGCTGCATGCTTAGCGCAGTGCTAAGCCTTTATACACCAGCTCTCACTCATCTTTACCATGACCCTGTGAGGTAGGAGCTATGATTATGCCCATTTTGCAAATGAGGAAACCGAGGCCCTGAAACATTAAGGGGATGCACTGCTAGGGAGAGCGGAAGCTGGGGGCAGACCCAGATGGTCCAACCCCACACCCCACGCGATGGAGCCCAAAGCCTCCCATCTTTCTCTGGGCTCTGCCCTAGGGGTGCAGACAGACAGCTCAAGGCAGGGCCCCAGTGCCTGTTGGGGCAGACTGACTTCCCTGAGCTGTGTCAGGTCCCAGGCCCCTAGGGACAGGGGGATGGCCTTGATGCCCTCTGGGCATTTCCAGGCCACAGCAAGCAGTTTCTGAGTTCTTCCCAGGCCAGGCAATGCCTTCTACCTTCAGGCTGTGATAACCACGGCGAGTTCATATTTATCGGGCATTCCTTCTAACCGGCACTGTGCTACATGGCTCACATTCAAGTTCCCCATCAAGCCTCACAACAGCCCTCTCTTATTACTGTCTCTATGTTACGAATGAGGGAAACCGCAAGGCCAAGGTCACGGCCCAAGTACATGGCAGGTCTACGATCTCGACTCCCATTTGTCTGAATCCCAGATGGGCCGGTGGGTAAAGGCTTGGCTGCTGAGGGCCTTGTGGACACTTGACCTTTTAATCACTGCTACCTTCATGCTTCCTCCCACTGCTGGCAGCCGCTGCTGTGGCCAAAATGGGGTGGCCCAAAGGAGGTCATCGCAGGGGCTGAGCTGGGGCTGGGCTGGGGCTGAGTGGGGCGGAAGGCAGGTGTCTGGGTGCCAAGGATTCCGAGTTTGGCTGCTCCATGGCCAGGCTCTGCACCCCTGAGACACACACATTGCTTTGGATGAAGTGGAATGCAGGGCAGGTAAGTTTTGCTTTGGGGGCAGATAGCTCATCACCCGTGATGACACTGAGGTTTGTTATTTGTACACATGAGTTTATGTCCCTGCCTCCGACCTCCTTCCTTTGTAATGCATCTTCCATCCGGGCCACCAGAATGGTCATACATCTGACCACATGCAGGCTCTGCTCAGGACTGTCCAGGGGCCTCCACCCCACAGGACAGTCTAAACCTTTCCTGGCATTCAAGGCTGTTTGCAGACATCCATCAGCCTCGCCCCCTGTTGCTCCCATTCACACACCTCAGCCCCACACACCACAGTCTTTGTTATACAACCAGGTCGTGTTGCAGAGGCCAGTGTAGTGGGCTGGCCTTGCCTCTTCGACATCCACAGGTGGGTCCCACTGCCTCGAAGGTCCCCTTCCCCAAGATCCTCCTGGATATTCTCAGGCAGGACGGGACACAACTCTGAACTCCCAAGCCTGAGGGTGGCTGTGCTATTAGCTTAGTGTTAAAAATGCAGGCTTTGTACATAGACAGAAATGGGTTCAATCCCAGCCCTGCCACTTACCGGCTCCAGGACCTTGGGCTGGCCTCTGAGTCTCAGTTTGCTTCTCTGAACACAGAAAGAACGAAACGAACTATTCCACACTGGGGTGCTGAGAGAATGGAAGGAGGCCGCACATGAAGCTCTGGGCTCAGTGCTTGCAACACCGTGAGGGCTCAAAAAGCATCAGGTAGTCATCCACTCATTCTACAGCCAGGTTTAGCCTTTAATTAATTTTTTTTTTTTTTCTAAGGAGGGCGCAGCTCACAGTGGCCCATGTGGGGATCGAACCAGCAACAGTGTTACTGGCACCACGCTGTAACCAACTGAGCTAACCAGCCACCCCTACGGCCAGGTTTAGACACCATAGGTCTCTATGCTGGGCTCTAGGAGACAGCAGTGAAGGGACTCATGTGGCCCCAGGGAGACTGGAGAGGCAGACATTCACCAATTAGTTGTCATTGTGATACCCCCACACCTCCAGAGTGTGGCTGGAACCTTGACCTTGAAGTTCCTTGGGGCAGGATATAAATCCAATTTATCTCCACAACCTCAGTGCTTTAGTCCATGGCTTGGACACTCAGCAAATATTTAAGTCGAAAAGATTTCTATAACAAACACTTACGGCCCTTAGTATGTGATGGCGACTGTTCGAAACACTTTACGAATATGAAATCACTTAATTACATCAGCATCCCTGTGAATTATGTACTATTATCATCATCCCCATTTTTCAGATGGGGAAACTGAGGAACAGAAAAATTAAGCAGACTTCCCAGAGTTTTATAGCCAGCGAGGGGCACAGCCAGGATTTGAACCCAAGCTGCCTAGCTCCAGACTCGACTTGTTCCATGCCTCTCCTGAGTGGATGCCACTTTCTAGGGGTGTCCACAAAAGACTTGGTTCCCCTGTTCCAGGAGGCCCAGGGCTGACCCGAAGACCTTGCCCACCTCCAATGCCCTCTGACCCTGGGCTCCTCAGCGTTCTAATCCTCCGGTGGGCCATGGAGAAAAACAAGGCCTCAGCTGCAGCCTCCGATGTCCCTTGCCAAGCTGGCACTTTGAGGCCTGGGGGTGCCAGCAGCTGGGCCGGCCTCAGGGCCAACGTTCCTGTAAACACCCTAGTGAGCCAGCCCTCAGTGGTGACTCCAAGGGCTGCTGGCCTCGAGGGCAGAGGTTTGGCTGACCCTGTGCAGTTTCCTCTAACAAGGCCACTTCCACCCCCTCTGCCTGGCTGGGATTCCAGTAATAAAGTGTTTTCTCTGGGGCCCGTGGGGCTGGTGAGATGGGTCGCTGGGGCCTCCCTGTCCCACTTGCCCCCACTTGAGCTCCTGAAAGCTGGTCTAGATGCCCCTCACTGCAGCCTGGGCAGCCATATGCCTACTTGGGTATCTGAGAGTAAACTGGCCTCTAAAGGGTCATGTCTCAGGCTCTGAGCCCAGAGGGAGGGTGTAGCTGGAACCTACCCTGTCAGTCATTTCTGAGAGGTTGGGGGATAAGGGAACAACTTCTCCTGGAGGCAGAGCCAGGCAGCTTGGAGACGGAAGGGGAAAAGTCTCAGCTGTGGCCATCTTCCTCCCCCAAAGAGGGAGGCGGCAAGGGACCGTGCAGGGAGACCGAGGAATATTAATCATGGTGAGTGTACCACCTCCTGAATGCAACGAGGCCCCAGCCCTTTAATTCTCATAACCACCCTTTTGGAAACTGAAGCCCAGGGAGGTGTAGTGACTCTCCCAAGGTCACACAGCAAATGACAGAGCCAGGATGTGACTGAGTCACACCCTTTCCTTGGAACCACTTTTATTTTACTGTCTGAATCCCAGATAGTAGAAATTGAAAGGTGTTTCCTGGCCATCTTTTAAGAGGCAATATAGCACGGTTAGAGCAGGGACTCAGGGGCCAGCTGCCTGGGTTCAAATCTCAGCTTTGCCTCTTACTGCTTATGTGACCTTGGGCAAGCTATTTGATTTCTTGGTACCTCAATGTCCCCATCTGTGAAACGAGGATAATAACGACACATCCCTTCGGGATGCTGTGAGGATTAACTACTAAGCCCTCCATGAACATTCGGTATTTCTAGTCTCTCACCAGCCTTCCCATTGTAGAGCGAGGGAGATACAGGCCCAGAGGTGGAGGCAAAACCTGCTGGGTCTTGCCTGGGGCAGAGCACAGCTCTAGCCCCTGTCTCCTATGGTGCCACCGAGAAGCTGTGGTGTGTCCACGCAGAGGGGAGCTGTCACTGGACAGCCACTTCCTCTAGGGGAAGGGAGGCCCTTCAGAGAGAAGGAGACGATGAAGGACACCTAGGGAAGGGCAGTGTCAGAGCTCAGGAAAGGAGACGAGTGAGTCAACATGCTGTGTGACCTCAGGTCAGTCCCTTAAGCCTCTGGGTCTCGATTTCTCCTCCTGAGGGGTGAGGGCATGTGGACTCTTAGACAGGGAGGGGCTGCTCAGGAGGGCCTTATCCCAAACAATTTTCCTTGGGCCTTTTTCAATAGTAGAATTTTGTACGGGATTGTTTTTTCTAAACAAGGGTCTGTTTTGAGAGGGGTGCTGTGAGACAGCAAGGAGCTGGGAATGGGGCTCCCCTCCTGCCGCCTGGGGACCCTAGGGCCGAAACTGATGACTAGACGGTGACTCACTCCTTCTCATGCTGCCTGCCATCCCATGACTGGGAGCCCCACGAAGGCGGCCCCTAAGCAAGGTCACCCTAACCGGTGACCACTCCCATCACACGGGGACTGGAAACAGTTAACTCCTTCCTAGAGCCAGGCCAGATGTTCACGTGGGTTTTGGTTTTGGTGACCACAAGTGACTCAGGGACTCCCTCATAGGTGGAAGCATCCTAAGAGGCCACAGAGGTCAACACTGGCGGGTCACAGTGGGGGAACTGAGGCCCAGTTAGGTGAGACGACTTGCCTAAGGTCACACAGGGGTCGAGGGGAAGAAGGAACCTGGCATTCTGATGCTTGAGCCAGCGCTTTCCTACATCTCCACGTAGTCCCTGGATGTCCCCAGACCTCAGCCCCTACTCCCCCCCCAGCCACAAATGTCCTCCCCAATCAACACAGGCCAGGCCTCCAGTCTCATCTCACCCCACATCCTACCGATAGCTCTCCAGCCTTCATCCAGACTCAGCTATTCACAGCTCCTTCTCTTCTGCTGTCTCTGGGACTTTCTTCTTTCTGTCCCTCTGTTTTAGTTTTAATTGTCTTTTCGCCTGGATGACTCCTACTCTCGCTTCAAGACTCAACTCAGATATCACCTCCTCCAATAAGACTTCTAAAGCCTCATCTCCCACCTCCCAGGCTGGGTCAGGTCCTCTTCTCTCATTGCCCTCGGTACCTAGTACTTACCATTTCCTGTGCTGTAATCATCTCTTTGCTTGTCTCTATCTTTTCTTCTAGTCTGTGAGCTCACTGTGAGCTCATTTTTTACTCTTTATTTCATAGTAGCGCCTGGCCCACTACATTCAGTGTTTGTTGAAGGAATGCATGGATGCATGGATATACAGATGGATGGATGGATGGATGGATGGATGGATGGATGGATGGATGGATGGTCAAATGGATGAATAGGGAGATCAATAGATGAATGGATAAATGGACAAACACATGGGTCAAGGGATGGACAGATGGATTGATAGACACATGGATGGATGAATTAGATAATGGCATCTGTAAGGACTCAGACAGTGAGAGGTAAGTCTGTACAGACTGGATATCCTGACTGATGAGAGGCTCTTGGCTAGGGAGGCAGTAATCTAACCTGTTATCTGTCTCCTCCAAGGGATGTCTGGCTAAGAGCAAAGCCAACTCTGCCCAGGCATCTGGTCCCTTTTGACCAACTGATTCCAACTCAATGAGGTCTCTTGAATTCTGGTAATTAGTCAGACATCAGAGAGGCTATAGGAGCCACCTCTGCCTCTGATATTCTGGAACTCTGCATTCCTGAGGGCCCTCTCTCCATGCTTCCCTCTGGATCAGAGCTGTGACTCCAGAAATGCTTCCAGGCAGAGAAACATAGACTCCTAGAGCCAAGAAGCCCTAGAAAATATGATATCCATCCCTCTCACATTTTACAGATGAGGAAACTGAGGCCAAGCAAGGCCACAGAATTTGTCTAAGAATGTACATCAATAAAGCTGGGACGAGAGCTCGGTCACCCAATTCATTCATTCATTCATTCATTCATCCATGCAAGAACTATGTATCTAGCACCTAACATATGCCAGGTTCAGTGCCTTTTCCCTACCACACTAGGTCTGTAAATAAACCCTCACACAAATTTCGGAATCTTTTCCATGTCCCATTACGACCTCCTCCAGCTCCCCAGTAGGCCTATCTATGCCTCAACAACTGCACCGTTGGCACAGCCCCTATGCTAAGCCCCTTACCCAGCAAAAGAGGATCCCTTCATTGCCAGGAACCCCAGCTCATGCGGGTATGTGCAGCCATGTACAGAGTCGGTCACATGCATGTGCTGAGACCTCCACATTCCACTCCTCCCCCCGCCTTGGTCGGGACCATGTAGGTCCCTGCATGCAGAACTTGGCCAGCTCAGATGAAAGCCAAGTGTTAAAATGTTCAAGCCCCACAGCTGTCCTGGGGTGGGAAGGGAAGCTCACCATGGCACCTGGATCACAGGGCCAGGAACAGACCTTTGAACTCCTGCCCAGACTGAGGCTCCTGGGGGGTGGGGGGGCTGACTAATTGCAGGCGAGCTGAGCAGGCAGCCAGCAGCAATTCCTCCATTAGCCCCTCCCCACATGGCCGTAGGCAAGGCAGAGTGGAGGCAGCCAGTCTTGAAGAGATGGAGCCTTGCTTAGAGGGCAGGCGCCTAGATCCGGGCATTCACTGGGTCCATTCACTGGGCCCCTACTGTGGACCATCCTGATGGAGGTCCATCTTCCTGAAGACGTGGAATAATTCAGGATCGTAAGGGCCAAACTAAGGTTCAGCTTGTCATAAAAGAAAACCTTCTAAGAACAAATCAATGAGCTAAAGGACACAAGAAGAATGTGTAAGAATAACAGAACCAAATGCTGCTTCTAGACCCTAATTAATATGAGACAGACTCCTGATAAGATTGATCATGACAAAAGATAAATGATGCAAATAAGTACAATAAAATATGGAGTAAAAAGGAGAATGATATTGACTTAACAGGGATTCAAAGTAATTTTAAAACTATTGTGAACTGTTATGTGCTTATACATTTGAAAGCTTAGGAAAAATGGATAAATTTCTAGAAAGTTATAAAATGCCAAAAGATTGGCCCATGAAGAAATAGACAATTTAAATAGTTCCATGTCCAAATCAGTATTACAGAAACAGAAATGGTAGTTAAGCCTTCTTACCCCCCAAAATCAGACCGGGATTATCTTTCAGGTGAGTTCTGCTGAAGTTTTAAGAAAGAGTTAATGCCTGTAGCTCAAAAAGAAACAAAGAAGCCAGCCTAGTTTATTTTATGAGACAAGTGTCATCTTGATTGCAAAACCTGGATAAGACAATATAATAAAAGGAAATTATAAGCCTGTCGTATGAACAGAAGATGGAAAAACACTAAACAAAACATTAGCCAAGTGAACGGAGCAATGTGTTAAAATACAGATCATACCTCACCATCAGGAAAGGTTTATCTCAGAAATGCATCAACATGAGAAAATCCACCCGTGTAATTCACTGCATCATTGGATCAAAGGAAAGACAAAAACCCAACGGTTATGTCAACTGAAAAAGCTCTTGCTAAGACTGTTAGGTATTTATGATTTTTTAAAAATCCTGAACACAATTGTCACCCCAATAAACTTTAATTCAAAAGAAAATCCTGAACAAACTAGGAACATAAGGAAAGTTCCTTAATTGGGTTGAAATTTTAAGATAAAAACCCTACAGAAAATGTTGTTCCTAGTGGAGAAACTTTATACACATGTCAGGGTTAGGAATAAGGCAAGAATGCCCGTTAGCATGCTATTGCTTAATAGATAGCCCCAGAAAGCCCAACTAAAGCTACAAGGAAAGAAAATGAGAGATGCAAGGATTGGCACGGAAGAGATAAGGCTGTCATTGTTTCTAGACAGCGTGATCATCTATCTTGAAAAACTACCAGATAAGCTGACAAAGTATTCGAACACATAAGAGAAGACCACGAGGTTTCCAGATACATAATCAACAACAAAAATCAATAACATTTTTACACCAGCAATAACTAACCAGAAAAACTCAAAATAATGGGGGCTTAAACAAGAGGGTATACACATACATATTGTCAGGTCAGTGCAAAAGTAATTGCGGTTTTTGCAATTGATTTTTTAAACCGCAATTACTTTTGCACCAACCTAATGTATCTAGATAGAACAATAGATATTATAACATATTAATATTCTCACAATATGAGGTCTGACAATTAAGTTGGTGAACTTGTTGCAATGATTTTAGTAACCTTTTTTGACATCAGAGGGATTATTCATTATGAATTTGTACCAAATGGACAAACAGTTAACCAAGTTTACTATTTGGAAGTGCTGAAAAGGCTGTGTGAAAAAGTTAGACAACCTGAAATTTTCGCCAACAAGTCATGGCTCCTGCATCACAACAATGTACCAGCTCACACGGCACTGTCTGTGAGGGAGTTTTTAGCCAGTAAACAAATCACTGTATTGGAACACCCTCCCTACTCATCTGATCTGGCCCCCAATGACTTCTTTCTTCACCCAAAGATACAGAAAATATTGAAAGGAAGACATTTTGATGACATTCAGGACATTAAGGATAATATGATGACATCTCTGATGACCATTCCAGAAAAAGAGTTCCAACACTGCTTTGCAGGGTGGACTAGGAGCTAGCGTTGGTGCAGAGCTTCCCGAAAGGAGCACTTGGAAGGTGCCCGGAGTGATACTCAGCAGTGAGGCCTGCGGCACTTTTTCTAGGATGAGTTTGCGAACCTACTGGTCCGACCTCGCATATGTACACTATTTCCTTTTAATCACGTGAACGAAATCTATAGGTGGAGTCCAGGGTCCACATGGTAGTTCCAGGTGCCATTAGGAACCCAGTCTCCTCCTGTATGTCTCCTCTTTCCTCCTCCACCTATGAGGTCCACTCTCACAGTCCCCTCATGGTCCTGATAGCTGTCAAATCTCACCATCACATATGCATTATTGCCTGGAAGCAGGAGGAAGTGAGGCGTGGTGGAGATGGGACAAAAGGAAAGCCCTTCCTTTTTAGGAAGCTTCCCAGAATTTGCACACAACACTGCTGCTTATGTCTCGTTGCTGGAGCCTGGTCACATGGCCATGCCTAGCTGCAAAGCTGAGGGCGTTGCTACCCCAAATAAAATCGGAGTTTGGTTACAGAGAAAGGATATTAGACTGGGTATCTATCCGGCTCTGCCACAGATCCCAATTTCCAAACTGAGGCCCAGAGTGGTGAGGGAACTTACACACAACCACGAAGCAAATCAGTGGCAGAGCTGAGATTTTCATCTGACTGATTCTAGATATTCCCACTGTACTGGTGTGCCCTCTCCCAGGGGTATGTCCAGCCAGGGGAATACTGACCCTGCTCACTACCAGCCCTGCTTGGGGCGGGTTCTGTTTTGGGGTTTTCTGTCCCCATCACCTAATGCCATCCCTGGGAGCTCCCCAGCAGTGGATACCTCCAGGGTCTCACACAGGGCTTGGAAGTGGTGTAGCTTTTTACAGAACATGGAGGAAGAATGCGTGAAGGGAGGTGACAAACTGAACAGCTGGAACTGGCTTCATCTTTCAGCTGCAGGCATTTTTTCATGGCGTGTATATGCTGTGCCCTGATCTAGATGCGTGTCGTGAGTTTCACTCTTCAGATGCATTTCCTAGATCTTAAAGTGTTAGGCGACTCAGGTCTGAAAGAACACGTAGGCCACCTCCAAACAACAAACAAATAAGACAGAGGAACTGAGGGCCAGAGAAGCAAAAGCATGTGTCCCAGATCCCAAGATACTTGTAGCAAAGAGGATGTCATATGTCCATCACTCTGGTTCCTCTTCCTGCGCACTCACAGAAAGATCACATTTCCCAGCCTCCCTTGCAGTTAAGTTGGGGTCATGTGACTAGTTCTGGCCAATAAAATATGAGCAGAAGTGATAACCATCACTTCTGATCTGAGGCAGCGAAGGGCCAGTGTGCCTTCTCCACCTCTTTTCTCCAAGGTGACCTTGGAGATCACTGGTCTAGAACACTGATTCACAAACCGTAATGTGTATAGAAATCATTTGAGGGTCTTATTCAAATGCAGATCCTGATTCTGGGATGGGGTCTGAGATTCTTCATCTTAAACAAGCAACCTGATGACCATGCGGATACCTCAGAGCAGACATCTGGGGAGGGAAGAGCCAGAGGGCACCGCTCCAAGGTGGAGAAGACCTGCCCAACGTCACTGGGCCATTTGCGAGCAAAAAGAAACCTTCGTTGGGTTAAGCCACTGAGATCTGGGGGTTTATTTGCGACCTCAGCATAGTTTCATGTACCTCCAATGAAGAATAGGAAATTGTCATTTAGTCAGTCAATCAATATTTATTGAGTTCCTACCACGAACTCATTCTGTACCCTGAGCACCCCGACCTTAAGGAGGCCCTCACTCTTGGGGTCGTGCAAGTGCAAGGTTAGCACCCGAGAGTGACGGCTCCTTACATTTTGCTTCCTAGGTGCCCTTTTTACTGCACCTTAGTCCCAGAGCTGCAAGTGTGTGGGGAAGACAGGATTGGAAGCCGGGACCTTTTGACTCAGAAGCCTGAGTTTAAGGGCAGGCATGCTCATTCTGGGGTCTTATTTGGGGGGCCGTAGCAGCAGCCAAAAGACTCATGGGTTCCCTGGACTGTCACATGCCCCTTGGCAGTTTAAGGCCTGAAGAACACACGGTCAGTCAAGTGGCAGTTCCTGCTGCGGTCCTTCAACACTTCGAAATGTGTGTGGAAGGTTCATCACTCACACTTCCATCACCAAACACCCCTGATGCCAGCCCTTGTGTTCCCTGAGCTGGCCGGGCCCCAGGGCCTCCCACTGTCCACACGCTCCCATCCTCAGTTACTAGAGAGAACAAAGCAAAACTCCATGCGCTGACTCAGAGGGGCCCCTCCAGGCGGGTGGCAACACGTCCGTCCATCCGCTCATGTCCTGTTGCCTCCCTGGGCTGTGCTGGCCCTGCCTCCTGTCCTCCCCTCAGCGAGCACAGCCTGCCTCACCTCTGCACTGTCAGGGGAGGGTCTCCTCCTCTGTCACTGGTGTTGCTTTGATCAGTGTGCCTTTCTCCTCCTCCTTCTCACACCTCCTTTCTCTCTAGTCTTCCTTCTCACCTCAGAGAGAGAAGTGGATCAAAACTGCTCCTCCCAGGACAAATGAATCAATGGTGACAGCGGTCAGAAGAATGAGCAGCTGGGCAGCAGAGGGCATCGTCTTGGAAGGGGCCTGAGGAATCTTCCAGAAATGTCCCTGGATCTGGGTGTGGTTACATGGATGTGCACCTATGTGACGAGTTATCAAGCCGTACACTTAATACTAGTGCACGTTAAGCACTTCTCTGTATATATGTGACCCCCTCAATTTAAAAAATAATGCCCCAGAGACTCTCTCAGCGGTAGCAAAATAAATGACAACATCAAAAACCACAACGTAAGTTTTGGAGTCATACGGACCTGCGCGGAAAATCTGGCTCTGTTTTCCAGTTGTGTGACTCTAGGCAAGTACCTTGGCCTCTCTGAATTTCATCTTCCTGATTGAGATGACTGAGAATTGGAAACACCACTTTTTATAAAAAGTACTTGGCACAGGGCTGGCTCCCACTGGATACTTACCACCTAATCACTTTCATGGCTGTTAAAAACAGTGGTCCTACAAGGTTTTCCCTGAGCGCAGGCAGTAAGAGGGGCACATTGTCCATAGAGAATTTAAAGAGAGACTGAAATCGAGGTGAAGCCAGTCTGGTTTCTGTTATCACCGTGCACTGACAAATATCAATAATGTCAGTCGTAAAGTATTCTGTCCCCTAAAATATCTTTTTTTTTTTTTTTGGTCTAACTTCTAAACAATTGATGCAGTAAGTGTTGAATTTTATTAAAATGCATGTAAGCTTTGAATAAGTACATTTTAATTCTTATCCTTTAATAAGCATATTCTACATGGAAGTAAATGTGGAGAATTTTTAGGGTTACAATTGCCCCCGCCCCCGACCCCCTATGCATACATGAACTCAGGAACACGCGTTCCTGACAGAGTCAGTTCCTAACAGTTTAGAGTCTTTGGCACTTGCTTCACGTCAGTTCCTGTCTCCAGCTCCGAGGTGTTACGTGATTTGTGCATCTCAATACATAGTAGATGCAAATGACTGAGGGTGAAGGTGAAGACAAAGACACAGGTATTTCCATGCTGTCATTCTGTGACTACGTGGAGCTCGGATCTGTGTTTAAAATTTAAAACAGTGAAACAGAGTGAACCGTGAAGGGTAATGATGTTGTTTGGTGGGTGCCAATTTTAGTACACACCAGAAATCTACTTGTTTCAACTCATGTTCCTGGCTGAAAATAATGTTGGTGTACGAAGGAAGGTGGGGGTGTTCCAAAATGATCTATTCTGGGTATCAAATACCTTAGGCATGCTTCTGACTTAAAACAGAAGCATTTATCAATCAGTCACTGTAGCCCTCCTTCCTTCCAAGTCGCTGGACACACCACCCCTAACCACAGCCACTTCCCCCAACCATAAGGGTCAAATCCGGAATTTTCACTTTCAATTTCCATCCCCGTTGTCTCCTTCCCCTGCGGAAAAATCCCTCAGTCTGACTCCTATATCAAGTCACTCTTCTTCCGGACCAGCCACCCATTCTGGAACCCTCTGCTGTCCAACTCCCTCACCAGTGGAGATTCTGGGGCCAGAGCCTTCCTCACACACCCCTGACACTACCTCTATTATTTTTGCCAAAGTCTACAGCAAAGTTCATGTCTTTACACCCTCCACCCTTCAGTGGCTGGAACCTTGTAGATGTCCCCAAAATACTGGTAGAATAAATGTGGGTATCTTACTCCCCACATACAAGACCACTCTCCTCCTCACACTTAGCTCCAGTCATACCAGGCACCTTCGTCTCCTGGAATAGGCAATGCTATCCTGCTCTCTCCCACCTCTAGGCGTTTGTACTGCTATTCCCCCTGCCTGGAACGTTCTGCCCTCTCTAATCCCCGATGTCCTTGGCTGTCTGAAAAGACACCTCCTTCAGAAAGCTGTCCCTCACCTTCCGTCTCAACAAGGACCCTCTCCTCGGTATGACCAGAAATTCCACCTGTTTTCTCACGGTTGTCTCCCACTCTGGGCTTTGTCCCAAAGTTGTGTTGGGTATCCAGTCCCTGCAGAGGGGCCCTCAGAGATGTCTGACTTACATGAAATGGATTTGGTTCTTCCAGGTTATCTCGTAGTGCCCAGCAAGCACCGGCATGCAATAGGTCCAGCCTGCATGGGCTCATTCACCGCAGCCGCCTGCCAGAGCCCGGAAAGCAGGCCCTGGGGAGGCCCCTCACTGCCAAAAGCAAACAGGCCGCCAGGGAAGTTTTGCTTTGGGTCACACCCACCTCCGGGAGGCTGCCAATCCTCCTGCCAGAAACCGCAGGCCCTCCAAAGCTGCCCAGAGACTGGGCCACGGGGATTAGGAAGACTTGGGTCAGCTCTGCTAAGGGGGTGTCTGCCCAGCACTTCCTGGATCCACAGCCCCTTGGGGTCAGGCAGGGGGTCTGGGCAGGGCTGCAGCAGCGACAGCAGTGGCTTGGTAAGGCCCTCTTGGACTGGGAGGAGCTACGGAGGCCCTTGCCAGCCTGTCACAGGCTCTTGGTGCTGACACTGGCTCTGGCTTTCACACAAACACACACACACACACACACACACACACACACGTAGCCACCCTTTTGGTGGCCTCTCCAGTCTCGTCTTCAGGTAAATGGGCTCATCAGTGGAAGGGTAAGGATAGGGAAAGGAGCAAGGAATGCAAAGACCTGTGTGTGTGTGTGTGTGTGTATGTGTGTGTGTTTGCCTGGGAGTGACCTCACAGCCGCCGGAACATAAAGACTTACAGGTCCTGCCTCCAGGCTCAAAGCTGGCTCCGTGGGGGACACAGTGACATGAGAGGCACACCACAGACCCACCTCCTGGCCTTCTCCTTCCTCTGCCTCCTCTCAAAGGTAAGGGGGCCCTGGGCCCCAAAACATACTGCTGGCTTCCTTGGTGTGGGGGGGAGGTGCGAAATCACTGCCAAGAAGCCCTGGAAGGATGCCTGCAGGTCCTCCCGTGTTGGGCACAGCCAGGCTACCCCTCCCTGGTACCCAGACAGCTGCCTCTGACCAGCTCTGCTCTGTGACTTCAGGCAAGTCCCTTCTCTCCGAGCCTCGGCGGCTCCCTCAGTTGAATGGGTACAATGTTCATGAGGCCTTTGTGAAGATCGTTTATGATAATGCACCTAAAAAGCTTAGCACAGGACCTGACCTGGCAAAAGTTCAAAAGAGGACTTTTACGATTCTTACCTATCCTCACAGCCCCTCTACAAAGCCCCTCTATAAATGAGACTCAAGGCATGATCTGCTTTGCCTAACGATGAGCCAGGATTTGAATGGATGTTGGGGTCTAACTGACTGGAAAGTTCACTCAGCAAGGGCATTAATGCTGTTGGGTTCTCAGGCAGTGAGTGACCTGCTGACCCTGGCTGGTGGGGACAGGGAGACACCTCCATGAAATAATGACATTCTCTTATGGGATATTTTTCAAAGGGCTTTTGGAATGTCTACCTTGCCTAACATGCCTAACAACGCTCTAAGGAAATATTATCCCGTTTTCAGTTAAGCAAGGCTCAGAGGGGGTGAGTAACTTGCCTAAAGACACACAGCAAAGAGACATCAGAGCAATAGACGGGGTGAAACCTGGGATAGGCCGGGGTGTGTGTAGGGGTGGGAGTAGGGACTTCAGTCTGTGCCTGTCTACCTCCACCCTGGACCATGGCCACAGTTGCTGGGCCCTGTCATCCCCTCAGCAAATGCTGAGCTCCCGGTGCCATGGCGATTGGCCCTGCCCCCAGCCATGATCTCACTGTATCTTCATGCTCCTTTGAGGAGCACAGACAGGAGCTTCTCTCCTGGTCCCGAGCAGTGGTATGGGGAACCCTGCTGGCCTCCCAGTCCTGCTATTTGTTCTCCCAAAGGGGATGGCCAGGCCAGGCCATGTTGCCAAGGTGGTGCCTGGGGTACCTGGAGCAGAGGAGTTGAGGTTTGGGGCCCAGGATTAAAGACCAAAATGAAACTGTCCTCTACTCGCTGTGCATCCCGCCACTCTTCCTGGGTCCCAGGGAGCCAGGCAGCATCCTGAACAGAACACGGGGACTCAGTCACCATGAACGTGGAAAACCACCACAATCCTCAGAGAGAGAATGCCAAGTCCTCCAGGCAGGTGGGCTCTTGGGCTGTGGACAGTGGCCAGTGGCAGAGACCTGGAAACACATCCATCCCATTTTACAGAAGCTCCCTCCCCACGGAGCAGTTATGTGAAATGCTCAAAGTCACAACGCCAGTCAGTGGCAGAACTTAGATTTCAACTCTGCCCAGAAGATCCCACGTCCAGGGCTCTGACCACAACACCTTGCCCCCGGTGACCACAGCAAGGGCCTGGGGAAACCGAGTGTGTGATGGGGCAAAGTGAACACAGGAATGGGGTGCTTAGGATGGGTGTGGAGACAGAGGGAGACCAGAGAGGGCATAGCTCTCCGTGGCTATGGTGAAATACCCTCCCTGACTTGTCATTATTCCAAAGGGGTAAATTGAGGCAGAGGCTAAGCTGGTGTCAGAGCCTCTGGAGAACAAGAGGCAGGCATGGTAATTAAGAGCTTGGGATTCCCAGGAACCTGGATTCCGATCCTGGCTCTACCTCTGACTGGAGACATTACGCCATTGCTTTGGGCTTTAGTTTTCTCATGTTTGCAATGGGCACAGTGGCAGTACCTCACATCGGAAGGTTCAATTAGACAACATGCTAAAGCTCTCAGCACATGGTACACCCATGGTAAAAGTCAGCCATAGGCATCGATATCATTAGTAGCCATTGCTGGGTATGAGGACCTGCAGATCCAGCCCCTGCAAAGCTGACCCTGCAGAGAGAGCCCAGCGTAGGGACCCAGGTGCAAAGCAGAAGGCCTCTGTCCTGGCACACCTGCTTTCAGGTGGGAGGGACCCAAGAGTCAGTTCTGGTCAGCGTCCCTCACTTCCCACTAACCAAGGAAGCGGAGGCCCTGGCTTCGAAGGGACCTCAAGAGTCCCGCCAGCTGATTGCTTCGCAGATCAATTCCTTGTGCGTCACCTCGGGATTTACTGAAATGCAGACTTCTAGTCATAAAGAAGGGCCCTAGATGCTGCATTTCTAGCAAGCTTCCAGGTGACGTTGCTGCTCCAGGTCCAGACCACACTGAGGGGCAAGGCTAGGCCAGGCCATCTTCTCTAGAATGTCTTCGGCATCACCCAGGGCCCTGCCTGAAATCCCTGCAGAGACAGGAGCTCGCTCCCTTGTCAGGCCCCAGGCACACAGCTGCACATCTGCATCTATCACCAGTGCTGTCTTAGAGGGGAGTCCTGTGGGAGCCTCCTGCGCCAAGACCCCCACCAGAAGCCGGCCAGCCAGTTTGCGGCGGCCCCTGGTGGCCATGGTGGGAACTGCAGGCCACTGAAAGGTTTGCAGGACTTTGGGGGGGGGGGGTCCGAAGGATGGGACAAGGTGGGGATTAGGGCAAATGGTTCCTTGCCTGCTTTGGGGGCCACACAGGAGATATGAGGTCATGGATTTCATTTTCCTAAACTGCAAGTCTTCTGTCCTCTAGATAAAACCCTCCAGTCCCCCAAGGATCCTACTAAAGTTTTGTCCCTTGGTCCCCATAGACAGGGTCCCTGGGGACATCTTGAATTATGACTACCTCTTAGTCCCCAACTTCAGCTGGACGTATGGGGAGCCCATGGCATCTGGTTTCTAGTTTGGTTGTTTCTCTGTCCTGAGTGGGAAGGGCCAGTCAGGACACTTGAGTTGATACTTTGACTCTGTCCTGATTGGGGGTCCCTGGTTCAGACTTGCCCCTATTACAGGAGAAGTCAACCTCCACCCCAGGACCCTGGGTACTCAATGGGGAAGCAGGTGCCCAGAACTGCAGCTAATACACTGTGACTTTTGGCAAATCCCTTCCCCTCTCTGGAGCTCAGTTTCCCCATCTGTGCATGGCAGGGGGAGGGGGTTAGCCTCAAGCAGAGGTGCCAAAGACCTGACTGTGTGTCAGAAGCCCCTGGACAACCTGTTAAAAATACAGATTCCAGGGCCCCGTCTCTAGAACTTCTGATTTGGTAAGTCCCAGAGGAGGCCTAGGGTCAGTATTGTACCAAGTTTCCTGGTTGACTCAGTGCTCATCCAGAGAGAGCTTTTGGATTGCTCCAAAGAGCAAAAACATCCACGATACCATTTGATTTATTCAGCCCTCAAGATAAGTGTCTACAGTCTACCTGCTGGAAAGTGTCCAGGACCCTATGGTTTTAATCCTTCGTCTTGCTGCTTTTGCCTTTCTAAGCTCCTAGAGCCCTTTGTTGTAATTCACAGTGAAGACCGTCATAACTAAATGAATCAAGTATTTACAGCTAAGTGTTTGACAGGCATCGTTTCACATACTCCCCAAAACAATCCTCTGAGTTAGATACTATTATTACCTCCCTTTTACAGATGAGGAAACTGAGGCTCAGAGAGCTTAAGCAACTTGCCTAAGGTCACTCAGCTAATAAGGGGAAGAGTGAGGACTGGAACTCTAGTCCAGAGTCTGTGCTTATGACCACAGTGCCATGCCACCTCTTAGGCAGTGTCAAGGGACCACCAGGGTTCAAGGCCAGGTCTGGGAGACTCTGGGACCAATGTATGGACCCCACACTGCCCAGCCTGACAGAGAGGTGGCCAATTGTGAGGGTCTCACTACCCACTGTGAATGACCACGGCTGAGCGAGGTCTCTGTCTCTGCAGGTGTGTGCCCAGCTGTGCCCAACACCGTGTGCCTGCCCTTGGCCACCACCCCGATGCCCCCTGGGGGTGCCCCTGGTGCTGGACGGCTGCAACTGCTGCCGGGTATGTGCACGGCGGCTTGGGGAGTCCTGCGACCATCTCCACGTCTGTGACCCCAACCAGGGCCTGGTCTGCCAGCTGGGGGCAGGCCCTGGTGGCCGGGGGGCCGTGTGCCTCTGTAAGCAGGTTTGCGGGACTGATGGGGGTATGGTTGGGGTGGGGGTGGGGGTTCAAGGTCATTGTGTTCTGAATTGAAGAGAAGCCCTTCTCTCTCTACCCCCTTTCACCCTTACTTCAAGAACATTATCCATTCCAGCCAAACCTGATGACCCAAGGTTTCCCAGGCCCACACCCTACTTGTCCCCTCTTGTCTCTGCTCAGACCATGCCCATCATCTGAACAGCAGTCCCCCATTCCTACCTGCCCAAATCACAGCCAGCTTGCAAAACCAAGCTCAAACCTCTCCTCCCCCAAGAAGCCCTCCTGGATTCTTCTAAGCAGACGTCATCATCCCCTCCTCAGGATGCTCACAACACTTCTGGGAAAATAAAAGTGCAGCTCCTTATTCAGGGCATAATATGTGTCAGGCACTGTGCTAAGCACTTACTACACAATGCTCACAATAATCATATAAGGTAAGTACTTTCAGACCCACTTTATAGATGAGAAAACTGAAGCTCATAGATATTAACTGGCATGCTTAATGTCACACAGCTTGGGACCTGGTCCAACAGGCTCTAAAGCAACAGTCTGTCTGTCTTCCTCCTGGATTGGGAGCCCTTGGACCACAGTTTGAATTCTGTGTTTGCATTTACTAGTGACGTCGAGCATCTTACATCTGTCACTACTCTTTTAGGCCTCAGTGCCCCTGATGCTTTCTTTTAGGGGTTCTCAGCATTGCTCTAGGGATATTTGGGACCCTATAATTCTTGTTGCCAGGGTTGTCCTGCGCTTGGTAGGACATTTAGCAGTGTCCCTGGTCTCTACCCACTAGATGCCAGTAGCACCCTCATCCCCAAGATATGACACTCAATAAATAATTGTTGAATGAATGAATTAATGGATGAATAACAAGAGTTCTACTGGGGCTAGCAGTAACAGGCACCATTTATCGAGCATGCACTGTGAGCAAGCCCTTTACATGCATGATTTCATGCTAGCCTTAGTAATGAGGTAGGTCCTAATATAATATCCCTATTTTGTGAGGGAACTGGGGCTCAGAGCGGTTATGTCACTTGCCTAAGGTTACACAGTGTGTAAGTGGCTGAAGACAAAACACACACACACACACCCGTTGTTCCTTCTCCTGCAAAGGACTCTCAGAAGGGAAGAAGGACACAGAAATCACCAGATGACAAAACTGTGCTCTGAAGTTATTTTGGGGAGGTTGCTGGACAAGAGGGCACTGGAGAGGGCCTGGAAGGAAGAGTGGGGACAGGGCAGCTGTTTGTGTGTATGGATGGGTGGATGGGTGGGGAGGGGGAATCTAAGAGTGAGTAAGTCTGGAGGTGCCTCATGCTGTTTGGGACCATGTACATGTACCAGGGGTGGGGACTGGCTGCCTAGGAGTCATTCCCGGCACCCCAACCCCAGCCAGCTCTGAGCTGGAGGACGCAGGAGAGGTGCCAGGAAACCTTGCTAAAATTATCGCCTCCTCCAGATGACATTCCTAAACCATCCCTCTGTTTACCAGGTCATCCCAGCGATCAGGACACCCAGAGCTGTGGCACCAGGAGTAGGGCTGGGAGACCCGGGCTTGGCCAGGCTGGGGGTGAGGATTCAGGTGCCACTGCCCCTGCAGTTTCTAGGAAACCAGGGGCCACAAGGTCCAGGCCAAAAGGCCAGGATTTGAAGCCAAAGTGCAGCGGCCTGGAAGGAGCAAGGAGAGAGAGCTGACACGGATCCCATCCTCCCCAGAGGGCGAAACATCACCCACTCCCATTTATTGAGCATCTGCTGTGTTCCAGGCTGGGGACAAAATGCTTTAAGTGCACTAGCTTGTTTAATCCTCTGATGGCCCTGTGAGCAGGGTACCACAGCTCAGAGAGGTGAAGTAATTTCCCCAAGTCCCACAGCTCACAAGGGGGGAACTGAGGTTTGAACCCAAGTCCATGTGGTTCCAAAATCCCTGCATGTGCATAGACCCATCTGAAGTCCTTCTCTGATGACCTGGGAAAACCTGCTTGCCAACGACCCAGCTGAACTGCCCCTCGTATCTCCAGAAAGCCCTCCTGATTGCTCCTTTCTCTGCACTTCCTGAGCAGCTTACATGCACTTCTCCAGGGCTCTTTGTTGCCTTGGAGATGAAGACTTTCATATCTGTCTCCCCCACGGGCCCTGAGTCCCTCCAGGCAAGGACTGTGGCTTACTCCTGTTTGGGAGCACAGTGGTTGGCACACAGGAGGGGCACAATCTAGATCTCTGGAATTAGAAGGAGTCACGCTATTTCATAAGTGCCTCTTATGTGCTGGGCCTTGTGCCAGGCATTCATTCAAAGGACATGGGTGTGTCCCATTCATGTTATGAGCCAGCACAGGGGACGCCAGGATGAACACCCTTAGCCCCAGTCCTCAAGCAGTTCGTGCCTGTGGAGGAAGTGGTAATAGCGCCCATATCTGGAGAGTTTCATTCAAAGACTGTTTCCTGAGCAGCTACTATATGCCTAGCACTGTGCTAGATACTAGGTACATATTATGTCATGGAACTAAAAGTAGAGATTATTGTTTTCATCATTGCTATTGCTAAGGCGACTCAGAGAAGTTCAGTAACTGACCTAAAGTCACACAGCCAGCAAGTTAAGCCCCGACCTGGCAGTGATGCCTACAACACAGCAGATGGACAGTGCAAGTCTGTTGCACGAAATCTCAGTGTATATATCATAGTTACCCATTACTAACATAATAATTATACTAATAACAACAACAACAGAGCAGCTAGGATCTATTGGCTGTCTCCTTTAGGTGTTACTCATTACATATATCGTTTCATTTAGTCTATACAACAACCCTGTGAAATCAGTACCATTATCACCCATTTTGCAGGTGAGGAAACTGAAGCAAGAAGTGAAATCACTTGGCCAAGGTCCATAGCTAATAAAGGGGCTCAACCCAGGCCAGTCTTCACGCAAACCCTGTGCCAGGACACAGTGGGCCACGCTGTCTTTCTGCAGGCGCCAGGGCAGGCTGGCCATGGGGGGAGGGGGGGCGGGGGCGGGGGCGGGGTCGTATTAAGGCACCAAGCCCCTTGGCAATGCTCAGAGGCTGTAAGGGCACTGCCTCCCCAGTGGGATCTGGGCCAGCGCTGCACAGAGGGCCATATGGAGGATGTGGCCGGAATAACCTTGCCCAGGGAAAAGTTGGGGCTCACCGATGGGGTCCTGTTTCTCCTCCACAGGGGGAGAGGATGATGGGAGCTGTGAGGTGAACGGCCGCCAGTACCGGAACGGGGAGACCTTCCAGCCCCACTGCAGGATTCACTGTCGCTGTGAGGACGGGGGCTTCACCTGTGTGCCACTGTGCAGCGAGGATGTCCGGCTGCCCAGCTGGGACTGCCCTTACCCCAGGAGGGTAGAGGTCCCCGGCAAGTGCTGCCCCGAGTGGGTGTGCGACAGAGCAGGGGGACTGGGGGTCCAGCCCCTCCCAGCCCACGGTGAGTGCAGGGCTGGCCCAGGCCAGGGGGCGGGGCCTCTCCGGGGCCAGGACACCTGGCCACATCAAAGCAAAGGTTTCACTGACAGAAACTAGGCAGTGCGGTGGCTGAGGAGACACCCAGGAAAGCAGAGTGGGGAGTCACAAGGCCTCTTTAAAACTGAGAAAACAAGAAGCAGTGATGTAAGTGTATCATTTTCAATCATAAACAATTAAAAGTAAAAATTGATGGCAGAATGGGGAAGGGAAAGGCAGGTTAGGATACTTGAACCAAACTCTCACATTTCTTAGCGGAGGTATACTATCATAATATATACTATTATTATACTAACAGTGATACATATTAATAATATAGTTATACAACATAATTTAAATATTATATAATATTATTATTCAGTCTTATAAAAAGAAGAATTCAAAACTGGAAGTGTCAAGGTAGTTGTCTCTGGGACATGGGCACAGGGGTGGGCAGAGGTGGAAGACAGTTACCTCCTGCTATAAATTCTTCAGTTTTAGAGACTATGTGGTTGTTATGTTGCCAGGGATTTAAAAATTATTATATGAATGTGATTTTTTTTCAAAAAAAAAAAGGCTACTGAAAAGAGGGCGCCGTTTCCATAGATGTCGGTGCCACGGGAGAGGCAGTGGTGGGTCTACACCCAATTCTTCCACCCCCTAGCTGTGTGACTCTGAGACAGTTGCTTAACTTCTCTGTGTCTCAGTTTCTCCAACTGTAAAATGGGAATAAGAGCATGTACCTTGTTGTGAGCACTGGATGAGTAACTACAAGTAAAGCAGTTATGACAGTACCTGCACACAGCACTCCATTAGCGGTAACTGTTATGATGGAACGTGACACATCGTTTAAATCCATAGACTGCCAATGAGTTCACCTTACATATAAAAATGCAGGATAGGACACCATATATGTAACTTGATCTCCATGAGGTGTGAGCATACAAGGTCAGACAATTAAGATCGCGAACTCATCCTAGAAAAAGTGCCACATACCTCATTGCTGAATATCACTATGGTCACCTTTGAAGTACTCCCCTTGGGAAGCTATGCACCAATGCCAGCACCTAGTCCATCCTTTAAAGCAATGTTGGAACTCTTTTACTGGAATAGCCATCAGAGCTGTCGTTGTATTACCTTTGATGTCATGAATGTCCTCAAAATGTCTTCCTTTCAATATTTCCTTTATCTTTGGGTAAAGAAAGAAGTCATTGGGGGCCAGATCAGGTAAGTAGGGAGGGTGTTCCAATGCAGTTATTTGTTTACTGGGTAAAAATTCCCTCACAGACAGTGCCGTGTGAGCTGGTGCATTGTCGTGATGCAAGAGCCATGAATTGTTGGCGAAAAGTTCAGGTCGTCTAACTTTTTCACGCAGCCTTTTCAGCACTTCCAAATAGTAAACTTGGTTAGCTGTTTGTCCACTTGGTACAAATTCATAATGAATAATCCCTCTGTTACCAAAAAAGGTTAGCAACATTGCTGCAACAAGTTCACGAACTTGTCAGCCCTCATATGTGTATATCTGCAAGTAGATGCACACATATACATCACACATGGTGCACACATGTGTGTGTAACACAGGGTTTCTCCACCTCGGCACCAGTGACATTTGGACCAGGTAATTCTTTGTTTTGCGGAGGGGTATCCTGGCGCTGTAGAATGTTTAGGAGAATCTCTGACCTCTACTCACTAGGTCCCAGTAACCACCTCTCCCAATTGTGACAACCAAAAATGTCTTCAGACATTACAAAGTGATTCCTAGAGGACAAAACTGTCCTTGGCTGAGACCCACTAGTATAAAGGTCCAGAAGGAAGGACATCAAAATATTAACAGAGAAGAATAAGACTTGGAGAGGAGGAAAAACTAGGCCCTGGTGAACCCGCCATGTTGTTCCGGGCATGGCCTCTGAATCACTAGTGTTGTCGTCGCCAGGATGAGGCACTACCCACAGGCCACAGCCTCCCTCCTGTCAGACGTTGTGGAGGATACAGAAATGAGAAACTCACCAATTACTGGGGGACTGTCACGGTCAGCACCATCATAGTTGCCTAATAACCATCATTTAAGAGGGGCTCACAAGTACCAAGCACTGTGCTAAGTACTTCACCTCCATTATTTTATTCAATCCTAACAATCGATTATTAGGGAATTTTCGTAGGAAGAACCTGAGGTCCAAAGAGATTTAAGCAACTTGATAAGGTTGCACCACAAGCCACTAGGCTGGTTTGGTTGCCAAGCCCTGACCTCACAGTGTTGACCTCTCTTTCTTTCCCCCAGGACCCCAGTCTTCTGGCCTCGTCGCTCTCCCACCCCCCGCGGTCCTCTGCCCAGAATGGAGCACAGCCTGGGGACCCTGCTCAACCACCTGTGGGCTGGGCGTGGCCAGCCGCGTGTCCAACCAGAATTACTTCTGCCGACTGGAGACCCAGCGCCGTCTGTGCCTGCCTGGGCCCTGCCCACCCGCCAGGGTCCACGGCCCACTAAACAGTGCCTTTTAGAGCGGAGCTCGGGGTGGAGACTCAGTGCCCACCCTCCCCAGCAGGCAACCCTGGCTATAGGCAACAATCCAGCTCAGGTCCTCTATGTGGGCCCTGGAGGACAAGAAGGTCACATGCCTCCTGGTCTGTCTGGACCCTGAGATACAGCGGGGATGTATGCCCTAGTCCCCCTTCCTCTAACTCCCAGCCTCAGAGGCTGGCCAGGTTGCTAGGGTCTTCTGGTCCATTCCCAACCTCCACACAGCCTTTATCAAACATGTGCGTGGGTTAGCTTTCTGGAGGTGGGGCCACTATCTCTCCTTAACCAGTAGGCTCAGGCAGGTGCTGGGCTGGATAGGCTGTTTCTCTGGGGGTGTGGGGAAGAGGGGCACAGATGTTCTGCGTCTCCTGCATCCTTTCCTGGAGTGACGTGAAAGCATCCCTGAACATGTGCTTATGCATGAACTTTGTGTCAGGCTTGTGCTGTCTGAGAAAAAGACTCCCCATCCCGGGAAGAATTCAGGGGCTGAATGCTTTGTGGAAAATCACAAGATGAAATCACACTGTCTTGAAGAAAGTCAGAAAACAGGCCTTGGAGTGATCCATTAAACCCAACCTACATCAGTAAGAATTAACCTTTCTTGAGCACTTGCAATATACCAGGCACTGAGCTACACACTTTCTATAGACCAGTGCTTTGCAATATTTTTGACTCAAGAAAAGGAGAACAGAATGTCCTCTGGGGACTGGGGAACATGGCCTGAAATAAACCAATCCAAGGGTGAAATTCTGTTTGAAGTCTCATGTTTTATTGTGTTGTTTTTTTAACCTACTTATAAATTTGATATCCTCCTCTGTGATCTACTCGTGTTTGTTTAAAAATAAAAACTGTGTTTTCATCAGGATCCAACCAGGAAATTAGAAAACATACAGTTAAACACACAGGTCTTAAGCATATGGCTGCATGAGTCTTTTACAGTATACACACCTATGTAACCAACACCTCAATCAAGGTATAAAACATTTCCATCATCCCTGAAAGTTTCCTCTGGTCCCTTCCCGGTCATCCCTTCCATCTCCTGAAGGCATCCACTCTTCTGATTTCTATCACCATAGATGAGTGTTGCCTGTTCTTGAACTTCACGTAAATAGAATCACACAGTAGGTACTCTTTAATGGATGGCTTTTTTGTTCAATACCAGCCATGGGGTGGAGGGGAGGAGAGGGAGCAGAGCCCTGTAGCTGGAACCAGTCAGTGGAAGATGAAACCACACAGCAGCGCCATCTGCTGGGAGCAGGCGTCTCTGCAGAGATACAGCCCTATAAACCTTACAAAAAGCAGAGAGAGATGGGGAGACAGACCCTGGCTTCTGCTCTCTCCTGTCCCCCAGTTTCCAGCAGGGCCTCCCATGGGTCAAACCTACTGGGAAGGTGGAAGGGGAGGGAGCCTGTGAATCGAGTGCTCAGAGACACAAAGCAGATCCCGGGGAGGGCAGGGAGCCCTGAGAGCAATGGAGATTCCAGCCTACAAGGCTGTAAATGACCCATCACTCAGGTACCACCGCCTCTAGGAGCCCCAGTTTGAGAACCACAGGCAGCGTTTGAGCCATTTAATCTTCATAAACTATAACTAACTCTAGTTCACAGATGAGGAAATAGCATGGAAATGTGATCTGCCTGAAAGCTAGTTTGTAGCTAAGGGTGGGATTTTAGTCCAAGCCGAGTTCGACTCTTAAGACTGGGTTTATGATCTCACAGTCTGAAAGTTTCTGTGGGCCTGGCCCTGAACACATAAACTCTGAACACGTAGCCAGGAAAAATTCTGATAATATCCTAAGAAATAGGGAGACGAGAATGAAGACAATGTACCTGCTTTGAACAAGTCCTCCAGGTGGGGGGGCCCTCTCTGCCCAGAGCTTTACCCACATAATTGCATATCGCTCTTGGGACATCCCTAAAAAGTGCTATTGCTATTTCCATTTTAGAGATGGGTAAACTGAGGCTCAGAGCGATTACTGAGTTACCCTAGGATTGTGGTGTTGGACTCTGGACCAGGTTGACTGCCGGCCCGTGACTTCACTACTAAGTGGCTGTGAGCAGATCTGTGAAGAGTGGGCTTGGCCAACCTGCCATGTCCTGGCTCTGCTGTTTCCTAGTGTGAATCTACACAGGGTACTTAACTACTTTGTGCCTCAGTTTCCTCTTCTCTAAAATGGGGATAGTGGCAGTACTCAACACTGAGGGTGGCTGAGCATCGTATGTGATTGAAGTAAAAATGCTAGCTATCATTATCTTGACTTGACCTCTTCGTACTTTAGTTTTTTCACCTGTAAAATGGGCATAAATAGAAGTGCCCACCCTATAGGATCACTGCGTTGAATGAGTACCCACCACAAAGTGGTATCGCGAATATTAGGTGAATAATTCCTCTGTTTGCCTTAAATATCAGCTATTATTGTCATCCTACTTCCGTGGCTCTCTGTAAGTCAGAGCGTGATGAGAAATGAAGGCAAGGGCTGGGATTCTTCTCTTGTGGAGAAGAGGAGGTAGTACTGGGGGCAAAGGTCCCCAGGTAAAAATCAGTCTACCCCCACTGACACTCACAGCCAAAAGTACCAGCCCAGCCATTCTCATTACATCTGTATGTTGCAACTGCTTTGCTGCAAGTCACAATAGCGCATTCTTGCCGCCGTATAACATTCCACTGTGTGAATATACCACATTTTGGTTATCCATTCTACTCTCCATGGGGCATTTGGGCAGTTTTCAGTTTGGGGCTATTTTGAATAGGGCCTAATGAACATTTTAGTGCATGTCTTCTGCTGGATATTGGTAAACATTTCCATTGGATATATATATCTTGGAGTAGAATTGCTGGGTTGGGGCCTGTGATCTTCCTCCTGGATCAAATTATCTCCCAGAATAATGGAGGTCTCTATACATCATAGATGCTCGATAAAGACTAATTGCATGAGTAATAAAAAGAGCTAACATTTATTGAGTTCTAAACACATCCCAGGTTCTGTTGCAAACATCTTCTATGCAATGACTCACTTGACCCTCATGATAACCCTTTGAAGTAGTATAAGCAGGCCCATTTCACAGACAGAAAAACTGAGGTATAAAGAAGTTAAGGAAATAGCCCAAGTTTACACAGTTCAAAGCAGGCAAAACCAGGATTCAAACCAGAGAGTCCGTCTCCAGAGCCCATGCTCCTGGGTATCAGGCTATACTGTCCACAGTCGCTACAGTGTTTGGGGGAAAGATGCCAGGGCCTGGAGGAGAAGCTGTGGGTGTGGGCAAGAAGGAACGGAGGGGAGAATCAGCAGCGTGTGAGATCTTGTTTGAAAGATGGATGTGACGAGCAGGGGAAATGAGACACCAAACATGTACCTGGGTTTTCTGCTGGAGGATGGGGAGAATGGGGGGGGTGAGCCCCATAGGTGGCAGATGGGAGGGAATGTCCTCGATGTTTTGAGTTCGAGGAAGCGGTAGTCACCCAGGACAGTGTGGCCGTAGGCAACAGGAGATCAAAAATGGGTCAGGTCTGGATATAGAGAAAAGAGTTCAGGTCAAGAATTTGAGTCACCTGAACAGAGGTAATCAGATTGACCGAGCCAGTTTAGTGACAGAAATAGCAAGTATGTGTGTGTGTCCGTGCACCAACTCTTATCACCCCGCCCATCCTCACTGCTGTCCCCTGGCCGGGCCATCCTCTCTGCGCAGATAACTACAGTGGCCTCTTCCTGCTCTCCTGGCTTCCACTCTTGCTCCTTACAGGGTGAGCCGGAAGGATCCTGTTAAAACCAAGCCAGATCATACCACTCTTTTTAATTCCGAGAGAAGCGAAAGGCCTCCGTACAACCTACAACTACAAGGCCCCCACTGTCTGCCCCAGTCACCTCTCTGCCCTCACCCTCAGTTACGCTCCCCCTTGCTCATGCTGCTCCAACCTCCTTGGCCTTCTTGCCGTTCCTCAAACACACCAGACATGCACCCACCTCAGGACCTTTGCACAGGCCCTTCCCTCTGCCTGGAACCATCTTGCCTCAGAGATCCCCGTGGCTAATCCCTTTGATCGCTTTCAAGTTTGACTCACAAGTCACCATTTCACTGAGAACCCAACCCGGCCGCCCTCTTTCAATGATGCACATAGCACACATCACCTTTTAACACACTGCATAAATTACTTATAATATTCATTATTTGTTGCCAGACTCCACAAGCGCCGGGACTTGTGTCTGTTTTGTTCACTGATGGATTCCCAGGACCTAGAATAGTACCCAGGACAGAACCAGGCTCAGTTGTTATTGAATGAGTGAAATAATATATCTTGTTTGTTAAAAATGGATTTAATGGGGGTTAGAAAAGTAAATAGGTAGTTGACAAACGGGAGTGGTTGCCCGGTTCACAATGATTTTCCAATCCTAACCTTAGTATTTCTCAAAATCGGGTCCCCAGACCAGAGGCATCAGAATCGCCTAGAAACTGGTTAGAAATGCAAATATCTTGTGTCCCAGTCCAGACTCACAGAAACTGTGGGATGGGCCTAGAAATCTGTTTTAATACACCCTCCACCTCATTAAAATCTGTGTCAGATTAATACGGTGGCTTCAGGTGAGAAGCAAAAGAAAACGGTGGTGCGCTGCTGCCCCCTTGTGGCATTTTGGTGCATGAATCGTGGAGAGACCACAGACAGGGAGAAGCCCTCGGAGACTGGGGCCCAGCCGCCTCCTCCAGTTTCCTAGATGGAGAAACAGTCTTAACGAAGGGAAGCGCCTTGCCGGAGGCCTCAGCGTGAGGCACTGATAACGCGAGGCCTAGGGTTCTTTCCTATTTGTATCCAATGCAGCAGCTTTCTTTTCTTAAAATATTATTTAAACAGATGCCTGTAAAGGACCCTGCTGGGCCCTGAGCCAGGCCACCTCCATCTGTCCCCTGGATGACTCCCTGGTCCCTCTGCCCACAGTCCAGCTCCCTCCTGCCATCGGCCATACTGTGCAGCCAGAAGGATCTTTCTGGGGCACAATTATAGTTACATCACTGCTTAAACCCCCCTGAGGCTCAGAGTCGCCCTGTGGGTTGGCTCTGGGCTCCTTCCATGACTCATGGGCCTGCTGTGCTTTCTAAAGTCTTCTGTGCTCCAGCCACACTGGATGACTCGGGCTACACGCTCTGACCCAGGCCTTTCCCCAAGCTGCCCCCTCTGCCTGGGGAACTCTTTTCCCCAGGTCTTCACCTGGAGGACCCCCGATTATGCCTCATTAGTCAGTTTCCATGTCTGCCTGAGGCTGACCCTCCCCAGTGGGCTGGCTCCCATCCCTCTCTCCTGCTCGGGTGCTGTCCTCCTGCCACTCTCCCCTTCTTACTCCCACATCTTCCCTTCCTCCCTTTTTTCCACATCAGTCCCATCAATATACACACATGCTGGTCCTTTTTCCGGGGCTGCAAAAGGTGGTCATGCAGCCCACGAGCCCATGCCCACCCGGGCTACTCCAATAACAAGAGGTGGGGTACCTTCTCCAAGGGGCGACACTAGCAGCCTCGCTGGGGGCACCTGGGAAAGCTAAGGCTACCCACGGCCACCATGTTTCACATCCCATCGAAAGGTCCACCTGCCTCTCCCTAGATAACATGGGGTCTAGGGTTTGACCCCGTTCTCAGCCATGGGTCGTGATTTAGCTGAGTGTGATTTGGCTCTTTCTTGAGAACTCATCTTTCCCCTCTTCCACTGCAATTAATTATAAAGCCAGGGAGAACCCAAGGGCAAGAGCCTAGGCCGCGTGGACACCTCAGCGTTGGCCAACGAGCCTCATTGTAAGTGGTCCCATCACACTGGTCTGGTTCTTGTCCGTGGCCCATTGGCTGGTTCCTGGCCCCTCACCACTGGCTGTCATCAAAATGTTTCCAGTCTCATCACTGGGCTAGGTCTTTTCCTCCACACTCCGTCAGATGGGCAGTACTTAACATGAGCCTCTTCAGTCGCTTCTCCCCAGCCCGGAAGCCAGCAGGCAGCAAGCACAGGGGGCTGACTGACTTTCATCTGCCTTCTCCCCTCAGGGACTGGACCTCCACGGCCCGATTACCCTCCTGCATCCTTCTGTCTCTGAGACGTCCCAGTCATGTCCCATTCCCCTCCCTTCCTCTCTGGATTCCTGCTCTGTGCCCCACTCACTCTCCACCCCATTAAAGTCCCAGGTCTTGGAAGCTGGGGGCCTCCACACTGCCTTACCCTTGCTCCAGACGGTCAGTCCAGGGTCCTGATGTGGTCCCGGTGATATGTAAAGGCGCCCTGCCTCCTTTCACCAGCTCAGCCAGATTTCTTAGGTATTTGAATTTGATCTCCAAAAGAAATCTAAATGTATTTTAACATGTCGTGTCAATAGTCGGATTTGTAATGTTTCCTTAATCCTTGTGGTATTTGAGCTGCTGGATCCATACACGACACCCCTAAACTTTTCAGTTCTGGGGGCCAATAAATTATCTTTAGTACTTAAACTAGTTTGAGTCGGGATCCTATCGCTTGAACCAAGAGTCTCACCAAATGCAATTGTATACAGTCACGTAATTAATTATCTGTCTATTCTTGGCTCTTTGTTGGGCTTTGCACCCTAGACGTTGAGTAGATTTCTGATTCATTCCCATGTCCCTGGAGCCCCACACAGGACCTGGTACCTGGTAGGTAGTTACCACGTGCCTGCTGAATGGTGACTGAGGCCTGGGCTCTAGCCCTGACTCTGCCTCTCGTGTGTGACCTTGAGCATCTGTGTCTCCTTTCGGAGCCGTTTCCGATTCTGCACAATGAGAATGATTATCTTTGCCCTGCCTTGCTTGAGAGCTGCGGTGAGGACCAGATGAGCCCAGGCTTCTGCATGTACTTGGCATCCTCGAAAGCTCTGCATACACGGGCGCTATATTAATTACATTTTCAAGGATGCACATTTTGTCCTAATTTCATCAGCCTCTCCAGCCCCCCAAATAGACTGCGGGCTCTGGGGGCACAGAGCAGACAGCATGTTGGAATAGCAGAAAGAAGATCTGAGAACAGCTTCAGCCGTCCCCAGCACCACCTCCAGGCAACATGAGACTCGTACCTGCACAGGAGGTCAGCAAATGGGCCCTTTGTTTGTGCCCAGCGCCTGCCTCCCACAACGTCCTGCCAGAAACCACTAAGACAAAGGGTTCCAGTGTCTCCTTGAATTGGAGTCACTGCAAGTGACATGAAAACAGGACAGAGGCTGGCTGGCTGTTCTCTAAACTGTCTCCCTTTTCCTCCTGGCCACCCAGAGAGATAACATATCTCCAGACAGGTGACTGAGGTCTAGCCATGGGATATGACTCCAAATCCGGACCATCAACTCCCCTCACAATGCTACTCTACACCCACGCTCTGCCCTCGTCCACTGGCCCCATGCAGAGGACCCACTGGTGGCCTCCAAGGCTCTACGACACGGTTCTTAACTTCTCTTGATAAGCCCGGACTCCTCAGGCACCTAGTAAAGTCTACAATTTCCTTCTCAGACTGGTGACATTAAAAGTATAAAATATAATGCATGGAATTACAAAGGAAACAAATCATTGAAATATGGTAACCAGAAAAGTTTGTGAGATTCTTATTATATATGCTTCTTTATGAGCATATTAAGCAAGATCTAGTCTAATTACCATCATTTCAAGGTGATTATAGTATACAGTAGTTCAAGATCTCTGCTGTAACTATCACGTGATATGAAAATACCTGTGATTTCTATTGGCTACAAATAGGTATGCCAATACTACTACTGTGTTTGTTGTCTTCATTCATAACTGAAGGAAGTGCCAAATGTTAGCTAGAGGTCAGCGTTAAGATGCAATTCAAGTTCATGAATCCTTGAATTCCATCCATAGATGTTGTCTCTGACATAAGGATATCTGCTTTAAGGCAAGACAGAGCCACAGGAAAGAAGGAGCCTGGGTCCTTGGATGACCACATAGAACAGAGGTCCTTTCAACACATATTCAACCCAGAGGAAAAGACTGTAAGTCCTCATCAAACATCTTCATTAGGCTCTGGGAAACTGTAACTTTAAGTGAAACAACCTATAACAAAACCAATTTTACCCTAGGTTAATTGATAGAAACAAGAGTTAAGTTCCTACGGTATATTTCTGGTCACAAAGACATCACCAAACTTCTACATAAAGACCCAAAACCCTTCTAACATTAAACATTGAAATCAATGTGAGCTGTATACACATTTAAAAAAGACAAATCAAAACAAGAAAGATAATGATTTTCCAACCCGTTTATTCCAGGTCAGGGTCACGGTGGCCAGAGCCTGCCAGCAGCTCAGGGTGCAAGCAGCTCAGGAACCCACCCTGGACAAGACACCCTTCTATCTCAGGGCGCATCACACACACCCACACTCACTCAGACAGGGACAGTGTAGACACGCTAATTAACCTTACATGCACCTCTCTCAGGTGTGGGAGGAAACTGGAAGCCCCGGAGAAAAGCCACACAGACGTGGGGAGACCATGCAAACTCCACACAGACAGTAGCCCCAGCCATGAATCGATTTTTTTTTTCCTCAGCAACGTTATAATGAAACAATGTTGACGGAAACAACACTATTCAAGACCTGCTCTATTTTTTTCTAGGAACATCAAGATTCTGGGGCCAGGCCTGATTTATTGCTCCAGCTGAGTGACCTTGAATAAGTCACCTAACGCCTCGGAACTTCACTGTCTTCGTAAAGAAAATCTAGACTATGATTCAGTCTTAGAGATAGTGACGATTAAGGGGGATAATAGCTCTGAATGCTTGCAACTTCTATGGTAATTTATAACTGAGGTCTTCAAACACCAGCCAGTGAACTCGTACCAAAAATAAGGGCACACGGTGAAATTCCATCTTTAGGACTGTCCTTTACTCTGAACTTAGGGCCTTCCTAACGTGAGGGGTTACGAAACTCATTCTTTTATAAAATGAGTATAATTATAAACAGTACCTGTGAATTTTTTCCATGCGCCTTACTTTGCAAATGAAGTTTGCAATGTTATTTGGATTCACAAATATTTTATGAAATGTGGTTTTATGAAGACCAAAAAGTATGAGAATCATTGCTTTACACCACCACAAAAATAGTCATTCTTATTATCATTCAAAACTGATAAAAGCTTAGAGACGATTTGATCGCTGACCTGCCATAAGTTTGAAGACTAAAAATACTTACATGTACTGAGGGTTTCAATGTGTCCCAAACTGACCTAAACACTTCACGTGTATAACTGGTTTTTCGAATAATCTGAACTTGGTGCGGGAGACACATAAATGGGTTTAGTGTTTCTTCACATTGAACACATTCACTCAAATCTCTCCTCTTGCCCCGTGCCTTTCAGTCAAGTTTGAATATCTAATCATATTCTGTTTAACACTTCTTCTAAGTCGAGTTTGATCCTTCACCTCAAGAATGCATTGTTATTTAACTTAAACTGTTAAAGAGCCTAACTAGGTGCACCTACAAAGGTAGGTACTATTATTAATGGCATCTTACAGATACTAAGGCCCAGAGAGGTGAGGTAACTTGCCTAAGGTCACACAGCTAGTAAGTGATAGACACAGGATTCAAACCCAGGCAGGCTGTCTGGCTCCAGAAATTCACCTTAATATCTGCATTACAGTCTTCTGCAGTACTGGGAGTAGTGTGAGGGTCCTTCCCACCCCCCCACCCCCCACCCCTTCTAAGTTCTAGCTTTTTCCGTTTATAAGGACTGGAAGGAGCAGCGGAGGGCAGGGGACAAATAATCTAGCTGGTGTTTTTTCAAGTCCTCTCAGGAAGATAGAGTCCTTCTGTGTGGCAAGGGTCCAAAGGCTAGCATTCCTGGGTCATGTAAGTAGCTTATTCAGGGGTCCCTGTAGTGGTCTTCTGACTATTGAGGGAGATCTAGGACCCCATGACCTCTCTCAGATCCTGTCCCCAGAAGTACACTTCACAGTCTCTTTCTGCCAGGGTCCTCTTTCCTGGAAAGCAAAAAGATCATCCCCTTTGGGCAGGGTACTGACCAGATGGCCTGGCACCCACTCCGCTCATGGGAAGCTCCCCCATTCTTGTGCAGCCAAATGTTGGGTGTGCAGGATGTCCCCCACTCTGCCATCTCTCTCTAATCACTTTCTTCCTGCTCAGAGAGGCACTGAGGCATATCTTCAAACCTGCCTGAGAAGCAGAGAATCAGGTACCACTCACTCACCACTTCTCACGGGAACCCCAAATCTCCACAAGTGGGACCTGTCAGAACAGAGAGAACACCCCTTTTTTCTTCCCCCAAGAGACCAGGAAAGGTATATCGTTTCTCTCTATTCTAGAAAATCATCCTTCAATTGTAGTCTTCTGATTATAGAGACTGAGGGCGCGGGGATGGGGTGGGAGAAAAGCTGGTGTGACGTCCCTAAGACAGTCTTATAGGTGTGTCTATGGCTTTCTGGGGGTCTCCAGCACCTGCGTCCTTGCGCTAGGATTGGACTGGAAATATGAGAAGTCCCATTTAAGAGTCTGTCACATGTATATCATCTTAATTTAATCCTCACACAGCCCGATCAGGTAAGTTTATTAATTAGGGTAATGGTAGCTGCTATAACAAGCCCCCAAATTCAGTGGCTTAACACAATGGAAGCTGATTTCTTACTCACATAGTACTCCAAGGCAGGTATTCTTGACTGGAGGGCAGCATTCCTTCCTGTGGTGATCCAGGGGACTTACATGTTACAGCTCCACCATCCTCTTGGGCCTCAGGGCATTCCGCATCTAGACTACAGACAGGGATAGAGAAATTCAGGGGCTCTCTCAAGGCCATACCTGGAAGTGATACTCACTACGCCCACTCACTTTTCATTGGTGGGGACTAGTCACATGGTCCTAGGGACACAAAGGAAGCTGGGAACTGTAGTTTCTGGTTGGACAGGTGTCTTCCAGAGACAACTCCACACTATACAGTCTTTGATAGACTGTGACAACAACGCTCTCTTTATCACTGTCTGTTTAATCAGCTCAGCAGGCTAACCAGTGCTCTCCATTCCGTCTAAATACACCACTCCTGCCCAGGCATACTGAAAACTCACCACTAGCAGGCCACTTACATCCTTGCTCCCTTCAGCTCCCACTCACAGAGTAGTGTTATGGACTAAAAGCTGAAAGTTTGTGCCCCGGCTATACAACCTATGTTGAAATCCTAGCCTCCAAGGTGATGGTATTAACAGCTGGGGCTTTGGGGTGATTAGGTCAGGAGGGTGGGGCCTTTATGAATGGGATTAGTGCCTTTACAGGAAGAGATATGAGAGAGCTTGTTTTGTCTCTCTGCTCTCTGCCAGGTGAGGAGCCAATGAGAAGATGGCAATCTATAAACCAGGAAGAGGGTTTTCACCAAGAACCTAACCGTGATGGCACCCAGATTTCTGACTTCCAGCCTCCAGAACTGTGAGAAATAAATGTTTGCTGTTTAAGCCACCCAGTCTATGGGATTTTGTTACAGCAGCCCAAGCTAAGACAAACGGCACATGTACCAAGAATCTGTTGGGTTTGTTCCCAAACCAGTTTGAATCAGCCGCACTTGTTATTGTACTCACGTAATTTTATCAGATAGTCTACAAACTGATGAAATATGAGTCCAAAAATGATAAGATTTATTTTTGTGAAAACCCAATAAAGATGAGTTGCTAAACTATACTGTCAAAGTAGGTGTGGAAGAAACAACTACAAAAGATCTGGAAAATACTTACCCTGAGAATCTAGGGGGAATTCTGCACTCAAGTTGCTACCCAAGTGTCTTCAACTCCTTGCTCCACTTGAAATAAACCAAAACTGGAAATCAGAAGATAGATTCTGGGTGTAGTTTATGCCAGGAGGACAATGTGAAAAGCCAATTCGCTCCACACTCAAAGAACAGACGAGCAAACATTCAAGGTGTATTCATTTAAAATGATTCCCTGCTTCTCTGATTAACTGACTGACTAACTAAGTGGGTCACGTGGGCTTCTACGGGATTATTGCCCTCATTTTATAGGTGAATAAACGGAGGCCCAAGATAACAGCAGGTAAGGGGTGGAGCCACAATTAGAAACCAGCCAATCTGGTTGCAAGTCCGTGCTCTCAGACTTGCATTGATGTCCAGTTGATCCATCCGTGATGATGGATCTGTTCTGTATCTGCCTGTCCAATGTATTAATAGTAACCATAGCACATGGGGCTACTGAGCACTTGAAAGGTGTCTCATGGGACCAGATAACTGAATTTTTCACATTTAATTTAATTTGAATTAATTTAAATATAAATAGCCACATATGGCTACCGTATCAGACAGCAACACAGCTCTGTGCTACATTAACAATAGCACACGCCTTTCTTGGTGTCTAGGGTGCTTTTATTTCTTTGCTTTGACCCTTTGCAGTTTTGATGTCTTCTGAAATGCAAAGCCTGCCCCCTTTGATTCAGACATCTCTTGATTCTAATCCATTAAATTGACTGGAGAAGGGGAGGGGCGGGCACTGGCTGGAGGAAAAGCAGCAAGCCTCTGTTGGCAACGGCTGCGCTCGAATTGCCATGTGGCAGCAACTGTCACCTTGTGCCAGCACAGGGCGGTGTGTAGCCTTTAGGAGCAAGAGCTTGGCAGCAGGCCAGGACAGCCCCCTCTCTCCTGGGCAGGGTGACTGACTTCAAGCAAATCGCTGCGCCCCTTAGAGCCTTGGCTTTCTCCTCTGTAAAGTGGGATTAAAAGTGCCTGGTGTTGTGAGGATGACATCATGGGATGACTGCTCAGCCCCTAGCTTCCTGCTTGGATCACAGTAATTGCTCAGGAAATGTCCATCTAATTCTCTCCAAGCCTCAGAATCACCCTCCCACTCAGACCAAAGGAACAACAGGAAAAAAGAATTTGGGGATGGGGATGGAGAGAGAGAAAATGTTCTTTTAAAAACGGTTTATTGTGAAAATTCTTAATTGTACGTGAAAGTAGAGAGAATAGTTTAATAACCCCCCCATACTCCTATCAGTTAGGTTTTTAAGTTATTAACCAGAGTAAAGGTTTCAAGCCCTCCACTAACCCAAATATCCATCCTTAGGAAGCTGAAGAACAAATTCCCAAGAGTTCCAACTAAATGGCCACAAACACGTGTCAGGAATCCTGTAAGCAGTCCTGATGGTTTCCAACAGTCAGAGATGGGGTCGTGCTCATTTGTCCCCCAAATAATATCCTCATCACCCTAGGAACAATGGTGCCTCCCCGCCATACTGGGCATGGCTATGGTGTTTTCCTGAGGATACTCAAGGTTCCATCTCTCTGGGTCTCCCAAATGATATGGTTTGTCTCCCAGTGCCTAGAAGACTCTGGGAGACCCCAACTCCTAACCAGTAACATTCTTTAAATCAGCATGAGGCAGCTTTTAATTTCTTGTAACCCAGATCTCTAAATGATATTCAGGCTGCCAAAAGGATACAGCTGCCATCTCGAAGAAGCTGGGACTTACTGTCTCCTGAGTTCAAAATAATCCATTCTTTTGGAAGAGAGACAAGAAAGAGATCTTACCTGGGAAAACTGCCGGGTCTTCTGGCCTTTGGGGAAATTAATGAACTATATTCAAACTATAAAAATCAATGCTTCCGGCTGCCGGATGGCTCAGTTGGTTAGAGCAGGAGCTCTTAACAACAAAGTTGCTGGTTCAATTCCCGCATGGGATGGTTGGCTGCGCCCCCAGCAACTAAAGATGGAAAATGGCGACTGGACTTGGAGCTGAGCTGCGCCCTCCACAACTAGATTGAAGGACAATGACTTGGAGCTGGTGGGCCCTGGAAAAAACACACTGTTTCCCAACATTCCCCAATTAAAAAAAATCAATCAATCAATCAATCAATGCTTCAAGATTCCAGTAAGCCTGGGGAGTAAGTAGTGTGGAAAAGGGAAAGAAATTAATTGGGTAGAGGAGGGGTACGAACATTTCCTGGCACCTACTGCACCTACCATGCACTGAGTGCTCCTTCACACTTTGAATTGTCACAGGAACACCGTTAGGCAGATATTTTTCACCCCCGTGTCTCAGATAGGAAACTGAGACTCACAAAGGTGAAGTCACTTACCCAAGATGGAAGCAAGATCTGGCTCACCCACAAACTCATGTTCTTTCTTAACCACTTGCCCTACTGTGTGCCACCTTAGATGACACTCTTCTCTCTCTGAGCCTGTTTCCTCTTCCTGACATGGGAATGGCAAGGCCGGCCCAGCTCACAAAGCTTTCAGAAGGATCTAGACTCATAAAGGAGGTGAAGTGCTATGAAAGGTGCCCAGGAAGGTGCCCAGGGCCCAGGTGGGGACTGGGGTCACCTGTCTTGTTGTCCTCAAAGCGAGCAACCTTGCAGCCGTGGAAGAAGATCTAAGGCCTCATTGAGAGGTCACAGGTTGTGACTCTGGCATGAAGGGACAGAGGAAAATCACTAGGTCCTCTCAGGTTCCCAAAGGAAGAAGAAGGGGAGGAGGCGGAGGCAGGAGAGCTGCAGGGGGTGCCTTGGGGCGTTGCTGTTTTTGGTGACTGCACAGTTGACGGTTTTCCAAGCTGAGAAACACACATACACAAACTTGAACCTCCTTTGGCTTAAAATAGAGCCACTGAACCAAAAATGCCAAGCACAGGGCAGAGTCACCTGCCTGGCAGGGCTAGACATCTCCCCCATGGGCCTGGCAAGGCCGGACATCTCCCCTGATAATACCCACCCCCAGCAGGCACATTTGAAGAAGCACCTCTCAGCTGCGTGTCACAGGGTCCTCACAATGAGGGGGAAGTACGGGGCAAATAGCCAGCCAGCACCCTTCAGTCCCATCTTAGAGATGAAGAAAGTAAGGTCCAGAGAGGTGATGGGAGAGTGATAAGCCAGTGGCGTCTTGCCTGATGAGGCCGTGTATTGGAAGCATCGTGACCTTGGGGACCAAACAGCCCGGAGTTCAAGTCCTGACTTAGCCAGTGCCTGGCTGTGAGGATTTGGCAAGTGGGGCCTCTTCTCCTCTGTGCCTCTGCTTCCTGCACTGGAGAGTGAGGGCTCCTTTAGTAATGTCTGTGAATATACTGTGCACCGACAGGTGTGTGACGATTTTAGCTTTGTTCCTATGTCTGCAAAAGAATTCTTGAAATCCGCAGGCAGACAGTTGTAAACAGGGAAGAAAGAGGCTACCTGCTACCACGCACTTGGAAAGTGACACACAATATCTTTTATAATCCTCTGCATGGTCCTAGGAGGTGAGCATTATTATCACACCATTTCTCATATGGAAAACGAAAGCACAGAGAAGTGGGACCATTCGATCCATGGACACCTACCTACAACGTGGAGGAGCTGGAATTTGAACCCAGACCTCACTGGCCCCAGCTGTGTTCATGACCAGGACCTCAATAACTATCCCCGGCGCGGGCCCTGTCCTTCCCCTAAGAATAAGCCGTCCCCACCCCCACACTGTCCCAATAAGTTCTTCTCAGGTCCATCGTGGGCTGTAGGTCCCTGGTGCCCCACCCACCCCCACTCTGAGATTGTAGCCTAGGCTCTTCTGCTTTGCTGAAATCTGGGCAGGAATCAGAAAATAAAACTTGCTGATGCCATTGCTAAAAATAAGGCTGAGGCAGCAGCCCCAGCGCCCTGCTTCTGGGCCACTGAGCTGCAGTCCAGTTTCTGGGGTGGGGAGGGAAAAGGGGTCCAAGGACCCCTGACCATGCACTGGGCCCCAATTCTACCTGAGAACTGAGTCAAGGCAGGCGCTGGGTGCAACAGCTCTATGGAGCCCAGTCTCTATTTGCTCAGTTGTGGTATTTGTCATAAAAGTTGTGGTATTTGGCTAACACTTCCAGACAAGTCCTCAGGGCCAGATACTGCTCTGAGTGTCACCTCTACTGTCTCATTTAATCCTCACTGTAGTAGTTTCCTGTTGCTGCTGTGACAAATTATCACAAACTTAGTGGCTTAAACAATGCAAATATATTATTTTCCAGATGTGTAAGGTGGAGGTCTACACAGGTCGCAATGGGCTAAAATCAAGGCGCTAGTAGGACTGAATTACTTTCTGGAACTAGGGAGGGATCGATTTCCTTGCCTTTTCCTGATTCTAGAAATCGCCTGCTCTCCTTGGATCATGGCCCCTTCCTCTACCTTCAAAGCCAGCAATATCTGGCCAAGTCCGTCTCATCTTGTATCTCTCTGGTTCTCCCTCTTTTACCTCCCTATTCCAGTTATAAGGACCCTTGTGATTACACCAGGCCCGCCCAGATATTCCAGGATCATCTCCCAGCTCAAGGTCAGTTGCTTAGCATCCTTAATTCCACCTGCAACCTTAATTCCTCTGTGCCATGTAACCTATTTACAGGTCCCAAGGATAGGACAGGGCATCTATGGGGCAGGGCAGGGGGTGCATTATTCTGCAGACCATAGCACCTAATGAGATAGAACTTTTCTAATCCCATTTTACTAGTGGGGAAATTGAGACATGCAATTTCACACAGTTAAGCAACAGAAGTGGGATATGAACCTAGGCGGACAGGGTGCAGAGTCCATTCTCTTAACTTCCACATGCTGTGGCCACTCCTTTGTCCATAGTCACTGGTGTGTACTCTTGCCAGGTCTGGGTGCTGGTGACAGAGAGGTGACCAAGATAGGATCCCTGTCTTCAGGGGGGAAACAGATATGGAATGCAATAATTTCAATGCAGTGGGAGGGATGCAAGATGGCAGGAGGCAGAGAAGCTTCTGGCAGCAGAGAAGGGCCACCTGACGAGGAGTCAGGAAGGGAAATGTCTAACTGAGAGGTGAAGGATGAATAGGGCTTTATCAGCCACACCTCCTGCACAAGGAGACGGTGACTAAATGCATTAAACCTTGGAAAGTGCTTCAACTGTTGTCTGGCCCCTGCCAGACAGTCAACAAATGCTGGCTGTTGAGTGGGATGGGGAAAGGACGGTTCTAAGCAGAGCAAGAGTTTGTGCAAGGAGCTGAAAGTTGAGTGTGGCTGGAGCAAAAAAACGCAGAGGGGCTGTGGGGACAGCGGCTGGAGCAGTGATGGGACACAGGTGATGGATGCCCAGGCTGCAGCCGGAGACCAGGGGATGCAGACACTCTGGATTGCTGCAGGAGAGGTTGCCAGATGCTTTGCCCAGAATCCCTACAAGGGCCTGCCCACACTCTGAAATGAGTGTCACCTTAGTGCTGGGGGTGGGGGGCAGGAGTGGATTCCTCAGGAAGTGAAGTCGATGGAAGTTCTCCCGAAGTACCCAGCTGTTCAGGCCAAGAACCCAGGGGCCATCCTGAGTCCCCCCCTTTGCCCTCCATATCCAACCCATCAGTAAGTCCTGTTGCTCTGTGTGGCAGGAAACACTAGCTGCAGGGGCTTGACACAACACAAGGTCAAAACAGGTGTTCCTGGTGGGGGTGGCCTTGCAATATGTCATTTAGGCACCCAGGCTCCTTCCACCCTGTGGCTCTGTCCTCTTCTAAAGACTCTGCATTCAGCCTGCAGGTGGGGAAGACCGGTAGAACATGGCATAAGGGAGGGTTTTATGGGCTAGGCCTGGAAGTGGCACACATCACTTCTGCCCACATTCCATGGACCACAGCTTCTACGCGCGAGGGAGGCTGGGAAACGTGGCTAGCTGTGTGTGCTCAGCTCCCTTTCCCTAAGACATCTCAGGTCCATCCGCTTCTCTCCATCTCCCGTGCCCCTGGTCCAGGCTCCCCTCAGCACCCATTTGGACTACAAGAGTCTCGTAATTGGTCTCCACTCTTAGCCACCATCCCTTTTCCACATGACAGGCAGAACGCTCTTTTTAAAAAATGTCAATCAGATCATTGGTGTGTTTGTTTTCCTGCCTATAGCCTTTCCAATTGTACTGAAGAAGAAACCCATATGCAGGCCTCTAAAACACTGTGTGAAGTCACCTCTGTCTTCCTTCTGCTCCCTCCTCTTCTACCTCCCCCTACCCTGCAGCACCCCAATTCTCCTAGCTCCAGCCTTACTTCCTAAAGCACTTGCTGCCTCCATGCTCCCTCCCAGTCACTCCCCAAAGAAGCCTTCCCCCACCATCTTAGCTGGCAGACCCCACTTTCCCCCAGAAACTGTTTCCCTTCTTTCTCACACTTTCTTAAATTATCTTTTTGTTTGGTTTTTAGCCAACCCTCCTTTCTAGGACATCAGCTCTATTGACATCAGGAATCTTGTTTGCACCAGTAGGTGCTTGGTAAATATTTGTTGGATGACTGAAGGAAGGAGTGAGTGAATGAATGAATGAGGTTATTCATTCATGAGGTCATCCAAGGTCACAGGACGCGAGGGTGGTGGAAATAGGACTTCTGCAGACCCAGGCTATGGGCGCTTTGCTCCAGATGTCTCTATTTGCAGACACATTAGCCCCGGGGCGCCAGCGGGTAAACAAAGGCAGATGTGTGGTGGAGGCGGGGCGGCGGTGGCTGGAGGAGCCCTCCCTGCCCTTGCTTGCCACCCCCTCGAGGCCCCGCCTCTGGGTGCCCCACTCTAGCCTCGTGCAGCCCGCGCTCCTGCCGCGCGGGTCGCGTGGGCGCTGGTGGGGGCGGAGCGGGTGCGGGGGACCGTCGGGGCGCATGGCCGCAGCGGGGACCCGGGAGGGACGGCGCGCAGGGGGACAGCGCGGCCCCGGGCGCCGCCATGAGGCAGCAGAGCGTGCGCACCGCCGCGCTCGTCCTGTGCATCCTGTCCTACCTGCTGGTGGGCGCCGCGGTCTTCGACGCACTTGAGTCGGAGGCGGAGAGCGGCCGCCAGCGGCTGCTGGCCGAGAAACAGAGAGAGCTCCAGAGGAAGTACGGCTTCTCCGCGGAGGACTACCGCGAGCTGGAGCGCTTGGCGCTCCAGGCTGAGCCGCACCGCGCCGGCCGCCAGTGGAAGTTCGCCGGCTCCTTCTACTTCGCCATCACCGTCATCACCACCATCGGTGAGCACCCTGGCGCCCCCCTCGGCGCCCGCTCGATGCCCCTGGGGTGCCCCTGGGTTTGCAGTCCACCTCCGCCCTTGCCCAGCTGGGTGACTTTGGACGAGTCATTTCAGCTTACCGAGCCTCCCTTGCCTCCCTCTGCAAATGGGCTGTCATTCTGTGCAGTCGGGGCTGGGAAAAGTCAGTAGGTCAAGTTTGCCAAGAGGCCGGCATGCAAGAGTGCCCAGAAAACGCCCCAGGGGCTGGGAGACAGATGAAGTGGGGCCGGAAGCCCAGGAGGCTGGAGTTGCTTCCTTGCCTGGCTGCACCACACTAGCTGTGTGACCTGAGACAAGTTGCATAACTTCTCTGAGCCTCAGTTTTCTCCTCTGTAAACTAGGGGTGCTAATAGGCTCTCTCTCATTATCAAGCAAATAACATATGCAGAAAGTTTCAGCACAGGGCCTGACACAAGAGAAAGCACTAAAACAAGAAAGTGATTTTTTTTGTATTATAATTATTATTCTCTTACTTCTAGTCTGTCTTAGTCACTGCAGTATGGCCAGTCCTGGCACACAGTAGACACTCAGTAAATAGTTATTGAAGGAATGACTGATTACCACAAGCTCTGGACTTCACCCTCGGGGATCCACAGCACTTTCTCTGCAGCATCTGGACTGCCAGCCGTTGCCATGGCTACCGTCTGGCTGGTACCTGAGGAGCCTAAGCCTAGGGAAGTAGGAAAGGAGGCTCTGCAGGGCTCCCAGCTGGGTACCAGCCACTCCCCGGGCCCCAACTGTGGATGTTCAGGCGCCCCCTTGGGCTTGGATCACCACCCTGCCTTGGTGGAAATGTCTCCATAATGCTCTGACAGGTGAATGTGAGCTTGTGGGTTTAGCATTGGAGTTACAAGCCTGGGTTCTGCACTTACATAGACCAGAGTTCTAGTCTCATCTCTGTTGCCTCCTGCCTTCTCTGGTCACTGATTATACCTCTCTGAGCCCTGCTTTCCTCAACTGCAAAATGCAATTGTTCCTACCTCAGTGGGTGGTTGCCAGGTTTAAATGAGGTCAAGCACGTGAAATGCTTGGCACAGTGCCTGAAGCTAAATAGGCATTATTAATTAGTAATAATGACAATTCGTTATTTGCCAACTGTGGGCACAGCTCCCATTCAGCCCTTATGTCCCCTCCTGTCAACGTGGGCACCCTTGCTTCCCTATCTTGTCTCTCAGCCTAGACTCTCCCTGCCACCATGCCCAGTGGTATTTGACTCTATCCGCCTCTTCTGCTTTCCCCCTCATTGTTTGGAGGCCTGCTAGCTGGATTTGGCCTCCTCTCCTGGCTGTCCCCATCCCCCCACTCCCCCACACTACCCATACCCCCGCTCCCTATGCATCTGGGAGCCCAGGGCGGCAGGGGGTGGGGGGTGGAAAGGGACTAAGAGTGGAAACAGGAGTTTTGCCTTTTCTGGCCACCTAGGGTCGCCAGCACTTGCAGTGTGGTCCCCAGGGCATAAGCCAGCCTTGTAAAGAGCCAGGTGCCAAAACCCAGGGTGGTGAGTACTGCTTTGGTAGAAGAGAGGCACTGAGAAACAATGGAGGATAGTAGTTCATAGCTCAGGTTTGTGACCTTTGCCAGCTTCCTCCCAATGATCCTAATTTCCTTATCTGTAAAATGGGGATAATGTCATCTCATGCAGTCACTGCGAGGGTTACATAAGATAATCCATGTAGAGTATCCAGCATGGTTAGCTATTATCATTACTCATTTCACTCTGCGCCAAAAACTTGACATAGTCCCAAACAGCTGGAAACAACACGGCCTCTGCCTCGCCTCTTACTCCTAAAGAGTTTCCTCTGTTGCACACTTAGCAGCACCCCGTTCAATTTGGTTTTGTTATTATTGATGATTAAACTTTCCTTGAGCCCTAGTCTGTGTCAGGCTCTGTGCAGGGCACTGGTGACTAGGGACAAACAGAAGTAATCATTATCGTTTCTGGCCTCAAGGAGCTCAGTCTAGTGGTGGGCAGAACCACCCCCCCAATAACAGATAAGGTCATGCAATAGAAGAGTGAAACTGGAGCCATAGTCTTTAAAAACACACATTGTGTCGATATTTTGAATAAGTGATATATGCACACAGTACAAAGTTCACCTGGCACAAAAGGATATAGAATAAAAAGGAAGTCTCCCTCTCACCCTGTCCCTCAACCCACACATTCCTTGCCATGGATCAAATACAGTTTCCAGTTTCTTGTGTATCCTTCCAGATATATTCTATGCCTATATATTTCTTTAAAACACACACATGCACACATTATATAGACATATTATACACACAATTTTTTCTCTTTTCTAACTAAATATATGTTGATGATGTTTTTATATCAGTCCCTAAAGAACTCTGTTGTCTTTTTCGTAACCATGTAGCAGCGCTTCTCAACCTCGGCACTACTGACACTTTGGACTAGATGATTCTTTGTTGTGGGGGCTGTCCCGTGCATTGTAGGATGTTTAGCAGTATCCTTGGTCTCTACCCACCGGATGCCAGTAGCACACAGCCACCACCTCCCAACTGTGACAACCAAAAATGTCTCCAGACCTTGCCAAATGTCCCCTCAGAAGCAAAGTCACCCCGAGTTGGAAGTGCTACTGTGTAATATTCCATCATTTGGATGGCACCATGATTTATTTCACCAGGCTCCTATTGATGGACATGTAGGCGGTCTCAAATTTTCACTGTGAGCCACAATGCTTCAGTGATAACCCACTGAAGCACTTTGCATACAGCACTTTGCACGTGTGTGTGTTGGAGGAACTAACTTCCTAACTGTGGGACAGCACAGGTCAAAGGGTCTGTGTATTTTACATTTTGGCAGATGGTGCCAATCTTGCTAGAGAGGGCATATTCTGTGGGGGAAGGTTTACTGGCTTTTCCTGGGCCATGGGACCCTTTGAGAACACCCTGGAAGCTTTCACTCCTCTCTCCTGCAAAAGACACATATCCACTCATTCCAACACTCAAGGAAGCCCACTCATGTTTAGGTCCCCTACAACAGTTGAGGGGACCCAGTGAAGAATCGCTCCATCAGACTGAAGAGGCATTTAGGATCTGGGAAGGAGAGTGGACTGGGGCAGGGCAAATAGGGGGTGGGGGAGAGGGAACCTGAGAAAAGGAATGTGGAGGTGGGACGTGCTGGTTGGGGAAACAACATGGGGTGAGGCTGGAGGGGTGGTAGGTATTCAGATCATAGAGGAATTTAGACACCATATGGGAACCAGGACTACCCTGTGGATACTGGGAGCCACGGGAGAGTTTGCTCTTTTTTTTTTTTTTTTTTTTAATATCAAGACATAATTTACATACAGTAAAACTCACCATTTTCAGTACAGGCTTCTGCGAGTTTTGACAAATGAAGATCTAACTGCAGCCACGATCGAGACATGTTACATTTCCATCACCCTCCAAAATTCTGTCATGCCCCTTTGTAGTTAACCCCTTTTCCAGTCTCAATGACAGGCAACCACAAATCTGTTCTCTGTCCTCATCGTTTTGCCAGCGTGTCATTTAAATGGAAGGTGCATGTCATTTAAAAGGTACATGCAGTATGTACTTTTCGAGCTTGGCTTCCGTGTAACACATTTGCGATTCATCCTTTGTTGCTGCAGGTAACTGCAGTTCATTCCTTTCTATTGCCCCAGAGAATTCCATTGCATGGGTGTCGCACAGGTTGTTTATGGGTTCCCCAGTTGAGGGACATTTGGGTTGTTCGCGATTTGGGGTGATTATGGAGAACCATGCAAGGTTCTGAAGCTAGGGAATGTCCTAGTTAGAACTAGCATTGTCAAGATGCTCGGCCAGTTCTGGGGGGTTGGAGGGAGCCCTGGCGAGCAGGCCGAGGGCGACAGTGTTGTGAGATGGCGCTGAGCACTCACCGACCCGACGCTCCGCTCTTTCTCCAGGTTACGGCCACGCGGCGCCAGGTACGGACTCGGGCAAGGTCTTCTGCATGTTGTATGCGCTCCTGGGCATTCCCCTGACGCTGGTCACCTTCCAGAGCCTGGGCGAGCGGCTGAATGCGCTGGTGCGGCACCTCCTGCTGGCGGCCAAGCGCTGCCTGGGCCTGCAGCGGCCACGCGTGTCCACCGAGAACATGGTGGTGGCCGGGCTGCTGGTCTGCGCGGCCACCCTGGCCCTCGGGGCCGCCGCCTTCGCGTACTTTGAGGGTTGGACCTTCTTCCACGCTTACTACTACTGCTTCATCACCCTCACCACCATCGGCTTCGGCGACTTCGTGGCGCTGCAGAGAGACGAGGCGCTGCAGAGGAAGCCGCCCTACGTGGCCTTCAGCTTCCTCTATATCCTCTTAGGGCTCACGGTCATTGGCGCCTTCCTCAACCTGGTGGTCCTGCGCTTCCTGGCGGCCAGCACCGATGCGCCCGAGCGTGCCGTCCGCCGGACCAGCCCGATCCGCCTGGGGGCGCCGGAGAGCCGCGGCCCGGCCCGCCCCGGGGGCTCCTCGTCCGTCTCCTACCGCATCCACCAACTTGAGATGTGGGCCCGCGACAATCTGGGCTTCTCGCCCCCTGCGAGTCCGGGGGCTGTGGGCGGCTGCGGGGCAGGCAGGCTCCCAGCCCGTCGGAAGTCCATCTGACAGGCCCACCCTAGCGGATGTCGATCCCAGAGCGGAAGGTCCGGGTTTACCTATCAGTGCACCACCCTCCCCAGAGCTGGGAGCAGGACGAGGGACCCGTGGCCACAATGCCAGTCTTCTGCCATGGGCCGGTTCGCATTCCCTTCTGTGGCTAGCCCCTCTTTCCTCTCCAAAAATCTATTAAAGTCGCATCACAAGCACAAGTATGACTCTATAAAGTCACCCAGTAGGTGCAAATCCCCGTCGTCCAAATTGTTTTACTAAGCGTCTCTCCATCAGCCACCTAGGAGAGGCTCTCTACAGACCCACGTCACTATCCGACCCTCCAAAGTGGAAGCAGGTGGCTATTTTTCTGTTGTGGGAAGAGGCCGGTTTTCCGTGTTGTAAGGGAAATGCATAATTTTCAAAACTGGAATCCTACCAGTGAGGCCAGCTGCTCACACGATGAGAAGCACAGGGGAGGAGATGAACGGATAGGAACGATTTAGCATCCAATGTGGACGAGTGGGCAAATCACTGCACTATTTAAACGATCACTCTCTCTTGTTCAGCGTGGAGAGAGGAATTGGCCCATGTGTTAAGGAAGCACATTCCCCGCCAACCCCTCACGGCCCAGCTGATGCTCTGTCCTTGGCCAGCCCCACTCGGAGGAGAGGAGCCTTGTTGACACCGACCATGTCACTGGGGCCACCTGGATGCAGCTGAATACTGGGAGACAAGCTCTTCTGTGAGTCCTGCCAGGCACCTGCAACGTGACCTTGGGGAATCTCATCCCCTACCTGGGCTTGTTTCCACATCTGTAAAATGACTGGGTTCATCCAGAATCCTGGTCTCTCTTGTGCACCTGTGGAGGGGTGCCTGGGACGGGCCAATGAGGGGGTATCACAAAAGTCCCTGGTGGGCATGCTGGCATCCCGTAGCACTCAGCTCCTTAAAACACCAACTGCCCCCAGCCTCCCAGATAGAACTGTCTCAACACAAAACAGCAAGCCAGGTTAGAAAAGCCAAAAACTTTAATTTTCAACATGAGCTACATGGTCATGAACACAATGCAGTGTGACCCACTCCAACCCAGGGGCCCCAGAAACCCTCCCTCCTCAAAGGCCTGTGCTCCCAGACAGGGAATGAGGGAGAGGTGGGTGGACAGAGGCCCCAGCCTGTGGACCCGGACCTGGAGTCCTGCCTTCCTGCCACCCCCTCAGGAGGCAGCCGTCCAGTGAAAGGCCTTCAGATGTGATGCCTGAGGCCCCGGGTTCAAGTCTCCACTTTGCTCTCACAGAAGCTATGAATAAAATGGGCACGGTCAGCCTCTCCACAGGGTTTGTGAGTCAGATGCTCATGGATATGAAAGCCTCCCATTCACTCTGAGGTGCTGCTATACAGACACAGGGCCCTCCCAGAGAGCTGCAGGAGTCATTACAGGGGAACAGGGACAGCTGGGTCCCCTGGGCCTGGCACAGCACTGCTGCTCAATAAATAAATGCAGGTGGCCTTGCCTGATGCAACAGCTGTGCTCTAAGGGGAGTGGGGCTCAGGGCTGCGTTGGAACACCGAAGTGTGCCCAGGAGCTTCTGGTTTAAGGAACTGGATGGTGAATCAGCTTGTAAAGTGCATAACCACCCCCTGAACTGCTTTACCTCCCAGTGTAGAAGAAAGAGCTCTGAACTGTTGGAGAACTGAGTTCTGGTCCAGGCTCTGCCACTCACTCACAATAGGATCTTAGCAGGTGCCTTCCCCTCCCAGGGCCTCAGCTTTCCCCTCTTTAAAATGGGGCTAATAATAGAGGCCCCACCTACTGCCCAGGGGCTCCTGTGAGGGTCCACTCGAGGTAAAAGCGCTCTGAAAACAAAAACATTTGGCAAGTACTACAGGGAAATCAGACGTTATTACCTCGAAAGTTTGGGTGAGGATTTCCTTAAGATGAGGTGAACTACAGCCACTTCACTCCCTCATAGCCTCCTCGCAGAACCTGGGACTTCTTAACTCTCTCAAGTAGGTCCTGGAGGATTATGGCCCCTCAGCGGGAGCCCCCACCAGTCAGCAAGGCCTGGGCCAAATTCTGTGCACCCTTAGTCAGTTGGGCCTGACCCCCAGGAGAGCTAGGTCTCTATGGCAACCCTCTTCCCCAAACCCTGGTCCAGAAAAGTTACTGGCCCATGGAGATGGAACCAAGCAGGGCTGGGTGGCCAGGGCTTAAAGGCCACAAATATTTATCATGGCAGACATGCCCTGGATTGATGGTCTGGCCTGTGAAGGAAGGAAGCACAGTGGAACCCGTGTTCTGTCCCCACTGCTTGTTTGCTGACTCTGGGCCTCAGTTTCCTCATCTCTCAGATGGGCTACAATTGGCCCTGCCTATCTTTTCAAGGCCACTGGGAGGAGAGGAGGAAAGGTCGTGAGAAATGGGCAGGTTACTCGTCCTGCCCAGGCTCTAGCTCAGCCTCAGGTGGGAGGAGGCGGCCCAGGTTGAGGGTGCCATTGAACTCACAGGTGACCTGAGGCGGCTCTTCCTGCACTGGGCCTCGGTCTCCTCATCTGTAAAATGGAAATGACTTTACTAAAGCTCCTTTCCCTTTAGTATGAAAAGTGGATTCTGGAGAAGGAAAGTGGAGACGAGTCCCTCCCACGCTACCCTTGCATGTGACCTTTGGCCTAGAGATTGAAAAAAAATATCGTCCCCGAGAGACCCCAGCCTCCCCACTCTGAATCCCCCCAACTCTATCCTCTCTGGTCCTCTCCAAATGGTGGAGTTTGAGCTGCAAAGGATCTGATAGCAGTGGGGTCAGGCTGGGCTTGGAGGTTCCCAAAGCTAATAAGAAGAGTCACCCCCTCCCCAAATCCCCTTCCCTTGGTAAGGACAGAAGGTGGTTCCCATGCCCAGTGCTCGCTGCCCCTTGGAAGGGAGGGGGCACGTGCTCACGATGATGATACAAAGAAACAGGGCTCCAGCCCCCACTCATCCCACCCCTCCAGGAGGTGAGCTGAGATGTCACAAAACAAACAAGAAAGTCAGTGAGGGGGCCCTTAGGGACCACCCCCAGGATGGTGTTATTGCTTTGGAGCTCTCTCTCTCTCTCTCTTTATAAAGGCTGTGCAGACACCAGAGGGCGGGTTCAGGCTGCGGGGCCCCCTGAGCCCCCTGTCCCTTAGGATGGGACAGCCAGGTTCTTCCTGTCTTTGAAAACTACCTCTGAACAACCAGAGTGGTGATGGCTGCAGAGAGAGGGGAGGCACTCTCTTGGCTCAAAATATTCCAAATGGCGAGTAATACACAGACAGCAGAGAAGTCACATGGGTTAAAAAAAAAAAAAATGGAGGAAGGGCTGATCTTGGGCCTCAGATGCCAGTCCACCCAGAGCCCGGCTGCCTCCTGTCCCAGTCTTGGGGTTCCACCCCCTCAAACCCAGGGAGCTCCGAAGGTCTCCTGGATGAAGGGGATTCTCCATCACCCCTTCCCAGTGCAGTGTGAGAAACTCCATGGAGGCAACTGAACCCAACCAGACTTTAAAGGATGCCCAGGGCTCAAATAGGCTGGGGGTGGGGGTGGGGGTGAGGGGAGGAATGCCAGGTGAAGGGATCGCCTGGTCAGTAGCCTAGAGTGGAACCAGGGACAAGTTGGGACCAGACACAGCCGGGTATCCTCAGTGGAATAAGACCCCTCTTAATGGAGCCCAGACCCCCTCCACCAAGGACCAGATCCTCAGGAGTGCTTCATAAATAAAATCAGTACCAAGGGTAATAAATCAGAACATCTGAGTATAGGGGGCAGCTCCAGCTAGAACCCTACAGGAGCAGGGGAAGGCAGGGGAAGGAGGAGGGCTGGCCTCCTGAGCGCCAGGCCCGGGCCAGCGAGGAGACAGAGGTCTCCTGGAATGCACTTGCGTCTCCTCTCCACCCCATCCTGGGACTCCGTGAGAACTATATGCAAGCTAAGAACAGGCCCCAGGGCGTGGAACACTAACTCTACCCAGCTAACCTGGCCTACGCCCTACACAGCAGGGACTGGGTAATAATAAGGGGTGGTGGGCTGCTGGGTGCCTCCCAGGGGAGGTGGCAGAAATGTGCTTCTATAAAGAGGGGCCAGCCCGCGTCCTCCTCGGCATGCAAAAGGGCTTCCTAAGGGAAGCCCTGGGGAGGGCTGGGCCAGGAAGGCAGCTACCCAAGTCTGCTTGAGAGGGAATGTCCCAGTTCTTAGACTCACCACCTCCACACTCTCCTTCTCTCCTTAAGCCAAGGGAATGGAGGCCGGGGCAGAGGGTTCTGCCCTTAGTACACATGGTTTGTTTAAAAAGACTAAAATAGGGGAGCTCTGTTGCCTCCCCAGACCCCTCGCCTGGAGGCAGAGGGGTAGACAAGATGACCTTTGACCTCATCCAATAAGAAGGGATTCCCCTATTTGGGAAACCCTCACCTTGGCACCACCAGTCCTACTCCCAGCTTTCCCCAGACTCCCTCTCCAATCCAGCACCCCAAAATACAGAGATGGTGAGCTCTCTGGGCTTGGGGTTCTGGAAAATCAGGGTCCTATAGCTCCTCCACCAAAACCCAGATGACAGTTCTTTCCAGTCCAATAGTTTCCAAAGTAACCTGTTGCAATCCCACAGAGTAAGGCACCCTGGGGGTCTGTGCCAGGCCCTGGGCACCTCCTCCTTTCCTTTGGTCCCTGCTGGACCCCAATTCCTAGAGCCACCAGAAGAGGGGCAGGCAGGAGGGGACAGACAGATGGACTCGGACAGGCTGCGGCAAAGCTCCTTCCACGGGCAGGTGGAGGGAGGCCTGAGCTCCTCTTCAAGTGGGGGGCTCTGGGCCCCCCGGAGCTGGCTCCGGATCCTTGCAAAGCTGCCCCATCAGCTTTGGGGCAGGTGTAGCTGCCTGAACCCGGTGCCGCAGGAAAGACACTTGCTGGTAATTGGCACCATGGAGATGGCCGCTGGGTTCTGGACTTGGCTCTGGGCAGCGAGCTTCCGAGGAGGCAAAAAGGGGGAACGGTCAGACAGTGTCTGGGGCAGGAGAATGGTGTGCTCTGCCACCTCAGTCTTTCCCTTCTCCGGATTGCAGCCACATCCACCAGGTCAAGAACCAACCAAGTCAAAAGTGCAGCCAATCCCGTTGGGAGAGGAAAGGTGTCGGGACAGGAGGCAAAGAAGGGGTGAGGAGGGTCTCAAGGGGGGCAGGTCTCCCCGCTCTGCTTCCCCACTGTGGGGGAGAACTCCATCCTCCTCTGTTCCAGGTGCCCCTGGGCCTGGGGTCCCAGGTCGGGGCTGGGTGGTCTCCAGGCCATCTCGGGGAGCCCCTCCCCATCCCCGGCATTAAGATCGCTCGCCGCAGGGCCCCACGGTGCTCTCAAGGGACAACTGGGATGCCTGCCGGAGCAGAGGCCCTGTGGCTGGGTCCACCATGGAGGAGGTGGGGAAGAGCTTGTACCAGCCCACGGCCAGGGTGGTCAAGTCCAGCTCCTCTAGCAGCACGCGGGCCACTCCCATGAACTGCTTCCGCTCCATCCGGCCGTAGTTCCCCCACACGATCACCTGCGGGGCGAGAGACACAGTGGTTCTAACCCTCCAATGCCACGTTCAGGCCCAGAACCAGACCCCGAGGTCACCCCCACTCCCCATTCACCGTTGAGCCCTATGGGTCTGACCCCCTAAAAATTGCTCAAGTCCAACCATATTTTCCTGGCTCCAGTGCTGCCGTCATTGCTCACCTGGATGGCTGGCTTCCTGCCTCCAGTCTTGCCCTCTCCATTCTATGCCATCCTCCACATGCCCCATCTTTGAACCCAAGTCTGAGGGCTGACCCTATATCGTGCGTTCTCTACCTGCTTCCCCCATGTGCCCTCTGCTTCCAGAGCCTCAGAAACCCACTCATGAAACATGTAGAGTGGATAGCCCTCAGGTTGTTTCAAAATTGTGTTTGTATGCCTCTAGACGAGAAGGGTTTCCCCACACTTTTTTGACAAGGGTCACCGGTAAGACATCCTCACCTGTGCCCACCTGGGCTTTACCATGGCATCCAGTGCCCCCCCAAAGAAGACTTCCATTACTAAGGGTGATAAATGTTATCTCTCCTATTCCATTCCATTACAGGAAAAGTTGCTGAGACTGGCTAAACTGATTTCACAGCTCACTGATGGGTCTCACCCTCAGGCAGAGAAACCGTCCTAGACAGGACCTGGGCTTCCCAGTTTGGCAGAAGTCCCACTACCTCGGAAGCTTGTTACTCCTTGGCCCCATCCTCATTTGCTTTGCCCGCCCAGGTGAGGAGCGCAAAAATGAGGTACAAGCCAGAGGTGCCCAAGCGACAGCTCCGAGAGGACGGGCCTATGGCTCCTGCAGCCACCTGACCTGGGCCGTGCCTGTCCCCATGACAGGCAGCTGTTTCTAGCTCCAGGTCTGAGTCACCACTGGGACCCTCTGAACGGCCGGAGGACCAACCACCTGCGTGGGTCCTCAGAAGGCTCCCAGTCCGTTATCAGTGTGGCCACGGCCCTGGCCTCCAGAGCAGGTTGTTAATGGTGATGCTGTTGGAAGGCATTTGTAGAGCACGTACTGCACGTCAAACGTGCAGACACTTTTCTTGTGCGGAGCACACATTTCACGGTCACTGTTATCAGTAGGTATGATCAGTGTCCCCCTTTTACAGATGAAGAAGCTGAGGCTCAGAAAGAAACGTGTTCAGAGACGCACAGTGAGCTGTGGAGCTCCCCTCAACCACAGTGCTCTACGTCCTCCAGGCGAGGTCCTCCCCAGGCGTACCTCCCTCTCCTCTGGTACCGTGCGTGCACGTTCATGCGTATACACACACACACACCATGCCCCTTACCTGCAGGACTTTGCCCTGGGGACTCTCAGGAAACAGCAGCACCTGGTTATACAGTGGGTCCAGTGACTTGCGAGCGACTTTGGTCTTCTTCTTGGCAATGCAAACGCCATTCTCCAGCAGATAGGCCTTGATGTAGGCCGCTGGGGACAGAGGCCAGCAGGGTGAGTTCCAGTGTGGGCCTCAAATGGCAGGCAAAGGGCACAGCAGAAGGAGGCCACCCACCCACCACTGGGGATCGGAGCGCCCTTGTGGGCTCTAGGGAGGAGGCAAAGGGGGCAAGTGGGATGGTGGGTGTGGGCGGTAGGGTGCAGCCAGGGTAGGGTGGGACCTGCTCCACCCCCTTGGGTGGTCCTGCCTGGCTCCCCGCTGCCTTTGCTCACCCTGTACTCACCTGTTGCCTCTGTCTCTGACTCACCTACCCCTTCCCTGGCTTCTACAGTCATCGCCAGCCATTCACTCAACAAATGTTTACTGGGCGCCCACGGTGTGCCAAGCACCCTACCTGGCACTGGGGTATAACCATAAACAGGAAAAATGGTCTCTGCCCTCTAGTAGCTCAGTTCAGTGGGAGGCTAACAAGGTCAGCTGACGATTTCAACTGGTTCCCCAGAATAAACCCTAAATCACCAGTTCTCTGTGAGTCACCAGAGTTGCAACAAAGGGGTCCCCCACAGTGGGGCTCAATTTTCTCTCTTCTCGACCCCCTCCCTGCCTCCACCCGCACCTCGCAGGGGGAGGCCGTGCCACACCTGGCAGCGTCCTGGAGCCTGGCTTGGCCGTCAGCCCCCGAGCCTGGATAATGTCCACTTCCAGCTGTCCATTCCGCTCCTGCAAGCCGATCTCCACGTCTCCTGCAAGAGGCCTCGGGACATGAGACTGGGACGTGGCTTCAAAGCTCAGCCAAGGACTCAGATCCTCCTCTCTGCGTAGGGAGGAAACCCCCTTCCCCTGCTCCCAGCCCCAAACAAGACCAGAACCGACTCCCACACTGCATGCCCGGTCTCCGCTGAGGGCTTGGCAGGTGTAGACCAGGTTCTAGGCTGGGTCCTCAGCAGATGCAGCCAAGGCAGAGGAGATGCAGGGATTCTGGTGGGACCCCCCACACACACATACTTTGGTACATACTTTGGGACACTCACCCATCGGCGTGGTGGCCAGGGTCTGGCGGCCCACAAACTGCGCTGGTCCCATGCTGCCCAGGAAGTCACTGAACTGGGCATCCGATGCCAGGCAGACTCCCCCGTAGTTAAGGCTGCAAGAAGAAAGGAGGAGACAAAAACAAATGTTCCCGAGCTGACAGAGGGCTGTGATGATTCAGGCGGTCAGCTCCAAAACGTCCCACATGCCACGCCTATTCTGTCCACATCTATCACCCAACCTCCGGCAGACCCGTGTCCTGTCTCTATCTGTCTTTCCATCTTCATGGCCCTAGAACCTCAGCTCTGAGTCCAACATTCTAGGGGCAGCTTTTGTGTCCTGCACCATCTCCCTCTCTCTCTCCTTGCCGAGCCTTCGGTTCCACCTCTGGGAAATGGGTAGGGTGACACCCGCCTCTTGGGGTGGTTGTAGGAATCGCGGGAGAAGATGCTTGTCAGTGCCTGGCTCCTGCAGTTTAATGTTATGACACTCAAAGTGTGGTCCAGAGGCCAGCAGCACTGCCTGGGAGCTAATTAGAAACAGAATTGCACCCCTCTCCACCCCTAGCTGCTGACTCAGAACCTGTCTTTTAACACGAGCTCCAGAAGACACGCTTGCATCCGATAGTTTGAGATGCACAGGCCCAGTAGCTTGGCCTCGGAGGTCTGCATTTGTTGCTGCTGTGGGCTGCCCAATGTCTACCTCCTTCCTTGGGGAACAAGACCTCAAAGCTCCTTTGGGGAGCCCCCTCTCCAAGACATGATTCCCATGGAGCGGAGCAGACCAGGCTCCAGAGGGTGGCATCAGTTCAACCTGGCCAATCAGGGCATTCCTTTTCTTGACCAGAGATTGGCTCAGAGACAGACGTGTGGCCCAATTCAGCCCCCAAGTATGCGGCCGGGAACCTTTCTTTGAACTGTAGTGGGTGAGAAGCTCTCCTTTCCCACCAGACTTGAACCTGAGACAAAAGACTGGAACCTCTGGCAGCTCTCTTGCTACCATCTGGAGTCCATGAACGAAGCCATGAAACTGGTGGCATTGTGTGCCCCCTGCAACTAGAAATGGCAACTGCACCTGGAGCTGAGCTGTGCCCTCCACAACTAAGACTGAAAGGACAACAACTTGACTTGGAAAAAAGGCCTGGAAGTACACACTGTTCCCCAATAAAGTCCTGTTCCCCTTCTTAAAAAAAAAAGAAAAAAGAAAAAAGAAAGAACTAGGCTTTCTCACAAAGGCCGGTGACATGGCCTTTCTTTCATACCGAGTTTCTTTTCCACCCCATCCAGCCTCCTGACCATCTGGGCAGGGGACAGTCCAGGCTCCTATTTGTGAGGAGGGTCTGTCTGGTCTCCAGAAGCCCGAGAAACTGTGTTGCCTCTTGGATTCCAAGCCCCTGGCAGAGCTGGGCTTCTACAGCCTGAAATTGAAAGTTTCCTCCAACACCATCATCGTCTGCTCCTCGGTTCCTGGTGGGATTGTGAGCAGACAATGGGGAACTGGCAGGCCTGGTAATTAGCGGTAATTGTTTATAATATTTGGGCGGCTGCCTGATTTCCCATCCCAGGGTGCCTCGCCGGCTGCCAAGGAACCAGGCAGACGCCCCAGAAACCCTGAACGGGTTATCACATCCTCCATGGAGGAAGGAAGAATACAGTGATGGCAGGTCCCTGCTGGCCAGAGGACCAACTGCATTGGAGACCCCACTCCTTGCCAGGAGTAACGCGCAAGGCAGAGGATACAAAGTCAGAGCTGCTTCTACCCCTCGCTAGACACCTGCCTGCCGTGTGACCTCTGGCAAGCTGCTGGTGTCTCTGCACTTGAATCTTCTTATCTGCAAACAAGACCACAAGCTCCCTAATGAACAGTGTGCAGCCATTGCACTGGTGGGATGCCTGTGCACTACCCGTTTTAAAAGTATCGAAAGTCTCTGCTCATTGGATCCATTTGCAAAGGGGTAGGAAAGAGCTTGATGAGTTATTAAGTACCTATACATGCTACCATGTACACCATGCCTCGCATGCAGTAGGAACTCAATAAATGTTCACTTCAGCTGATCCTAAACTGGGAAAATAACAGTGGTTAAGACTGGATTGGATTCTAGCGCTGGGCAACCTGGGGTAGGTTTTGTAACCTCTCTGAGGTGCTGTCTCCTCATGTCTAAAACGGGAGTACATTGTAATCGCCTTGCTGGGTTGCTGGGGAGAATCCATGAGATAGGCAGGCAAGGCGCTTAGCAGAGGGCCTGGCACAGAGTGTTTGCTGAATGAATAAAGGCTCGCAATACCATGGCTGCTGGTCCCCGCTGCCCAGCCAGCGAGAGCCTTTTCATGGCATTTCTAATGCCAAACCTGTTAGAAGGTGCAGCATCTGGATGCCTGAGACCAAGCTCAGGCCATTTGGGGGTACGGGGGGCGGGGGGGGGAACGGAGAGTTGTAGCAGCTGGTTCCTCCCAGGGGCACACGCCATGCAGAGGCTTGAAACAGGACTACAACCCATGTTCCACGGGCCTTTTATTTTTGTGTTAATGGTGAAATGAGATTACCCGCATTTCAAATCTTGTTAGTTTTTTCTGAGGAGCTGAAACCCATTTGTCTTTTATTATTAATCTTCGAGCTCGGTTTGGCCTTGTATTTTCTGCGCTCTCGATGGTTAGAGGACTAACTGGGTTATTGGGGGTTTGACTCTATTCTCTTTTCCAGACCTGTCTCAATTGCATCGGGAATTAAAAGGCTGCACTGCCCTCGTGGTGGTTATGGGTTCCAGGGTTCTGAAAGGTTTTAGTGTTTTACGGGCTCTCTGTCCATCCATTCACAACCACCTGCCCCACACGTCCACCCGTCCACCCACCATCCCTCAGACTGGCTGAGCCTACCGTACGGTCAGTTCAAGCCAGGACCATAGTAAAAATGGGAGCATAGTCTTACACACACTAAGTGGTTAAGAAATGAGTAAATACCATAAACATGGGGCTTCACCTTGTTTGAAGATGACCTGAAGTTTACTTGTGGAAATGAGTGTCAGAAGGATTGCAGCCTAAACGTTACTGCGAAGAGGGGAGGGAGAGCTGTTGAAATGGACGGAAAGTTGTAACACCAGGTGTGGATGGGATCACACACACAGGTGAGGCAGCAGGGAGATGTTCGAGGTGCGTTTTGTGTATTCCTACAAGGGTGCAATTTTCTGCGTTCACCTAGTGTTTCTTGTGGATGAACTCGCACCTGAGTGAAGGGAACATGTGTGTCGTGCTCACATTATTCCCTAATACTTCAATCGTGTTGGAACAAATTCATGTTTTCAAAACAAGCCTTGGAGCAGAACTGAAATGAATGCCAGGATACACAGCATCACACAATCCTGACTCTGGCTTCTTCAGCATTCAAGACATTTCCAAACCTACCCCTCCCGCTGCCCCTTGCTCCAAGAGTGTGGTTCGTTGGTATGAAGCCAGCAATTGGATTTATTTTTTATTTTCTTTCTTAAAAACTAGGTCATGAGCCAAGCACTCTAGTACTAAGTTATCCATATTAACTCACTTATTCCTCATTTAACAACTCCATGAAAGTTAGGTACCCATTATCAATACCCATTTTACAGAAGGGGAAAACAAGGCACAGAAATGTTATGTAAGCCAACCAAGATCACTCTGCTAGTAAGTGGCAGACCTGGGTAACCACTCTGCTCTACTGTCTCCAGCTGCCCCGAGGGACAAAGCACAGGGAATTGCAGTCCACGCTTTGGGGTCAGGCAGGCCTGGATTTGAATCCTGACTCACCCACTCACTAGTTGTGGTGACACATTCTTCACTTCTCAGAGTCTGGGTTTCATTTTTGGTGAAATAGGAATACACAGTGATAGGATATCTCCTCGGCGCTGTTTAAGCATTAAAAGAGATAAACGTCCCAGAACAGAATCTGGCACAGTCAGATGCTCATAACCCCCCCTCTCCTAGCGCATGGCCACATCCAGTCTTGGTTTGTCCTTCAGGCATACGACTGCTAACAGCAGAGGTGGGGAAGGGAAAGGGTGTTCTGGCCTCCTGGATCTTTGGTGATTAGGAAAAAGCCTTGGCAGGAATGCGTCCTTGAGCCCAGGTGAGGTGGCCCTGCCATCCGCTCACATTCTGCTTTCTAGGGCTGTGGGCAGAGTGACCCAGATACCCAGGGAACTGGATGCTGATGACCCAGACACCTCAGGACAACGCGATGCAGAGGGAAGGGCTGGAGGGGCACTGGCAGCCAGCTCTGAGAGCTTGGGGTCCTGATTCTGTGATGAAGAAGACTTGGAGCGTGTGCGTGTGTGTGTGTGTGTGTGTGTGTAACGTGTGTGCGCATCTCTTCATAGTTCCTACCCTTTATCAGAATTTACAGAGGATCACTTGTAGCCAGGCCCCATGCTGGGCAGGCACTGACCTCAGTGTCTAGACAGACACACATGGGACAATTTCAATAGAGTAGAGAGTGCTATGGTGGGGGGAGGGCAGAATGGGCTGGGGCAGCCACTGACACACCCAGAGGAATCGTGGGTCCCGCGGTTCCACATCCCCTGCCCATGCCCAGGCCAGACATTGCTAATCAACCCCGACACTCCTGCCAAACCTGCGCTGGGCTCCAGAATCCTTCTCAACACAGCACTCAGGGGTCCATTATCAGTTACCTGGAGCTGGCACATGAGATGAAGCTTATGTGCCGGTTCTAAGCTGAGATCTGGAGGAGGAATGAGTCAGAGGGTGGAGAGGGAGGAGAGATAGGGAAGGGGGTGCTGGGTAGAGGGAGCAACGTATGAAAGACCTGGAGGTGAAACAGAGGGGAGCATAAGAGGTTCAGGGTGCTGGAGCGGGGAGACATGGCTGGGGCCTGGGAGAGGCGGGCAGAGGTCAGAGCGAATGAGTGCCAAGTGACTACAGAGTTTGGACCAAAAAGGAGACTTGCAGGTATCCGGGCAAAAGTGATAAGTGGCCTCACTAAGGGGATGGGGATGGGGAGAAATGGATGAAGTCAAGAGATAATTAGGAGTGAAATGGCAGAGTGTGATTACAGATTGGATTTGGCGTGTGAGAGAGGGGGACGCATCTGGGAGGACCACAGGATTCTGGTTGGGCAGCTGGGAGATGGTGGCACGATGCACTCAGGCAGGGTAGCAGGCTCTGCTGGTCCCCTGACCCCCATATTCCCTGACCCTCACCACGTCACCCTGACTTCTAACTGCCAGCACTTGCGTTCCCCTGGCCCCCGAGGAACTCCTCTGGCTTCCAAAGCCCACTGTGCTGCAGGAAGGGCAGGGGTGTCAACGGGTAACTGACGAGAGCCGGAGTGTAAACACTTCCGCTCCTGGGGGATGACGCTCCGGTGTATGTTCCACATTGGCTCCCGTCAGGACTAAGGTCCCGCTGCCCACAGTGGCAGCTGGCTTCTCAACGCACACACGACTGGACGCCTCCCCTGCCCCGTCTCTCTCACGTGCTCCTCTGTCATGGTTTCCTGGAATCACCGGCACGCGAATCCGTGTCTCAGGTCTGGTTCTGAGGAACCCAAACTAAAGCAGACAGTCCAGGGAGTACCTCAGGATTCAGGGGGGCCCAGGGAGGTACTGCTCTCATGGCCCTTTCTCGGGGGCCTTGAACCCCTGGCCCTTTGTCTGGAGGAGACAGGCCTGCTGGTGGAGGGGAGTTTGGCTGGCTGCCAAACCCACAGCTGTTCCCTTCCAACCTTGACTTACAGAACCTCCATTTTCAATCAGGCAGAAAGGGGCTCAGAGAAAGAAAGCCCTTCCCCAGCTTCAGGAGATGAACCAGAATCAATCCAACAGGCTGAGGTCTGCGGAAGGAAAAGATGGAGCAACTCGGGGCCCTTCCAGAAATCTTGATACTAGATGCAGCCATTACATGAGGGAAAGAGTCCAATATCATGGTTAAGGGCAGACGGCAAACGTCTGAACTGGAATCCTAGCATTTGGAGCCACTTACTAGCTGTGGTGTGACCTTGGGCAAGCTAATTAACCTCTCTTGGCTTTTTCTTGTCTACATAACGGGGATATGAACAGTCCCAGCGCCTTCAGGCTGATATGAGAATTAAAGGAGTCCACAGCTGTACAGGCACTGAGCACACAGCCCGTGCTCTAAGTGTTACTCTGCGACATTATTACTGTAAGCCAGGGCTGACCAGCCTCAAGGTGCTGGCGAAGCCCCTGGAGACCTAGTGAGCATGCAGATTCTGGAGCGGGAGAGCAATGGCAGCAGGCGAAGTGTCCAAGAGAGAGGTGAAGTTGGTGACTCGGAAGACAGAGAAAGAAGGCCACGCATGAACCCAGGAATGTGGGCAGCTGGAAGCTGGAAAAGGCAAGGAAACAGATTCTTCCCTAGAGGGTCCGCAAAAGAATGCAGCCCTGTGGCTATCTGGATTTTAGCCAGTGAGACTCGTGTCAGACTTCTGCAGACCAACCATTTGCATTGTTTTAAGCCACGCAAGTTGTGATAGCTTGTTAGAGGAGCAATATAAGTGAATACAGGCCTCAGAGTCTCTTTCAACAGCAAAACAGGACCTGCCTGGAGCTATGCCGCCTCCCAGAGACTTTGCTCTGAGAGGGGCCATGATTTTTTGGATTTTGCTTCAGGACCTAGGGGGAAGGCGTCATTTCTGTTCATCTATTTTATTACTTAGAAACCAAAGGTCTACTCTGTCCCACCTAGTGGGCCTCCAATAAATTTCTTCAGACTCTTCAAAGAGTTCTGAATTAGGGGGCTAAAAAAAAAGGAAAAAAAAAAAAGAGCAGATTCTGAGTCAGTGGGTCTGCATTTCTCCCGAGCTCCCAGAGGGGGCCGCTGCTGCTGCTGCTGCTGCTGGCCTGGGGACCACACCCCGGAGAGCGAGGGCTGCAGCCACTGTTAGCTGGCGCTGTGGAACCTGGAGCCCAAGGGCCTTCACTGAGAGGATGGCCCGACCCACAGGCACCAAGACCTGGCGGGGACGCAGCCTGTGCAAAGTTCTCTTCGGGACATTGCGGCTCTCATCACACGGCTACGGTAGTTACTTGGTCAGAAGGCAGAGTCCCGGAGGTGCCCAACCCAATTGTCTGACACACTGTAGGTGCTCGAGGCCATTTGCTGAAATGTAGAGCCACCTGGGAGCAGCCCTGTGCCCACTTGCAGGAATACACATGCCTGGTGATCCAGTGCCCAGGGCAGACAGACCCGGAAGTGCCCAGGGCCACAGGCCTGGGGGCCTGCTCAGGTGCTGGCTTCCTATAAGCCTTAGCTAGGCTGGCAGGAGCCCAGGAGGAGGACGGCCACACCCCCTCCTGTTTCAGAGCTTGGCATCTGGGTCCTGCCAATGCCCAAAATACCTCCGGAACAAGGAGGAGGCCGACCACAGCTCAAGGTCCCCACCCGTCCCTTCACCTTCCCTTTCTTAGCCAGATGTTGGGCAAGGTGGCAGCATGTGTCTGGACTCAGCCCCTCTCAGGAGGGCAAGACTCTGCCTTCTGCTGGACCACACACCCTCCAACCCACCCAATCCTCCCTCAGTCGGGCTCAAGACACGCACCCAAAACCTTTTAATAATCATGACCATCACAGCCAATATGTATCCCGTTTACTCTGTGCTAAGCACTTTACAGACATGCTTGTATTTAGAGGGGCTCACTGTTATCTGTTAGGATGCCATTTGCCTCAAGGAGCAAAATACCCGGCCAACAGTGGCTGTGTCAATGACAGACAACAATCATCACAGGGAACAATAAACAGTGCTCGCTGTGTGCCAGTCACTGTTCTAAGTGCTTTCACATACGAGAACATTAACTCATTGAACCCTCGGAACTTATTAGTGGTCTGTACTATTGTCCTTTCTATAGATGAAGAAATTGGGCTGAGAAAGGAGAAGTACCTTCCCCAAAGGTCACAGCTACTAAGAAGCAGAAATTAGGTACAAACCACGGTTGTCTGACTCAAGTCCTGGCTTTGAAGTTCTCTGTCACGTAAGTCATCTCTCTGGTTCCTTAAAACACATGCTAACAAGTGACAACAAGAGCCACCTCCCAAGCACAATCATCTCATTCCTTCTTCACAAAACCCTCCTAAGCTGCTCTCCTTGAAGGAAGTTGTGTGGCATCTCTGAGCCTTTACCTGCTATTCTATAAAATGGGAATGTGGATCTGATTTCCTGTGGCTGCTCACTGCACCACACTGCCCTCCCGTGACCTGGTCCTCCGACCTGCTTGGAAGTCAACAGATGAGCTGTTTGCTGGCCTCCCGAAGCTTTAGCAGGCCGAGGAAGATGCCCAAGGCCACCAGTCAGTGGCAGAGCCAGGACTGGGACTCAAACCTCCCGACCCCCTGAAACTCAGCAAGGACCCACTACTCCCCAGATGAGCACATTATCTTCCTCCAAGTTTTGCTGCCTTGCCAAGTTTCTCAGGTTAAAGAAAACATTTGTTCCCTTCCTTCTCCTCCTCTCCCTTCCGCCTAGCCTCCTCCTCTTCTCGCCCTCCGGAAAGTCTCCCTAAGAGCTGGGCGGGACCGCGGCATCTGCCAAGGCAAGGCCGTTCACAGAGGCCGGATATGCCCAGTTTAGGAGGGGTGGGGGGTGGGACGGCTTTCAGGCGGCAGAAGCCCCCCAGCTGCCAGGCAGGGCCTGCAATGGGAGGGAGCAGAAGGTGGAGACCGAGTACTCTCCGACACTCGTTATACAAATTAACCTACTTAATCTTCGTAGCACCCCGATGAGGTTAGTATTCTCCTCATTTTACAGATGAGGAAACTGAGGCACAGAGAAGTGACTTGACCAAGGTCACAGAGCTGACAAGCAGTGGAGCAGTCGGTCATCAAAGTCTGGCTGTCTCACTCTCCCTCGGAGGTTCCTGGCTTCATCACCTCCCTTCGGAAGACGGGATGGCCCAGGAGCCCTGCCCAGCGCCCCTCCCAGCCCGAGGCCCTCCCACCCCACCCCAGAGAAGACAGAGGGCCAGGATGGCCAGCAGGAGCAGGCCGGGCCCCACACTCACTTGCCCTCTGAGCCGTAGCTGTTCATGCTGTCCTCGATGGACTCGTGGCTGGCCTGGCGCAGTGTCCGGCTGGGCATCTCCACCGCCAGGCCCGTCTCTGTGCTCCTCTGGATGGCCCCCTTCAGCCTCCGGCTGTCCCCTTCTGGGCAGAGAGGCCAAGAGAGGTGGGGAAGCAGACACAGGATGGGGGACAGAGAGGCGAGACATCTGGTTAGTATTTCCGGGGGAGGTGGCTGACCAGCTTTGGCCCCCACCCCAGTCCATCAAGCTCCTCCCACCACAGGTCTCCCCAGCACCCACCCTCCTCCGGACAGCCTGTCCTTCGTCCTTCTCACCGTCCCACAAACAGCATCACATGTGTTCTCGTAACTGACGGGTTCATTTACATGTACCATTTCTGCCCCCTTAAATTCACGTCTCCCCTGCAACCTCCTCCAAATCACTTCTCCTCCTCCTCGTCAGCTACTATTTATTGAGCACCTACTATGTGTAATATATTCTCTTCAAGTGCTTTGCTGGGTTTCTCAACCCCAGCACAACTGGCCGTTTGGATGGGCTATTGCTTTGTTGGCAGGGGCGTCCTGTGCATTGCAGAAGGTCTGACGGTATCCTGGCCTCTACCCAGTAAATGCTAATGGCACCTTCCTGTCCAGCTATGGCAATCAAAAACATCTCCAGACATTGCCAAACATCCCCTGGGGGCAAAGTCATCCCTGATTTGAGGACTGCCAATTTAGGCCATTGGCTATGAATCCAGACGGTCTAGGTTCAAATCCTGAATCCCTTTCTCACTGGCTGTGAGGCTTTGGGCAAATTACTCAGTCTCTCTGTGCCTCTGCTTCCCCAACTGTAAAATGGGAGAACAAGGTTTTTATGAGGACAACGGCCCTCTGCCCTTGCTATTCCCTCCCCTTGAAAAACCCTTCCCCCACAGCAGCTCGCTTCTACTCTGTGATCACGTCATCCTATCCAAGATCTTCCTGGACATAGGGGGAAAGAACCACCCAAATCCCTTCATCTTTCTCGGTAAGTGACAGGAGAGCTGGATCTGCATGCCACATGTCGGGAACAGAGCCAGGCCAGGACACCTCCCACTGGCCTTCCAACTCTAGGATGGTGTCCTCTTCCTCCTGACTTTAACACACACACACACACACACACACACACACACACACACACAGATGCTGTGTGTGTTTCTCAGAGTGTGTGCCCACACGTGTGTCTCCCACGTGTCTGTATTATTCTGACACAGGCGCCCGCATACTCGAAAAAACACACAGTAATGTACGCACACATACAGGGGAATACACGTGCAAAGACACAGAGTGTGTGTCTGTAGATCTGAGCGTCCATATGTGTGTGTTTCCCCGGGTCTCCACAGACCTATCATGCTGTGTTTCTGAGGCCAGTCACACGCAGAGATGCATATCTATAGACGAAGGATACGCCAACCCACTCAAGAAAGCACAGGGAGACACGGACACTGCACTTCTGGGTGCGTGGCACCCTGAGTGTTTCTGAACATGTAGGGGAACGCATGTGTCCTTATGACTGTGTTCCCTTCGCTCTACCATTTGTTCTTTCCCTAATTTCTATCTGTAGTCTCTGTTTCCTTGTGTATAGCAGGTACAGAGGCACAGAGAAACATTCTGAAACACACACATGCTCACTCAGAAACAGACTCACGGACACAGAGACATCCGTCTACTCACCCATACACACAAGCACAGTCCTATGTCAGGGTGAGGACCCCTCCTCACCGGGCTACACACCCATAACCAGCACCCGGCAGGCAGGCTGCAGACACGTGCCTGGGAGGATGACCTCCCCACCGAGCACGGTTCTGGAGCCCAACACCAGCTCGTCCCCACGTACCAGGATCTGACTTAGTTCTCCAGGAAGAGGGAGGACCAAAACATGACAACTCAGTCACCGCTGACACTGACGAGGCCTGGAGAGGTGGGCTTCACATCTGTGTGGCATCCTACAGCCCCACAGTGTTCCACATCCAGCCCCCTATTTGGACCCCAGAACAGGTGTGGATCACACAGGTGAGCCTGGCTTTGCAATCAGACAGTCCAGGCAGAGTCCTGGGCAAGCTGACCTTGAGCAAGTTGGGTAGCAGCTGTGGAGAAGGTTAAATGGCAGCACACTGACCACAGTACCTGGCATACAGTAGGTGCCAAACAAGAGTAGCCACAGCCACTGTGGAGAAAGACCTCCCAGGACCTCTCAAATTTGCCCACGCCGACTGTCTTTCATCTTCCCTCGGACCTAACACCTTCCCCACCTCAGGAGTCCCCAGGCTGGGAACTCAGGTTGTACCCAACCACACCAACCAGGTCCCCATCTAACCTCAGCCATCGAACCTTCCCGTTGGCCGTCTCCCGCTCATGTAGTCACAGTCCCCAAAGTGACTTTCCCAGAGCTTTCCCACTCCCCGCCCCACACCCCATCCACCCCAACAGGTGACCTTGCTCCTATTTGACTGAGAAGAGGCGTCTGTCTTGCTCTTTCTCACTTCCCAGTTTCACCATCCTCAGACCTTCCAACCTGCCCCTCAACCCTCCCGTCCCCTCCTCTCTGAGAGGAAGGGGTGACCCTTCTCCTTACCGAAGCTCATCTGCCATCTGTTCTCCCCATCCCACCTGCTCCCATCCTCACTTGGAATGCCTCCCACCACTGGTCCTCTCTGGACCTTGAATCTGCCACCTCTGCGTCTTCTGGCTCTTTCCATTCCTCCCGCAAGCTTGTTCAAGGCTTCACTTCTGCCACCACCCCCTTCAACCAGCACACTTCGGAGAACAGCCTCTCCCCCCATGTCTCCAACCACGCACGCTCATCTCAGTGTGGCTTCCACTCCACCACTCCATTCACATGCTTTCTAAACCCATCTCCCAGGACAGCTCACGACCACACACAAGGGCCTAGCTCAGTCCCCAACCCCTGAAGGGTGGTGCCTTCTTCATTTACTTAAGAAACATCTACTGAGTGCCCTCCTGTTCAGTGGGGTGCCCTCATGAAGATGCTAAACCCACTTCTAAATCTGGTCTCCACTGCTAAGAGGCTTCACCACCCATGGTTATCATAACGCTCCACCGGAGAGGCCGGGAGTTGAAGTCCTGTCAACTTTGGGGACCCACTGTGGCTGGTCACTGTGATATACAACTAAATGGAGTTTGAATGACCGATTTGGGGGCTATCCAGTCACACTTGCTGCACCCCAGACTCAAACTGTGCAGCTTGAATTTTCTCCCACAGGGTCCTAAGTCCTTCTTCTGCCCACTTATGCAGAGAACTTTGTGTGTGGTTGCGGGAGAGGGAGGGCATGCGGATGGCTGGAGTCCTGCAGGAGGCAGCAACACTTGGGGTACCTACACCACGAACACCACGCCGGATGCTGGGGACATAAGAGAGAGCGAGAGCGGTGTGGTCCCTGCCTCCATGCAGCTCACAGTTCACAAGGGGAAGCAGACCTCCAACTTGACCGCATGGATTAATCCCAACTGTGTTAAGTGTGATGAAGAGCAAGCACAAGATGTGAAGGTAGCAGCCACTGGGGGGCCAGAGAGAGGGGACTAACACAGGCTACTGATTACTGCATCCTTTGAAGGACAGTAGTCACTACAGATCCCTCCTTCTTGGGCCTCCGGGATAGTGAATTCTAGCAGGTCTGTCTGTGACCACAACCTCATCCCTATATGTCAGTTGGTCCCTCACCATTCAGTCCTCAGGTTCTTTCTCTCTCTCTCTGGATTCCTCCCGCCTTGCTGATTTCATTCCCTTCCTGCAACAGGAGGACCACCCTAAGTGCTTCCTATGCCTCAATCTGCAGACCATAATGCTGCCAAGAGCAAATACTTCCAGCTACATTCTCGACCTCACCACCTGCATGATGAGCTGGCTCCTTGAATGCAAACTGGCAAAAACTAAACCCCTCCCTGGTCCCATGTGCCCCAATCAGCTCCTTCTGATGTGTGTTCCCAACCAATCGGGCCACCCAGACTCGGAACTCGCAACGAGCTCTCTGACTTTTTCCCTCCTCCCATCAGATGCTAACCTGTATCAAGTCTCTGCCCTTAATACTATCGCTTCTATCTCTCCCTTCTTGCCCATTTTCACAGCGAACCACCCTCATTGCCTCAAATCTAAACTATTTTAATAGCTTCCTAACTGGTCTCCCTGTTTTCAACCCACCCACCCAACAAGCCATCAACAGATTAACTATCTTAAGTTACCACTTCAGGCCAAGAGAGTCCACCCCTCCTAATTCATTCCACACAAACAGTCACAAAGTACACCAAGACATGCATGAAGAGGCTCCCCACAGTCTCGTTTACACAAACGAAATGCTGGAATTAACTGTCCATCAGCAGGGGACTGGTTTACAAAATGACACATCCCACCGTAAAATGCTGTACAACTATTTAAAAAGAATCATCCAGGTCTAGCATACAGCGACACAGAAAGAATGCCTCAGCACCCTCCGAAGTTAAAGAAGCATGTTGTTGGACAGTATGTATAACATTATACCCTTTTTTGTATATATATACATGTATATATATATTTTTTGTATATATATATGTATATAAACACATACATATATATATATATATCTTATCTATCTATCTATCTATCTATCTATCTATCTATCTATCTATATCTTATCTTATTTGTGCATAACCACAGAAAAACCTGAGAGGATATGAACCAAACTGTTAATGGGGAGAAACTGTAGTGAGAAAGGTTGTTACAGGAGGTTGTGGAAGACCATTTTGGGTAACTTTTTAATCTAAGTCAAAGTATAAGATGTATACAGAAAAGCACGCAACCCTTAAGTGTATAGCTCGATGCATTTTTACAAACCAAATAGACCCACGTAACCAGCACCGCAATGAAGAATCAGGGCATTACGAGCATCCCCGAAGCCCACTTGTGCCCCGTCTTTCAGTCTCTTGTCTTGCTCCACAAGGGTAGCCATTGTCCTGAGCTCTAACACCAAATATTAGTTTTGCCTGGTTTTGAACTTGATATACAGAGCCTGGCTTTTGGGACGGGGGCTGGTTTCTTCTGCTCATTATTATGAGCTCCACCCCGTTGTTGTATATAGTTGTGGATGGCTTACCATCACTGCTACATAGTATTCCACTGTACGAATATACCACGATCTATTTATCCATTGTACTCTCGATGGGCGTTTGATTCTTTTCCCGGTTTGGAGCTATTAAAAATAGTGCTGCTATAACCACTTTAGTGCATGGCCTGGTGAATATTTGTACCCATGCCTCTCCAAAATATACCTAGGGGTGCAATTGCTGGGCCATAGGGTAAGCATTTGGTCAGCTTTAGCAGACGCTGCCAAATGATTTTCTGAAGTAACTGTACCAATTTACACTCCAACCAGCACATGGGGGAGGGGGCGGATTTTATTTCTCTTTTGTATGTTTCTACGTCTGTTGAAGTTGTACAGTTAAATGTATTCATTCTATAATGCAAATGAAGGTAAAATACAAATTCATTAAAAAGTCACACCTTCAGTCATGCTATGATCCCATTTAAAACCTTACAATGGCTCCCCACTGCCTGTCAAATTAGGTTCAATCTTTGCACCCAAGCATCCAACACTCTCCATTACCTGATTCCTTCCCCATCTGCTCCCGGCTTCCCTTAATCTCCACACCCCAGCCCATTCGGGCACCTCATCGTTCATAAACGTCCTCAATAACTTTCTCATCCTGGTTTTCTCTCCTTTACTTTCCTCCCTTCCTCATCTTCCCTAACAAAATTCTAACCATCGTCCAGAGTTAAGCTTTAAATAACATTTACAATTTATTGGACACACACCAAACTCTTAAGGCTTTCGTGAGGATTAAAGATAACAATGAGATCATGTAATAATATAGTAACATTTAATCCTCAGGACCTCCTGGGTGGGTGGTGGTACTCAGTAAGCACTCAACAAAGGTAGCTGTGATTAACCTTTTGCCAGACCCTACGTCCAGTGTTTTACATAAGCCCCATCTCATTTAATTCTCACCATAAGTTGTGAGTGAGATTTCTATCCAATTTTGTAGAGGAATAAAATGAGGATCAAGAACGTTAAATAACTTTCCCAAGGACACACACAGCTACGAGTGGCAGAGCTGGAATCCAGGCCCAGGTCTTTCTGGCTCCGATAGTCAGGTTTTGAATGAATCATTACACTAAACTCGCTACACCCTACCAAAGAATTCAAATGCCATCTCTTCCACAAACACTTCCCTGATCAAACTCCTTGAGCCCCAGGGGTCCTTTACCTTCACCTCTATGGGGGTACCTGTTCCACTGCACCTTGAAACACCGTCCTCAGTCAACCTGGTGGATGTCAACCGTGTAAACACCTAGGACAGCACTTGTCATTGCCCGTTTCACTAAACAGTGTCTTTCATTGAATTGGCTTTATTGTTAGAATGTGTCGCCCAGAAAAATGCAAATTCTCCAGCAAAGAAAACAAGTAAGTCTCACTCGGTGGTTTATACCTGAATGTGTTTAATGTACCTTCTCCCAAAAGCAAGTGCTCGTAAGGACCAGGATAATAAAACGACGACAATGATAAATGATCAGAATAGATAACATGATTTGTAGCGCTCACCCTGTACCAGCAGCAGGGACTTCCCCTCCCCGAGAAGCATTACCTGGACTTCTAACAGCACAGATTGGTGTTGCCTATCTTGTATATTTATATACTAACATATATTCTTTAGCATGACTTCTTCCACTCAACATTGTGTTTGTGAGGTTCATCCACGCCGACTGTTTCACGGCCATTCATTCTCGTGGTTTTATTGTCTTACACTGTGTGACTGTATCAAAATTATTTTCGTCCTTTTCATCGTTGATGAGCATGTGGGTAGCTTCCAATTTGGGGATATTACCAACAGCTGTCAAAGACATTCTTGTATGCCTCTTTTGGTGACTATTTGTGCACAGTTCTTCTGGGCACATACTTACAAGTGAAATTGTTGGAGTGAAATTGTTGGGTCGTAGGCTATGCATTTGAAATGCTTTTTAAATGAGTTAAGCACGGTGTGGACTGAAAAGGTACACCCATTAGATGATCTTTCAGCAGGAAGCAATGTTCTGAAGAAACGAGGCTCAGGACTGGAATATTTTGGGAACAAGGATGATGGGAAAACTGTTCATTAACTGTCTATCTGGCTGACGTTTATCTTCCCCAAATGTAATATTTGTGAAGTGAATGTATAGAGGGCAGAGTGCACCCAGGACAGGAGAGAAAGGAGTGAACGAGTCCTGGAACACAGTAGGCCTTCAATAAATACTGGCTATTATAACTAACCTGGTCAAAGGTCAGTGGTCAACGGTTCACTGATACTCTCTCTCATAATTTGTCATTATTTCATTGATTCTAAGACATACATTTTTCAACATATCTACAATTAAGATATGAATGACAACCGATGGCAAGTCAGCGTTAAATTCTAACACGTTTTACCTCCCCTGGTGGTACATAAAGTAAAGCGGTGCCTTGCCACGCAAAGCGCTTGGACACTGCTAGTAAGTTCGGTCCCCACAGCGAGATGCCGAGGGAACTGTCCGTGGTGCTGACCAGGAGCGGAGGCCTGGGCTTGCCTAGGGCGCATGGAGATGGCAGGTCACAGGGAGCGGAGATCTCAAAACCACGCAACCCCATCCCGTGCTGGTTTTTAAACAACTATTCCTTTCCACTGTCTTTCTGATGACTCAAAGTCCTCCATTCCACGTAGAGAGGGACTCCCACCTACTGAGCTCAACCAGAGCCTATGACAGCTGGTCAACTTATACTACTTCAGTTAAGTTTCACAACCATCGTTGTCTCCATGTTCCGAAGAGAACGCTGACTCAGGGAGGCCCCTGAAGCTGCCCAAGATGGTAAAACCGTTAAGTGGGAGCAAGATTTTGGTTCCCACTTTTGCACATCAGAGTACAACTTGCCTTTTAGGCTGCTTTATACTGGGGAAGGGGTGAGGGGTAAATTTCTCAGACTTTCTTCCAAGAGGATTTGAAGAGGGAGAGACGAGGAAGATGCAAAGATGAAACGGGTGGGAGCAAGGGAGGCAAAGAGCCCGTGATAAGGATTTGAGAACACTAGACAGAGAGAATCTGAAGATTCTGAGAGGATCAACTGGGTCCTGTATATGAATATACTTTATAACTCTAAAGTGTTCTGCCCTTGGAATGGAATGTATTCTCACTTATTCAATGGAATAGACATTTATGGAGCTCATCTCCCATGCTGTGCTTTTCTTGGCCTTGAGGATTCTAATAAGAATCCTCCTTGTCTTTAAGGAGCTTATAGTTAGTGGGGGTGGGAGTGGGACATGAAACCGATAAGTAATTATCATTTAATCAACAAATTCTTCCTTAGTGCCTCTTCAGGATTTGTGCTGGAGACTCATGACACAGATGAGTTAAATCCAGACCTTGCTGAAACCCCCAGTCTACTGGGGTGCAGGCAAGCAAAGGGGCCATTATAACACAAGGTGTTGTAATTACAACACGGTATACTTCAAGGACAGAGATATATACAGAGTATTGTGAGAGCTGAGAAGAGTAATTAATACAGCATTGGAAGCGGAGGCAGGGTCTGGATTGTAAGTAGAATTATTTCAATACTGAATTAAAGTTGATTGCAAGTAAAATCACAATAAGATTTCACTGTAGATGCAAGTACTACCTTCTGGAAGTTTACAACCAAGAGTTATGTTGACAAGTACAAAACATCTAGGGAGAAGGCAAAAATGTGGAACCAAGATGTCAACTGAGGACAAAGAATACTGAATGCAGAGTAAATGCATTTAGGGGAGGAGGAGGAGGTCCTACACTGAGCAGGGATGGTCAGGGGAAAGTCATTCACTCTATTCTGGCCAGACTTTCTGCAGAAGGGGCACATCAGCAATCATTGGAAAGAAGATAGTTTACAATCCCCACAAGTGGGTGCCTCTCCCCAGAAAGCCATTCTCACTAGCACTGGAGAAAAACTGAGCAAGCTCTGGACGAAGTTGGGTTGTGGGCAAATGTAGCGTCTACGGGCCCATCTGGCACTAGCAAGCTTCACAATCCACACAGCACTCAAGGATCTGCCCCAAACCTGTACCGCAAGCCTGACGCCACGCACACACCAGGTGTTCCATCCACACTGGGTTACTCATCATTCACCAAACACAGCCCCCGTACTTCCGTCTTCTTAAAAGCACAGGCTCTAGAGCTGGAATAACTGGGCTTGGGACTTAAAGTGTCCCTCTGCCACTTTCTGAATAAACTAAAGCAAGTGACTGAACCTCTCTGAGCTTCAATTCCCTCATAAAATAGAAATACTATTAGTAACTTCCTCACATATTATTGCAAGGGTTAAATGTATTTGTCAGCTCTCACTAGGTTAGGCTGCAGTAACAAGTGACCCCCAAATCTCAGTGGCTTTCAGAACAAAAGTTTAATTCTTACTCATATTAAATGTCCCTTGTGAGTTAGCTGTGACCCTATCCCATGAATTATTCTGGGATGCAGGATGAAGGAACCAGCCCTATCTGGGACATGCAGTTCTCATAACGGGGAAAATAGGAATGATGGAACCAGGAAAGAACTCTTCCAGCCACTGCACTTTTCTCGATATATATATATATATATATATATATATATATATATATATATAATTTTTTAATGTACAAAAGGAAAGATAAGAAATATGTCCCCTAATAATGTAAAAAGGGCAAGTGTAGGGAAGATGGGGTGAGTTCTCTCTCCCACACATACATTGGAAAGAGAATTCATCAAGCTGACACACGATTTGCTATAACAAGGCAGGATGTTAGCCCATTATAGCACAGGTCCACAGTAATTGTGAAATAAATCCTCTCCTGCCCCTTGTGGGGCTGAACTCAATGACATAACATATGTCCAGTGACTATCATGATCAGATAGAGGCACTCAGTAAATTATAGCTGCTCTTATCAACATGTAGTGTTATCTATCTACTGTGAGATACTTAGCAGTGTCCCCAGTTCCCAGAAACTCTCCGAAAACTGAGTCTCTGAGCACTGAAGCAGTTTGCTCATGGTTCCACAGCAAGTAAGAGGTGGGGAAGCAGAATGCAAAACAAATCTATCCCATGCACACACAAGAGTCAAACATAAATGTTCACTGCCACATTATTCCTAAGAGTCAAAAAGTGGAAGCCATCCAAATGTTCACCCACTGATGAACAAACAGAACATAGTATATCCATATACTGGGATATTATTCAGCCATAACAAGGAACAAAGTCCTGATAAATGCTACAGCACAGATAAACCTTGAAAATAGGCAATCTGAAAGAAACCAGTTATGAAACACCACATATACTATGACTATTTATATGAAATATCCAGAATAGGCAAAACCATAGAGACAGAAAGCACACTAGTGGTTGCCAGGGGTTAGGGTGGGGGGCGGCTGACAGTGACTGCACCTGGATATAAGATTTATTTTCAGGGCGATGAAAATGTTCTACAATTGATTGTGGCGATGACTACATAATGAATATACTAGAATCCAATGAATTATAAACTTAAAATAGGTGAGCTATATGGTATGTCATTATACCTCAATAAAGCACATATGAGTATATATTCTCCATCTCATCACCCAGGCTCTACTCTTGACCCCTAATCTACACTGACCCCCAGGAGGCCAAGGAGCCAGTGGTATGTGGCGGGTCAGCACTGGCCTCTGCCAAGGGCAGCAGAGGGTGCCGCTGAGCAAGGGGCCAGTGCATGAAGCCTGTTCCAGCAAAGGCCAGACGAGGGCTGGCTATGCAGTTTGGATTCCAAGCATGCCATCTTCAAAGCACACACGTACACTCGTACCCCCCTGCCCCCCCGAGGCACACCTGTGACAACAGGCAGTGAGCACCTGGGGGAGAGGAGGTAGGACCCCTTATTCCCATTGTCTTCTGTCTGTGCCTCAGGCTCTCCACTGCCACCTTCCCCGGTCCACACATGGTCAGCTTCCTTCAGGGCCTACCGGACCCAGAAGAGCTAGCCAGGATCAGGTGAGGCCAGTTGGAACCAGCTAGAACCACCCAGCACTAGCACTCACCAGAGCAAACCCACCTTAGATCAGCTGTTCTCAGTAGCAGAGGCTGCTGGTAAAGCAGGCCTCAGGCAGCACATCCCCTCTTGCACCCTCTCAGCTCATCCAAATCCCATGACTGCAGTCCCTTTTGTGGGCAGCTAACCCTCAGTGCCCACTGAGGCTCTCCGGGCAAGAACCTCCCTGCACACCTGCTTAAGCCGGCTGGGGTCTCATACACCTTGGACAGAAAGCCAACCCTTCATTTGCAAACAGTTGAAACAAAGACCTCCCTTGATGTGGCCTTAGCAATTCTGCAGAGCATCTGAGCCACGCCTTGGCTAAGGAGCCTCAGTCTCTTTCCACTCCCTCTAATGAGGGCAGGGACATGTCTGTTTTGTAGACTTGCAAAGAATGCCTGGTGCTCAGCAAGTACTCCATACCCAAGTGGGAAACCAACGCCTGCGATGCTTCCAAATTCCAGCCCTAAGCCTTTCAAACGTTAATATGCAAATGAATCACCCAGGGAGCTTGTTCAAATACAGATTTGGATTCAGTAGGTCCTGGGTGGGCCTGAGAGTCTGCATTTCTAACAACTTGGAGGTTAGGCCAATACTGCTGATCTGTGGCCCACACTTTGAGTAGCAAGACTTCTGCCCGTTTCACTCACGCTCTTTTCTCTGATTTCTTTGCCTTTCTTGATGGTGCAAGGAGCCTCTTGAGAAGCTGAAGAAAGCTATTCTCGCTTTCCTTAAAAAACTATCTGCCAGCGCATACACACAAGATGTTGCATACAATTTTGAGGCTTCCAGTCCATGGGTTAAAAACCTTTCTTCTGGACCGTTCTTGCGAAAAAGAGGATGCAGCAGAGGACAGAAAGGGAGAAAAGTCTCATGAGAGTTAGGACTCCTGGGTCTGGTCCCCGCTTCACTAGGGACTTCCTGTGTGACATCAGACAAGTTTCTGCCCCTCTCTGAGCTTCAGTTTCCCCCATCAGGAGGGGACTGGACTAGATTATGATGATAAATAGGTTTTCTTATTTTTGCCACTCTGGTAGCTATTGCTTAAAATATCCATGTTAAGAATTCTTAGACTGTCTAGACTTGGCAGAAAAGAGTGCCTTGATTGATTGGTGATACCTGTCATGGTCCCAGGAACCAGGAAAGGGTGGGGGGGAGGCGGTGTAGGAGGGGGTGGATCTTAATTGATTGGTGATGTCTGCCAAGGTCCCAGACCTGGAGGGCTCTTTGAGCTGTGACATTCCATAGCTCATTTAGAGTCACCCCAAACTGGGGAAACAGAAGTCTGCGCTTGTCCTCAAGGGGGCAGGAAGGGATAATTCTTTAAGCCGCTGGCTTCTCACACCTGTCGCCCTGCAGCCCCTTTGAGACCAGGTAGCAGAATCCCTGCTCTATGGCAGAGAAGGACAGCATGTCCTCGTGCTCCCAACCTTGGCTATTTTTAACTCCAAGGACAAAGGCTCAGGCAGAAGCTGAAATATAGAAGGGCTGCCGCAGGCCACCCAGCCTCCTGAGGGAGGGGAAGCCACCACCTTCCCATAGGTCCCAAGTTGTTCCATCGTTGGCCAAATGAGAGTCAAGACAAGCTGCCACGCCGGGGCCAGGAGAAGGTTCCTCAGGAGGTGTCCCATGCGAATCCTTCCCTGGGACTGCCCCACCTTTCCCCAGGTGGGCCGGTGCCCCTCCGTGGTACAACCACAGATGCTCTGCCAACCCCTATCCCATTACACCTGTATCTGTTCATTCCTGCATCCAGCCCACATATACGAGCTGGGCCTGGTGTGCTGAGGACACAGCATCCAGCAAGATAGACAGGGGTCCTTGTCCACTGAGCCCTTCCAGTCTGGGGTGGAAGAAAGACTGCATGCAGGATGGCAGCACAATTCCGTAGTTATGACTGCAGTCAGGGCTTGCAGAGAACTGCACTGTGGCCACGCCCACGCCTGTGAGCTCCTTCAGAGCCGGGATGTTCTTCCTCACCTTTCTATCCCGAAAACCTCAGACCCGACCTGGCACACAGAAGGGTTCAGGGTATGTTTGCTGATTGCAAATGCTGCTGAGGAGACATGTTCTGGAGCATTGGGATGCTACAGGAGCCTATCTCGGACTAACTGAGAGCTATCCATTCATTCATTCATTCACTCACTCATTCACGCACTCACCACGCCTTTTCTCGAGCACCGTTGGAGAAACATTCTACGCACTGGAGCTAGAGCTGAAAAGAAACTGAGAGAAACAAAGTGCCCTCCTAAATCTCCAACCTAGGAGAGGCAAGTACACATTAAACCACACAAATATGTGACTATAGAGAGGGTGTGAGAAGGTGAGTGGAGGGATGGGTGTTTCACTTTTAGACAGAGGCTAGAGAGGCCTCACTATGATACGTGGGTAAGACCAGAAGGAAGTAAAAGAACAAGCCAGGTGGACATCTGTGGGGAAAGTGCTCCCAACATAGAGATGACAGACAAACCCCGAAGCGGACATACGCCTGTGTGTTCGACGAACAACAAGGAAGCCAGACGGCTGGAGTAGAATGAGCAAAGGGGAGTGATATAGACGGACTTTGAGACGATGTGGTAGGCTTGTTCTGGTGCCTACCAGATGCTGAGGAAGGACAGACTTAGGGAGACAGACACACCTTGCATGACGCCTGGCATACAGTCAAAGGAAACAATGGTCATGATGAGGAAGACGATGATGACGGTACGAGCAGCTAGCACTGGCCCTGTGCCAGGCACGCTGCTACACAATGAACGTGGATTCGTTTATTTAATCCCCTCGACCACCCATGAAATAGGTCCTATATTACCCCCATCTCACAGATGAGGAGGCTGAAGTTCAACCAGCTTCATACAGCTTGGAGGCGGCAGGGCTGGGACAGGGACGCTGGCCGTCTGGAGCCAGCGTTCGCCGTCTTCCTGATCACGCCAGCCCTGACGCGCAGGCACTGTGAGTACCAGTTTCTTTCCCTCTCCCGGTCCATGAACCATGTGGACTCCTTTGACCGTCTTTGGAAAGCTGTTCTTCTCCATTTAAAAAATTCTGGGTTTCTCCAGAATGAAAACCAGATACGCACGATGACACAACTTACACATCATTTCAAGACATTCAAGGTTATGAACTCGGGCTCTGAAAATAAGTACTTTATAAACATTTGCAGCAAAAGCAAGAATTGTCAGAGTTGTCTAAAGAGGCAGGGGCCACGGGCTCCTATCAGATCAGCTCAAATAATTTCTACAATTTGTCAAGAGCCTACTGGGAGTGAGGGGCTTGTAGATTCTTTGTATCTCATTTAAACCTCATTTGAACCCTGTGCGGGGACTGCTATTATGCCGCTTTCACAAATGAGGAAACTGGAGCACAGAGAGATTATGTGATTTGCCCAACATCACACAGCTGGTATTTGGCAGAGCTGGAATCTACCTCGGTCTGATCCCAGACCTCCGTCTCTATTCCAGACAGCTTCCTCTGGATTCTAATGTAATTGCACGCCTTTATCTTCCCAGAGAGGAGAAGAAACTTGTTCAAGGTCTCACACCTTAGTACATACAGAGCTGGGTCTAGAGCTCTGCTGCCCAAGACAGTAGCCACTAACCACATGTGACCACTGAAATTCAGGAACATTTTTAAAAATTAAGAATTTAGTTGCTCAGTTGCACTGACCACACGGGTTTGTTCTGGCCAGTGCAGATACAGAACGTTTCCACCATCACAGAAATTTCTATTGGGCAGCACTGCTCGAGAGCTTGGCTCTTGACTCTCAACCCAAGGATTCTGCATTGTCAGAAGCTACTAGTGATCAGATTTGCCTGATCAATGAAGTGGATGGAAAGGGAGACAGGAACAGGGCAGCTGAGGTTGTGTAAGAGAGCAAGCAAGCTCAGAGAAAGGCTGGGAACAGGGAAGCTTAAGCTGACATCTTGTACAGGATAAAAGACATGAGAGCCACTGGCTTGGGACCCACCTCGCCAGCGACAAACATGCCTGTATGTCTGATCACACTTCTTCTCAGTTCTTCTAGCTACAGTTCGGATTGCTTTGTTGATGTCTGTCATTTCATTACCAGAGGACAGGGCCTTTCATCCAGTGGAGACATCAGGCTGAATGGCAGTGCCCTGGGAGAGAGAACTCAGTGGCCAAAACTCCAGCTCACTCCCTTGGGACAGCAAGGAGACTGAGAGCGGGGCATTCCGTAGCCAGCCTTGGACCCAACAAATCCAGTGGGACCTGGACTCAGGGAAGCCACACTGTGGGCACCGGGCAGTGACTCCGGGTGGATGAGGCTGCAGACGGGACAAGTTGTTGGCTGCAGCTGCAGCTACCAGAGCAGATCTGAAGACCCAGACCACACCCAGGGGAGCCACCTGAGCAGCCAGGTCACACGGTGCTCCGAGGACTCATTTACGCCTGCGAGATGCTCAAAGACCTCCTAACTGGGTTTCTCTAGTGGAATGTTGTACAGGGAGAGAAGAAAGGACCACAGAGCTGCCTGGCACAGAGGAAGCCATGCAGGCTAAGGCTGGGGCAGCCCTTCACCCTGTGCATGATGGTCCTTCCTTCCCTCCCTTCCTTTCTTCCTTCCTTCACATATGGACAGCTGCAAAAGCCCGCTGAAAAGAAGCATATGAGATGGAAGACACAAACGAATTCCTTCCCATCTCTTAGCAGCTGCGTGGGCTTTAGAAACTCGCTAACCCTCAGAGCTTCATATGCTTATAGGTAAAAGGTGAGTGATTTTGCTACCTACCCCAGCAGCTCTGTAAGGCTCAACGGATACTAATAATACTGATAATGACGACGGCCATTTATAAGAACGTTTTCATGCTGGACCTTATCACTACACTAGGGCTGGTCATACATTAAGCACTCAATAAAAGCCTCTTGAACGTTGAATTCTCCATGTAAATTTTTTATGTCATAATAATAATTAATAATAATAATAATAATAATAATAATAATGAAGCGAGTGCCTTACTACAGTACTGAGCCCGTATCATGCATGTTACTAAATCCTTCCAGTGACCTGAGAGGTAAATACTATTATCTCCATTTAGGAGATGAGGACACGGAAACACAGAGAGGCCAAGTCATTTATTTCAGGTCACAGCTAATAAGGTAGGACAAGAAAAGGGGAGTGGTTTAAATGCAGGTCTGTTTGATTTTAAAATCTAGGTCGTTTTTGCCTTCAAATTAAATAAGCATTTTGTAGACAACAAAGGACTGTACAAATTTGATTTGCAGTATCATCACTGTGTTAGGAATACTGGTGAAGGTGACCTTGGGCACAAGGGAAGAAGGAGTTCCTGCAGTTGAGCTGTGTGTCAATGGAAGGAACCGCCCGGAAAGGTTGTGAGTTCCCTTCACTGTCATCCAAGAGAGACTGGAGAGGGGATGAAGGCACAGTCGCCAGATGGGAGGCTGGACAGACACCACATGAATCACCAATATACGAGGTTGTACAACTAAGTTCACGAACTCATCCTAGAAAATGTGCTCCATACCTCATTGCTGAATATCATTACGGTCACCTTCTAAGTACTCCCCTTGGGAAGCTGTGCACCGACACCAGCGCCTAGTCCACCCTTCAAAGCAATGTTGGAACTCTTTTTCTGGAATGGCCATCAGAGCTGTCGTCATATTACCCTTGATGTCCTGAATGTCATCAAAATTTCTTCCTTTCAATATTTCTTTTATCTTCAGGTAAAGAAAGAAGTCATTGGGGGCCAGATCAGGTGAGTAGGGAGGGTGTTCCAATACAGTTATGTGTTTACTGGCTAAAAACTCCCTCACAGACAGTGTCATGTGAGCTGGTGCATTGTCGTGATGCAAGAGCCATGAATTGATGGCGAAAAGTTCAGGTCGTCGAACTTTTTCACACAGCCTTTTCAGCACTTCCAAATAGTAAACTTGGTTACCTGTTCGTCCAGTTGGTACAAATTCATAATGAATAATCCCTCTCACATAAAAAGAGATTATCAACATCGTTGCAACAAGTTCACGAACTTAATTGTCACAGCTCGGATGTGGTCAAACATCAGAATCACTTGGGAAGCTCCAGAAGCAATAGATTTCCAGGTCCATCCAAGATTTTTGAGTCGTCTGGGTTGGAGCTCAGGATTCTGGTTTCCGATGGGAAGGCGTGTGCAGAACAGGTTGAGAATCACTGGGCTACTGAAATACTGAGCATCCTCCTCATCCAAGATTGTTGGATTCTAGAAGCCATGGAAGCTACCAAAGGAACCCAGGACATGCCCTCAAGAAGCAAGCAATGGCTTAGTAGTAATGAAACGTTGCTCTGTGTCAAGGATTACATGCATGGCGCCACAGACTGCTTCTCTTAGGCCACTTCCTCCCCAGGTTCCCTGTCTCCTCCTTCCCTTTTTCAGCTCCAGCATCCCCTCCTCCAGGAAGCCTTTCTGGACTCCCAGAGTTAGGGACCCCTCTTTGGGCTTCCGCGATGACAAGATTTTCATTTGCAGATGTCCGTTTCTACATATACCCCCACTACCGCCGGCCGTGATGGAGCTGGTGACTCACTCAAGCCTGTGCACCCAGTACCCAGGCCCAGCATAAGTGCTCACTAAGCATTTAGAGCCGGACTTGCTCTGCTCCATGAAGGATGGGCAAAGGAGGCAGCGAGGAAAGCAACTGCGGCAGGAAGGAAGTAATCCAGGTCACCAGGTTGGGAGGAAACAGAACCTACAAATTCTCCCTGCCACTGTTCAGAAGCAGCCTGGCCTATTTATAGCTCCCAAGCCTTCTGCTTCTTGCATTTAAATGCTGGGCCAGGCATGAAATAAAAATCCTGGGTCGGTCTGTTCGTTTTCAATTTTATGTCTTTCTTTTTTCTTTTCTTTTTTTGTTTTGTTTCTTGTTTGTGTGTGTGTGTGTGTTGTGTGTGTGTGTGTGTGTGTGTGTGTGTGTGTGTGTGTGTTTACAAGAATAGGAACAGAAAGCAGGGAAAAAAATGAAAATGAACCGTGGCTATCCGGCTGAGCTACCTTGTGTCATCCCTGGGTCTGACTCGGCAAGTCTGTGGTTTACAGACAAATCATACGCAACTCTAGACCTGATCCTAGAAATCAGTGTCCCTGTAGAGCCAAGCCTGTGAAGGTCTTTTTAAGGTGATTTTTAAATAGTGCCTTCAATTTACAAAACAGTATCACAGCATGATCATGCTTTGGTTGAAACATGCATTCTTGCACACACACACACACGCACGCACACCCCCATAACACAACGGAAAAAAAAACTGCTCCAATGGTTAAATATTCTGCTTTTGGATTATAGAATTGGAGTCACTTTTATTTTCTTTTTGTATGCATTCTCTGCATTTTCCCAAAATTTCCACCATGCATATACATAGCATAGACTGGGGATGTTAGATGTCAGGAAACTGGCTCTGTCATTTGTTAGTGTGTGAACTTGGGGGAGTTCCTCAATTTCCTCATCTGTACAATGGGAATAGCAGACCTCTGTCAGAGGTTCGCTCTGAGGACTACACAAGGTCATATGCATGACATCTAAGCATGGCATCTGGAACATGTATGTGCAAGAAATGCCAGCTAGTGCAAACATACAAGTGTTTGCAACTTGTGAAAGCACAACATTGTTTTAAAAAAATTAAAAAGATAAATGGTGATTCTCCCACTCCTGGTGTAGACCACAGCCTGGGAGAACTCAGAGGTCCGACTGAATTCCACATCCAACCTGGCTGCAAAAGCACCAAATGACCCTTTCTTCTCCTCTCAACCTCGCTTTTCCGACTTTGAAAAGGCCCATCCCTCTCGGCAGGGATCCAAGAGGCCTGAAGATGATGACAGAGCTCTGGGCTCCAAGAAGGGCCAGGAGGGCCTCTCCTTACCTACCCACCCCTCCTTCCCGGCCTCACTTCCTCCCTGGGCCCATTTCCTAACACACCTACCTTGTCTCCATGAGGCATAAATAAACCACAGGAAGCTCCTCCCTGACCACACAGGACACCCAGGGGCCTGGAGCAGCTTCCCCAGGTCCAGCCTGGTAAATAGCTTTTCCTCTTCAAGACCATACTCAGCACCCCTTGCTCAATGGGGTCACCCAGTTATCTGCTCTGCTTGTCTTCCCTCCTCAGCTGAGGGGGGACCCCGTCCTGTCCCACACCATACCTTTGCTACCCAGCACATTACTGACCCAGACCAGGGGTCAGTAAATATGTGGATTGCATCAAGAATGCTTTGAATATTGAATGTCAACTATAATTTAAAAAAAAATATATATATATATATATATATTATATATATATATAGTCACTGAGTGTAAAGTACAGCATAGGGAATACAGTCAATGATATTGTAATAGCTATGGATGGTGTCAGATGGGAAGTAGACTTGTTGGGGTGATCACTTTGTGAGGGGTGTCAATGTCTAATTGTGATGTTGTTTCGTACACCTGAAACTAATAAAAATAAATAAAAACTCACAGATGAGACAAAACACCTTATGAATGGAATAAAATAATAAAACTAAAAAGAACGCTTTTAAAAATTACAAAGAGAGTGCAGGGCAGTGAACAGGCTAACAGACTCAAGCAGTGGCAGACCGGTGTTTGACCTTACTACTGAACGGCCCTGGGCCAAAGACAAGCTTATCCTCTCCGAGCCTCAGTTTCCTCGTCTGTATAATGGGTATGACAATGGTACTCCCCTCAGGTTCTGATGTTTCAATAGGATAATGCAGGTAAAGTGCTCAGAATACCTGGCATGTATGAAACACTAAACAAACATCAGCTATCATGATAAGGATGATTATTAAAAGTGGGTGATAACTTAACGGCTATCTCGGGATCCCTGAGTGTCAACACCTTCCCTTCCGGTCTTACCCGTGGCTCTTCTCTGATTTAGGTCCATGGGACCCTATGAACCATGGGACAGGTTGCTATCTGCACAAAGGTGCCCAATTGAGCATGGTCACAGGGCTGAAATACAGCCTGTTTGCCCTCGCCAGGCCATATACCCCACTGTATTAGAGAGGGGGAGCCCGTTTCTAATTCATCCTCCTACAGGAGGACCTTTCTTATTTATTTATTTATTTAATCACCCAGGATGCAGGTGATTACCTCCTTACAAGCCATGTGTCTGCACAGGGCCCAGGACATGGGACCACGGGGGCAAGGGCGGTCCCTAGGCTGCTCTCATTCTCAGTTCAAAGGATGATGCAAACTTGCAAAGCTCCCCCCGCCCCAAATGTTGCAGGGCCCAGGGCAATTGAGGCCCTCATACTTATTCTAAATATTTAAAAGTTATAAATCAGGCTATTAATAAAATATGTCCTACCCTTCCACTCTGACAAATATGCCTCCATAATGACCTTGACGGCCAGGACAGGTTCAAATTTAGAATCCTCAGAGTTCCGTGGCTGAATATGGAGTGAAGAGGGAGCTGGCCCCCAGCTGCAGCCTGCCTCTTCCCTTCATCATCCCCTCCCTACCCCTAGACTCCCCTCTTCCCCCTCTGTTCTCATCTCCACAAACTGTCACTTCGGGGCCACCTATCAGGACAGCAGTGATGGACAGAGTCCACCCTCAGGAGGATGGACCTACAGAAGGGGTCTGGACAGACCCCAGAAGCTGACTCAGAGCCGTATGGGCAGGAAATTCTGGGGTCCCAGAACGCTGCCTGGAAAGAGGGAACAGCATGGACATATCCTGACTCGCCTCAATGAGAAGCGCCAGAAAGCAACCCAGTAAAGATCTCAAATCAGGGCACTTCCTCCCAGTGTAAAGGCGGTAACACGCTGCCCATGGTTCTACCGGCAGCCAGGTCTACCACTCACCAAACAGGTCCTGAGAAAACTCAGGAGAGCCTGACCCGGGTTGGTTCTTTCAGGGATTGTGGCCCAATTATTACCAAACACTTTCACAAAGCAGCAGATTTGCCAACCACCTGGGGATGAGGTGGGCATGAGGCCTCTCTCATCTTTCTCCCCCCGCAAGGCCCAGATTTAGGGGTTTAAATTTCCTGGGCATCCCCAGGCATCTGCAGGCCCAGGCCTACTCTGAGCCCCTGCTGCAGCTGGAGACATACAGACCCTGTTTCCAGTTCCTGGTCAGGGCTGGGGTCACAGACAGCGCTGCAAACCCAACCTTTCACTGAAGAGTGGTTTTCCTTTATTTTTTTAATTTTAATTTTTTTTTTTTAAGACGTAGACATTCACCTCTGGAGAGAAATTATGGGTTTCAAGAGTTTTTGACAAAGAGCTTCATTCCAGAAATGTAAAGCCGGCATTTTAAATTTGGTTCTTATTCACTGCTGGAAAGTATTAGAATGAAGATTACAAATTTAATAATGTAACACGGCAGGAATTGGCCCAGCCTCATCTCCAGGAAAGTAATGTGTTCCTGACTTCAAACTGGCACTTCCCAGCCTCCCGGCATCACCAGACCAGCCTGGGGACATACTCCTGACTTTTTCGCGTCTTGCACTCCGACCCACGGAGCTAGCTAGCCCACACCCCAAAAGATTACCATCACCAGAGACTGAGGATTCAGTGCTGGAATGGCCAGACCCATTTGGGGCAGTCACTCTAACCAATGGTGCCTCTTGGCTCCATTCTTCCTACCTGCAGCCAGAGAGGTCTTTGCAAACCCCAGATCTGAATCTGTCACTTCGCTGCTAGAAACCCAACAGGGATTCAACTGTCCCTAAGCTCAAGTCCAGGAGTCTTGACTTTAAAGACCTAGGATGATCCAGTCCTGCTACTTCACCAGCCACATGCTCCTTTCCCTGGGTTTTCTAAACACCGTGTGCCAGTCTCAGAGATAGAGAGAAAAAAACTGATGGTTGCTAGATGGGAGGGGTGGGGATAAGTGAGAAGGGGAGGGGATTAGAAAGCATAAATTGGTAGCCACAAGATTGCCACGGGGATATGAAAGACAGTTTGGGAAATATAATCCATAGTGTTGTAAAGATTTGGTAGGGTATCCGACGGACACTAATCTTACTAGGGAGACCATTTCATGGACGGTGTAGATGCCTGACCACTGCACTGAAGCTGAAGCTGAATAATACTGAATGTCAACTATAATTTAATAGATAGATAGATAGATAGATAGATAGATAGATAGATAGATAGATAGATAGATAGATGGTCACAGGATGTGGAGTACAGCATAGGGAATAGAGTCAATAGAATTGTAACAGCTGTATACGATGTCAGAGGGGTAGTAGATTGGGGGAGGGAGGGTTATGACTTTGTGAGGGGTGTAAATGTCTAGTACATTGTTTTGTACACCTGAAATAATAATAATAAAAAACCCTCACTGTGTGCCCACCTCTGCACAGCTGCTAATATAATAATAAGAACTAAACTAACAGAGCACTAACTGTGTGTCAGACACTGCGCTCAGGGCTTGACAGGTGTCCTCTCTATCCTCACCCCTACCTCATGTGGGAGGCAGTATAGCTCAGTGGTTAAGCTCAGACTCTGGAGTCAGATACGGGGGTGTAAGTCCTGCCTCTGACCCTTACTAGCTGTGTGATCTTGGGCAACGTGCTTAACCTCTCTGTGCCTGTTTCCTCATCTGGAAACAGGGATGGTGATGGGCCCTACCTCACAGAGTAGCCGTGAGGCTCGAACGAGTTAACGGACGCGACGCGTCAGAACACGATGGGTGCTGTATGTTAACCGTCATTTCCACTTTACAGCAACGGAAACAGAAGCACCGAGTGATTAAACAACGTGGTGAAGGTCACACCGTTACCAGTGGGAGTGCGGTCTCCAGACTCTGAAGCCCTCAATTTTCACCATGACACATCCATTGTAAAAAATTTGGAAAATGGAAAACGAAGCACAAACTAGAAATCGAAAACTACCCATAATTCTGCCATGCAGAAGCAATTATGGTTAATATTTCCATCCGTGTGCATGAATGGGTGGAGGGAGGGGGGAGGGAAAGGGGAACCAGCCACACAGACTGAGAGAATCCAGGATTCAACCCCCCCCCCCGACCCCGCATTCGCATAATTGACTCCCGAGTATGTGCTCTCAGCATCCAGTCCCAGTCCCCTGCCTTCACTCGGCCAACTCCACTCATACCTTAGGTCTCAGCTTAGCTGTCCCCTCCCCTGCCACCCCCCTCCCCCCCAGACAGGTCAGTTCTCCCAGCTCCAGCCTTTCTGGCACCCTGTACTGGTCTTCTATGACACCCATCACAGCAGTCAGCAAATTATTAGTTGTTACTTTGGTTATGGACTGTCTAACGCACCCCCCTCCACCACCCCCACACTGTAAACTCCATGAGGGCAAAGACTGGGCCCGCCTTGGGTCACCAGCACCTAGAATAGGGCCTTGCCATCAGCAACTACTGGAGGAAGAAAGAAAGAAATGGAGCAGGGAGGAGAATGGGAGGGAGGAAGAATGGGAAGGAAGGAGAACTTTGGGATCCATCTCCACCTCTTAGCTCCAAATCAGCGTCCCCTGTGTGAGATGCCGACAAGAATTACACAGTGCCTGCCCTGGAGGGGCTCACAGCGTGGCCGTGAAAAAGTGATGGAAGCCAGACTGTGCAGGGGCTGGAGAGAAAGAAGTGCAGAGCGCCACCCACGTGGGCACCCAGGAAAAATGAACAACTCCACCTGCGAGGAGACAGGTGAGCTTCCTGGAGGAGGCGGCACTGGAGCCCTGAAAGGAGAGGGGAGGGCACTCCAGAGGAGGGAACCACCCAAGCAGAGGCATGGAAGTAAAAAAAAAAAAAAAAAAAAAAAAGTGAGCAAGACCACCAAGAATGGAGGAGCTAATTTTTGCCTGGAAATAACAATAGCTGGAAAGGCTGGAACTAGAAAGTTAAGTTAAGTAACCTGGCCCAACACAAAACTTGTTTTCCTGTTCATCCTGTCACCTTCTCTCCAGCACACTTTCCAAACAGAGCCATGCCCCTGACCTGGGGTGAGTGATGCTGTCAGTCTCCTGCCCCATATGCCTCATCTTGACCGTTTCCGTGACTGCTGGCCAGACCCCCTGTTGCCCGCACCTGTATTTCTTGGCCCAAGGGCTACCACTTGTGACAGGTCAGAAATGATGGCAACAAATAACTCTCCGGCCCGTGCCCTATGGCCCTCAACTGAGGACTGATGGAAGTTGGTGTACAAATACCCCCAGCTCCCATGTTCTACTGCAGGGGTCCAGAAACTACGGCCGGTGAACTAAATTCAGCTCGCTGACTCTTTTTGTAAATAAAGTTTTATTAGAACACAGCCTCACCCACCATTTACATATCATCTGGGGCTGCTTTGGCACTCCAACTTCTTAAGTGAGCAGTTGCAAAAGAGACCCTCTGGCCCTCGAAGGCTAAAATATCCACCCTGTGGTCCATTACAGAAGTTTGTTGAGTTCCATTCTACAGCCTCCCAGAAGCCCCCAACGAGACTCAGCTCAGTTGCCCTGAATCAATTGGCAGAAATGGGGTCTCAAATCCAGGTTTTCTTATGACTAATTGTGGGCTCATTCCATGACAAGTCAGCCACCCTTTAAACCTTTCACCTCAGGCAGCCTGTCGGGTCTCTGCCCACCTCTCTGGAAAAATCCTTCCTAGTATGTGGATCTGGGGAGATCAAACAGGCAAAAACGTTCTGTCAGACCCAAAGGGCTTTCTGTTTGCGAGGTACAAGAAAATCCAGACAGACACCCTTCAAAGAAGTAGTTGGAAAGAGGCCCACTAGGAAGCATGAAATATATATACATGTGACAAACATTAAATGCAGTACAGAATGTTGGAAAGACCACAAGTGTTGCAGGCAGGCCTGGATTTGAAGCCCTTGCTACCCTCACTAGCTGTGTGACCTTGGCCAAGTCGGGTCCATCTAGATACTTGATTCTTCCAGCCTGCCTAATGCAACGATCGCCTCGTAAGACTGTGGAAAAGGTGACCTGAAATAGGGGTGGGCACTGCTCAGCACAGAACTGGCCCCACCTGCTCTCCCCAGTCTGTCGCCAGAAGCTCCTAGACAGCAGGTGGGTGGACCCAGCACAGCCAGATCCCCTATACGAAGCAGGGAGTGAGTACCTGTGAGTATCTGGTGTGAGTAACTGCGGGTCCTGCCTCACGGCTGCCCCTTCTTTGGGGAACTGCCTTTAGCTGATGGGAGCTGCCTTGTCCCAAAAGTTATGCCCCAACCCTCCAACCTGGGCGACCGCCCATAGCCAATGACTGACTGAAAATGGGAGGACCGCAGGCCGGGCCACCCTGCGATGTCATCCGCTCTCCAGAGCTTCCCACGGATGTCGCTGAAGCCAGCCTGTGGCTTAGGGCCCATCTTTAGCTGCGTCTTTTCCTGCCCATCCTGCATGCCTCTCACCCTCTCACAGGTCTCACCTGAGAGCACTTGCATAGCGTATCACCTGTACACGAATCCCGACCTCAGGTGAGAACAGGAGGGAAGAGATGTCCCATCTTCTGCGTTCTTCTCAACTTGGAGACTGCTGGAAGGAGGCTAAGACTGTTATCCAGGCAGACCTCAGAGGTTCTGCGGGATTCGTTCCAGACCACCGCAACAAATCAACTATCACAACAAAGCATGTCACAATCTTTTTGCTGATGGAGGGTCTTGCCTTCCATGTGTAAAAAACGCAACATCTGAGAAGCACCATAAAGCAACACGCAATGACACGAGGTATGCCTGTACATGTTTCTTTCTGCCTCGCTAGTGGCACCCTCCTGATTCCCATCAGGGCCAGGCTCCCCCATTGGAGGGTCCCTCTCCCGGCACTCAGAACACCCAACAGAAGCTGGACAGAACTGGCAGCGTCCTAGGTCCAGCTGGCTCGGGGGTGGGTTGGCCAGGGCCTGGGGGGCCCCAGAGGCACCTGGTCTAGTCTTGCCGTTGGGCCCAGGCAGATGTTTCTCATGACATTTGCTGAGGAACTAATTAATTACCATTACAGGCCCCAGTGAGTGACACATCCTCCCACCCACTCCCAGGGAAGCTCCAGGTGGCATTTTTCAGGGACACCGAGTGCTGGAAACACAGGGTGAGGACTTGAAGCCTCAGGTACTGATAGGGTCCGGGGTGGCCACTTGGTCCTGGCTGGGGGTCCAGACACATCAGTTCTCTTCCTGGCTTTGCCAGAGACCTACTGTGAGGCTTTGAGCAAACTGTGCATTCCCTTTTTGGGCCTCAAGTAAAGTAGATGACCTTGGAGCGATTTCCGCTGTGAAGGCGCTAAGATAGTAATAGCCAACACTCTTGAAACACTTTCCGTGTGTGGGCTTTCTACAAAGCACTTGACAAATGTTTACTCATTTAATGCACATGACACCTTCAAGGCAGGGAGGGGCTATGATTGGCCCATTTTACAGTTGAGAAACTGAGGCTCAGAGATGTTAAGTAACTTCCTCGAGGTCACACAGCCAGTAAGTGGCAAACCCAGGATTCAAATCCATCTGGCTGTAGAGTTCGTATCGTAACCATCAGCATGCTACACTGGCTTAATATAACCTGACCTACTCTTGAACCCTCACAGTGCCTGGCACAGGTCTGGGCACCATCTAAGTACTTAATAAGAATTTGGTAACTGGAAAATAAAGAAAAAACTGGTAGCATAAAACCAGTGGTGGTTTATGGGAGAGGGGCTGGGTGGCTGAGGTAGGAGGTAGGCTGATGTTTCCTTGAGAGCCCTTTGGTGCTCTTTGGCTTTTTAACCAGGTAACATGTTATCATCAGTAATAGCCACAGAAAGGGTTGTAAGAGCTGCAAACAGTGTCGGTCCCAGGGAAGGGACAGGAGAGTCAAGGATGGAGGTGCCTGGGACACTTTTCACTGGGTGTCTTTCGTGCTTTTAAAATGTTGTAACATCTGCATATATTACCTAATCCAAACAATATGTATTCTTTTAAAAGTTATTCAATGATCAATCAGCCAAGAATCAACTAGAGAGAAACTTTGGCAGGAGGGGACGCTCTGGGGATGAAAGTGACAGTGGAGGGGCTATAGCAGAGTGGATAGGGGACTCTAAAGGAGGAGCAAGGGGGCGTGGACAAGTGTCCTGTTTTCTGGAAGACTCTGGTTGTATCTAAACCACACTCACTAGCCTGTCACTCTTCAGATGGGGATTCTCGGCCTGAAAGACAAAGGGAATGGCCAGAGGAGACGCTGAGGTTCAGCAGCTGCGCAGAGACGTCTGGACGCCTCACGCGGCCTCTAGGGCTCCCCGGGGCACACAGAAAACACCAGCGATCCGGACCGGAGCCAGATGCCACACCCCAGGCTTTGCACTCCCATCACCCCGCCCTTCCTGCACCCAGGAAGTCGACATTGGCAGGAAAGGAAGAGGCTTCCACTTCCTGGATGCCTCCTACATGTAGCACATACGGTATCTCTAATTCTCACAAGGTAGGAGTTATTCACGCCATTTTGTAAAGGACGAGGCCGAACCAGAACGGTTATGTACCGTAGCGAAGACACACAGCTAGTGTGTGGCAGAGACTCAGACCCAGGTTTGGGGGCCTCCAAAGTCCATGCTCTTTTGCTACCCGAGTCACCCCTCTCAGAGAGGACTTCCCATCAGTTCAGGACAAGTCCCACCCGAAAACTGTCCATGCCTTTTCTGGAGACTCTGAGTTTTATGAGACTGGATGGAAATCTTATCACATCGTAAGATTTGTCCCCGCTGCCTCCCATCTGAGCTAAATCTCAACCTTCCCAAGAAAATTACCAGCGACCCCTTTCTGAGAAGTACTGAAAGAAGCTGACTCAGGAAACTCCCCCGGGACCACTTCCCAGCATTTCGCCCCTTTACAGCGATGATTCCTTTGATTTACTTCTTCCCAGCAGAGGCCTGTCCTCAAATGAACCTCCTGGTCCAATATCCCACAAAAGGATATTATGGCCTGATGTGTTATTCATGCTGACTCATTTATCAGGTATACAGACGATGACTTCCAAAAGGATTTATAGGGTCCTACACATTACACCCAGTGCAAAGCAGGACAGCAGCTGAGGCTCATTCGATCTGAGACCATGTAATAGAAACAGGTGCCTGAAGACTATACCCAGGTAGTGCATTTGGTACCCAATACCCCAGGATCTAAGACACAGGTAGCCAGGAGACATCCCCACTTGAGAAGAAGTCTCCATTTCTCTCCAGCTTTTCTCTCTAACCCAGTGGTTCTCAAGGCAGCGTCCCTGGCCCAGCAGCGTCAGGATCAGCATTACCTGGGGACTTGTTAGAAATGAGATTTTCAGGTCCCACTCCAGACTGAACGAGAAACTCTGGGGTGGGGCCCAGCAATCTGGGTTTTAACAAGCCCCCTAGACGAGTCTGACCCATTAAAACTGACGGTACTAACCACAACTGCAGCAGCTCCCACTAACAGCACCTACTATGTGCCCAGCATTAAACACAATCTCTTTAGTCCTCATAACTGAGGAAACCTTAATTCTACATGCCCAGCGCTGGGCTAGGTACATTTTGTGGATGATGTCATTTATTCTTCACAATAACCCTTTGAAGAACTCAACTTTTATCACGCTTCCATTTCACAGATAAGGATATTGAGCCCTAGAGAGTTGAAGCCACTTGCCCAAGGTCACACGATTTAGAAGGGGCAGAGGCAAGATGGAAATTCAAGGGTATTGGATTCCAAAGTCATGTTCTTTCTCTCCCGCTATGTTAGCTCCCCAGGGTCTTTCACAGCTACGTCAGCCCGAGAAGATATACAGCTGGATCAGGTGAGATTCAAGGAGGAGAGCAGGGAGGGCAGGGTGGGCAGAAAGAGCCCTGCCCGACTCCACAGTACCTTCCAGCTACACTGTGAAAGGAAGCCATGTGATGCTTTTAAAGGAATAGCCATTGTGTCTAAGGAACGAAAAAGACTCAGGGCGCTGGAGTTCTCGGCCTCTCTCTGACTTTACCCAGCTGAGGGGGACTTTTTTCTTTCCACTCTGGACCTCAGTTTCCCCACCTGATAATCCATATCATTGTCTACATGGCTGAGTAATCTGCCCCCAGTTTACTTCTCTGACCTCATATTCCTTCACCTACTCTCTCTCTAACTGTGCCGATCTGCTTTCTGCTCCCTAAACACCCAAACTCACACTGACCTCAGGACCTTTGCACCAGCTGTTTCCTCTACACCCTCATATTCCCATTGCTGTCTCTGCATTTAGGCCTCAACTCGGATGTCACCTCCTCAGGGAGCTTTCCCTAACTGCCTTACTTAATGTTATCTCCCATCCTGTTTTATCCCCCATCAATCTGTTTTATTTTCATTCCACTTAACACGATCTGAACTAATTTATTTTCTAATTGATTGCCTGTGTATTGTCTGTCTCCCCCATGCCAGAACATAACTCCCTGAGAGGAGAAACCACGTCTGCCTTGTTCCGTGATACCGTGTTTCCCTGAGAATAAGTCCTAGCCAGACAATCAGCTCTAATGAGTCTTTAGGAGCAAAAATTAATATAAGATCGGGTCTTATTTTACTATAAGACTGGGTCTATATAATATAATATAATATAATACCAGGTCTTATATTAATTTTTGCTCCAAAAGGTGCATTAGAGCTGATTGTCCCGCTAGGTCTTATTTTCAGAGAAACACGGTATCTCCCGCACCTAGAATGCTATTTGGCACTGAGCAGCCAATGAAAGGCTAGATGAAAGAAAAATACCAAGAAGAAATACCAAGGAAGAAAACTCAGAGGCCAGAGCCCTTGATCCTTAACTCATGACCCTGGCAAACCACTTTGCCTCTCCGAGCCTCAGTTTCCCTTCTTGCCTAATAAGGGAAATGGACTAGATGTTCTCCAAGGGTCCTTCCAAGACTGCCAGTCTTGGAAAGCCAAGCCTGGAACCGGTCCAGTTGGTCCATCCAGAAGCAGCAGCTGCCCCTCCCTACCCCCACCCCCACCCATGTGCCTGCCCCGGCCCAGCCCTCTCACTCCCCCCTCGCAGAAACTGTTAATGAAGTGCGCACTGCTAAATGCAGTTACAATTACGGGGGCTAAGAATAAGGCGCTGACATCAGCCTCTCAGTTTCCGAGTGAATCAGAAGGGGAGGGGGGAGGAAGAAGAAAAGGGGAGGAGGGATGGCAGTCTGGAACTGTCAAGTGGAAATAGCACAGCGTTAAATATAATCCAGCATTGGCCTACATCGGTCTGGAGAGGCAGGTGACGACTGGCCCCCAGGGCCAGGACAGACACCCGGATTCTTCAAGGAGGCCAGGCAGCCCCGTGATGGGGATCATCCAGGAACTGGTGGCCAGGAAGACATTCCAGGGGGTTGGGGCAAACTGTAGTGGGATGGCGGACCCTAAAGGGACACCTCTGAAAGTGAACAGGCCCAGGCGCCCCGGTCACTTGTTGTTTTGACAGCACAAGCACAGCCCCTAGGGCTTACACAGCCTTTTCCCACCGTTCTCACTTCATGCCAAGAGGCAGAGGGCGGACTCTGAAGTCAAACACACCTGGGTTTGAATCACCACCATGCAACCCAAGAGAATCATGGAGCTACTCCCAGCTGCCTGGTTTTTCCTCATCTGTCAAATGGGTACATCCACAATAGCAGCTGCCTTTTGGTTGCTATAGGATTCAGTGAGATCGTGGAAAGCACTAAGCACAGCCAAGCAGCCTTTCAATCATGTTATCTTTACAGTCTTGAGAGATGCTTAGAGAAGGAGAATGAACCCTTTTTTTTCAGATGAGGAAACTGAGGCCCCAGAGCCAAGGAGGAATCAAATCCAAACCCCAAGAAATAAACTGGGTGGCGGAATTGAGAGAACTTCAGTGCAGTTCAATCATTCCAGGTGACTGAAGGGTGGGAAGTGGGGCTCTAACAGTAAAAAGTGGGATTGACGATAGCCCTGGAAAGGGGGGCATAACAGTGGGGGAGATGTTTACGCCCTTTTGAGCACATTCTCCAAAACTGACACCTTGCTAACAATTCTTAAAAGAAATACTGACCCAATGGTTGTTAAGGCCAAAGGGAAACGACATTAGAGGAGGCAAAGTACAAGAAAGGCCCTAAGAAAGGAGAGAAAGACAGCTGACATGGAAGCTCTCTTATATTCTGGCTCTCTTCCTCACCTCAGTCCCACCCTCACTCCACCTTCAGCTAGAACCGGCTCAGCCTCTGGGATGGAGGGGGATGGGGAGGGAGACAGCATCATCCCCAAAGGAAGACAAGGTGAATGGACCCCTCCTTCCCCTTCCCACCGAACCGAACCTGGTGGGCCTCTAGCAGCTGCAAACTGCCAAGGAAGCTGAGGCCATGAGTCTGGCAGCACGGGGATGGGGAAGAGGCAGTGCTGAGGGGTGAGAAATCTCAGGAAAGAGCGCTAATAGCCTCGGAGCAGATCCTTACACCAGTGAGCTGTGTAATGGGGGAAGGGGTGAATCTCCACGCACCTGATTGTTTCCGAGATACTTCTTTCAGGATAATTCGATTAAGATAAAGCAGGATCGGTCTATATTCTCATCTCATTCCACACTTGAACTGTGGGAATAATTGGTTCAATTCTTTACCATGCCTCAGTTATCCCAATCTAGAAGAGTTCTGCCCAAGTGTTTACACATAAAGGAAATGACTGCACTTGGTGGTAAACTGGGGAAGGGGCAGAGTGGGGACTGGACGTGGCTGCCCTAGGGATGAGAGTGAGAATGGAGGCTTTAAAACTTCAGCCTCACGCCCTCAAGTGGCCCCGGCCCCAGAGGATACTTTAAGCCTCCCCCTCCACCGCGCCCCACCACCATTCCCACTTATCCATGCAGCAACCCCTCCAGGGCTGAAGCACTTAGTTCCCACCATCTCAGAGGGACATTTTGTTTCCCAGAAAAAGCTCAGGTCAAATTTCAAGGACAAAAGTTAGCACATGGTCTGGAAAAGAAAACTCTGCCAAATGGATGAAGGGAGGGGGGCAGGAATTGGATCTCTGATTCCCCCTGCCAGGATCTATCTGGCAGGATATGAGTTTCTCCACCCCACAACCCAGAAGTAACTCAAACAACCCCCTCCGTTTCCCCTCTGTCCAAAAAGAAAGGGGGTGGACTTTGGTACTAGTTTGTAGGACCCATCCACCATGCCACGCCACCCACCAGATTTGGCCTTTGCAGAAGAGGGAGGTGCCATGAAGGGCTTTCCAGCCCAGAGATGTGGCCCTAACAGCTAGGAGAGGGACCGGTAGCCAGCCGGTGTTGCCATGGCAACTTCCTCCCTGCACCAGATCGAAGCATCCTATGGGCAAATCAGAGCTGGCTGCTCCAGCTTCTCCGCCCTTCTCCCGGGCGGGGGGAGAACTAGACGCCAAAACCACTTGGTCAGGCTCAGGGACTGACCATCCTCAATTCCAGACCCTGATGTAACAACCCCCTTTGGCATTTGCTAGAAACTGGAGACATCTCTGCTCCCCAGCTGTGCCCCAAGGCAGACTGGCAGGGCTGAGGCTGTAGATGTGATAAAAATTAACTGTGAGGAAAAACAGGAAAATGGGGAACTGGACTGCTCCCCACCCTCTTGTTCCTCATGCAAGTCCCCCAAATCCCCATCTTTAAACCACTTCCAAGAAGGAGGGCCCAACTCTACCTTAATAGCTGTAACAATGCAATAAAATTAGCTTATTAAAAATTATAAAAGCTAGCATTTTGAGAATCAGGATTTCCCCCCTCCCAAACCCCAAAGATTCTTTTTTACAGTCATGCTCAGAAACAAGTCTTACTTGGTAATAAGACAGGTAAGAGTTAACAGGTATTGCAAGCCTACCTGGTGCCAGGTACTATATATATATATATACTAAGCCCTTTACGTAGCACAAACAGCGTAATAATCAAAAGCATAAATGCTCAAATCAGATTGCTCAAGTTCAAATCCCAATTCCCTCACTTCCTGGTTGCGTGACCTTGAATGAATACTCTCTCCATGCCTCGGTTTTCTCATCTGAAAACAGGGAGGTTACATGTTAATTCTACAGGGTTGCTAAGAGGAAAGAATTAACCTAATACACGTATTTCAAGTACCTAGAAGGGTGCGTAGCCAAAAGGAATCACCTGTAAAATGCTGACCCTATGCGGCCCATGCTCTTATTTTCTTCCTCATACAGATGAGAAGACCTGAGGTCCTGTGACTCATGCCTCCCCACCCCCTCCCCAATTACAAACCCAGTGCCAGCGAGGCTGAGTGATGGAGACACAGACACAAAAATGCCCCTAAAGGCAGGGCTCTCTAAAACCCCAGCATCTTTGTGAAAAGGGGCACTGGCAGCGCAAGAAAGGAGTTCTGAGTGCGCAGGGGAAGATAGATATCTTGCTCCTTGAGAAGATTTCTAGGAAATCTGCCACGGCCAGCATCCTGAGCCCCTGGGTGGCTAGAGAGGGGTAGGAGGGAGGTGCAGCTTGGCTGTGCTTTTGATTGTTACACAAAATGTCCAAACCTCCCAAGCCCGAGGCAGGAAAGTGCTCTGGCCCAGTTAAGGCTCATGAAATAGTCTCCTTCTCACACGGTTCCTCAGGAAACGAGCTGAAGGGTGGCACGTAAGCCATGAAGATGGCTGTGGCTCCATCTGGTTGATGGAAAAGATGCATTTGACAGGAGTCGGAAGCAGCAGAAAGGGGAGGCACCTAGATGAGCCAGAGGCCCTTCAGGGACACACTTCTGAGCCACTAAGTGGACCAGGGGAGGGAGCAGAGAAGAGGATGATAGAGAGAAGCCAGTTCTGACAGCCCTCCTCCCGAAGCGGTCTCTGTCCAGTGTTTGAGAGATTATTCAAACTGCTTTTAGTGCAGTTAGTTCAGTGTAGTTCTGGTCTAAGAGAATAAATCCAAAAGGCTTTTTTAAGGAGAAAATGAATGACTTCGAGAAGAACAAGAGATATTAAGCACCAAGACAACGTTCTCTACTTCAAGTTTTCCCCAGACGCTCATTAGTCTTCCAGAAATGAAACTTGACTTTCTCCCACCCCCTCCCAAACTCGAAGCCTCCCTTAAGATGAGCAGACAGTAAGCACGAGATGCCCAAACCAAACTCTTGGCTGTCAGCCACTCCCTGGGGCCTCCTCACCTGGGAACCATTTTCTACACAGTGAGATTTGGCTTTTTAAAAAATCCTCTTTCAGAGAGAGGGCTAGTGGTTTACTGGAAAGAGAACTGGAAACCTGATTTTAGTCTCGGCTCTGTGCCTGCCTCACTGGGTGACCTTGGGTCACACACACACACCAGGGCTCCAGTCTCACACACACATACATAAATTCTCTCTCTCTCTCTCTCTCTCTCTCTCTCTCTCTCTCTCTCTCTCCCTCTCTCTCTCTCTCTCTCTCTCTCTCTCTCTCTCTCTCTCTCTCTCTCCCATTTGAGGTTAAAAAGGGGGTGGACAAGATGATTTCTAGGTCTTTTCCAAGTGAAAAACCTAAGAATTTGAAGAAACCCGCTGGAAAAAAACATCAGGTGGCTCTTTAAAGAAAAAATCTCTAATATTACATGAAGTTTGCCTTAAGTGAAACCAGGGCAAGTCGCCTGCAACCAGCAATAATCACCAAGGCATCGGACCCATGACAGGGAGCATGACTTTGGAGAAAAATCTAACTGATGCTCCTACAAATCCATACTCCTGTCCAGCCCGGCTCTTGAGACCCAAGTGGTCTGTTGAACTTCAGGAGAGTCCACAACCATCCAGGGAGGGTGGGGAAGCCATCTCACCAAGGCTGGTGGGGCTCCCTGCCTCAACCCCCATGCTAGCCTGATTTCTTTCTGATTTTGCTCCAGTGGAGGCCACTGTGTTAGAGAGCCCCTCCATTCCTCCTCACAGCGCCTTGTCCAGAAAAATAATACAACCCCCGTCTGCTACATCAAGGGGGAAGTTAAGCCTTCAAGCCTCAGTTATTGTTTTCTGTAAAATGGTGATTCTGTAAAATGGCTCTGCAGAAACCATCTTTACCCTACCCCCGTCTCCAGGTCAACAGCAAGACAGGTCTGTCAGGGGTCTGCCTCACACACCCCCATTCACTCACTAGGCCAACAAATTCTTCTGGACAACCTTCTCCCCCTTTTCCCCAACCTGCCTCCTGCTCCAGCGCAAACATGCGTGCACCCATCACCCACAGCTCCATCCGTGGCTTATCAGATACTGGATTGACCAGACAAAGGTCCCTGCAGGCAGGGAGTCTTAGGCAGGGCCCGTGAACTCCCAAAAACTGTGGACAAAATTTTGTGGATGGGCATATGTGTCTGTTTTTGGTTTTGTTTTTGGAGAGATACTCCATAGTTTCACCAGGTTCTCAAAAGTGTCCATGAAGCCATTTTGCTCCTCCCGGTCACAGAGACCCCCCTTCCCTTTTGTCCCCTGACTGAATTCAAATACTCTCAGATTTTTCAGCTTACAAAATACTTTTAACTCCCCCTTGTGTCTGTGACACTCTCCCATTTTACAGATGAGGCGATCCAATGATATGCCCAAGGTCACAGCTAATAAGTAGCGAAGCAAGACTGGAATCTGATTCTGACTCTTAAACGGGAACTCTGGGGAACTGTCACCCAGGCCCTCTAGCTACCCCACCTGTTGGTGGATTCGCTTCTGCAGGGCACAACCCGATCTGGAGGCCTCCTGTTCTCTCAGTCTGGTCCCAGGACCCCAAAGACGAGGTTTCCCGACATTTCCCGGCCCCTCGGGCTCTGGCTGAGGTTCTGCACAGGCCAGGGAACCAGAGGTTCGCGCCGCTGGATGGTGGCCGGGTTCAGCCCACCCAGAAGGGCTGCTCCAGAGACAAGAGTACCCGGGGTCAGGGGCACACTCCCGAGGCCGCGCAGGTGTAGAGTTGGCGCTGCCCTACGCCTCCCCCAAGGACCAGAGGGTGAGAAAGGAGAGGTCAGGCCGTCACTCGGCCGGTCCCCCCACCCCACCCCCAGGGGCCGCTCCAGTCTGATAAAAAACCGGGAGTCCAGAGACCCCCGCCTCTAGGAGAAGCGGAGAAGAAACAAATGGGGCGCTAAAGGCCTTGGGCGTAGGGCAGGGGGTCGAGGGCAGGGAGCCTCTGGATGCATCCAAGACAAAGATGGAGAGGTAAGATCTGCGCGCCACCTCCAATGGCAGGGGGCGCGTCGGAGCCCCAGGGGTGAGGCCGCCAAAGCCCCGGGGGTGAGGAATGGGCACAAACGAGAGGCTCAGGGAGGGTGGCGGGTCCGATCCAGGGGCAAGACGGGGCATCCAGTAGGCGCAGGTGGGTAGGAAGCTGGGTCCACTCGACTCTAAGGGCCCACCTGCGGGAAGGGGGTGAATGCAGAGGATCTAGGGGTCCCTGGAGGTAGCGGGAGGCTAGAAGGCACCGCCTCCTAGAGACCCTGGAGTGCCGTAGGTGGGGAAGGAGACCCTGGGGCGCAGCCCCGAACGGGGATGGGGGTGGGGAGGAGAGAGAGGCCACCTCTAAAGGCGCACCGGGTCGGGTAGAGGGCCTCCGGATCGGGCTCCCGGGACGGCCCCCGGGGGTCGGGGGCGGGCGGCACGCTCACCCGCGTCCTCGTCGTCGAAGGAGTTCATGCACGGGAAGTAGATGGCGAGCGCCTCGAAGGAGGCTGACAGGCTGAGGCGGCTCTGCGAGCGCTCCATGCCCGCGCCGGCGCCCGGCGCCTCGGCCGCGGCCGCGGCGGCGGGCGGCTTGGGCAGCTTGGCCGCCCCATTCTTGACGCGGAGTACGGCGCGCGGCGTGGTGGCGGCGACCCGGAGCCAGGCCGGGGCTCCGCGGCAGCGCTGGCTGGCGCGGCGGGGCCGGCGGGGCGGGCGGCGGCCGAGCCGGGAGCTGGCAGAGCGCGGAGCCGGAGGCGCGCGAGGCTCCCGGCGACCGTGGTGCTGGCGCTGGTGGTGGTGTCGGCGGCAGCGGCGGCGGCGCAGCGAGCTCCGGCCCGTGGCGCCCTCAGCCGGTCGCGTGGGGCGGGCTCGGAGCTGTCACCGCAGCCAATGGGCGCTGCCCGGGGGAGGAGGCGCCGCGCTCCGGGGCGTGGGAGCCGGGAGGGTGTGGGTGACACCTCCTCGCCAACCCCCAGTCCGGCAGGTGTGCACCGGAGGGAGGATCGCGCCAGGCTGTTAGCGACGCAGTCCCGTGGCCGTGTCCCAACCCCATACTCAGCCTTCAGATTCGCTCCATTTCAGGCTTCCAGTCTCCCACTGAGCCAGGCCTCACCCAGGGACACAGACCCGCTCAGAAGGGACACACTGGGAATGACCGGCACACAAGACCCTCAGATTCACACATGAACCCATGGAGGAGCTCAAACAGGCACCCACACGATTGTAGTCGCTGCAAGATACACCACAACCACCCTGACTCAAAACACGCATCCGCAGAGATTCGCCCAGACTCGCTCGTAGAGACACTTGCCAACGAATCCACAGACACCCTCAGACAGACTCCAGACACCGGGAGACCCACACAGGTAGATACACCCCGGGACATACACAGACTCACATCCAGAGACTTGCAGACACACACAGAGTGACAAGTATGGACACCTTGGGCCACAAAGTGAGCCTCTGGGATCCCACACAAACCCACAGAGAAGTTTAGGTTGGCACACACACTCTCATGTAACCACACTCCTCACAGACACCCTAGAATTCATACACATGGCACTCCCAGACTCAGACGACACACACTCTCAAACCTGTACACTGAGACACTCGGTACCCTCCCCCCTCAGCGCTGACTCCCCCAGCACTGGTTCATACACACAAACACTGGCTAACTCACACAGTCACCCTCAGACACAGACCCTCAGAGGGAGACTCAGACACATTTCAGTGGGCACGCACATGCTCACACTGAGACACAACCACACAGATTTAGTCATTTCAGTGACAGATACATTCTGATGCACAGATGACCTCAGACTCACACACAATGAGACACACTCCACCAGGTTCACACACTCATACAGACACACCCACATATACACCTTCAGGGACTCACACACTCAGGTTCTGACACCAGGATGAACACAATCACAGTCGAAAATCTGAATTCCGTTGCCTGGCCTTTACCCAGGACCTGAGGCCTCCATCCAGGCAGGTTCCAGATGTTTAACCTCTGTCAGCTGCTCTGACACCCTCTTTAGGAAGCAGTCTGGTAAGATGGTAAGATTCCCAGAGTTTCAGTCCCAACTGTGACACTATGTTATGTGGCGTAGGGCAAAGCCCTTTACCTCACCTACCTGTTCCCTCATCTGTACAATGGGAACAGGACCCTCCAGGTTGGATGGTGTAAGGATTAAGTAAGATAAGTTTCTATTGCTGTGTAGCAAACTATGAGGCTTAAAAACAACACGCATTTATTAGTTTGCAACTCCATAGTTCAGAAGTCTGAGCAGGCTCAACTGGGTTCTTTGCTTAAGCCTCACAAGACATCAGCCAGACTGGGCTCTTAGCTGGAGGCTCTGGAGAAGAATCAGCTTCCAAGCTCACTCAGGTTGTTGGCACCATTCGGTTCCGTGTGGCTGTAGGACTCAGGCCCCTGTTCCCTGCTGGCTATTGGCTGGGCATCACTCTCAGCTCCTAGAAATGGCTCTCTCGTCTTTACACACAGCCTCCTCCATCTTCATGGTCGTCATCAGGATGTGAAACACTTCTCGTCCTTTGAATCTCTCTAACTTCCCTTCTGCTTTACTAGCCTGAGAAAACGTTGCTTTTAAAGAGCTCGCGTGATTAGGTTAAGTCCACCCAGGTAATCTCCCTTTGTCATGTAATGTGACATAATCACAGGAGTGACATCATATCCACCAGTTTCACCCACACTTGGACAGGAGGCACTGATAGCAGGGCCAGAATCTTTGGGGTCATTCTTACAATTCTGCTTACCACCATATGTAAAACACCTAGCGCAGTGCCTGGCACAGGTAATGTTCCTGTTCCCTCCCGTCTTCCCAGGAACCAGACCTAGACCTTGAAAACAGCCTGGTGGAGTGCCTGGTATGGTGGTTAAGGGTCAACTCCCGCCCCCCAATCATCCCCATCTTGGTCATTGGCAGCTCCATTTTTCCCCATTGTTCAGGCCGTCAATCTTGGAGTCATCTCGGATTCCTCTCTTTCTCTCACCTATTACATTCAAATCCATCAGCAATTCTATACCCAAAATGTATCCAGAATCTAATCTAACTTCTCCCCACCTCACAACCCACCTCCCCCATTATTACCCTAAGCTAAGCTGCCATCGTCTCTCACCAGGAGTCTTGCAGCAACCTCCTCTCTGGTCTCCATATCTGCCCTTGGCCTCTACAGCTCATCTGTACCCAGCAGCCAGAGGGACCCTGTGAAAGCTGAAATCAGAGGCTACCGCTCCTCTGCCCAGAACCCTTCTGTGGGACCCGTGAGGAATGGCTAAGAGACCAGCAATGAGCCAGACTTTAGAGCTTTAGATTCAAGCTTTTCCACTTATCAGCTGAGTCCCTTTGGTGGTTTTAAAACACGTGTGCACAGTCTCTGTCTTCCCATTTAGATGAGTGTCTATGTCTCCTGCCCTTAAACTGGTTCAACCTTAGTGATTGGCTTGTCACCGGTAGAATGCAGAAGTGATATGCAAAATTCTGGAGCTCGGTCAGAAAGTTTCCTGCAGCTTCTTCCTGGCTCACTAGGGTTATGCCCTCGAGAGGAAACCAGCCTTCAGGTAAGAAGTCTGACTACTCCAAGATGGCTGTGCTGGAGAGGCTGCAGGAAGCCCAGCCGACCTCTCAGCCGACAGCCAGCATCAACTACTAAGCATGTGAGTGAGTGGTCTTGGGTGTCCCACTTCGATGGAGCCCCAGCTGACATCTGATGACAACTGCATGAAAAACACTCAAGCAAGAACTGCTCAGCTAAGCCCTCCCCAAATCCCTGACCCACAGAATAAATGGTTGTTATTTTACACCACTAGGTTTTGGAATAATATATGCCACAAAGGAATAGTAACCTTGAGCAAGTGAATTAACCTCTCTGGGCCTCCGTTTCTTCAAATATAAATTGGGGGCAGTGCCTCACAGTGAGTGCCCTCATCAAGTGAGGAACAGATATGGCCTTCCCAGAACAGTGCCCAAACCCAGTAAGTCACACAGACAGGACAGCTCCATCTATCAGAGGCAGATGTCCAGCGCTGCAAGGAATCTGAAAGGTCATCCAACCCCCCTTCTGGGAGAGAGGGAAACCGAGGCCCAGAAAGTACAAGGAACTGCCTAAAGCCTCATAGCAATTTGGGGCAGAGAGTTGCCGGGTCAGAAGCTTCGTGATGTAGGCAGTACCCTTCCTACTGCGCTCCAGGCTGCCGGCTCACCTGGCAAGAGTGGCAGTCCCCCCACCCCCACCCCTGCCCCAGGAAAGGCAGCCAAAGAAGCTGACTCAGCCTCTGGGCAACAATATAGGCAGGAGACTCCTTATGTGATTTCTCCTTTCTTGGTTAGCTCATGCCTAAAATTCCACCAATAGGGTTTGGGCCTGTAAGCTTAAATCTTTGATCCCTTGTAAATACGTCATTTCCCTGTGGGATACCTAAGTTATCTGCTATTTACTCCTGAATATGAATACTGTGTTCTAAGAACAAGTTTGAGGGTACAGGGTGCTTGAGATGGTGGTTGGGGGGTGTGGTGAGTGCAGAAGAGGGAAGGGTGGGGAATCAGAGACAAACTTCTCATTTTGGGCCTTACAGCCCTGTGAGGTGGAGATGCCAAGGTTAGATGGCACGGTGGGCTGGAGTTGAAGAAGTCCTGCCTGTGTTGGGTTTAAATGCCTATCCTTATTTTAGCTGTGTGACCTTGAGCAAACCCCCTCAGGGTTTTCATCCAAAAATGAGCATAAGTAACACTCACTTTGCAAAGTCATGGTGGAGATTAAATGTGTGTATAGTGTCGGGCACATAGTAGGGACTTAATAAATACATTCATTGAATAAAAGTTTTGAGTGCCACCCTGCACCAGTCATTGTACCTGGCACTAAGAGCACACAGATGAATAAAACAGACTTGGTCCCCGACTTCATGACTTTATAGTCTGGCAACACTAAACAAATCATCATTCCCGTAATCATTTCATTATAACATTATATAATAGTTTCATTATAATACAAGATGTACTTTATAGTGCATGTGTGTGCACCTGCAAATGCTCGCCATCTGGCCTTAGGAGATCTAGGAAGGCTTCCATGGGGAGGTGACGTTTAAGCTAAAAATGGCACTTACTATGTGCTTGGCACCGTTCTTGGCCCTGAGGAGATATATATAGATATCTATCAGTAGATATCTCTATCTATCTATTTATCTATCTATATACATCTATCTATATCTATATCTGTATATCAATAGGTAAAATAAAGTCACTGCCCTCACATTTGCATTTTAAAATTATTCCTGGAGCTGCTCTGCGTGGAATGTTTTGGAGTGAATTCAGAAGGTTGCCTTCCCCCTTATCTTCAGATAAGTCCTGATTTGAACCAAAAAGCCACTGATTTTTTTTTTAAATGGGAAAGGCAGGGGAGGCTGAGGAAGAATGTCCCGTGGAGAGACAAGGTAGTAGAGGTGGGGGGCCGTGGGTCCAAAGGCCAGATGGAAGGCTGCAGGACTCGGGTGGGAGGCAACAGAAGCCAAGTCTGAGGAGAGGGCAGGAAGGGCTGAGCCTGAGAAAGTTCCAGAGATAACTTGAGCAGAATGAAGAGACAGACTGGACAGGTGAGGCTCAGGAAGGAAAAGGAGGGACGGAGCCACTGCCAAGCTTCGCAACATCAAGAGCAAACAGCACATAGGGCAGCCCTCTACTTCAGCATCTTTCCTCTACGATGAAGGACTGAGGCACACGGCCCCTAAATTTTGCATATTGAGCAGGACCCAGATGAGTGCCATTCTAGAGAAAGAGAGAAGTGGCTGAAATGTAGCTAAACCTAACAGGGCCCAGTTTGCTGCTTTGTCAGAGAGAGAAAGACTGACCTCAGCTGTGTTTGACCTGCTGGTGTGTGTGTGTGTGAGAGAGAGAGAGACAGACAGACAGACAGAGAGACAGAGACAGAGACAGAGACAGAGACAGAGGAGGAACTGGATAAGGGGTATGATTTCTGCCCCAATAAACTACCACTTTGTAGAAGAGACAGAGGAAAAAGGAAACAAAGGGTAGAAAGAGACGGAGATTAGAAAAGAGACAGGGACGTAGTAACAGAGAGACACTAGAGACAGAGAACAAGAGGCAGAAGAAGAAACGAGAGGGAGGGAGATAATTAGAGACAGGAAAATAGAAGGAATGAAGTCTGTATTGTAGACCTGGCTTGAGCTGCCCCAAAGCAAAGCTTCACCTGTAGCAGCCCCTGCATCAAGGGCTGCCGTTGGGTCATCCTTGACCAACACACACACAGACACATGCACACACACACACACACACACACACACACACACACCCTGATCCAAATTGGACTGTGATATACTCGTAAGCAAGAAATCAAATGTTGTTGTCTGAAGTCATTGAGATTACAGACTCATTTGTTAACAACGATTAGCCTTCCCTGGCCAGTACTCTCTCTACAGGACACTTGTACTTGAACTGGGAGAAGATATTAAGCTGGAGGCTAAAGGAAACTAGTCTGGGCCCTCGGCCATGTGGAGCAAAGAAAGTCAGACTGCCCAGAGAAAGCAGGATAGTGAAAAAGAACTCTGTGGAGATGAACAGAGAAAATCAAGCTGTGGAAATAGGGAAGGGCAACCCTGGGGCCTGATATTTCAGTTCCCAGTTCCATTTCTTCTTGAGGTCAGAAACAGACACGGATTGCCTACCCAAATCCATCTTCCTGCCCCTTCCTGTTTTTATTTGGGTTTTTATGCACCCTCCACGACACAGCCATTCCTCTTGCCAGTGTTTGCAGTATGCATATGACTCAACTGTGACCAATGTGATGGGAGTGAAATTGCGTGGGAGGGGCAAGCAGCTCCTTGGAAAGGTCCCCTCGCTCTTGATAAATAGACACACAGAGAAACATTACCTTTTCCATTGCTGGACATATAGTCACTGCAACCAGGAGGAAAGCTAAATTAGGACAAAGCTGAAACGCCGTTTGGCAGAGCAGGTAAAAGAGAGAACCCAGATCCTTAATGATGTCATTGAGCCACCGAATTCACTAACCTTGGAGCTGCCCTACTTAGTGGCTTAGTGGAATTGTTAGCATATACGTTTCATTATTGTTTAATACATATTACTTTAGGCATCCCAATGGATACACCCACCTGATGATATACTTCCTGCCAACAACCTCTTGGCATTGGCCTGCCTCCCTTCAATAAAACCCCTCTTTGTTTTGTGTCTTGAAACCAAGTCACCCCAGACTGAACCAGAGCGCCTCCAAGCCACCTCCAAACGTAGGTTTTAACGGCAGGTGTCTTTGTTTCTGATTCAGGCAAGAAAGGGGCAGACAGAAGGGAGGAAAGTGGGTGCAGGCGTCGTGTTAATGCTGTTGTGCTGTATGGTTTATTCTATTGTCCCCTTTTCTTCAATCAATACTGTTTTTAAGCTCTGTCTGTGTTGATTTATGTAACTCTTAAGTGACTTATTTGAACTACTATTTAACTTTTGTCTTCATTTTTTAAATTCATTTTCAGACTGATGTAACTGGTTGCCATCACTTTGCTGTTATAAACAACGCTGTGATGAATATCTTCTTACTATCTCTCTTTCTCTTTGCTAGAGTTTCTATGCAGAAGCGGGATTGCTAGATGGTAGGGTCTTTCCAACTTATTTTTACATCATCATCTGGTAAGGACCCTCCTCCACACATATAAGTAAAACAAGCATTTCATGAAATAATACCCTTTTTATGAGAAGAGCATTCCGGTGTGTTTTATCCTATTTAATTCAGCTTCCTTTGTTAATGTTGTTCATAGCTTACTGAAGTGGTTTTATGAACTATTAATGGGCCATGACCCACTACTTTGAAAAATAGTGGATTAAAATATATTCCGTTTGACTACATACTTTGAAATTTCAGAATGGCCACGCTAATTTACAAAGCAATAGGCTCTCATTTCCCTACAATCTAGCCAGCACTTGATACTATCTTTTTTTCTTTTTACCAGTCTGATGAATATAAAGCAGTAAGTATGCCATCGCTGTTTTAATTTTTCTTTCTCTGGTTACTACTAAGTTGAGTTTCTCTTTCTATGTTTATTCACTACTTGAGTTCCTCTGAGAGTGAGTTTGTCCGTTTTTCTGTTGGTTTGCCGATTTTTTTCTTGCTGATTTATTGCTGAGTTTCATGTATAATTTAAATTTTAATCCTTTATTGGTTGTTGTTGCCAATATGCTGCAAATACCTTTTCCCAATTTGTCAATCATTTGTTAATTTTGCCTGTCATATAATTTATTGAACAGAAATCCATCAGTCATTTTCTTTATGGTTTGGACTTTTTGTATCCTATTTGAGAAATGAATATCATAAAAGTAAAGTTATCCCCAACTCAATATCATAAAGATTTGCCTTTTGATTTTTTTACAGCTTCTTAAACCATCTGAGCTACTTTCCCCCATATCATTAAAATAATCCATCCTTTCCCCACTGATTTATGTTGCCACCTCTATCATATACCAAATACCCATATACTTGGGTCTTTTTCTGGATTCTTTTCTTCTGTTCCTTGCATTAATAGCACACTTTGACAAATTAGACTTTGTAATATGTCTCAATATCTGGTAGGGTGAGATCCCACCTTTGCTTTTATTTTTGAGAATACTTGACTTAGCTCCTCGTGGAAACTTGTTGTGTGCAAACTTTAGAATTGGTTTATGTGATTTCTCTCCCCAAATTATTTAATTAGACATATCTGAATTGACATCATTACAATGCTATGTCTTCCCTTCCACAAACATAGTATATTTCTCCATTTATCCATGCCCTCCATTTATCCAAGTGATAAAAATCTCCTTCAGTAGGTTTTCTCTGGTATGCTTGGTTAAGTTAATTCTAGGTAGTTTATTCTCTCTCTCTCTCTCTCTCTCTCTCTCTCTCTCTCTCTCTCTCTTTCTCTCGCTTGCTGTCTCTCCCTTTTTAAAAATATAGTCTCCAATTTAATAGTTGGGAATGGTGTCTCTTTTCAGGACATCCAGGTTTTCTACATACTTCCTACATGGCCTTGCCTCCTGCATAACCTCTTTGGTAAGCGATGACCCCAAAGATCTCAGAAATCCTGGAAGAACCAGTATGGCACTAGTCAGATGGGCAGTTACCAAGACTGCCAATCTCTAGAAGGTGCTAAGCATTTCTGGGGTTCTAAAACAACTTTAGAGATGAAATGAGATGGAGAGAATTACATTGCCCTGAATTCCTCTCAAGGATGTCACTACCTATTTGAAAGTGATACTTTAAAAAACTGCTTGGGGTATTGGGGGGTGGGGGAGATGATTTGGACTGTTAAACAGTCTCTTAAAGAAGATGGGTCACTCAACTGCAGTTTCATTAAGCCAGTTATGCAAGTTTGGGGCCAGAGTTGAATTGCTTGTTGCCACAAGGAGCCTTCCTTCTTAGCTCCACCTTCATACATCACCCAGTCTCTCTTCTAAACAAATGTTGAGCAAACATATGTTTAAAAGCAAAAAGAGACACTGAATTGTTAGCTGCTTTAGGCACCTACACATCTAGGCGGTCAAGGTGTGAGGGAAAGGGGTAGTCAGATAGCAAGTGGTCCTGGCAAGAATGCAGCAGATGCCCAAACCTAGAGGAACCAGGAAATCAGGTAGATCACCAAGGTGGGAACTTGGGAATGGGGACCAAGGACAAAGCCCTCCTGTAGGAACTGTGGCCCATGCAGGATAGAACAGGACTTCTTGAATTGGGTACTGGTCCAGTTATTGAAACACCGGCACATGTCCCAATAGAAAAAAAATGACAAAAGACATGACCAGGCAAATTTCCAAATGAAGAAAAACAAATGGCCAACATACAAAAAGAAAATGTTCAACCTCGTTAGAAAGCAAAACAATAATAAGGGATTTATTTTTTCCCTATCTGATTGGCAAGGTTTATTTTTCTTTTCCTTCTCCTTGTTCTCTCTCTCTCTCTCTCTCTCTCTCTCTCTCTCTCTCTCTCTCTCTCTCTCTCTCCTTCCTTCCCTCCCTCCCTCATACTCATTTTTAAGAGAGTGCTGAGAGGGTACTCTCACACACAGCTGGTAGTCCTGTGAATTGGCACAGCTTATCTGGAGGGTGATTTGGCAGACTGTGTTTAAAACCCTAAAGACAAGCACTGTTTTTGATCCAGCAATTCTACTTCTAGGAATTTTTCCTAAGGAAATAATTAGAAGTGACCACACAGATGAATAATAGCAGCTTAACACTTACTGGGTGTTCACTATGTGCCAGGTAATATGCTCAGCACTTTACATTTCACTCATTTAGTCCTTACAGCAACATACTATGAAATGAATATTAGCGTGCCCATTTTCAGGTGGGGAAACTGAGGCTCAAAGAGGTGTTGTAAGTTGCACAAGTTCCAACAACTGGTAAGTGACAGGTTAGGGCTCAAACCCTGGTCTCTATAAATCCATCTCCGTGCTCTGAACCACCGTGCTATAGTACCCTCGGGACACTGTGAAAAAATGATGCTCCACATCACATTGTTTAAAATAGCAAAAATTCAGAAATAACTTAAATGTGCAAAAACTGAGGGATAACTAAATAAATCATATAGAATCATATGGTAAAATACATAGCCATTAAAAATAACTTTTGAAAGAATAATGATATGGGGAAATAACCATGATATGTTAATTTTAAAAGACACGACATAAAACAGTTATGTCCCATTTTAATTTTAAAAATGCATCTATGCCATTTTTACAAAGTTCAAAACTAGGAAAGACTAGTTGATGGTGATCAAGGTTTTGGGGGGTGGTCATCAATTTGGAAGCCTGTTGAGGTGCTAGAAATGTTCTAGATCTTAATCTGCGTTGTAGTCACATCGGTGTCTTCAAACATAAAAATTAATCCAGTGTGTCGTTAAAATTTATGTGCTTTATAGAAGTTTATCTATCTCACTAAAAAAAAAAAAATGCATAGAAAAAGTCCTGGAGGAAAAGAACAGAAAAATATTAGCAGTGATTGTTGCTATGTATAATGTTCATTTTCTTCTTCACACTATTCTGTATTTTCTTTTCTTTCTTTTGTAACAATGAACCCATATTATCTTCATAATTAGGACAAAATAATGCCAAATTCATTACAGTGCCGAGCTCTGCTTGGAAGGAAAAGCTGAGTGAGACGCCCTGAGGTGTCTGGCCTGGGATGAACTAGAAGCAACTCCCTTAAGACAAATTCCTCTGACTTTAAAATCCTGCTGGGCAGGTGCTACACGAAGCCATCCTTCTGCTGCCAGTCAGATGTCTGCTGCGCACTGGCAATGATCAGGTTTCCAGAAAGGACCTTATCCTCTCTGTCTCAGAAGCCATTTCTGACAGCGGTAAGCTCTCTCTGCCTCCTATGTCTTTTAAAGGGATAGCTTCTGCCCAGGTAAGGGAAGCAGGTTTGGGCCACCTTGACTCTTTCCATTTAATGTCTGAACCAGGGAAGTGGAGAAATTAGGGCGTGCAAGCCAGGTTTCTAGAGGTGCTTCCTGAGATCCCTGCCTCAGCTCACCCCGACAATGAAATCCTGCCAACCAAGAGGTGGATTAAAAGAAAGAATTTAAGTATAAAGAAGCTGGGGAGCTTTGCGCAGTGGCAGTATCGTAGCCAATGAGGTTTATCTGAGGCGCGATTATTGCTAATGAAAAGAAGCTTTGTATATAAGATTGCCTGTAAATATTAAATGTATTTAAACATAAACCAAGAAAAATATAACTGTAAGAATAAGCAGTTAGTTATTCCTTTCTTCCTTACTAAGAAATAACAATTGGGGGATGGGGGGGATGGGCGCCAAATGTGTCTAGTAAAAAACAAATCCCACATTTTCTAGCCTCTGCTGCAGCTTGGGGTTGCAATAACGTAGCTATGGCCAATTATATATAGACTAGGAATTTGTGGAAAGCTTTCCTTTCTTGTTAGAGTCATTTTCTTCTTCTTCCTTGGTGGAACAAGAACGTGATGGCTGGAGTATAAGCAGCTGTTTTGCAATCATGAGGAAAACTGCAGAAGAACTGCAGTGAACCCAATCCTGACACCCTTGAGGTACTAAACGAGGTGACAGCAACTGCCTAACTCTTCACTGCTTTTTAAGCTACTGTACATTTAGGTTTCCTGTAACCCATGACTAAAAGCAATCTTTCACTGATTCACCCAACAGTGTAAAAATATAACAGAGCAGGATGTTTGGGGAGAAGAGATGGGAAAAAGTATAGTGGTGCCAATGTTTCACTGCAGATAATCACCATCTAAAATTTAAATACATGACTAAAAGTGAGATGGCTGCAACCTCTTGATATTTTCCTGAGGGAATCTTTGAGGAGCTAATATCCTTTTTGGTGGAAGGATAGCTACCTAACATTCAGAAATTCTTTACTTTCATTTAAAAAATTCTGTGAGATCCAAGTAAAATAAATGCCTTTCAAAATTTAAGAAGAGTATTACAATATGAAGTAATTAAAATTATTTCTGACTATTCGTATAGATGCATTGAAAGATGTGTGACATGACATTCATCTCATTTGAATTGGGTGAAATTCAGGCTTTTTTGTTTGTTTTTGTTTTTAAACTCTTAAAAGATATTGAAATGATTGTCGATTCACAGAAAAGTTGGAAGATAGTACAAAAATACTCTCTTTTTACCTTTCACCAAACTTCTTCTAACGTTAACATTCCTCTAATGTTACATAAGCACGGAACATTTATCAACATAAAGAAATTAATTTGATAATGGCATGACACTATTCACTACACTACAGATTTCATTCTGATTTTCCAATTTTTCCACTGATATCTTTTTTCTGTTCCAGTTTCCAAATCAGGACACCACATTGCTTTTAGATGATATGCCTGCTTAGTCGCCTCTGGCTTATGACAGTTTCTCAGTCTTGTCTTTTGTAATCTTGACACTTTCACAGAGTAGTAGTCAGATATTTTGTAGAATATCCCTCAATTTTGGCTTGTTTGATGTTTTCTCATGCCTAGACTGAGGTTAGAGGTTTGCGGGAAGAAGACCATAAGAGTGATGTGTTCTTCTCCTCACATCATATCAGGGGCACATGATACAGCATGACTTATCGTTGGTGATGTTGCCCTTGATCGCTTGACTTTTTTTACTTACTTCACTTACTTTTTTTTTTTACTTGACTTTCTTTTTTACTTACCATTATGTACTTTTCCACAGTGATTTAATTCCTATAACGAGTATGTGAAAACAGTGAATCTGGAAGTGCTTCTTAAGCCGAAGAACTCCACAAATGTGAGGGTTAAATTTTTTATTTGAAAGAGAGAATTGATGTCCAAGGCTTGGCTGGAAGAAGGAAGAGAAGATAAGTATAGCTACCACATCAATGTTTAATTGGCCTGGAGGCTAGCCAGGATGGCAGGGAGAGATTGAGATGGCTTTGAGATTTATGTAACTGCTAGCAGAGCAAAGAATTAGGGTATCATCCAGATATTTTTAATGTAATTGATTTCCCCTTACCCTATAGCCCTGGATGAGAGTGGATGCCACCCCAGTAGTTAACTTGGAGATGATGTAACAGAGGAGAACTGATTCTGCTGGAAAGCTCGTGGGCATGGAGACATTGACTAGCACCATTTGTGTCCAGGTGCTCCACCTCATTCATTTAATCTTCATAACGCTGCTAACCAAGTATGATGATCGTCTCCATTTCACAGATGGGGACATTGAGACTCAGAGAAGTGAAGTGACTTGCCCAAAGCCACACTGCCAGTTAATCATCCTTCAGGCAATGTATTGGGTGGGCACAGGAGAGGCACTGCTTGAGCCTAGATTTCTGTGACATCAAACCTACACTATGTGTCTTCCATGTCACACCACCTGCTGCCCAGGAGGAACTGTGAGTGAGTAGAGGAATTCCAGTCAGGGGGAAAGCTGATGAGCTTTGGCGACTATCCCCTACCCATAAGGTTTCTCATATTCTTCACAATCTCTCTGTCTCCTCATTGATGAGAGTCACCCGGCATGAATCCCCAGGTTTGGGACCACACTGCCCTCTGAATGCCTCGGACAACTACCCTCTGCAGTCAGATGGGGTCAAGGACACAGGATAGCTGGGACAATGTCCCCCCCATCCCCTCCTTGTCTGGATGTCAGTATGCAGAGAGAAACCAAGAAAGAGATGGAGAGAGGGGAGAGGGGCAGGTGGAGAGGAAGAGGAAGAGGAGAGAGAAACGGCTTGGTTTCGGGTGTCAGACTCTTCTTCCAATCAGCCCTACGGCCAGCCCGTTTCATACCTCTCCTAAGGATGGATTTCAGCCAATGGAGAATTTTTGATCAAAGCTCGTTCAAGTTTGATTTCTGCGACTTGAAACTTAAGTATCACTTAAGTATCCAAACGGGCACATTCTACTTGCTCCAGTTTTTCCTCCCTCATAGTTTCACCGTGCCAGTGATTTTTGTCTTTCTAGGCCCCCAGATCTGCTTCCTGAGTAGTTATAACTACAGGCTCCGGAATCTGAAGCTGGGGGCAGTCAAATTCCAATTCCTCCACCAACAAGCGAAGTGACCTTGAGCAAGCATTTTAACTCCTTGAACTTGTTCAATCTGATAAAAGGGGCTGATAATATTCTTGGAAGGAGTATTACAAGAATTACACAAGATAATGTATGTAGCACAAATGCTTAGTACAACACAAATTTAATTTAGCATTCGATAAATGGTAACTATGATCATTAGCATTATTCAGCTCTCCTTGCCAACTGACCAAAATTTATTGATTTCTGAAGTCCATGAGACATCTACTGGCCTAAGCCACCAGGCCACATAATTCATGTGCCACTGGTGGCCTGTGGGTAAGTCTCCCCAGGGGTAGGAGTCTGTCTCAGCTCCTCAATTTATAACTTAGGGTTGGAATTCCAACAAAGGTTTTGAATTGTATGGTGGCCTATGCCCAGTAGTAGACTGGTAAATATTTAACAACCAGAGCTCCAAAACAAGCAAACAACAACAACAAAATGTTTTGCCAGTTTCCGTGGTGCAAATACTCCCATCATGGCAGATTTCAAGCTATCAAGGTGATGTGACTGAACACGAAGTTGGGAAGAATGTGTGCAACGGGAGACATGTTTTCGAATGCTTTTCCTGATCGTATTCCCTTCTTGGGGAAATTCTACCTGCACAGGGCCAGCTCTAACTCATAAGTTACAGCTCTAACTCACAGGAGTAGCTGTGACCTGTGAGTGACCCACTGTCGCAGCAGCCGAGGGCATCAGTGTACCAGCCTGGAGAAGGGCATCCGGTGGGCGTCCAGTATCATTGACTAGGTAGTGATAACAATGCTGAGAATGTTTACGGTGAAAATGATGGAGAGGGGGATGCTCGAAGTGGTCCCAGTGATGGTGGTTCCACAGCTGCCTGCAACATTGGGCTTGGTTGGGTTATGGGTGGTAGTTGGTGGCCTGGTGGTGACGGTGGTCGTGTGGCAGTGTTGTGGTAGTGGTGGTAACTGGGGGCACGGTGATGTTGGTGTTTCTGAGGGTGATGATGAATATGGCGAAGGTGCTGGTTATTGAGGAACCAAGGATACCAAAGACCCTATTTCTTCAAGGTGTGTCTCTTTGTTTTATGCTTTGTATCTCCACAACGGCCCTGGGGAATGAAACCACTTAGAATTTCATCTTGTTAAGACTGGCGAATGAAAACATAACTGAGAGAGGTGAAATACATTTATTTCACCAGTGATGTCCTCCTGAGTGTATTTTTTTTTTTTTTAACAATACACACATTCCCAGGGCTGTCATTTACTCTATATGCCACTATGTCACGCATGGTTCACTGTGAAATGTTGTAGGGGCGTGGTGACTTCAGACTTCTTAACCCATCCAACCGATGAGCAGAGGTTAGCACCCCAACATTAGGTCAGGAAGTTCTGGAGGTTGCTGGAATGGATTCATCCTGCGCTCAATGCGGGATTGTTGTTTTCAGCTAAGAGCCTTGCTTGGGAGACGAGGACAGAGTGACTGTGATGTGAGTAAGAAGGTCAGCGAGCTGGTGGGGAGTGTGTCAAGAGACTGTAGAGTCCATCTGTCTATCTCTCTCAGTGTCTCCTGTCTGTCCCCCTCCCTCACCTCTCTCCCCAGAGCGAGGCGGTGAAGCAGGAGGGGTTGTTCCCCAGCCACCCCAAGGACGTATCACATTCTCTTTGCAACAAAATAGCTCTCTACCTAAAAGGTATTCTGGGACAAATATAAAATGCATTCACTCATTCAATAAATATGAACTGAGCATCAATGATGAGCCATGCCTTGGTCTAGGAGCTAAGGATATAACCGTGGGGGGAAGACAAAAATCCCTGCCCTCAAGAGCTGCTATTCTCGTGGGTTTAAGCATGTCTCATTCTCACCACACACAAATGAAAACACTGAGGCTTCCAGAGGTAAGTTGACTTGAAGACAGATAGTAAAGAGCAGAGCTAAGCGTTTAAGTGAGGTTAGCCAGCTCCCCTTGACCGATTGGATACTATCTGCAGTGGACATATTTTTTTGTTTTGTTTTTGCCACCCAACATCCTCTTGCCATTCTTCTGGTACTGGAACCTTTGGGTCGCTTCAGGAAAACCACTATTCCCAATACCATCTAGAGACAGTCAAGGCACGCTGTCCTCCTTTAACTGTGGGCTCATAACCCAAGCTATGTCATCACAGTGCTGCTCCCCAGACCTTCTGGAACTATGGTTCCCTTTGTGTCCGACTTGGTTTTTCAGCCTGGCCTGCAATTCTGTGAGCCATATCCTATTCTTTCCCAATATTAGGTTTTTTTTCTCCCTTTATAGAGTCCATTCCTGTTGCACACAATCAAATAACCAGTTTAACACGTGGTCACTCCAACCTCTGGCACTCAAGCAAGTTTTGTTATCTGTTAACTGGGAGGTATAACACCCACCTTGCAGGAGGCAGGCGAGAAGGTCTTGTTTCCTTGAGACAGGCCTTGCCAACATCCCTGGTTTCTAGCGCCTTCTTCAGACACTCACTCAATTCCCTTCTCCCAGGAGAAGCTTCCCCATTGTTCACTGGGGCTGGCAGACATGCGGACGCTGCACACTCAGCAGAAGCAGTGCAGGCGCTTGAGCTATATTTGAGCTTCCCTGAGAACACACAGACGCAGCCTCCTGTGCTCTGGCTGGCCAAGGAGAGTGTAATTAATGGTACTCTTCTTCCGAGCATGGACAGAACAGGTGATGGCTCAGCAAGTTCAGAATCACAGCCATGCCAGTCCCTCCTCCCCCCACGTCTATTTTTGGATCACCACAGGTGCTTATTAAGGCCACATGTCAGGGCTACAGGGCAGAGAAGAGACTTTTCTTGGAGAACTTGTCAGTTAGGATTGCATGGCGTTGCATGTAACCTAAACCTAACCAAATACAGCTTTATTTTCCTCATGTAACAAGAAGTGTAGGTCTAGGCAGTCCAGGCTTGTACAGAAACTCAAAGAAATCATGAAGGACTGAAGCTCTTTCTATCTTCCTGCTCGGCTATCCTTAGCAGGTCGCTTTCACCCTCATAGTCCCAAGATGGGTGTTCCATTTCCGGAAATCTCACCCACATTCCAGGTGGGAACAAAAGCAAAGACAATGAGGAAAGTCAGGTGCCTGCTGAGTTCTCCCACCCCTTTGTATGAGGAAGACAGCCGATTCCCAGGAAGCCCCATCCAAATTTCCACTTATATCTCGTTGGTCAGGACTGGGTCAGAAAACCACCCCTAGCTGCAAAGGATGTAGGGAGATATTTTTCAACCGGGCATATTTTATCCAAATGAAATTGGGATTCTGTTATTGAGTGAGAAGTGGACAATAGATACTGGTTAAGCAACTAGTAGTGCCTGATGCTAAAGGTGAGATGGGGAATGAACCATCGGGAAGGAACCCATGGAGGGGTGAGGCCGAGGGTCTCAGAAATACAAGAGATGGACTAGTTTCCAAAGCCCTGATGTGGAAAGTTAAGAAAGGGCAGGAGGGTGGCCATCGGGCTATTCACAACCCTGCCATCATCCTCACTATGATGTACAGACAAAACCAGGAGCAGCGTCAATACATCCCTTAAAGACGGAATTGACCTCCAAAGCATGTGAAAGGTAGATGGTATTATCAAAAAGAGTCAACATTCCTGGTTTTAAATTCCACTGATGCCAAATACTGACTCTGTGACCGTGGGCAAATCACTTAACTTCTCTGGGCTTCTCAATTTTGTCAACTATGTAACAGAGATGACATGTTGCATAGTTTTTATGTGGCTCAAACAAGACTCTGCATACGTTTTCATACGTTTTACATTGTAGGCATCCAACAAATGGGAGTTAATAAGTTAATATTGGTTTAAGTCCCTCATCTTCAAAATGGTGAAAATGAAGCCCAGAGAGGGGAAGCAAGATGACCTAAGTCACACAGCCAGAGAGGGGCAGAGCTGGGACCAGGACCCAGCCTTTCTGACTTCCAACCTGGGGCGTGCTCCATTTCACTACTGCCTCTCCCTGCTAAAAAAAAAAAAATAAAACGTATTAGCTTTCACCAAGGTGTAAAATTAGGCCTAAGTAAGGGAACAAAGTAGCTGGTTCAGAATTTTTTTTTTTTAACTGGGAACAAAGTGTTTTCAGATGCTTGAGGATGCCAAAAATTACTCAGAAAAGGTAGAGGCATCCTGGTGTGTGTGCCCCTTCTGGTGAATTCTAGTATTTGTTGTGATTATTGTGATTGGTATTTATCGAGGACACTAGCTGTGTCTCTGACATAATGCTGAAGGCCGTATCTAATGGCAAGAGTGAACACGTACTGAGTACTGTGTTAATTTTCTATGGATGCTGTCACAAGTTAACACAAATTTAGGGACTTAAAACAACACAAAAGTATTCTCTTTCCGTCCTAGAGGCCAGAAGCCCTACAATCAAGGTGTCAGCAGGGCTGTGCGCCTTTTGGAGGCTCCATGGGAAAATCCATTTGCTTGCCTTTTTCCAGCTTCTAGGGGCTGCCCACATTTCTTGGCTCATGGCCCCTTCCTCCATCTTCAAAGCCAGCAGCGTAACATCCTCAAATCTCTCTCTCTCTCTGTCTCTCACTCTGTCTCTCTCTTTCTCCTGTGATTTTGTTGTCACAGCTCCTTTTCAGACTCTACCTCCCTCCTTCACTTATAAGGACCTTGTGATTGTATTGAGTCCACCTGGATAATCCAGGATAATCTGCCCATCTCAAAAATCCTAACTTATTCGCATCTGCAAAGTCCCTGAAGGTAACATTCACAGGTTCTGGGGATTTTTGGTGGGCCATTATTCTACCTACCACAGACATTTATTATGTACCTGGCACTGCTGTGAATTCATGTAACTCTCCGTACAAACCTATGAGGTAGACGCTATTACTTTGTCCATTATCAGATGACAAGCTGTAGTAGTTTTGCATTGCTGCTATAACAAATCACCACGAACTCAGTGGCTTAAACAACATAAATGTATTATCTTATAGTTCTGAAGGTTAGACAGTCTATTTTCTGAGCTAAAATCTAGTTGTCAGCAGAGGTGCACCCCTTTCCAGTGGTCTAAGGGAAAATCCATTTACTTAATGTTTCCAGCTTCTAGGGACCACTTGCATTCCTTGGCAAGTGGCCCCTTCATCTACAAAGCCAGCAACAAGGAGCCAACTTCTTCTCACATCACTCTGACCATTCTTCTGTAGTCACATCTCTCTGCTTTTCCTCTTCTGACTCCCTCTTCCACTTTTAAGGGCCTTTGTGATAATATTGGACTTACCTAGAAAACACAGGCTACTTTTCCTATCTTAAAGTCACCTGATTGGCAACCTTAATTCCATCTGCAACTTTAATTCCCTCTTGCTGTGAAACCTAGCATAGTCACAGGTTCAGGATTAGGTTGTGGACATTTTGGGGGGAGGCGCATTATTGCGTCTACCTCACAAGCCCAAGGCCCAGAGAGGCTAAGTAATTTGCCCAAGGTCATATGGCTAGAAAATAGCAGAGCCAGACTCTAAATGCAGGATCCCACACTGTTAACCATTGTACCACACTTCCCTGTCTCGTTTTCCTTTCTCAGCAACTCTATGGCAAGGTAGGTAATATGATTACTATGTGCATTTTTAAAAATGAAGATACCACGACTCTTAGGGATGATGTGACTTGCCCCAAATTCACACAGCTAGTGGAAAGAGAGGAGCCAGCTTCGCCAGACCCAGCTGAGAGACGCACCCAAAACAAAAGAAAGAAAGCAATGGGCTGATGTGAGGTTGTGATTATCATCCTTACACCAAGATTTCAAATATTTTTGTTCAACCCAGCTATCCACTGCTGTATTGCCAGGGCCTGGCCCGTAGCAGGGCCCTCAGTAAATATTTTTATTAATATGAATAAATGCAGACATGCATGAATGGTTCCAACCTCAAGAGCCTTATCAATGAACTTTAGAATAAACAAATGCTATTAACTTGTATTTACATATTGGGGCTCTTGATGATATTTCAATTGAGCAAAAGGCTTTCACAGATATGAAGGTTGAGCAATATGCGATCTGCCATGGTGTCTAGACTTGACTAGTCTTCAGAATTGAAAGGGAAGTTTGTTCAAAATGCCAATAGCCAGTGCCTACCTTCAGAGATTCTCACTCAGTTGATCTGAGGAGTCTAGACATCAGTATTTTTTAAAGATCTTCAGGCGATGCTAATGTGCCTCCATGGTTGAAATTTATAGCCCTGAACCTCCTAAAACAGAATCTCTGAAACACTGGTTCTCACTCCTGGTGGCTTTTGAAAATACTGTTGTAATTTGTTGTATTTGATGTTGGGGCCCACCCCCAGAGATTTTTGTGTAATTAGACTGGGGTAAGGCCTGGGCATCAGATCTTTCATTTCAGTTATTATGCTTTTCAGCAGGATTTCTATTTTAGTTCCTTTTCATCATTTCTATCACTTTTGATAGAATCTCTTTTGGCGGAATATTGATATACTCATTCTATTCATACATTGTTTTTCCGATTTCTTTTAGTTCTTTATCCATGGTTTCCTTTGGTTCATTGAGCATATTTAAGACAGTTGATTTAATCTTTGGCTAGTAAGTCCAGTGTCGGGGCTTCTTCAGGGATAGTTTCTGTCAGTTTATTTTGTTCTTTTGACTGGACCATACCTGCCTGTTTCTTTGTATGCCTTGTGATTTTTTTTTTTTTCTGAGAACTGGACATTTAAATATTATAATGCGTTAACTGGAAATCAGATTCTCCCTTTTGCCAAGGGTTTGCTGATCTTGATTGCTGAAGGACGCAGTCATCCATTTGTTTAGTGAATTTTCCAAACTATTTTACAAAGAGTGTATTCCTTGTCATATGTAGTCACTTAAGTCTCTGTTCCTTTGGCTCACGTTCAACCAGGTTTCCTTGAACACCAGGAACTAAAAACAAAACAAAACAACCAAACAAAAGAAAACATAGCTTTCAGTATTTGCGGACTGGCTCTGTGCTGGGGCATGCCTTCAACACTTAGCCAGGCTGTTTACAATTCTGCCTTAGACTGCACTCCCTGTTTGCACTGAACTGTTTTAAGTTGCTTTTTTCTTGGTTTAGCCTTCACTTGGTTGTTGCAAACCTTGATGGTTTTTCCAGAGTTCTGACAATGTTGGTTCTGAATGTTTCTGCTTATTTTTTCAATATTTCCATGGAGAAGCTGAGAACACTGTCTTAGCAGCAGTTTGGGCTGTGATGACAGAAATACCATGGACTGGGTGTTATAAACAACAGGAATTTATTTCTCATATTTGTGGAGCCTGGAAGTCCAAGATCAGGGTGCTAGCATGGTTGGGTTCTGGTGAAAACTTTCTTCCAGATTGCAGACTGCCACCTTCTTGGAACCTCCCGTGGCAGAGAGCAGAAAGAGGAAGCAAGCAATCTTACGGCTCTTATAAGGACACTAATCCCATTCACGAGGGCTCCACCGTCATGACCTCATTTAATCCTAATTACCTCCCCAAAGCCCCACCCCCTAATATTATCACATAGGGAGAGAGGTTAGCTTTTAACATATAAATTTCAGGAGGACACAAACATTCAGTCCACCACACACCTACTCAGCCATTTTGTTTTTTAAAAGCTTCCTTGGTGATACTAACGTGTAACCAAGGTTGATATCCACTACCCTGGGAATGAAACCTCGGCATCAATGCTTCCAGCAAGCTCCTCAGGTAATTCTGAGGTAGCCAATCCAAGCTTCGGGAGCCCATGGAGTAAATAAACCCTGGGACTGGCCTCAGGAAGTCCACCTTCTCTCACCTTCCTCTGGTTCCTGGGAGCCAGACAGGATGAAGAATTTCAAGCTTTGTGTGAGTGCTTCTCCATCACCCACTACCACATATGGACACGCCTAGTGGTGAGTTGCTACATTTGGGGTCAATGAGAGAAACTGGCTCACTGTTCCCATTTGCTTCACAAAGGACTCAGACCGGAAATAAAGCAAGGAGCCCAGGATGTGCCAGATTCCCCATCTCTGAGTGTGACAGTTCAACTGAAGTTTTTCAGCAATAGATCTCTGTTGAGACTTGGCATATGGGTCCCCTGCCCCCAACCTAGAATCCCCTGAAGTCGCTAAGACTTCAGCTATAATACAAGGTTATAAGCTTTCAGGTCAGTGCCGCTGAAGAGATGAAGTCTTCTCAGTCCAGCCGAACCCCAGGGTTTGCCCCTCATAGAGATGGTGAGGTCCTTGAAGAGTAAGTAGCTCTGGAATGACCAAGAGATTTTTTCCCCTCTCACCAGGCGTGATCATGGACAAGACTTTAATTATCCGAGTGTCAGTTTCCTTACCTGTATGGTGAAAATGACTACCTGCCTCCGTTCTTATTATTGCTGTGCAAAATAAATATAATGTATTATTTGTAAAAGAATAAAAATGAAACAAATAACACATGTGTAGTTTGAGCCTGTGTTTGTTAAAAACTATGTATATGTCTTTATACACATACTTATCTTTGTATACGTTTATGTGTATGGATGAATATTGATATGTACACCCATACAGTGCTGTCTGAAACCACGTTCACTAAACAGGTAGTGGAAGCAGAGGTGGCTTTCGCTGTCCTCTTTGTACTTCTCTAACTTGTTGATGATGTGAATGTACTATTTTTACAAAAGAAAGCTGACGTTTTGGGTCAAGAGGGCGGATTAAGTGCATCTATTTATCTCTCCTCCCTCCAAATATCCCACTGAAATGACAAAAGGAGCATTTCAAAGTCCTAATCAAAGCTATCAAAATAAGAATACCTAGTCTTAGAATTAGAAGGTCTAAAAATCAGGCACAGAGTGCTTGATGCGTATTATCTCTATTCTCCATGCACTTTTAGCTCTAAGAGAACATCGATACAGAGGGTTTTAACCCTTATTGGGCCGTGGGCCCCTTTGCAGTCTGATGAGTCTATGGACCTCTTCTCAGCATAATATTTTTAAATGAATGAACTTCCACACATAGGATTACAAATGAAATCATTTATATCAAAATGCAGTTATCAAAATATTTAAAAAACAAATCTGTCATATAGTAACATGTGGGATTCTATATTAGACGATTTAGCAGCATGTCTAATAACTACCGTAATTTCAAAGTCATGATGAGCACAAATGATATTTTGAGATAACTTCAACAGCACCGTGATAGGAAAATATCTGGTTTCTAGTGGTGATGAAGCCACAGGAACTACTAATACTACTGTAGTTTGTCGTTTATGTTCATAAGTGAAGGAAGTGCTGATTTTAGGTCGGACTTAGGGGACATTCACACCATTTTTCTCATCCAACTTCATGGCCCTCCAAATTTAATAAAATATGTGTTTTTATAGAGTTTGCCTAAACCTGTTTATCTGTTTGTTTGGTCACCTTCTCATTCACATCTGTCCTCAAATGTTTGACTAAATTAGACTACAGTTTATTGGAAGCCATGTGCCCATGAGGTGACCTTGTTTACTCTGAGCTTCGGCATGACTCTCCATTAGGGAACCCCCAGTGTGAGGATCTTTAGGTCTTTCCTCCTGAGCCGGTCAAATTCTCCAGAGAAGTTTCTTCTAGCTTCTTTTTAGGAGTGTGTAATCCTCCCTGCCAGCATTCTGGAGTCTAGGTTGGGGGGAAAAACCTGAGAGGAGGAGGCTGAGCAACATCTCAGGTACCTACATAAACTGTCAGTTAGTCCCTCTGCTTTCGGGATGATGCCCCATCTTCGGGATGATGCGTGATGTTTCCCAGTGCAGATACCCACCTGTTATTGCTACAGTTGCACCATCCAACACAGCAGCCTCTGCCACATACAGCTGTTTAAATTTAAATGAGTTGAATTAAATGAGAGTATTTCAGTTTGCTTAACAACTACATTTCGTAGTATCAATGAATACGTGGACATACCTGTTTGCCACATCAGTCCCACGAGCTGGGTAAACATAATTTCACCTCTGAGAAAAGATACCAGCCCCTATGCCTGTGTAGAATCCATTAATCAATTAATTAAACTTTCAAGTCCTTAGCTGCACGAGCCATATTTCAAGTGCTCAATAGCCACATGGAGCTAGTGGTCAGCTACTACATGGGACAGTGCATGACATTTCTGTCATTGCCAAAAGTGCCATGGAACAGCGCTGCTTAGAGAAGATGTTGGCAATTTTTTTCTGTGCGAGGCCAGATAGTAAATATGTTTGGCTTTGCCCGCCATATGGTCACCATTACATCTACTCAGCTATGTCATGACAGCATGAAAGCAGCCGTAGACAGTACCTGGAACACGCATTGGAATACATGGGGTGAGTGTGTTCCAACCAAACTTCATCTGACACTGACATGTGAATCTCATGTCATTTGCATGGGTCATAAAATATTTTTCTTTTCATTTTTTTCCCCCAACCGTTTGTGAATGTAAAACTATTCTTAGCTTACAGGCTGTCCATAAATTGACAGCACGCCAGATTTGGCCCTGGACCATAGCTCATTGACCTCTGTCTTACTGCTTTGCCTTTAAAAAAATATCTCTGTGCTGTTATTAGGGTAGGTTCAGAGAGGAAGCAGAGGCTAAAGTGAGCAGTCTTTTTTGTTTTTGTTTTTTAAATACCTAGAAGTCTCATTATCTGTTCAGGGCCTGTCTTCTCCCTACACCTTAAAATCCTTGAGAGCACCAAGCCCCATCTCCCTTCCTCACTATTCTCCCGCTAGCGTCTTGCACAATGCTTGACATGTAAGAAGCTTAGTCAATAGAGCTGACTGATCAAATGCTCACCAAGCCACCTTCTTTGTATAATTTGACTTTCCACTGAGCTCTGCCTTCAGGAAAGCATGTGATGGCCATGCTGATGAGAGTATTCCAGTTTGCTTACCAATTACGTTTCTTCTTATCAGTGACTACGTGGACATACCGGTTTGCCACATCAGTCCCAGGAGCTTGGTAAATGTAATTTCACCACTAAGAGAAGACATCAGCCCCTATGCCTGCGTAGAATCAAACAAATCTTGGCTACAGAAGCATACGTCTCGATTGAACGTGGTTAAGAAGACTTACAGAGAGGGGAAGTGATCTGGCGGACACAAGAACTTGGACATTTTCAATGCTGGGCTGACATTGCCTGCTCAGCAAGATAAGGAAGAGAAGGTTACGGAATGACTCTAGGAGGATAATATGCCAAGGGCATTCTTGGAAACCAATCAGATGGGGCAAAAGCCACACGTTAGAGTAAAACTATACATGCCCCCAAACTCCTAGCAGGTAACAGGAGAAAACCTTGGGTATGGTGATGACTTTTTAGGTATAACACCAAAGGCATGATCCGTGAAAGAAATCATTGATAAGCTGGACTTTAGTAACGTGAAAAACTTCCCAACACACAATGGGAAGAGAATGAGAAGATAAGCTACATACAGACTGGGAGAAAATATTTGCGAAAGACACATCTGATAAAGGACTATTATCCAGAATATACAAAGAACTCTTAAAACTCAACAATAAGAAAACAAACAATCCGATTAAAACATGGGTCAAAGACCTGAGCAGACACCTCACCAAAGAAGATACAGAGACGGCAAATAAGTGCATGAAAATATGTTCTACATCAGATGTCATCGGGAAAATGCAAATTAAATGCAACGAGATACCACTACACAACTATCAGAACAGCTCAACTCCAAAATACTGACACCACCAAAAGCATGGGAAGGATGTGGAACAAAAATTCTCATTCATTGTCAAATATGGTGTCTGAAGAAAACGTTCCTCTCTTACTTGGTGGTTTCCCACCTCCCAGTCTGCTCTACATCAGATCCTATGACTATAGATTCTCTGGTTAATCGATTATATTACCTGTTTTTGTGCCATGAGTCTACCAGAGGTAAGATAAATATGTGAAAGTGAAGTAAGGGACAATGAGCTGTACAGATTTAATAAACAACTGGACTAAGCCCAGCCACAGTTAGGTACATGTGACCTGGTCTTATCCACAGCTCCATGAGGAGTCAGTCCACAAGACCGGCACTAGAATGAGCTCCTGACTTCCAGCCCAGAACCGGTGGCTAAAACTTGTCTTTTCATCCATTTTGTCTTCTACCTCAGAATCCTAACTGCATTTGGCTCCGGACATAGAGAAAAGAGAGAGCCATTTGGGAGGTATTGAAACATTTCTTCCTGTGCAAATCGTTTCTTCCTGTGTTGGCAAGTCCAAGGTGTTCTAACAAAGGTCAAAAGTATTTATTTTCCTTACTACTCTCAGGATGAGAGTGAGACACAGAGGAAGAGGAGCCAGAGCCGGGAAAAGAGAAAGGGGTGTGTTGCCAACTTTAATAGCTGAAAGAGCTTCTTGTTATCATAGGAAATGGTTGTCTTTGACCACTGAAACCACCTCTGGTTTGCTATCAAAAACAGCAGAAATTACAAGGAAGGAATGATGAGAAATCGTTGGACAGACAGATGGTGCGGTCAAGGCAATGGTGTATCTGGCCCTGCCCATCTCCCCCTGGTCCCCACTTCCACGTGACACTTGAGCTTTGCCAGTCCGCTGACTTCCTGACCACTGAAATCCCTGTACTCTTCCGTCTGCCTGGACTGCCTGACCCCAGTTTCTTGGCCTGCTGAGTCCTCCTCTAGGGCTCAGATCGGGTGGCATCTCCTCCCCACCCCGCGCTGTGCTCCTGTGCACTCGTCACTCACATCTTTCTGTCTTTTCACTGATCAAGCTGTGTTGAAATCTCCCAGATGCCCATCTGCCTCTCCCCTTGGACTGGAGATCATCTACTGGACCCTGGGGCTCAGACCTGGCGTTCAGACAGAATCATGCTTTATTTGGCCTGCAGCACTTGGGCTCACATGGTGTTTTTCAATTTTTGCATTCATAGCCAAAAATTAAAAATCAAGAGATTTCACATAAAAATCCAGATTTCTGGCTTTCCTTAACAAATTAGAAATCCAGCAACATGCATGCACTTTTCCAACCTTGTGGCAGACCAGAGCGTGGCTTTTCCATTTCTCCACAGTCCCCACCATGTCCTATTGTCTCCGCAAGAAAACCTCGTATCAGAGCCATTTGTCAGAACTCTTGCAGTGTTGTTTTTTTCTTACAGTGGACTAAAGGAGGGAGTAAAATATTCACCCCTGTCCCTTCCTCACACCTGGCCCACTTCCCTCATTTACATCACCAGACTAGACCCTGTGGGCACCTGGGCTTTCCACCCATGCACTAGGCTGGGAGCTCCTTGAAAACAAACATGGTGCTTTGTTCATCTCTGTGGCTCCAACAGCAAACCCAGAGCCTCGCTCAGAGTAGGTCCCCCATAAATGCTAGTTAGGATTATAAATGTCATTCTTGCTTTCAGAAAAGAACCTCTTTCTAAATTCTTTCTTCCCTTTAGTCTTCCAGTCAACAAATATTTGCTGAGTTCACCTGTGTGTTCACTTTCCTGAATTGGTGTTCTCTTTAGCTCTGGAATCCTGGATCCTCTTGTAACCCCCAAATAATCAAAGTCTCTCTTCAGATTGCCAGTTTGGGTACCTCTTATAAAATCTTGCTCTTAGCAATGACATAAAAGAACATCATAAAGAACCATTGGTAGTGATGGTATTAGTAATAGCAACAAGTAGTTATCATTTATGGAGACCATCCCGTATACCAGGAACTCGACATACATTTCCTCATTCAAGCTTTACAACAACCCTGTGAGGTGTCATTTGTCCTCGTATTAGTCAGGACTGTCAGTTGCAAGTAGAAAAAAACAAAATCACCAACTCTCCAAATGGCTTAAGCCAAAAGGTTAATATGACTGAAAAATCAGATCCGGCATTCATTAAGCCACTATGTGGCTAGCTGACACAGTTATAAGAATTGTCATTCCTTTAATCTTCTAAACACTTTGAGAAAAGTACTAATAGTAGTTCCATTTCACAGATGGGAAAACTTGAGTACTGAGATTTCAATAATTTTTCTACAGTCATCAAGCTAATCATGTCATTCTTTTTTTCTTTCCCAACATCTGAACCCCTTTTCTGTTTAAGGGAGTTGCCTACTTTATTAGACTCCTTGGAACCTGGAGTTCAGTTTCCACAGAGAAGGCAGAAAATATCAAATGTTGACTTCCCAGCTTCCTTTGCATCTTGGACATGAGTATGTCATATAAGCTGTGCCCCCGAGCTTCTGGCTCAAGATAAACCATGGTAATAACTGATGAGTGTATTTGCAAACTTTTCTTGAAATAAACATAATCACACACACACACACACACACACACACACACACACACACACACACCTATATAGAAATGCTTCTCTTAACTCCCATTTTAAGGGACAGTTCATTACTAATAGTGGCACTTTGGGCACCAGAGATTGATTGTTGAGGGAGAGAGGGATTTCACCCATGGAGGGAGCCCTTCTTGGCACCCCCAAAATTGCACCGCTGAGGTGACCTTCAAGTAAGCTCATTCCCCCACAGGTCTAAAGTGGCTGTGAGAAGGTTGAGGTGGGCACCTGCGATCCCTACCATACAAATAGACTTCGACCGGGCCCTGGGCTCAGGGCTTCCAGGAAGGGCTGCTGGCCTACCAGTAAAGCTGAGGGACCTGCAAAGTCACTTCTGTCTGGAGCTCCTGAATCCAGGCCAGCTAGCCCCGTCCTCTCCAAGCCCTTCAACACCTCCTTGATGGACTTCTTTCCTCTTTCTCCTACTCAGCAATTTTAACCAGCCCAAGAACCAACTGTTCTGCCCTCATATGAATAGCCTCTGGGAAGGACGGTGGATGGTTCCTGGGGAAGCACCTTGGCTTTCTTCCTGACTCAGTTTCAGTCAAATTAAGCTTCTTCCGCTTTATTAAAGCAGCCTCCTTCGAGAATACGAGTTGGCACCAACCCAGAACTAGTGGCTAAGACTTATCTTTCCATCTCAATCCGGCTTTCCAGCAGCATCTTGGAGTTTTATGTGTTTTCTTTTTTTATTAGCCACCACCAGGTTTTAGAAGGGATTTAAAGCTGTCTTTTGACTGGAGTTAAGTGCTCAGTAAGCATTTGTTGAAGAAAAGATGAAAGAATAAGTGACAGAATAGTCAGCACTTGGTTAATGGTTGATGGAGAATCAAATGAGATAAAGCATGTGAAACTGATGTAAACAGTGAAAATTATTAACTGAGTCTCACAAGACTGCAGCCTTGTCCGCTGGCGCCATCTGCTGGAAATAAGTTAGCACAACAGGTCTGCTTTAGTGAGGCATGGGGACACTGGCTTGGGGAAAAGCCAGCAAAGAGCTGTGTTAGAAGGGGTGCTAAGGGTTTTATATGCATTATTTCTCTTTCTTCTCACTGTAACTACAAGAGACAGATACTATTATCAGTACATCTTTAGATATTAAAAATCTGAGGTTTATAGAGACTTATAGTGGATTTATAATGTCTAAGGCTACACAGCTAGTGGGTATTTGGGATAAGACTCAAACCCAGTTCTGTCTCATTTCGAAGCCTATTGTGGATTGGGTCCCCCAGGAATCAGATTTCAACATGGAGGATGCACACAGGAAGTTTTTTGTTTTTTTAATTAATTTATTTATTATTTTAATTTATTGGGGTGACAATTGTTAGTAAAATTACATAGATTTCAGGTGTACAATTCTGTATCACATCATCTATAAATTACATTGTGTATTCACCACCCAGAGTCAGTTCTCCTTCCATCACCATATATTTGATCCCCCTTACCCTCATCTCCCACCCCCCACCCCCCTTACCCTCTGGTAACCACTATTGTCTGTCTTGTCTATGAGGTTTTTTTTTTTTTTACTTAGACGTTTTATCATTTATATCCCTCACACTGTGGACCCCCCACCCCATCCACTATCTCTCTGACATCGCACCGAGCCATCCCATTTCCACTATCTCCACTCCCAATGCTGTACTCTGCCTCTTGTAAATGTATACATAACTATATATACATATATATATATAATATTATAGTTGGCATTCATTATTGTTCAGCTTCAGGTGTACAGTGCAGTGATCAGGCATCTACATCTTCCCTGAGGTGGTCTCCGAAATGGGACACATGTCTATCGGATACCCTACAAAATCTTTACAACATTATTGATTACGTTCCCCATATTAATTTTCAAAACCCCGTGGCCATCTTGTGGTTACTGATTGTTTTCTAATCCCCTCACCTTCCCCCTTACCCCACCCCCCCCCGCCCATCTAGCAACCCTCAGTTTTTCCTCTTTGTCTCCAAAACTGTTTCTGATTAGTTCATTCATTTATTCTTTTCTTTAGATTCCACATATAAGTGAGATCATATGGTACTTATCTTTCTCTGTCTGACTTATTTCACTTAGCATAATGTTCTCTAGGTCCATCCATGTTGTTGCAAATGGTAAGATTTCTTTCTTCTTTATGGCTGCATAATACTCCATTGTATAAATGCACCACAGTTTCTTAATCCAGTTATCTACCGATGGGCATTTCGGTTGTTTCCATGTCTTGGCTATTGTGTATAGTGCTGCAATAAACATAGGAGTGCACAAAGATTTTTGAATTGGAGTTTTGGATTTCTCTGGATAGATACCTAGGAGTGGAATTACTGGATCATAGAGTAGTTCCATTTTCAGATTTTTGAGATACCTCCATACTGTTTTCCACAGTGGCTGCACCAATCTGCAATCCCACCAATAGTGCACAAGCGTTCCCTTTTCTTCACATCCGCGCCAGCACTTGTTGTTTGTTGATTTATTGATGATGGCCATTTTGACTTGGGTGAGGTGGTATCTCATTGTAGTTTTTATTTGCATTTCTCTGATGGTTAGTGAGGTTGAGCATTTCCTCATATGTCTGTTTGCCATCTCACACAGGAAGTTTATTGTATATTGCGGAGTGCTCTCAGGATCACAGGCAGAAGGGAAAACTCAAATTGCAATGCAGCCAGGCATTTTTTTCAGCATCTGTGGCAGAGACCACTAAATGTCCCCTAATAAATGTCTCCCTTTCTTCTGCAAAGCAACAAGAAACTCCGGGATCCCAAAACCATCAGAAAACAGGGCTATAACATCTGTTCCATCCCAAAAAAGGTGACACTAATGTCTATTAGACATGGCCATGAGGATACTGGACAAAAGTCTCCCTGAGGGAAGAATCAGGGGTCATGGAGTTTAGAGGACAGGAACACTCCTCCTAGAAAGCAGGACGACTCACCTGCCAGAGAAGGATGTATGTCCTTCTGGACTTTGATAGTATTTAGAGGTCATCTCCCTTGTGTCTCGGCACATGGTCCCCTAAATCAATGCCAATTTTCCCAATCTCCCTATAGCCCAGCACGGCCATGTAACTGAGTACTGTCCAAAAGGACACAAATCAAATAATCACAGAGCAGATTCTAGAAACTTCGTTAAGAGATAGCCAGGTTGCACCCTATGCCTCCACCTTACCCCTGCTGGTCTCTTCCTCCTTCCTTCTGACTTGGATGCAGCTGTAATGGCAGGAGTTGGAGCAGCCATTTTGGAACATGAGGTGAGCTTGGAAATGGCAGCTATATCGAACGAAGCAACATGATGAAAAGAGCCTAACTCCCAGAAAACTTCATGGCGCAAATGACCAAATCAACCCAAACTTCTTATCTACAACTTTTACAGGAGAGGGAAAATAAAGGAACTTTTGTTACAGTCACTGATATTTGGCATCTCTGTTATTCACAGACAAACCTAACCCTAATTGATACAGCACCCAACTATTGACAATTCATAGTCCCTACATTTAATTAGGAGGAAAGATACCTTTCTTTTCTGTTTTTGTTACAGTTAGTGAAACAATATCACTTTAAAATTTATGTTTGGAAATTATTCAGTGTGCTGGGGAGAAAAAAAAACTAAATTGGAGTTAGAAGATCCAAGTTCTAGAACCAGCATTGTTGCCGATGAACTGTGTGACCTTTGCCATATTTCCCTCACCGGTAAAATAAGGAGGTTGGAAAAGGAAGTATAATAATCAATAAACACAGGCAAAGATGCTTACCTTCACTAATAACAAGAGAAATGCATATTAAAACAAGCAGATACAATTTCACACCAGTCAGACTGACAAAATCAAAAATCCAGGTATTGATGTGGGCATAGGGGAAACAATGCTCGTGGAAATGTAATTTAGCACAGCCAATGTAAATTACCCATCAGTGTAAGGCTGGAAAATGTGCATGTCTTGTGATCCAGTAGTTCAACTTCTAAATGTACACCATAGCGACACTCTGGCTAGTGTGTCTCATGAAATACTCCAGGATGTTTATCGCAGCATAGAGGAAACAACCTACAATCTCAATGTGTATTATAGAAATAAATTAGATAAGTACATCGTGGTATATTCAGGCAATGGAGTATATCACAACAGTGAAAATGAACCACATCTGTGAGTATGTTTAGTTCTCGAGAACCTAAGGGTGAGTGATAAACGCAAAGTACACAATGATACATACAACAAGATGGCATTCATATAAAAAATTTTAAACCCACAAAGCAATTCTATGCTCTGTTCATGGATATATACATATGTGGTAAAAATATTAAAATATGGTAGGAAAAGATATATAACCAATCCATGATGGTGGTCCCCCTGGGAGAATGAACTAGGGAAGGATATCAAAGTGATTTCAACTTTACCTACAACGTTCTCTTTCTTTACTTTTAAAATTAGAAGCAAAAATGAAATGTTTTTGTATGTTTAAACTTTTGAATGTATAAATAAAAATGAGAGTTGGAATAGAATAATATCTAAGGCTTTATTTAGCCCTAAATTTTTATATACAAAACATACGAAGCATGATACGAGATAAAGAATGGAGTTCAAATCCCAGATCAGCTGGAGGTCTTTCAGTTCACACACACACACACACACACACACACACACACACACAATCGCTACCAACCAACAAGTGTCTGAAGCAAAAAGGAATTCATTGGCTCATGTTACCGAACAGTCACGAGTAGCCTCAGGTAAGGCTTGATCCAGGACTCAAAAGATGCCACCAGATCCATTTCTTGGCTCATCCTCTCCACTGGCCCCCAATATGATGACACAATGGCTGAACCAGTATCTGGCTTTTACATCTTCCCACCACCGAGCCCTGGGAAGAAGAGACACTCTGCATCCTGACATTATCAGCCGAAGTCCTCACTAATAATCAGGGCAATGCAAATTTAAAATGCACTTAAGTATGATTTTTTTGCTTAAGGTCTTGGCACATAATTAAGCCATTTCCAGGATAGTGGGCGGGAGAGGGGGTGCTCCTCCAGATTGGTTCTTTCCTCTCCACCTCCTCTGTGTCCCAAGAGGCAGGGCTGCCTGGGCTACATCAACAGGCTCCTTGGCCCTCTGTCATCTGGGTGAGGTCAGCCCAGTAGGAGACCGAAGAGAAAAGAGTGATTTGAGGCCTGTATTCTTGGCTCCTTCCAATGGGGCCACACTGGGCTGGCTTTGTCCATTTCTTTCCACATCACTGTTCTCCTCCTTGTTCTACTAACTGCTCTCTCCTCTCGTTCCTTCAGGCCCAGGGGAGCAACAGCCCCACTGTTACCAGCCCTGGGGTACTGCACTGTTTTGTGTAAACAGTCCTGTTATTAAACTCTCTTTGAAATTCTCCTAATGAGTGTGCCACATTGGGATACAGAGGGAAAAACTGGCCTAGTTCCTTGGGAGGCTATTCATCAGCCAATCCACGACTCTGTACCCACCCTAGAGAAACACTTGCACATATGCACAAGGGGCAAGTAAGGAATATTGGCTACACCTTGTTTGCAATAATAAAAAATTAGAAACAATTTAATTTTTTTTCAAATAGGGAAATAGCTTACATATGGGTGTAAGCTATAGTACACCCATGTTATGGCATAGTATGTAGCTGTTTAGAAAGGAAATGGATGTATTTGTATAACATGGAAAGACTTCCAAGACATATTTTTTGCTTGAAGAAAGTCAGGTTCAGGACCGTAATAAATTATACAGCAATGATGTCTATATCCATAGTTTTATGCACTCTTCAAAACTTTAGACAAAAGCTCACTGCCCCTCCGTATGATTTTCATTCACCAAAGAAACATGAAACTGACATGAAACTTGCAAGCAGAAGCTTTAAGATTCCACTATTCCATTTTTCCCCTCTGTTATGAGATTAGCATACTCTCCTTGCTTTTTCCACCTGTGTCCAGAGATACAGCTGAAGCCAACCCATGACAAACATGTAAGAAATAAACCTTTGTTGTTGTAAGTCGCTGAGATTTTAAGAATGTTTGTTATCACAGCATAATCTAATGCTCCCTCCTATGTAATTGATACTTGGTTACTTTCTCGGGAGGAGAAACGGACTTGGTGCGGTGGTGATCACAGGGGACTTTAGTTTTTATCTTTAATAGTTTAGTTTTCTTACAATTAAAATATATTCATGCATCACCATGTAATGAAAATGCATTATTTAAAATGAATACAGCAGGCGTTTTCTTACTTAAATGCTAAAAAATATCATTCTTAAAATACACACACACAAACACCCAATAAATTCATGGTTCTTTTTGCCCAGCTGGCACTCTGAAGAAAGAGACTGGAGGTGAATAGCTGTGTGCACTTTCCAAAGCTAGAGGAAGTACTGGAGCATGACAACGCTTTGCCACTTTCTCTACAGGCAGAAATCTGCAAAGCCTAGACACACTGTGAAACTTATTTCTGGTTCAGCTATCATGAAACAGAAATACAGATTCATCTTTTGTTTTTACATTAATGATATCTACCTTTCAAATGACCTCATTTATATGAAAACAAAGGTGATTATGTAGCCAAAATTCAATTCAGTGAGTTTGGAGAATGCTGGTCTCCTTGACACAGCTTACCCTTGTCTGGCAAAGTTAGTGAGAACTATGGGAGCTCTTTTTCTGATACACCGATAGACCTTTCTGAGTCAGGATTTCAGCCTTTGTCCCATTAAAACGAAAAGCCAAAATTGGTGGGATGGATATCAAAAACCTCACGCAAGTTGACATGTCATAGGCTACCCTTCAATTTCAACTTCTTATTCAATCCAAACAGCAGCCCTCTTGTCTTTGAACTTTACTTTACTGAGCCAAAGGTCAGTGGCCAGATTCCCCGGTCCAGTGCCCAGTCCCCAGCTTTGTGTGATCAGGAAGTTATGATGCTGCAACAGGAGTAGCAGTAGTAACTCTGACCTCTCAATCACAGCTATGGTGACTTTGAAACAAAGTCCCACCTGATTTAGGCAATTCTAGCTCTTCTAATGAGTCTGCAAGCACCTAATTCCCTTTATTAAATCCTGTTCTGCTTAAAATACCTAGAGTGGTTTCTGCTTCTGTCTCCTGCACAGAACTCTGACTAAATACAAGTTGGATGATAACGTTCAGAAAGTAAACCCAAACACAAAAAGATAAAATAATAAGAGAGAGGAAGGAAAAAACAGTATAATTCGAAAATCATTCCAAGAGCTCAGATATCTGAATAATTGGGGTTCCAGAAAGCGAAGACAAAGAAAATAGAGAGGTGGAGGAAGGAAATCTTCATGGAAATAAGCCACAAAAATATCCCAGAACTGAAAGAAATAGGTTTTCAGATTAAAAGAGCCTGTTAGTGACAATTAGATATTATATGCCTCCTGGTATGAAGCAATAGGAAACATAGTCCCACCTGTAAAATTTTCTTGCCGAAAATTGAGCCAAAATCCAATCAAGTCTTTAGATATAACTGCCAGTTTATAGGACATTCAAGGGATAGGGTCACATTTTTAAAACTCTGCAAGAAACCAAATAGCCAAATTCAGACTGTGATAAGATAATTTACCCAGTTTCTTCAACAAATCAATCATATAAAGAAAAAAGGAGGAAGCGTTAACTGTGATGGATTAAAAGACACTTAAGAGATTTAGCAACTAAATGCAATGTGTAGAGCTTATTAGGATCCTGATTTAAATAAACCAATGTAAAAAGTAATTTTTAAGACAATTAGGGAAAATCAAACCTGGACCATGTATTATAAGAGAATAAGGAATTGTTAATTTCCTTAAGTGTGATCATGGAACTGTGGTTATTTTTTTTAAAAAAATTCTTACCTGTTAGAGCTACATATGGAACTAAGGTATTTACAATTCAATGATATAATGGTATTTACATTGAATGGTATTTACAAATTCAATGATATAATGTCTGGGATTTGCTGTGAAATACTCCTAAAAAAAAGGCAAAAGATAAATAGTAAAATAAAGCTGGGTGATGGGTACATGGAGTTCATTGTACTATTCTCTCTAATTTTGAGTTTGTTTGAAAATGGTCATAATAAAAAGCAAAAGAGAGGAAGAAAGAAGGGAAGAAGAAAGAAAGAAAGAGAGAGAGAGAGAGAAAGAAAGAAGGAGGAAGGGAAGGGAAGGGAGAGGAGGAAGGAGGGAGGGAGGAAGGGGAGAAAGAAGGACAAACTGTGGGACATTCATACAATGCCATAATATTCGGTGACAAAAAAAAACGAGCTCTTAAACAATACAGATATGGAGGAATCGTAAATCATATTGCTTTAACTCAGTCAAGGCTACATACTGTATGATTCCAACCATACAACATCTGGAAAAGGCAAAACAAAGACAGTGTAAATGAAAAGTCACTGCCAAGGGTTCGGGTGAGAGGGTGAGGTCTGAATAGTTGAAGCACACAAGATTTTTCGCACAGTGACTCTGTTCTATATGATACTGTAATGGTAGGTGCCTGACATGGTGCATTTGTCAAAATCCATAGACTAGAATGAACCCTACTGTAAACTATGGACTTTAATAATAATGTATTAATATTGGTTCATCCATTGTAACTCATGTACACTAATGTAAGGTGTTAATGGCAGGGGAGTCTGTGGGTGGGGACAGGTTGAGTCTATGGGAACTCTGTGCCATCGGATTAATTCTTCTGTAACCCTAAAACTGCTCTAAAAAAATAGTCTACTAAATTAACAAAAAATTCATTATGGAATCCAAAGCTCAACTATCACCTCTTTCAGGAAGTCCTGCCTGCTCCCCCACCACATTCCCAGGATGAGTTAGGTGCCCTTCTCCGGCTCCCATAATACCCTGGGCATATATATTCCTATGGCTGCATCTGCCACATTTGTATGTTAGTATCTCTTTGTGTCTCTGTCGGTTAATAGCTGTGGTTTGTTGACCAATGGCCTAGAATGCAGAAATGGTGAAAGCAGCTTATCCATGCAACCCGTTAGCAGGCACCCAGGGACGCCTGGCAAAGGGCACTTCTGTTCCCTCAGTACACTGCTGATGTCATCTGTGGTGTAACCATCATGAGCCCTGTGACCCACTAGGCTATTTTCTGGATGGGGGCATAAGGCACAGTCATGTTTCATGAAGGCTTATTTCAACCCGAGCAGTCTCTGGATTACTGACCTTTGGTTTGCCAAAGATAGATCCCCATGGGGAAGTTTTTGCACTGGGAAACTTTTCTGGGGTTCAAACCATCCTGTGGTTTTGATGTCACATTCGTGCTGTTTACATTACACAATGTTCAAGCTTGCTCAAGTTAAAAGGTGGTATAGCACAGGAGTGACAGGCACAAACACCTATATGACAGACAAGAAGAATGAGGAAAGCAGACTTGGTCAGGAGGGGACCCTGGCACTTTGAAAAGTCCATGTCTGACCTAGAGTAGGCAGCCACACTCCTTGCCTTCAGCAAACTGTTCCCACACACAAATGTTGCTAGACAAGGCAGAGATGCACATTTTTGTTCACACAAAAATCTCTGTCTTTAAAAACTTGGCAACTAACACACAAATGATTTAGAAATACTGGACGTTATCTTGGGAGGAGAAGGAATCATCCAATTGAATTGGGGTTTTATGATGGGGGAGAAAGAGCAGGAAAAGGGTACAGGGTAAGGGCAATCTCTGGAGAACCTTGATTGTCGCACTCAAGGGGCCTACCAATTGTCTTCTAGGTCTGTCTGACTAATCACCAAAGGATTTAAGCAAGAAAGGAACAGGATTAGAATGGCATTTTAAAAAGATCACTTTGGCAGTTGATGGAGGCAGGGCTCAGAGTAAGGTGATGAGCTAGAAGTCTATCATTAAGGTGAGTCAGGGTAAAGAAGAGGTGACAAAGGCGTCTTCACTTTGTTTTTTCTCCTACCAGATTGTAAATTCCAAGACAGCAGGGCCCCGCCTGTGGTGTTCTTGCTGTGTCTCCAACAATCAGCACACAGCCTGCTCAATAAATATTTATTGAAAGAATGAATGAAAGGGAGGGCGAGCAGGTGAGAGGCATTTTGAAGAACTGTGTTTAAGAGTCAACTGCCTTGGAAGAAACAGATCAATGTTGATAACGGTGAGTGCAGTCATGCGAGTGGGGGCTGTGGGGGCCTGTTTCCTTTCCTTAAATTTCCTCTAGGAGCTCGAAAGGGGGGTGTTCAATTACGAGATTATCAACACAGGCTTAAAAAAAGGGAAAAAGACCTTCGATCCTCATGGCCTCTTCAGTCCAAAAAAGAGGAAATGATTAGTACCTTGAAGGACTGAAGACAGGATTAAGCAAAAATTTAGGAATGAGCAATTTCTGTCCATCCCTAGATCCAGTATTTCCAAAGGACAGCGCAAAAGGGGACTGACCTCAACCTCTAACCCCATGGCGATTACTTCTAGGGTGGGGTGGGAACCGATGACCTCGGAATCTTTGGGCCTGGCCCTCTCGAGGTTTAGCCTAAACAGAGTGGGCCTCAGGCCCGCCCCACCCCAAACCTCGCCCAGTCTTCCTCGTTCCAGCACATCCCAGTTCTTGACCCTCCCCCCACCCGCCCCCTCTCCTCCTACCTCCTCTTTCCGCTCCCCCGCCCCCATTTCCGTCCCCCACCGCCCGCCTCCTCCTTGCTCGGGGCCCCGGCCCTCCGCCCTCCGGCGGCAGCCGCATCCAGGTCCCCTGCTCCGCTTCCTCCACCCTCTGTCAGCGCCCCTCTCACGCGGCCGGGGCAACCCCGTGCCCCGCTCGCCCAATGAGGAGAAGGCGCAGGGGCGGGGCGGAGCTCGGGACGGAGCGGAAGTGGTGACCGGAGCGGAAGTGGAGCTGCCGCCACCGCCGCCGCCGATTCCGGAGCCGGGGTGCCTGCTGCCGCCGCCACTGCAGCTGCCGCCGCCGCTGCCGCCGCTACCGCTGCCGCTTGAGGAGTGGGCCTGGGAAGAAAGCGGTCACCGCGCTCGGAGCTCCTCTCGCAAGCGTCTTTGCCCCCTGCAGCCCTCCCACGGTGAGTGCGGCGCGGGGTCCGCCCGTGGCCCCCGGGGGCTCAAGGCCAAAGCTCCCCCCCTCCCCGGCGGCGGCGACGACCACCAGGGCGACCCCGCGGGTGGGCTTCTAGGGTCGCGCGCACGGCCTTCTAGGCCCCGCGCGGCCGCCTGCGGCGCGGGCCTGGTCTCGCCGCGGCCCCTCCCTATTTCCGGGGCCGGGCCCTTCGCTCTCGGAGAGGCCCGGGCCGCCCTCGCCGCCTGCGGCCCTGCCCGGCGGGCGGGGTGCGGCTCCGTACCGGGCGGGAATGGGCTTCCAGCCGCGGACCTCAGGCCCTCCCTCACTGCCCAGTTTCGATCCCCGCGCGACCCCTCCCTGCTCCTCGGGCGCGGAGATCCGACCTTTTCAGCCCTGTCACCCCTGCTTATTACTTTCTGGCTTCCAGCAATTAAAATTGAACCAAAGGCCGACGAGTTCTCGAGGCCCACTGCTCCTGCTTCACTCTCCCTGGATGGGTAAGGGGTTTAACCTTGGGAGAGAGCAGAAAGCAAACCCCCTCCCACTTTGCAGTAAAGCCATTTATTTCATCATCGTTCGCTGGTTTTTGAGCCTGGCAGAATCCGAGGTTCCCTGGGAAGTCTAGGGTTGAGGTTTGAATCAAGAAAATGCATTTGTTGGAACCGGTTACTGAGTCAGGCCGGATCCCCAGGAGAAAAAATGTAAAAGGCTGAGTACCGAGTATCTTCCCACGGTATCTACCGTCATTAATGCCAGAGTCTTTTGTGTCCTCGCCCCAAATTCCCTCATGCTGTGTGTTAGTATGTTTTTAGGACTGAAATTTGCCCTGATGGCCTCTCTGGTGGTGGGGAAGAGTAGGAGTGATTTGGACCCCTTTTCTACCTAAGATGAGTACATCTTCGTCTATTGCAAATGGAGAACTCCGATGCAATGGGGTTTTCAAAGGTGGCAGTATTGGTAAGACAATTTGCCAACCTTTCTGTAAAAATCCATGTCTCTTGTCCTTGCTGTCACTGCTTTTCACTTTGGTAAGGCTAGATAGCAAGCATCAGGCTCTGGTTTGACTTGCTATGTGTGGGAGATGGAATTTGGAAAGATGATGTTATGAACACAGCAAATTAGGTGGCAGCAAGAGCCTGAACAGAAAGACGAAGCATTTGTGAGAATATAAAAATTGTCTGCATTTCTCATTGTCTTCAGTTGTTCATATGAAACCACACACATGCAGTTTATAGAACAGGACACATGGTCACGCAGCTTTTTGCATTTTCCCGTTAGAAATGTAAAAGTGTTATTTAGTTTGTAGTGATTTTTCTCCTTGAACACTTTCAGTGAACCCCATTTCTTATTTAGGAATTGTGTCTCACTTGCCTGAACCCTCATTTTTCTTGGCTCTATGTCCTTAGCAGCACACAAGATGGTGAGAGTAAAATCTGTCTGTTTCACTGGACTCAAATTAGAATTTTATGGGTAGTCTTCAAAATAGAAGGCTAATAATCCAGTAGCAAATGCTGAATTATTTTCCTGGCCCCTACTTTCCATGAGATAAGAAACCATTCACCCATCTTACAGATGGAGTCTTTGTGGGAAGTGAGGTGATTTGGCCTAGACCACACACACCTGGTTTTCAGACTGAATGTCTTCATTCATCAGTAGTAAATATTTATGGACTGTCAGTCCCTGGAGTATGGTATGGCTCCTACCCTATAATCTTCTGTGTGTTTCCCATGATGCAGTGCTTGTGTTATGTTGAAGCCATTTTAGAATTGGATCTCTTGATCAGGGAGGCAACCTCCAGAAAACCAGGCTGAGCAAATTCCCATGATGCTAGTTCCCAAGGCAGAATCTCCAGATTTTTGGGCCACTGCAAAAAGTGCGTTTTGCCCATTTGGCTGTGGATATACAAGCAGAAAGAGCACTAGACTTGGAGTCAGATCAATTTGATTCAGGTCTTGCCTGCAGCATTTTCTAGCTGTGTGATTTTGAGCATGCTGCCTAATCTCTGGTTCTTCTTTCTCTATCTATATTGTATGAAGCCTTTTTACAAACTGGAAATTGTTAAATATAAGCTTTTGATTTTGTTTTTTAATCACAGAGTTTACCATTAATGGCTTTGTTTTTTCCTCCAGTTGCATTCTGATGAGACCCAACTCCTCTGTGTACGCATGTTGCTTTTTTAAAAAATGACAGAGTATTATTATAGAACCGTATTTTGTGTATAGCATCTCTAGTCTTTCTGAGCCCATTTTCTCATGCAAATGGTAATGGCCTTTAATGAATTCTTGTGGGAAACTCAGTAATCAAATAAGGATATGGGCTGTGTACTAGGTGTTGTGTAAAGGTTATTTGACCATATAAATGGGTGTACATATACATGTATAGATAAGATATATGCATATATGCTATATAGTATGAACACATATAGAGTCTATCCATTTGTGATTTATTCGCCAACTGAGGAGGTTGCATCAAGCAATTAGTTTATAATACTAATAGCTACCACTTATGTTGCTCACTATGTGCCAAGCTGTGTTCTAAATACTTTACACATATTAATAACCCTTCATAACAAGCAATGATAGGTATGTACTGTTAGCCCCATTTTACAGATGAATAAACCAAAGCACAGAGAAGTTAAATAATTTTCTTAGGGATATACACACAGCAACGGTAAGTGCTGGAATCAGGAATCAAAAGCAGGCAGTCTGGCTCTAAAGATAGATTTCTACTCGTAGTAAAACAACATGTGTATATCTTTTGTGTGAAGATTTCATTTCATCCTTAATTTTTCTTTACATGTGTCTTTTTAAAATAAATGTGTTTGAACAGGAATTTTGGTTATTTTTGAAAATAGAATGTAATTTATTGGGGGAGAATATATTCATTCTGGCTTGTAGGGATGATACTACTTATGAAAGACCCAGGTTTTCTAGTATTTGCTTCATACTAGGGAGAAAGTTCTTCACTACTTTATGGCACGCTGTTTGATTTCTCCAATCCTAGGTTCTTCATCTAATAGGATTTAGTCAGGACCGCCGTTAATAATTATTATTTATCATACGACCTTTTATGTGGAGTTTTAGATTATATTATGTTAGGGAGGAGGAGATAAGGAATATGTCTACATAAGGAGAGAAAAAATTCTAAATTCTAACATCCTATCATGCTGCCTGCTCTTTCAGTGGCATCAAACTGAGCAGTTTTCCTTTAAATGAGGATCAGTACCTTAGAGAATGAACTAAAATTTACTTGTAAAGGAACTTTTAAGTTTCTGGGTTCCTACATTTTTCTAGGGAGAGATGACAATTCATACTAAATAGAGGGCAAGAAATTAATTGTATAATGGTAACTTTTAAGGTTTAGAACTATCTTGGTCTCCACTTGAATATGGTCCTGGTATATATATGTCGTGATGGAGAAACTAACACAGTTGGATTTGCAGGGAATTTTTCTAAGGGGAATACTTAGGAAGGAAGTACTTTGTATTTTGTGATGTATATGCTCAAAGCCAATCATCAAATCATCTTACTGCTTTCTCTGCTAAAAGATGTAATATAGATATCATTATATATTTGTAATACTTACAATGATGAAATTGATTGGCGGCCCCAAGAGAACAAGTCATTCCCAGCTGACTTCAAGTCAGTGAGATGACTTATTTTTAATCTGGCCATTCCTCTATTATGTAAGTTTGTTCCTGTATTGGTTAGTTTATTTCATTGTTTTCCTTAAGAGACCCAACAATAAAAGTTATTTCTGAATGGCCTTGACCAGGACAGAGCTTGGAGGCGACAATAAAGTAGTTGTGAGCCTTGGCCATTGTTACTGTTTGTCCGCAAACCTTACCTTAAAGCTTGTTTGACAGTCCAGTAAGTTTTGGACATACGCTGTTTTTAACTGCTTGATTTGATTTTGGTTTTTAAAGCTAGATAAATAAAGGCCAGTTCTCAAACCTCACTGTAATAACTTTTATAAATCTTCAAAAAAATTGTCCATTCTGTTTTTTCCTTAGTAAGCATTGAGAATCATAATTACTCTTTAGGAATAGTGTGAGTGCCGCAGAGAGCGTGTACCAAATATACCTGTGTGACCCTGGGTAAGTTACTCTTGGCATCTATAAAAGGGGACAATGATACCTACCTCCTAGGATGCTCAGGATTAAATGAGTGGATATAAACCCTTAGTGCTTTGCACATTTAGGCAGACCATAAGTGATGGATTTTTGTTGTTACTAAACCATTCAGCCAGCATAACTTTTTGTATAGCTAACTGATTGGACTTTAGAATAGAGGAGATGGACAGAAAGTATTCCATGGGCTTGTTGAAGCTCTGTTTGAATCTGTAAATAAAACAATTGGTAGCTGAGAAACAGTCAAAACGTACGGTGTTGTCTCCTGATTGGGGCTGAGATGGCTTTTTTTAAAAAAATAAAAAGCAACAAACGAACAAACAATTCATAGATACAGACAACAGTGTGGTGGTTTCCACAGGGGAAGAGGAGTGGGGGTAAGATGAAGAGAGTAAAGGGGGTCAAATACATGGTGACAGAAGGACATAGACTTTGGGTGGTGGGCACACAATGGAATATACAGATGGTATATTATAAAAGTGTACACCTGAAACTTACGTAATGTTATTAACCAAGGTTATCACAGTAAATTTAATTTTAAAAAAAGAATGAAAGTAGTGTAAGACCATATAAATATAGACTGTATTTTATAGGCCAGATGTGGTCTATCTACCTCTATCCACGTAGGAAATAACAGCCTATTCACTTCCTTAAAAAAGTGCATCAGTTGATCAAACAATTTCATATTCAGCGTGGCAGGCATTGTGCTACATGAGGGGCACCCACAGATAAGTCTGGGCTCCTTCCTGAAGCTCACAATCCAGTGTGGGAGCCGACAAAGGCCTTTACAGTAAACTGTGATAACTGCTCATTTAGAACTAGGCATAGGGAAGTTAACATGTACCTTTTAAAAGTCTTTAAATTAGAAGAAAGCCATCTGGATTGAAAAGAAATGAGGTAGGTAGTAAGTGTCCCTTCACTGGCTGACCATTTGTTAGACGTGTGTGCAGTATAGTACGGCTGCCATTGACTGCTTACAGGGTGCAGAGGCTGTGCTGCTAAATGTTTTGCATCATGAACAAATGTATTTGTTCCTTACAAGAACCTTAAGTAGATTTGTCTACTTAATGCATAAGAAGACAGACAGAGATGAGGTAACCTGTGGAGTTGGGGTGTGGTACTGGTAATGGGGCACTCCCATTACGTTGGTGGGCCCAAAGCTTTTGAACCCCATTCACAAGGTCGACCAATTGGGCTGTCTTGATGGATCAGAATTAGCCTATTGTCTTTTTAGATTGATCACGTAAAGCCAAGAGATCAATGTATTGTCATATCTGCTATTGATTCACATTGTGTGACCTTGAGCATATCACTTACCACCTCCATAGTTTTCGCTTTAAATTGGGCTAATTGGACATAACAATGATAGTCAACAACTGATTTGAAGGAGGGAAGGGATTTCAAATAGAAGTACGCTTTCCCTCCACAATTCCAGTTCTCTGGACGTCAGCGCTGATGACTTTGTATTTCAGACATGCTGTGTTTTATTTTCTAACAAAAGAGCCTGCAAATGTTTGAATGGAATTAAGTTTATTACAGGACTCTGAATTTTGTGTGTGGAATGGCACAGACATTTTTAGAGTGGGCGTTTTTCAGTGAGTAGTTTTCTTTAAGAGCCAGGAGTTCTTTTTCTGGGTAACACCCACTAACCACCTGGTCCCTCTGACTTCCGCAGTCCCGCCTGCAGTAGCTGGGCACCTGTTTTTCCTTCGGCAGAGTGACTCCAGAACTGTAACTTCGACTTTCTGGTGCTATGGGTGCTCTCTCTGGAATGATACGTCTGTGACTGCTATTCAGAATTTACTATCAATTCCTTATCGATGGGGACTCTTGGGACTAGATTTCTAAGATGTTCCTGTCAGTTTCCTTGCTCCAGATTGATACCTGTTCTCATTTCTTTATCCACCTTGGCCTTTGATTTCTGTTTCATCTAGAGAAACATACACGCACTTTATTCTTCCACTGTTTCCTGTGCCTACACAGAGACATAGAGTTCCCTCTTTCTCTCCTATGTATACACCCTCACCCCCCACCCCCAACCAGTAAAGCCAGTCAGGACCCAGTCACATTTAAACTAAACCTGTTTCCTCGAATTCTACCTGGTTACTTCTCTAAGAAGCTTTGTAACCCTTAGCTGTCTTCTCGTGTTCCTACCATGGAACTCCTCAATGACTAATCAAGAGTCCTTGGAAATACTGATAGTTTTTTCATTTACAGTTATTTCAACACACATTGAATTACATACATTACACTTTTGGGAACTAGTTTAAGGATATTTAAATATTAGGAGCCTTTACTCTGATCAGCACTATCTAGCCATTTTATGTATAGCATCTTATTTGATAGCTATCAGTGTCTCCTTTTAGCGTTTGAGGAAACCGTAAGTTCAGAAAAGTTATTTTTAAAATACCTGATTTTCTTTTTAGAAGCTGAGATTTATTGTGTGTAGAGCTTTCCTAATAACAGGTCCCAATCATATGTGTTTTATAGTAGAGCTTTGGTAGTGCTGACATGTGATAATAGAATCCTCATTTTAAACTTCTAACAAATTATTAAACTCAAATTGAGGGTGTTTATTTCCTTGAAAACAAAACATAGGTGAAAGTTAATACTTCTAAAAAGCCACAGGTGTTGTTATCAATGGTTTTCTTCCTTTGCAATGCTTTTTAAGAAAAATATGGATTCACAATGGATAGTCTTTTATTTTCTAATTTTACCTTATCCTTGGATGTCTGCTTCTGGCCACTGAGAAATGACCTCTCAGGATTCTGATCCTGGCTAGAAAAATACTCCTTAGGCAAAGGATTGAGAAGGAGGGGCTAGGTTGTTTCATAGATGCTCTCATTTCAGCATTTACTGTCGGATTTAGGGTTTTATTTATTTGAAGGAAATCCTATTATTTCATGGGTATCAGTAGAATTACTCTTCTTAATGTTCTTTCTTTAGGGGACATTTAACAGAAATGAAATATTGTTATTCAGCTTTTTCCTCCTTTATGTATCTTTAGCAAATACTTCTCTGACATTAAATCCCTTCTTTTGATGGCCATGTGGTCTTGGGCCATTTCTCTCTTTTAACCACCCTGCTGTTGGATATTCAGATTGTCTTCCGTAAAGTGCCGCCTCTCGCGGCCTTCAACAGCTGGACAGCCATGATGAGGTGGCTGTGCTTGAGAATTCCTGTCCTGGGGCATGTCGGCGTCTTCCTGAGCTATGCCGGGCACAAGGAAGTCCCTTGGCCCACTGCAGGTTAGACTTCCAGGCCGCTAATAAAATCATCTCCTCCGGTATCTTGATTGTGCTGCTAGTGCCAGGCCTGGTGATGAGAGACTGCAGTCTCTTAAGGCTTTTTAAGAGGCAAATAAAAACTCTTGCCGGTGTTTATCTTGGTGGAACTTCGGTTCAAAGTCTCAGAACTAAGTCCTGATTATAAACCATCACTTCTTGGCATCTCTAGAAAGTTCAGTTAGGAACTAAGGAATACTGTTAACATTTGTGTCCATTTTGAAGACATTGAAGGGTAGAGTCTTATCTAGGAACTTACCATATTCACTTCCTATACAGGATTAATCTACACTTGGCTTTTCCTTCTCCTGGCTTGCATATTTTTAAAAAAAAATCCAAGCTTACATTTTGTAGGCTAAAACAGGGATATGTAGATACTGCGAGAGGACTAATAGTTCTTCAGATTTGTTTTGCACTATGCATTTTTTTTAACAAATTTCCTTATTTACTATTCTTTAATTTCCTGCCCCTCCTCTTGATAGCACCTCTTCTGAGGTAAATGCTATTGTCTCCAATTTATAGACTGGAAGACAGATTGCACGCGCACATGCTATTGTAGTGGCAGGTACACATTGTCTTGTTGCCTTTCTGGCCAAACCTCATGTACGTAGCCTGTGTTCTTTCTCCCAGTAATGATTTGTTGAAAAAAATCATAGATGCTTATTTGACTGGCACAGTTTTAGGCATTACATGAGAAACAAATGTAAAGCTTTCCTTTGAGAACATGTACATGTGAAACTGTTTGCAAAATGGTATACTACTCACCATCTGCGCCATGGAGCACGTAGAACGTGGGCATAAAGATGCCCTAGGCTGTGTAGTGGGCTCCAAGTATATTTGGATTCGTAGGCAGAGTAGATCAGTGGGGGCTTGGGGTGGTCAGGGAACGCCTTCTAGCCCGAGACGGATGGATGGAGGTTTCATAGGCAGGAAGTAAAAAGGAGACCGATCTAAATGAAGGGTACTATAGTAATCCCCCCTTATCCTTGGGGGGCATGTTCCAAGGCGCTGCTGTAGATTCCTGAAACCGCAGATAGTACTGAACCCTGTATGTACTGTTTTTCCCTATACATGCATACTTGTGATAGTTTAATTTATAAAGTAGGCACAATAAGAAATTAATAACAGTAACTAATAATAAAATAGAGCTATTATAACAATATGCTGTAATAAAAGTTATGTGAATGTGGTCTCTGATAACCTAATAACCAAGATGGCTACTAAGTGACAAGCGGGCAGGGAGACCGCAGTTGACCGCGGGTAACTGAAACCGTGGAAAGCAAAACCGCAGATAAGGGAGGGCTACTGTACAGAAGCAATTTTATAGGGTATTCAGTGGTGTCCAGCCTGGGAGAAAGATACATGTTGGAGAATAGTGGATGAGAAAATGGAACAGGTCTGGTCTGGAGGAGCCAAGTTACGAGGGACTTTGAAAGCCAGGTAGAGTTTAGACTTGATAGAGTAGCCAAAAGAGAGTCATTGAAAGTTACTGAGTAAGGGTGGAGGCATGACTAAGTAATTTTGAAGTAGGGTTCCAAAAGTACAAGGAATAATGAGGATTTAAGGTGCTTATGAAGAATAGGTGCTTTGAATTATTTGAGAAGAGAGAACTCGACCAAAGTGGCAGTTTTACTAGTCTTTTCATTTTGGGATCTGTTCATTCACTCAGTAGATGTTTTTATTCATACCTATGTGTGTAAGGTGCTATGGGAGATAACGCCCTAAAGTAGTTTATGGTGTAGTAAGGGACTTAAGAGATACATACAAATAATTTTAGTACTCAAGACGTGATAAAACCTTAAGATAGGTATAGATACTTTGTGAGAATGTTTTCAGCTTAGAGTAGCTCTGTCCAATAGAATGCGAGTCACATGTATTATAAATTTTTCTGGTAGCTAACGTTTAAAAAGTAAAAAGAAACAAGTGAAATTAATTTTAATAATTTTTAAAAATTGAACTCCACATAGCCAAATATTACAATTTAAACATGGGATATTAGCCACGTGTGGCTAGTGGCTGTCTAATATTGGACAGCTCAGGTGTAGCAGCTTACGAAAGGCTTCATGCAGGGGGTGGTATTTGAGCTGTGCTTGGAAAGAATTTTGTATGCGGAGTAGATGGGAAAAGACATTCCAGGTAGAGGGAGTGGTTTGGTAAGCAGACACACAAAGACAGAAAAGCATACTTTATATGTAAGAAAACGGTTTCGACTGAGGTACATACTTGTGAAAGGTATGTTTGGGGAATAGTCTGGGAAAGGTAGATAGGAAAGCCTTCACTGACCGGTGGAAATCTGACTGTTACTGGCAGTCGGGGACATTAAAAATCTTTGAGCAGGAAGTGACTTGATCAGAGCTTTAAGAGTGGGTCTGATAGCAAAGGCATGAAGGGGGCTAAAGATAATGAGAGACTGAGCAGTGGAACTAGGGAAAGATCACGGATGGGAAGTTTATTGTAGATGTAGAAATAGGAACAATTTAATTTCTCCGTTGTCTGCTGCCTTCCGCCAAACTGCTGGGTGTTGTGTAACCCATTTCCTGTTGAAATCGGTCTAGCTGCTTCAAAATCTATGTTATATAAGTCAAAAGTTATGTAAGCAGTAGGCATCAGGACACTTAGCTATGGCTTTTGCTTGCTTGGTGTGTGTGCGTGCGTGCGTGCGTGTGTGTGTTTTAAACAGATGGATATTTTTCTAGGCATGTATTCAGTCTTACCATATCATGATGGTTCTCAGTCTCCAAGAGTTCTTGCAGTGATCCCAAAGAAGCTGCAAATATTGTTAGTTGGCCCCAAACCAAAAAGGTCACGTTTTATTTTGAGAAATAGGGCGTGTACATTTGGGAGGTCCCAAGGAGTGGTCAGGATTCTTCTGAGAGATCTGATTTAACTTTTAATGTTTGGGACGGGGAGGAGGCGGGGTGTATCTTAATTGGGGGGGCTAGTGGGGCCAAAGTTTCATGGCATCCTTTAGCAGTGTTGGTCCTTTGTACTTATTACTCTTTTATAATACTGCCTGGGTGGCTTAGCTCTGACTTGGCTTTTGGCCAGTACTTTCTTAATTGGAATCTTTCCTATGTAGAGTTGGACAGGTGCTATTTTATGAACTTTGGAGTGGACCACTAAGTGACTGCTAACTTTTAATTAGTTTACAGACTGGAACATTGGCTTCTTTCTGCTTCTCACTTTTATGAACAATGAAGTAGGGTTATTTAATGATGGAGATAGTGTTCTGATCTGAAAGACTTTATGGTCAAGAAAGTTAGACAATACTGAGAAGGTGGGTAATTTTAAGATGATGAAAAGTATATTTTTGATGTGCTTATTATTAGAATAGAGCTTCAGTTTCCTTAGTGGAGAATAAGAAAACAGTATACTAAGTCTCCATGGGCTGCTGTCAGGAATAAATCTCCTAATCGACGTAGAGACGCTTTGAAATTCACAGCGTTACATACAAACATCAGGCACTAATTGTGTACTTGGTGTATGCTGCAAAAGATATGAGTGTGTTCCACACTTACGCTCTCAGAGGTTAGGTTATTTGACCAAGGTTATACCACTTGTAAGTAGCAGAGCTGGTGCTAGATACAGCCAAATCGGCCTGCCCTGCATTTCTGTTATAGTATGTTCTTGAAACAAATTTAGCAAATTGCAGAAGATAATGGTAAAAATGGCGCCTAATTTTTAGGTGCCTACTGCTTGATGGGCACTGCCAAATAAAACATTAAGTCATATCTTTTAAGATTGATTGAAGCAATTAAGATGTTTTGCCATATACCATGGGGACAAAACCAGACAATTCTTGAAAAAAGTAAAGGCGCATATTTAGCATAAGTATCTAAAGAAATAGTTATGAAGCAGTGTGTATATTGCGGAGGCAGATTAGGGAAGTGGAAGAAAACAAAAAGCTCTAGAGACAGATTTGAGCTTGAGTTCCGGGCTCTACCATAGCCTGTCAGTGTTGCCCGGGGCACATTCCTTGCCTTTGCTGAACCTCCATATCTTCACCTCAGAAAAAGGAGGAAGGGACGGGTGTGAACATACCTACCCTGTAGGACTGTTGGGAAAATGAATTGACCAAAATAATAAAAAGACCTTGGCAAAGAACCAAAGTACCTAAGCCTGCAGGTATTCCTGGTGGGGTTGTTGAGGGCCTCTGGAAACAGATGTTTCACATGGAGGCATGTTTCTATCCAGATGGTTTGGAAGAGTCACACGTGCATTTCCTGGGCCCTGCAGCCTGACATTTGCTTTCTCCTTTTTCTCTTCCTCTTGTTCTAGGGAATGACCATGGATAAAAGTGAGCTGGTGCAGAAAGCCAAACTCGCCGAGCAGGCTGAGCGCTATGATGACATGGCTGCAGCCATGAAGGCAGTCACGGAGCAGGGCCACGAACTCTCCAATGAAGAGAGAAATCTGCTCTCCGTCGCCTACAAGAACGTGGTAGGCGCCCGCCGTTCCTCCTGGCGCGTCATCTCCAGCATTGAACAGAAAACAGAGAGGAATGAGAAGAAGCAGCAGATGGGCAAAGAATACCGTGAGAAGATAGAGGCAGAACTGCAGGACATCTGCAACGACGTTCTGGTGAGAGGCCAGTGTTCCCCTTCAAACACTGATTTCCAGATACTAGTAATTTAATGTACAAATGCAAACTCGCAAACCGCCTATGAGAGAGAGGTGTCTGATACCCTGGAAAGCTGCAAACCACTTGCAGCTAGTTTTTAAGCATCTGATGTGATTTTTCTCACCTCTTACTCGAACAGAGGTTGCTTATCACTTACGGAGTACTTTCCTCTCCCTTCAAAAAGACCTGTGAAAAACAGGAACATTTAGTCAACATCCCTCCATCTTTAGAAATTGAGTCCATCCAGGTAGGTAGGATTTAGACCGGTGCACCTGCAGGTAGGCTACTTTATATATTCGTCTGAATGATGATGTCATCTCCAGTAGGGGAACAGGAGCAAAAGGCTAAACTGCCTTGCGTCCTCTCCCCAGTCATTCCTGCACAGTATAGAGTCCTGTTTCTGTCTGGGAGTTAGCCGCGTTGGTCCGTTCGGGCCTGCGTTCCAAAGCCAAATCAACAGTGGTTTGGGGATCCTCCTTCCTGTTGTATAGAAGCCTCAGTCAGGTAATACATTCCTAACTGCTTTCCCTCTGGCCACCATCTTGGGTTGGTGGGGAGGGGTGCATGTCCTAGAGCAACTCATGAGCCTGTTGTGTTTCCCTCACGTCCTGAGCCCACTGGGAACTTTCTTTTTCTTCCAGGTGAAATCAGGTAAAAATGAACGGTGAGGGCTGCTTTGAAGGGAAAAGGAATTCACACTTGTGGATCTCTCTCCTCCCCTGCTGGGCTGCCTCTCCGAATTACTGTCCATGACACCTTTCTTTTGAAAACCTGTGCAAAGCTTATCAGCCATCAGTCTCCTCAGACCTAACCCATAAGGAGTTACACCCTGTCTGTCTGCCAAGGATGTTAAAATGACCACTGTCCTCGCATCTCCTCACTTTGATTGATGAAATCCCCTGATAACTAAGCTTTTGCACTGAGCTCTTTTTGTTAAACTCATGGTGTAAGATGTCATGGCTAAATCTGGTGCCTGTTGGTAATGTGGGGGTTTGTTAATGGTGCACTAATTCCTGAATGTTAGGGACATCTGGTATTCAGATGAAGTATGGCATGCATTCCGAGGGCAAGAAAGTTCCATAATTCCTGAGAATGCAGACCAGCTTTTAAGAGTATCTGAAAGAATGTGAAGAAAAGCATGGTACTTACTGCCTCTTAACCAGTTTTTCAGGATGCCACATTCTAAAACAACTCTTCGAAAATATTGCTCTGTATACGAAGCTTGGACTCCTTCAGAACTGCTTTTGTTGTAAGCATAAATGTTTAAAGGAATTTATTATTAATAATAGTAGTAGCTACTTTCTGAGTGCTTACTACGTGCCAGGCAACATGTTAAAGACTTTATGTACGTGAGCTCATTTCTCCTCATAACTACCCTAAAAGGATGGCTATTATGTTTCCCGGTTGGAGAGCTGAGGAAACTGAGGCTCAAGGTCATGAGGTCATTTGTCCAGGGTCATACAGACAGTAAGCGGCAGAGGAGGGATGTCTACCCATGTCTGATTGATTCTAAATTTAAGTTTTTTGCAGTGTTGCTCTATTTTTACCCTTTTCCTCCAAAAATGGAAAGTTTTATTTTTCTCTAATAGAAGTATTAGGTTGGTGCAAAAACAATTGCGTTTTTTGCAATTATTTTTAAACCGTTTAAACCACAATTACTTTTGCACCACCCTAATAACACAAGTTAATTTTTTTTTAAAGGAAAAGGCAGAAGAGTATAAATAAGAATCATTTCTAATCCTATCACCTAGAGAACCATTATTAACATAGTGATAAATATCCTTCCAGACTTTTCCCTCACATATTTTTGTGCATGTACACATGTATATTTTAACATTAAAATAGGATTCATGTGGTATTTATAATCTGCATTCTTTTTTTCACTGAGACTTGAGAACTTTTCCATGTTATCAGTGTAGGTTTGCATCGTCATTTTTAAGGCCCATGTGGCATTCCATTGTGTGGCTTTACTTTAATCAACCCCTTATGGATGGTCAAAGTGATTTTTATCAGAAGAAAACAGGCATCTGCTCTTATGACCTGGGCTAAAAACCACATAAAAGCTTTGGATGAAAAATAGGGTTTTTTAAATCTTCAAAAAAATTTAGAAGTGGTAGTGAGTATCTTGAATCTCTCAAACATAGTTTTAACATCTTGTAAATAATATTTCCAGATTCTTAACAGAATGTGAATCATTTTTTAGGAGCTGTTGGACAAATATCTTATTCCCAATGCTACACAACCAGAAAGTAAAGTGTTCTACTTGAAAATGAAAGGCGATTATTTTAGATATCTTTCTGAGGTGGCATCTGGAGACAATAAACAAAGTAAGTAACATTTTTGTAAAAAAGAAATTTGACCAGTAGTGGAGCCAGTCTTCCTTCCTAATAATTTTAACAGTTTTTGCTTTGTCTGTTCATGGTAGACACTAACTTCACAGTGCTCAGAATCTAAAAGACCACAGCATTGTGCTGACCTGGGACAGACGGGCTCATGGGGGCTGACACATCATAATGTAAGGGGACGATAGGGAGGGCATGAAAAGGCTGGTGCAGCAGTGCATTTAAAGAGATTTTATCTTGAGGATTATTTGAGGGTCTCTTTTTAGAGGTGAAACTTGAAAAGTTTGATAGCATGAAACCACCATAGTAAATAGTGAGGCATGTCTTTTATCATATACATGTATTACTGTGATGGTGATAATTATAGCTATGCTTTATTAAGTGCCTGCTACGTGCCACGTATTGTAGAGTCTCCTCCATTCACACACAACCCTAGGAGTTTACGTGGGAGTCTATTTTTCTGCTAAGGAAGCCAAGGCTCACGGAGGGTTTCACTTATTCCGAGACACACACCTAGTGAATAGAGTTAGGAATTCAAGTTTGGGTCTCAAAGTCCATGATCGTTCCACGAGAGCATATTGTTTTCCATGTTCTATCTTGTTTGAGGTTATTTCTGTATTTCTTAATTGCTTTATAGACTTTGTTTTCGCCCAAAGCGTTTAATATAGTACTTGGCTTAGAACAAACATTAAACAATTGATTGTTAAGCAAATGGTGGAGACACTGACCCCTCATTTGATAGGTCATTTAGTCCAGCCTAGTTTGGTAAAACAATTTAATAGCGGTCCCGTGTATGATGTAGCCTATGAAAGAACCCAACCTTTAATGTTTTTTATCTTTTAGCCACTGTGTCGAACTCCCAGCAGGCTTACCAGGAAGCATTTGAAATTAGTAAGAAAGAAATGCAGCCGACACACCCAATTCGACTTGGCCTGGCACTGAATTTCTCAGTCTTTTACTATGAGATTCTTAACTCTCCTGAGAAGGCTTGCAGCCTGGCAAAAACGGTGAGCAACACCCCCGGTGGTTTCTGATCCTAGTAAAACAGTGTTTGTGCTTTTTAATTAACTTGTTTTTATTATCTGAATGTTACTCATTGTCTTGGACTTTTTTGAAGATTTTCTGGGGATAGGAGTATATCTTTTATGAAATAAATGCAGACCTATTACTTTTAATTTCTTCTCAACGCCTGCTAATTTTTATTTTCGTGGTTTGGTTACTGTTTTTAGGGATGGCTGTGGAAAATTCAGGGTGAAGGTAGTTTGTTGTTTCTTGTCGAACTTTGGGCTGTAGGCCTCTGTGATACATTTGTGTTCCTGGTACTACGATTTGAAGTGGTGGCTGTGGAAATGAAAGAAATAGGACCATGTTTTCTACGTGTTCCGGGTTACCTCCGAATCTTCTTTTGGTAACCCAGCTGCCCTTTTTTGTATATGTTTGTAGTTATTCCACATGCACACTTTTACTTAAAATTATTTTAATTTGGAAAAAGTGTGTGAAATGAATTCTCAAAGTTCTATCACTTAATCAGATTTAGTGGTGTGAATTTCTCTTCTCCCTTTTTCCTTTGTATAACCTTTTGAGTTAGTTTTTTAAAAAAAAAAATTACTAGAAATGTCTTTGGTAATTCAAAAATTACATGAATTTGCCTAGAATGAATGGGCTGTATTAACAGTAATACCTGCTGACTTACTAGGTGAAGTTCTTACCTAGGAATTTTTGACACTGTTGGTTGGTGCTTTATAAACATTTACTATATGTTTGCTGAAACAACTGACAAACAAGATAATACTGTACAGGAGTACTGTGTAGGAAGTATAGAAGTACTGTATAGGGCTAGAGTACTGTATAGGAAGAGAAATGATTTTCACTTGTTAGCAGAAAAAATGGGCCTAACTTGGTTCAAAGAACCTGTGACTTCTTTGCTAATGGCTCTTTGTTGTAGGCATTTGATGAAGCAATTGCTGAATTGGACACACTGAATGAAGAGTCCTACAAAGACAGCACCCTGATCATGCAGTTGCTTAGGGACAATCTCACTGTGAGTACGACTGATTTCAGGGACTGCTTTCGGAGGGTTTATGGTCTGCTCACCTACCTAATAATCCATGATTACCCAAGACTCAAGAGGGGATTTGTGCCTTGTAAATACGTTCAAATTTTCAATTGTTAAATTGGTTCTAAATGAGTGCTAAAATTTTGACCTTTGCAGTCCTCACTGTCTGCAGTAATAAAGGAAGAATTTTAAACAGTTGAGTGAGTTAAAATGCCACAGACTGGGTCACCTCCCTGAGTAAGTTTTAGTAGCCCTCCTCTGATTATAGCTCTGTTTTTCTCTTGCAGCTGTGGACGTCGGAAAACCAGGGAGATGAAGGAGATGCTGGGGAGGGAGAGAACTAATGTCAGTCGTGCTTCGTGATCTGTTCAGTGTCACTCTGTACCCTCCACATACGTCCCTTTGTGCGATAAAAAAAAAAAAAGAATCGTACGTTGACTTTCGATTTTTCACAGCCTCAGCCTAGCAAAAATGGTCCATGGGATAAACAGCTGGTATTTGTATTTCAAACTCAGATTGGTCACATAAATGCCACGGCATTCTGAAGGTTTGATTTTGATTAACATTGACAGGATTACTGTGTGTTTAATTTTTTTTAAAAAAAACTGAACACTGTGATTATTGGGTTTTGTAACTAAGCAGAACTCTTACTGGTAGAAAAAAAAAAGACCTGAATTACATGTACCTTTTTGGAAAGTTTAATCTGATATCAAAACAGTCACTGAAATACAGCTCATTGTAAAGTTGTACAGAAAGTTATAGATTATATTGAGGTGCTGGGACTTGGAGTGAGACACCTAGCATTTCGCATTCAAGCTTGATGGTAATTCACAGTAATTCTGCCTGTTGTTCAGGGCTTATAGACACTTGACCAGTCCGGGCTGTTGCCACTCCAAAGTTCATGACCGCAGATGTCCATAGTGTCTTCCTCTGAGGAAACTCGAAGCCTGAAATTGAAATTCTTTGTTTCAGATAACTGGGTTATGGTACCATGAGAAGGTCCAGTGCTCACTTAACACACGTGACTGAAACCCCTTTCCTTCAGCAATGTGTTACTGATTTGTGACTTGTGCTTCAGTAGTGGGATTTGTTTTCTTTGTAACCACGAGCTAAAGAAGAAAAAAGGCCGTGTAGCTTATAAATGACCTTATTTGTCTCCTGGGTGATCCCTTTAAAGATACTGTTCTGCAGAGATTCTCTGTCACGTGGGGAGTACTCAGTCTTTGGGGTCTTCTAGCTCGGGGCTTTTAAATTTTGAAATCTGAACATTATTTCCCACTGTCATTTTTGACTGTTTGGTTTTCTCTTCCCTCTTTAAATTTCTGTTCTTCTGCTTCTTTGCACTTTTTTTCGTTCTTTTATCTTTGTCTTTTGTCCACAGTTGAATACTGTATGGGCAGGGATAGGGGGCCTGGAGGGAGTGAGGCGTGAAGTTGGTGAGCACTTTGGTGAGCAGGCCTAGTTTCAGAGTTGAGAAGAGCTTCCAGCACCGTAGCTCTGTCTTCCTCCAGTTCTCAGCCCGGTTGTTGCTCTTCAGTCATACCAAGATCTGAATCCAAAAAGTAGTTTTAAATATCCATGACTTCTCCCTGTATTGCAGCCAGCCCTGATAATGCTTGTTAGCACCTGTCACTAGATCTCCCAACTGTACTCATCCAGCCAAGTTCACAGACGTGTTTAAACAAGACCCTATTATGCAGGGAAGTTGCATGAACACTGCAATGGGAAGAATCAAGAATACCCAGGCCTACCAGTCTCACAGTATCCTACCCTCCCTTTAACATTCCACGTAGCTGTAGTGTCCATCTGTTTGTCCATCTGCTGAAATGAGAATAAAAAAACATTCATGCACTGATGAAAACAAACCAAAAAAAGAAAAAAAGAAAAAAAAATCCCTCCTTTCTAGCTGAACAAATGTGCAGTTAAATACTTGGCGCTTGAAAATGCAGTAGTGAATGTGGAACGAGCCTGTCTGTATATCTGGTAGCTCTTTCTTGCTTTGTTTTTCCTTACCAGTATTCTGCCTCACGTTTGCTTCTGTGGTGGTTATATTGCCTAGCAAGCACACCCATGGTTGTGAAAATAGTATAGCAAAAAAAGAAAAATCCCCAGTTATCGATGTGCTAGATTTGTGTATGTCTTTTAAACAGTTCTAGTTTCCACCTTACACGGAATAATCAGGAATAAGTGTACAAATTCAAACGTGAAATAAAAAATTTTATCAGTTAGTTGCCTGTGAATTGATGTGTGGCACCATCTCTATCACTACTACCAGAACTAGCTAACTTTTTTGATTACACTTACTTTTTGGCTCTACTCTTTAAAAGTAGGCAACCGCTTTGTGGTCATCCTTTAGAACCAGAAGTGTCGTAAAGGGGAAGACATTACCTTTAATTAACACAGAGCCTATCCACCTTCCACAACAAAGCATCCAGCTGTTAGGGCTTCTTTGGGGGCTTCTAAGATTTGGTACAGTTACTTCGCATCCCATTTAAGCCGTGTTCCTCACCCCACCCGCCTTTGTAAACCCTGAGATGTAACCAAGACAGAGATGGCTGCATAAGGCCTGGGCATCTCCAAGGTTATGCCAGTCTCTCCTCTATCCCAATGCTTCATGGGAGCCTACAGCACTTTCATGGGATTTGTTCCTTTCTGAAAATGTCCACACTTCCACAGAGAAAAAAATCAGGATGGGGGATATTTTCGTTTTCACCCCAAGATTAAAATTGGTGCTTTCTTGCTACTGTCAGCTGGGCAACGAGACTAGTTCCTGCTCCTGGTTCCAGAGCTGCTCCACCTATTGAAGTCACACCCAACCAAAGGGCAGTGGGAACCTACCTGCTTTGTTGCAGCAAGAAACAGTCCCTGAGAGGCGCGTGAAGTACATCGCACACTGTATTGGAATTCACAAATGACTACACCACCTATTGAGGCTGCAAACGCACAGGGGGACTTGCTGCTCTTGGGGCCACTGCCAAGACCTTCGTTTTATTAGGTCCCCCCTTTTCCCATAGAGGCTAGGTCACAACTAACTAGGTGAACCTTCCTGGTGGTGTGCAGGTGGACTGGATTTGTTATGAGAAAGGTTGCAGGAAATATCCCACAGAAAGGTCTTAATAGCCAGTGTCAAGGAAGGCCTTGGTGGTCTCAAATTCTCATACAGCCTTCAGTCCCAACTCAACCTGTACTAGAAGGGTGCGACTGGATCCGAGCTGTCTTAATGAGAAAAAGACACCTTTCAGGTGGCTTGGTGCACAAGCTTTGAAACTGGTCATCTGCCTCCGAATTCTCCCACTTACTGTGAAACACGCACAGGACGCAGCATTGTCTAATCCTTGCGAAGAGGAAGTTTACAGAGAAGGGAAGCGGGCCCAGAAAGGCAGTGACATTAGGGATTATTTAGAGCCCAGAGCTCCACCGCATCCCCGCAGCCCTACCCCAGGCCAGGTGAGGGCTCTCCCCGCATCCGGAGGCGGGGTCAGAGATGCCGCCCACCTGAGGCTTCTAGAACGCTGAGGGACACAGGTGAACGGGGAGGGGCCCCAGCGCCGGCGATTGGCCCGCGGGGCGGCGGGGGCGGTAAAGGGAGGGGCGGCTGGCCCCGGGGAGGGAGAGCCCCGCGCCCCCTGCGCGCCCGCCGCTGCCTTGCTCCCGCCGGGGTGACGCACGCGGGCGCCGAGCGCGGGGCCGCGTTGCGGGCCCCTTGTTACTCCCTCCGCCGCCCACCATGAACGCCAGCGGCTCCGGCTTCCCGCTCGCCTCGCTCTACGTAGGTGACTTGCACCCCGACGTGACGGAAGCCATGCTCTACGAGAAATTCTCGCCTGCCGGCCCCATCCTGTCCATCCGCGTGTGCCGCGACGTGGCCACACGCCGCTCGCTGGGCTATGCTTACATCAACTTCCAGCAGCCGGCCGACGGTGAGCCGCGGGGTGGGGGGACGAGCCGACAGCATCTCGGCCATACGCACTTTCATCTCTGGCTGCATCTTCCATTTTGCAGCCAAGGAAACAGGCTCAGAGATACAGGGCATTGGAAGGGACCCCGCCCCCAGATGCCTGTGGGGGCAGAAACTAGCAGTTAATGTGCGCCTGCTGTATGTTTCACTAGTGCTCCATTTTGCAGAGGGGAGGTATTAAGGCTGAGTGAAAACAGGCCAACCTGGGATTAGAAAGCCAGCAGCTGTGTGACTTTGAGCAAACTATGTAACCATTCTGAGCTTCAGTTGCCTATGTACAAAAGGGGGACCAGACCTTCCTGATAGAGTGGTTGGGAGGATGAGAAATTCAAAGCACCTGGTGAGGAAGATACCTGAGGTGACACAGGTGATGAGTGTGGGGAAGACGGGAGAGCTGGGCCTGGGGCTCTGGCCTTTCCTGGCAGCCTGACAGGTCTGCACCAGGGATCTTCCCCTTGGGGAGCCCCGAAAAACCACCTCCACTCCAGACTCCACAACCCGTTTCTCAGAGCTGATAGGATTGGCTAGAGCTTGCCAGAGGGGTATGTCCACACTCGTGTTGAGAGTGTTGAGGATGAAGGTTAAGAGCACCGGGTTTGGCTCAATCTCTGCCACTAGGGTATGAGTTTGAGAAAGAATTCTGTGAAATGGGGCAAAGGCTTATTCCCCAGTAGCATGGAAGGAAGGGAGAACTGTGTCTATGAACTGTCTCCAGAACATTGTAAAGGTTCAATGAGTGAGAACCTAAGAAAAGAAATAGTAGCTATAGCCTTGGGGTGTAAGACTAGAAACAACCCGAAAAGGCCTGACCGGCCAAATCCAAAAGAGGGCGTCCTTACTCTGGGTCTCCTGAGTGGATGGGGTAGGGAGGTTCCCTGAGCTGGGAGTTTGCTGGGTTGTTTCTGCCTGTTTCCCAGCCGGTGACGGAGCTGGATTCCAGGGAGACTTCCGCTTTGCTCTGCTTTACCCACCCACTGCCATTTCTGTCGTCCTCCAAGCCCTGCGTGATCTGACCTTTTGCAGACTTCATAAATGGGGAAGCTGAACTCCCGAGAGGTTTTGCCCCTGGCTGTTCATGGCAGGACTAGATGGAAAACCCAGACTTCTTGAAATGTGCTCCACTGAGGGCTGCACGGTTCCCCTCCATGCCTCAACCTAGGGGATTCCCTGAAGCAGAGGGGTACCAAGCATATTACCTGGAAGAGGACAGGCCGTAGCGATGGCAGGAGGACCGGCATAGGCTACTGTTTTCAGACACACCGCGTTTGCCAAACACCTGTTTTGTGCCAGGCACAAAGGACAAGGCACTTTGCATATCTTATTTAATTTTCAGCCTATCTGACAACCTGGAGGTCGATGGTATTATCTCCCTTTGTTAGATGTGGAAGGGTGGGTCATGTTCTCATACCTACTTTACAGGTGAAGAAACCAACTCGGAGAGGTGATGTGATGTTCGTCTCCCCACCAAACCCTACTACCGTGTTTCCCCGAAAATAAGAGTGGGTCTTATATTAATTTTTGCTCCAGAAGACGCATTAGGGTTTATGTTCAGGGGATGTCATCCTGAAAAATCATGCTAGGGCTTATTTTCTGGTTAGGTCTTATGTTTCGGGGAAACATGGTACTTGGGAGCGAATCTCAACTCTGCTGCTCAGCACCTCTGAGCTTTAATTTCCTCAAACTGCCACCACCCTGTGTCACAGGGACCCTCCTTTACGTTTTTATCTACTTAGTGTGCTTTGGAGACCACAGTAGACCTGGCTCTGCCACCGATCTTTCACCTTTCTGAGCCTTAGTTTTCCCTTCTGTAAAATGGGGATAGGAAACCATGCTCACATAACTACGGTGAAAAGTTGAATGAGATCCTAACTGGAAAGTGGGAGGAGTACCATACACATTAATTCTTCTTATCCCTCCTGAGCCTTCAGGCTCTTATCTCCAATGAGACCCACAGACTGACTCTTTTTTTGGGAGGGACTCCCTATTAAGCACCTTGGGGCTTAGGGAAAGAAAGTCCCCTTACCTTCCTCCTTTCTCTCCTCTTCCTGTCCAGCGGAGCGGGCACTGGACACAATGAACTTTGAGGTGATGAAAGGCCAGCCCATCCGCATCATGTGGTCCCAGAGAGACCCAGGACTTCGCAAGTCGGGTGTGGGCAACATCTTCATCAAGAACCTGGAGGATTCCATTGACAACAAGGCCTTATATGACACCTTCTCCACCTTTGGGAACATCCTCTCTTGCAAGGTGGGTGTGCCTCTTGGAGGGGCCTGTGTCAAATACCTGTGTGGTAGAGGGGTACCAAGTAGCACCTCACTTTATAGTTTACCAGGTCTTTGAGTTCAGCTCCAGGTTCAACAAACACCTGAATGGAAGTTATTCTTTCAGTTCCATCCTCATAGACCTATCAGAAGTCATCTGTATACCAATCAGCACTTGCTGTGTAACCACCCCAAACCTAGTCACTGTCAACAACAACCATTACAGTGGTACCTCGGTTTTCAAACGTAATCCACGAGTTCTGAAGCGTTTGAAAACAGCCGACAGCTAGGCCTCAGGATCTTGCACTCAGCGGAAGCCGTGTGACATGTTCGACTTCTGAGTCATGTTCGAAAACCGAAGCATTTACTGCGGGTTTACGGCGTTCATAAACCAAAATGTTTGTCAATGAAGATGTTTGAAAACCAAGGTACCACTGTATTTAGTTTATAATTCTGCGGTTGGTGATTTGGGCTGAGTTCAGCTGGGCAGTTCTTTTGGTCTTGGCTGGGCTCCTTCGTACACCCACTGAGAGCTGGATGGCTCTGTTTCTAGGCAGTGGTTGGCTGTCAGCTGGAACATCTCAGCTTTCCTCCCTGTGGTCTTTTACCCTCCAGTAGATGAGCCCAGGCTAGTGTCATGGGAAGGACAGGGGCCCAGGAGACAGAGCGGAAGCTCACTGGGCCTCTTGAGATCGAAGCTCGGGACTAGCATACTGTCACTTCCGCTGCATTCTCCTGGCCAAAACAAGTCACAAAACCAGACCAAATTCAGAGCTGGAGGACAGTAGAAATTATGGGACTAAGGGTGTGTGGCTATAGGAAGGCCATTAATTGAGGTCATCCTGACAACCAGTACTGACGCCTCGTTTTTAAGATTTCTCATCATAGAATGGATGTTCCATAAGAGTAGTGATCTTCTTTACCCTTGTGTCCTAGTACGTCGAATAGATGTGACACATAATAGGTGCTCAATAAATATTTGTTGAGCAAATGGCTGTATTATAATTTAAGAAGGGGCGGTCTGGTCATTTCCCTGACTTTTTAGGCAAGGATCTTGAGATTCAGAGGTCATACAGCAGGTCAGTTGGTCCTGACAGAAGGCTGAACCCTCGGTGTTTTGCCTCTAGATTTTATCTGTTGTATAGATGAGGCCTGTGTTCAGTGTGAGGACTCTGTCCCTCCTTTCTGTGTGATCTTAAACAAGTGGATTGACCTCTCTGAGCTTTAGTTTCCCATCTCTAACATGGAGCTGTTGTGTGCTATAGGATTGTCTTTCCCAGGCACAGAGCAAGCACTCAGATATTGCTTCGTATCTTGTCATTCTTTTCTGCCTGAACCCTCTGTTGGATGCTCTCCCTGTCCTTTTTCCCTGTGGCCCAGGTGGTGTGTGACAATCACGGCTCCCGAGGCTTTGGCTTTGTCCATTTTGAGACCCACGAGGCCGCACAGCAGGCCATCAGCACCATGAACGGGATGCTGCTCAACAACCGTAAAGTGTGAGTGTTGTGGTGTGGGGGTGGGGCCGAGGCTGAAGGGACAGAATCATGGCATCACCAACTGGGAACTGATGCTACCCACCACCGTCTGACGGGCACCAGGCACTGAGCAGCTGCCAGTCTTCTTCCTGACAGCACGGCCTCGGAGGAGTGGCTCAATCTCTCAGGGACTCCCTTTCTTCAAGTAAAAATGGGGCTGTTCCTATGCATTTGAGGATGGTTCTGAGTAATAAGTGATGATTCTGAAATTCTAGCAGGAACAGCTAATGGCCAAATCACCAGTGATTTCATGTCTTCCAGCCTGCTCGGCACGGCTAGGAATTTTTTTTCTTAAGCCTTTGTGTTGTTTCCTGGGATTTTTGGATGGGGAGGAAAATATACTTAGCCAGCCATCTTCATACATTTAAGTTTGGCATCATCCCCACTTCACAGATGGGAAAATTGAGACACAGGTGCTGGAGAGAATCTGCTCTGACAGTTTCCCTTGCCCGGTTTTGCTTCTGCCCATCAGATGGCCCATACCCATGCTCCATGTGGAGTGAGGCTTTGGGCTGGGAGATGCAGTGGGAGTCATTCTATCCAAGGTTTCTCAGGGGAGGTTCCTGTCAATGAAATTGAACCTTTGCAGGCTTTTCCCAATTCTCAGAAGGATGCTATCTTTGTTACCTGACATTTGTCCAAGTTTACCTTTGCCACTCAGTTTTCTTCCATTTTTAGGGCCAGCTAAACGTGCTATAGATACCCTCCAGTTTTCTTGTGCTTAGTTTTGTTTTGTTAATTGAGGATACTTTCCTAGATGTGTTGACATGACCTTGGAAATTACAATTTTTAAAATTAATATTGTATTAATTTAGTCCCTCCCCACCTAGCAACGCTGGCATGGATCGTGTCTGGTTCTCTCACCACTGCTTCCCCAAGGAACCCAGTAGTGTTAAATGAATAACCAAATCCTTGTGATGTGAGTTTGATCCCCAGTTTTAGAGGAATGAACAGTGAGGCTCAGAGAGATTAAGTAACTTGCCCTGGGTCCCACAGCTAGGCAACTGCAGAGCGAGGGTTCAAGTGTGACTCCCAAGTTCATGCTCTTGAGACTCCTGTGCACTCAGCTGCCTGGTGTCTGGTAGGAGTTCCCTGTGCCTTTGCCGCACGAATGCCGTCGTCTTAACTTGATGCTAGAACATCGAATCTTAGCTGTGGGAGGTGGTCAGGCCTTGGATGTATTCCATTTAAGAAGTATTGCTCTGCCCAGTCTCCCGATGAGGGATACAGAGGCCTGGAGACCAGCAGCCGTTGACCCCAATGACCCAGGGTTACTGGACGGGCTGGGGTTGGGATGGGGATGGCTGATGGCTGGCAGCTGCCTACCCTGTCGGTGTGTCCACAGCTTCGTCGGCCACTTCAAGTCCCGACAGGAGCGGGAGGCCGAGCTGGGGGCTCGGGCCATGGAGTTCACCAACATCTATGTGAAGAACTTCCAAGTGGATGTGGACGAGCAGGGCCTGCAGGAACTCTTCTCTCAGTTTGGTGGGCGTGTTTCCCAAGGGAGTTGGGGGTCACTTGCTCTTCTACTTCCCGGTCGTGCTGGCCGGGAGGAGGGGCCCTCCTCGGACTTCCTGAAGACTTGTGGGAAGGGAGGGGACCGTCTTGGGGGATTCCCAAACTCCCCTTTGAGCCAGGTCGGTCCTTCCCAGGGAAGATGCTGAGTGTGAAGGTGATGAGGGATGACAGCGGCAACTCCCGGGGCTTTGGCTTTGTCAACTTTGAGAAGCATGAGGAAGCCCAGAAGGTAGGAGCCTTCCCATGGCCCTGTTTCATGGAGAAGGTACTGAGCCCGGACTAGGAAGAAGGGAGACAAGGAGCAGAGGGCTCCAGGTGCCGGCGGAGGGAAGGGGAGCCCCTCCCCAGCCTTGGCCCACACAGGCCAGGGCCCTTCCTGCCTGTACTGTAGGCAGAATGCTTCAGGCTCCTTCCAAGCCCTGAGGCTGGCCTCTTTGCATAGATTCTTGCCCCATGGGAGGGAGAAGGGGCCTCCCAGACAGCCACTAGGCTCTTCTTGAATTGATGGTAGGATTGAGACCAGGGAGGGAAAGTGCTATGTTGTTTCTTCCTTCCGGGCTTTTGCAAATGCTGTTTTTCTCAAAACGCTTCCCTTTCCCTACTCTTTAGACCAGTGTTGTCCAATAGAAATGTAACGAGAGCCACAGGTGTGATTTAAAATTTTCCAGTAACCACATTAAAAAGGGTAAAAAAAAGCAATGGAAATGAATGTTAATAATATATTCAACGTAACGTATTCAATTTACAGTCACTTCCATGTGTGGTTCAATATAAAAATTGAGATTTTTACATTCCCTCTTTTTGTTCTTAATTCTTTGAAATCTGGTACTGACAGCACAATTCAGACTAGCCATATTTCAATTGCTCAATACATGTGGTGAGTAACGACCATGTTGGACAGTGTGCCTTTAGACTCTTCAGTGCCGGGCCTTTGGGTCTCAGCTTATACTAGACCTCCTTCAGGAAGCCACCTCTTCCTGTCTTCACTTGCTTCGGACGAGGTGCCCCTTCTGCCTCTCTCCGTCATCAGCGCAGATCTCCGTGGGTAGAACTGAGGGTAGAGGCTGGGTCCCATTTCACATTAAGTCTCTAGTATTGTACCTGCCTTTAGGTACCAACTACATGTTTGCTAAACAAGTGACTAGCACAAGATCACACAGGTAGCGACCAAGCTGGAATAATAATGTCATATTTGGTCTTCCACCGTAAAGCTCTTTCCATGGCTGCTGCCCCATTGAGACCGCCGAATATGGAAGAGCCCTGCTCAGGGGGGATTCTGGTCGGAGGCCTGGACCCTGGTGCCATCTTCACAGCAGCTACTTCTCACTGAACAGTTTCACCCTGGGCCATGGGCCAGGGACTGTGCTGAGGGGTTGTGCATACATTCTCATCTACCCCCAGCAGTGTGAGCTCCACGGCTGTTACTAGCTTGCACGGGTTGTAGCTAGTCGGCGAGATCCCTGGGATTAGAACCAGCTCTTTCTGACTCTGAAGTTTTGTTCTTAAATATACAGCTCCTTCAAAAGGTAACTTCTTGTGTGTCCTAGGACAAGTGCTACCCTCTCTCTAGGCTTTGGTGTCCCCAACTGTGAAATAACCAGTTGGAGTAGATGGGTGAAGCTTCAGGGGTCCATTAACTCCAAGGTCTTAGAGATTTTGGTGATGACCTTTAACTGATATAGAACAGGCAGTTCCTGAGTCCCTGAGTATATTTTTATATATTTACATATATTTGCATATTTAGGTAGGGAAGCAAAAGTCCTCATTATGTGGAAGTATTTACTAATGAACTGACTAAAGTCAGTTCCCTTCAAATGTTTCTCCTCGCTAACACCATTGTCTAATCCTAACCATTGAATCGATACACACAAGTCTGCCTTTGCTGATTTTTGTGGATAAGTCAATGCCAATTCAGTTCAGCATAAATGGATTGTAGAGAGAAGTTACACATCTTGTAGAAGATGTAGGATTTCGTGCAATCAAAGCCACTGACAATTTACAGTCCGGCAGGCTTAGACCAGTTAACTGAAAAGAAAAATCAATGGTTAAGATGCAAATTTTTCTAAAACTAAAGCCCTTAATAGTTAACAAAAGGGTTCTTTGTGCTGTGAAATTCAACATGAAGGGAAGGATCTGGGTTATGCTGTTATGCCGTTTTGAAAGAATTATGCCTGCTGCTTTGTTCAAATAATCAGTGTGTAGTTAATTGGAACCTAATTGTTAAATATGGGAAACTGCAAATTTCCATTTCACTTTTTAAAGTAGAGACAAAATCAGTTTTTAAATTGTTTACTCTGAAATTTTGTCCCAAGTTTTTAAAAAGTGGATTCACTTTAAGTGGCCTTTATCATGGTACTAATTATCCTCAGCTAATGCGTCCGGCTGGGCTGGCAGGTGGCCTCCTCTAGGCCTAGGAGGTAGGACTGGAGGTCAAGGCTAAGGCCGGCCAGGGCCTCACGGGCTGGTCACCACGCGCTCTCTCTCCCTCGCCTGCACAGGCTGTGATGGACATGAACGGGAAGGAGGTGAGCGGACGGCTGCTCTATGTGGGCCGGGCCCAGAAGCGGGGGGAGCGGCAGAATGAGCTGAAGCGCAGGTTCGAGCAGATGAAGATGAAGCAGGACCGGCTGAACCGTTACCAGGTAAGGGGCAGCCTTCTGGTGGCAGCTGCTTCTGTGCATGGAGGGCCCTGGATGTGACTCCTTCCTCTAGCAGTCCCATTTCTGGCAACCTGGCATTAGGGATTGTGGGGGCTCGAGCTTCCAGGTGATGGGCATGCTGAGTGATTGGTGGAGTGCATGGGTGCTGTGGAGACTGGGAACTGGAAGCTTGGGGGCCAGGGCTTCCATTGCCTACATCGGCCCCTCCCCAGCCCCCAAGGCAATGTGGAGTTTGGAAAGGAAGGCACGGCTAGCAGTATCCTTTCCTTCTAGGGTGTGAACCTGTATGTAAAGAACCTGGATGATTCCATTGATGAAGAGAAACTAAGGAAAGAGTTCTCTCCCTATGGAGTGATCACCAGTGCCAAGGTGAGAACCGGGGTACTACAGGGGATAGCCTCTGCTCCCATCCTCTCACTGCCCACATACCCCTCCCTGCCCCATGGCTTGCAGGGAGTTGGTCCTGGGCTACTCTCTTTCTTTTGGAGTTTGTGGAGGCTAGGTTGGACCACATTGGAGCTTGTTGTCCATCTGCATCTTTGCCTGGGCTGGAGGGGAAGAGGGTAGACATTCAGTCCCTGTCACACCGCTGGATTTATTGGGGCTCACTGTAACCTTGGTTCATTCAATAAGCATTTATTGAGTGCCTACTGTATGCCAGATTCCAGAAATTCATGTCTCACAATTTCCATTGACTTTTGTTGTCTGACCTTGGCCAATGACATAACCCTTTCTGGGCCTCAGTTTCCCCATATGAAAAATGAGAGGGTCGGGCTGCATCATTCTTCCTGTGTTTTTCCCCGTTGACTGAGCACCTACCTTGGGCACAGCCCTCCTAGCACCTGAGATGTGATGATTGACTGTTCTACTCAGTTGCTCTGTGACCTTGAGCGGATGTTCTCTGAGCCTCGTATATAAGATGAGGGTGTTGGGCTCACTGGATGGTTCTCAACCCTGACTTCACTTTAAAATCCCCTAGGGAGCTCTTAAAAACACCCAAATCAGACAAACTGAATGTAGGTCTCTGAGGGTATTTTTTAAAGCTCCCCCAGAGGATTTTAAGATGACCCAGTGTTCTTTCCATAGTTAAGCACCTGTTGTTTCACCAGGCCCTGTGGGAAGCATACCGGAACAAGTCAGATGTGGTCCTAGCCCTTGAGTAGCTTATGGTCTAATGGGGAAGTCAGATGCATCGCTAACTCAAATCTATTTTAAGGCATGTGTGGGGCAGGGAGGGAGTAAGTACTAGAGGCAGAGCTGTGGTAACTCGGTGGAACAGGAAGGAGGCCTTCCTGTAAGAAGTGGCAGTGAGCACTATTTGACTTGGCTGTGAAGAGACATGGAGCAGCAGGAGGGATTGAGGAACTTTCCAAAGAGATTGGTGTGGGTGATGGACTGGTGACCTGCACATGGTAGATGCTGGTTGTGTTCTTTGGAAATGGCCTAGAAATTCTTTTGCCTGTTGACTCCAACTTTAAATGTCTTTCAGGGAGCCTGGTGTCTGGGGAAGAGGTTCTAACAACTTTTTGAGTCGAGCTTTTAAAAAATGTGACAGAAAGCCTGTGGGGCATGTAAATTAAGCACCAGTAAACTTTATTAAGCGTCATAAAAAGGCTATGGGCCCTCTTTCCCGGCTAATGCATACTTGGTGTAGTATTGTGGTTGAAAGATGGGATTTCAGAGTGAATCAGAACTACGTCTAAATCCCAGTCCTGCCTCTAACTAGCTATAGTACCTGAGGGAAGTGGCTTTGCCTTGTGGACCCCGTTTGCCCATCTGTAAAATGGGAGTAACCTTCCCTACTTCTAAAGGTGTCCTGAGAACTAAAGAGCCTGCGTGTAGAGCACCTGCCCACAATAAGCAGTGAAGTCATGATCTAATAATTTACACACATTGCACATAATTTCAGGAGATTCACCAGCCTCCTTGAGGGCTGCTTGAATGAATGGAATTGTAAAAACCTGGATGGCTTAGGCTTGAGGCACACCTATCTTGTTAATTGATTTTATATAAGTTTATATATTTACATAATTTAATATATTATCTCTTAGTATATGAAAGTGATTATGAAAATTAAATGATATATAATGTATGTAAAGTGCTTACAAGTTCATAGCAAGCTCTGTGTGTCACTTGTACTAATTTTATTTTTTTACTACCTAATGTCAGTTCTTAAGACAATATTGTGCCAAGACAATTTGGCTACCTGACGAAGCCCATGGACTCCTTCTGAGAGTATTTTTAAATGCATAAAGGAACATTCATGGGATTACAAAAAATTATAATGAAATAATTATCACAATGCTAAGGTGACAGCAGTATGTGCAGTAAACTATAAGATCTAGTGAAGTAGCAATTAGCATACATGATATTTTGAGATCAATAATTAATGTGATATGAAAATATTTTATTTCTCTTCCTGAGAAAGGCACAAGCATGGCTAATACTATGATATTTATTGTTGCCCGTATTCAAAATAGAAGGAAATGTTAATGTGAAAATACAGATGCCATTTTTCCCCATCCAAGTTCACAGACCCCCTGAACTCTACCCATGGACATCCCTGCAGATCTGTGAACTCTCAGGTCAGGGCCCCTATCCTAGTGGGCAGCAAAGTGCTGTTGGACAATCTCTGATGTAGAGCATGCACTCTAATAGGGTAGTTTTAAAGGTTATCTCCGCTCGTGGAGTGGCGGAGCCAGGCCAATGTCTTGACCCTAAAAAATGGTTAAGAACCTTAAATGTAATATGGATTGGATCCTGGAAAAAGAATATTACCGTGTTTCCCCGAAAATAAGACCTAGCCGGACAATCAGCTCTAATGCATCTTTTGGAGCAAAACTTAATATAGGACCCGGTCTTATTTTACTATAAGACTGGGTTTAGTATAATATAATATAAGACTGAATCTTATATTAATGTTAGCTCCAAAAGACACATTAGAGCTAATGGTCCGGTTAGGTCTTATTTTCAGGGAAACATAGTAGTAGCAAAACTAGTGAAATCCAAGTGCAATGTACAGTTTAGTTAATAGCATTGTAGTTAATAGGAGCTAATAGTTAATAATATTGTCCCAACGTTCCTATTGTGGTTTTGACAAATGTCCCATGTTAACATTACGGCAAGCTGGGTGAAAGATACATAGCAGTGCTGTGATACTTTTTCAACTTTTCCATAAATCTAAAGCCACCCTTCAATAAAAAGGTTTTGTAATAAAAAGTCTAAGAGCCTCTTCCCCAGACTCCTAAAGAACTTGGCTTAGAGCCTTGCAGGGGCAATGGGGGATAACCAGAATAGTGCGTTGGGTTGGAGTTCTGGCTGATACAAGATCCCCCGACTAGGTAACCCTGGACAAGTCACTCGTTTTTTTAATAAGAAAGACTTTTACTTTTTCTAAAAAGAAAATTAACAGAATAAAGCACCAAAACTAGAAATTCAAATTATTTTCATATTCCATACAAATCTAACTCTTTATTGGAGTCTCTAGGAAATATAGTTTAGAACCTCTTTTTATGTCCCTAATTCACAATGAACTGGAGAATTGTATGAGGAGTTTAATAAAACCCAAGGAGTCGTGGAATGCAGACTGTGTGTTTTTTATCATGGTGCCCTCCACTGAAATGTTTATGATCGTGGTCCTGGCCCAAGAACCTTCCTGTTCTTAGAATTACTAATCCTGGACTACCATCTCACTTCATGGTAGCCCCTCTGAGGAAGGGACATCCGTTTAATTAATTGAAGCCAGCTTTCCATCACAGCTGAAGAAAATCTTTTCCAGAAGGAACTTGAGAGAGAAAAATATATTCTGAAATGCATCTGGTCTCCCTAACTCTGGGGAACGGTCTATGCAACGTGAGCCGTTCTCAGTCAGCAAGTGGACTGATCTTGAAACAAGTCACTCTTGCACCCCACTTTCTTCACCTGTAAAGTGGGTGTCGCAGTTGAAGTGAGGAGTGTCAAGTATCTGGCATGCGGTGGGCCTCAGTAAATGTGGGGGTGACAGGACACCCGCGAGGAAAACCTCGGCCGGATTGTCCTGGGCCTGCTCAGGGCCGGGCTGGGTCCCGGGGAGGAGGGGAGTACGGCCCCAGGGGTCTTCCTTCCCCACCCCCAGCAGCCCTTGTCTTGTCTTGCTTTTAGGTGATGACAGAGGGTGGCCACAGCAAAGGGTTTGGCTTTGTGTGTTTTTCCTCTCCAGAAGAGGCGACGAAGGCCGTGACAGAGATGAACGGGCGCATCGTCGGCACCAAGCCGCTGTACGTGGCGCTGGCCCAGCGCAAAGAAGAGCGGAAGGCCATCTTGACCAACCAGTACATGCAGCGCCTCTCCACCGTGCGGGCCCTGCGCGGCCCGCTCCTGGGCTGCTGGAAGGAGCCCGCCAGCTACTTCCTGCCCGCCGTGCCCCAGGTGAGGGCTTGCCAGCAACCCCCGCCACACTCTGTCCCTGAAAGCCTGCTGGAGCAGCAAGATAGAGCTTCAGGCAGACGTAGGTTTCCAACCTGCTTCTGCTGGAACCGCAGGTGGTTTTAACCCCGTCTCTGACCGGGCTAATAGTGTCGCTGTCCATGAGCGCTTCCCGACCTGAGAGATTTGTGAGTGTTATGCTGAAAACGATTCTCTGTGGTCAGATAAGTTTCGGAAATACTACAATAAACCAAAGCCGCCTAGGTTTCTCTCCCATATACGTTGTTCTACCCTACTATGGCAGTATGCATTCTGACTTGCCCAAACTGGCAGTATGTAGCGTTCCCCCAAGTTAAATAGATTTGGGGGGGTGTTTGCTCACCTCTCTCCTGGGGGTTAATGTGCTGAGCGGCATGGTTGGAAAAAGGAGCTCGTGTGCCCTAGAGGAAGAAGAAAGATGTCAGCCGTTAAAAAGGCTGCTAGGATAGGAAAATTCCTGCTCTTTTCAAAAGTTGTCTAAGCCGGCACAAGTTACAGGAAGATGTGTCACCATGTTATTCAGGTCACTGGGCTAGTAGCTCGGATAATAAGGGGCAAGCATTGAACCTGAGGTCTTGTCCTGAAGGGTTCAGGGCTAATGGACATCCTGACATGGAAGACAGGCCTTCATCCCAGCTTTGTGGGTCTTTGCTAACCAATCCCCTAGAAGGGCCAGTGCAGTTCCTGCAGGGGTGTCCTTGAAGACATGCAACTTTTTACTTCCCCTGCTGTAACCCCCACTCTGGGTCTTCTCCCTCACAGCCTCCAGCCCAGGCTGCGTACTACGGCTCTGGCCCACCTGTGCAGCCTGCGCCCAGGTGGACGGCCCAACCACCTAGATCCTTGTGTGAGTGACCCAGCCCCTTCCACCCCCAGTCTGACCAATGAGTGTGGGCCCCGTGGGGCAGCATGTAGCGTAGTGGTTAAAGAACATGAGCTTTGGGGTCAAACCTGACTCTGTCACTTCCCAAGGTGTTAATTAGGGTAGGTCACTTCACCTCTCTGAACCTCAGTGTCCTCTTCTGAATGGGGGCCTGAATGAGATCTGTAAAGCAGCAAGCACAGTGCTGAGCCCGTAAAAGACTCACAGTGTAGCCATTATCTGCAGTTAGTGCCAAAGGTTTGTCTGATTTGTGACTGAAAATTCTTGTAAAGCTGAGAAAATGAAACCGCTTCGGCTGTATTACTGGTGAATGGCCCTTCTCTAAGAGTGACGTTCACCTGACTTGCAACTGTCTGGGGGCACGAAAGTGTGCAGTTATGGTGCCTGTGCCTCTTGGGGCTCTGGGGAGCCGTGAGTTGGTTTGTAATAGCAGATTTCCACGTGCCCCCCCCTCCCTGGAGTTCTGGGTCTGCCTGGCTAGGTGAAGTCACTCATCTCTCGGCTATCAATGTTCTGGTTCCCTTCCCATCCCCTCCCTCATCCTGGACCCTTCAGGGTGCGCTGTGGCACTCTGATTATCATACTCCCTGCCCTGTTCCTGCCAACTTTTCTCTCTCCATGTGCTCTGTGCTACAAGCCGCCTACCCTCCAGCTGCCTCAATGGCCCAGCCACCGGCCATGTCTCGGCACCCCCTGTCCCATGTCAGCAGTGTCCGACAGGTCTCCACCCAGGTGTCACACCAGGTGCCTCACGCTCCAAGAGTTGGTGAGTTTGGGCAGGGCCAGGAGGAATGGGGGCAGGGCTTGCTGCTGGGTTGGGCTAGCGGGGAGTCAGAGCCGGCCTCCCCAGCGATAAGCTTGCCACTCCCCCTCTTGGAGAGCACAGCTGGTTTCAGAGGCCGTGTGGGCTCAAGTCAGCTTGTGGCCTTGCTAAGTACTGTATCGGATCGCGTCATCTTTAAAATAGGAATGAAAACAGCATTTCCGTTTTGTTGTGTGGGGGAATGAGGTCATACCTGCCAGGGCTTAGCACCGGGTCTGCACTGAGCAGGTTCAAAGCAGCAACTGTGAACAAGAGCGTAGGTTTGGACTGTGGGCAAGCATGTCTGTTTCTTCATTCAGCAAATGTTTGCACATCTATGTGCTGGCACCATACTCAGTGCTGGGGTTTCTGCATAACCGCTTGTCTTTAAGCTTTATGGCTTTAGGTTGCTGCTAGGCCCTAACGTGCCGACTTATTTCTTACAGCCAACATTGGTACCCAGACCTCCAGACCTGGTGGGGCGGGATGCTGTACGCCAGGCAAGCCTCTCCTGACACACAGATATCCCTCGGCAATGCCTAGTCCCCATGGGGTAAGGCTGGACCAGCTGCCATCTTAGTCTGGGCTCCAGAAGGCCTGGCTAAGGCATTAGCGCTCTCTGGGCCTTAGTTTTCTCTTCTTGGCTTGTAAAGTTTCGTTTATGAACGTGTACAATCAACATGTTTTTCCCCTTTACTAATAGAAGGGGGGAAAGGGCCAGTGTCGTGTTCTTTATGAACCATGATTTGCTTTGCTTGGGTTATTAACACGATTAATCTGGATCTCCTGTCTACGTGTTGAGCAGCAAGGACGCCGTTCATCTGCAAAACAGAACCGAAAATATCTACTGCGATTAAATTTAAAGGCTGTATGACCTCCCTGCCCTGCCCAAAAGTCTCCATCTCAGCATTTTCATCTCCTGTGTAGAATTTCAGTGTGTGTACTTCCAACTATTTCTTGCAAAATGAACAAGAGTCGTCTTTGAACAGCAAAATGCTTTTAAAATTACCAAGATGTGAAAGGGTCAGAAGTATGCTGGGGATGAGGCCATAAAAGATACTTGAGCAGAAGTGCTTTATTTGGCACAAAATGATTAGGAAGGTGTGGCTTCGTTTGGCTGCACGCATTGGGGGCCTTTAGATTCCGAGTGCTATGGGGAACATCTCTCTTCTAGTGTAACTTTGTCGTCTAGTCCACCATGCCGTGCCCTTGTTAGGGACTGTCCCACCCGATCATCCATACCTTGCCCCCTGCTCCCCTCTTCCAGAGCCTTCCTGGAGGCCTAAGCTCACCTGACAGGGTTAAGTGTTTCAAGGCCTTGACCATCCGTGGCGGTTAAGGGATGTGTCCCTGGCATCATGTGCAGGTCCAGGAGTCTGCTGTGTGCGTCCCCGGACAGGAGCCCCTGACCGCGTCCATGCTGGCTGCAGCACCATTGCATGAGCAAAAGCAGATGATTGGTGAGTGGCCGGTTCCCCTACTCTGGAGCAGGAGGAGGCGGGCTGAGAGCTGGCTAGCCTGGTGGGAAACACCGAGTGGAGGTCAGATGTCAGGACAAGGTCCAGCTCTGCCACTGACCAAACAGCTGGGTGACCTCGCCCAAGTTGTCTCTGCATTCTAGGCCCCGTTCTTTCATCTTGAAATGAAACCAGGTGTTCCCACGGTTTCTTCAGCTCCGCTGTTCTGACTTGGAGTTAGGCTGGGAGAGACCCCAGAGGTGGGGATATCAGGGGCTAGAGTGAGAGTGTGAAGGGTATAGTGTTGAGTTTCTGTTGGGACGTGGCCTGTAGGGTGGCTGTTGCAGTTCTCACACCTCCCCTGAATGGGAAGAAGCTGTCACCACATTTCATCAGCTTCCCAGTAGAGCCCACTGGAGGTGGGAAATGTGCGTCGGGAAAACAAATGTTGCCCACTGGACCCTGAATTCCAGTTCCTCTCCATCCCCAATGTCTGACAGGCCCTGCTTAAGGGTGCCACCAACTTGAATGAATGAACAAGCTTGCTAGTGGTTGGCAGGTTCTTTTCTTCGTGGCCACTGAGGTCTCCTGACCCTTCTCTGTAGGCCCCCATTGCTACCAACCCATTGTTTCCTCAGCTCGCTTGGGGTTTTGCCACATTACTACTTACCCCTCAAAGAAAAATTATCAGTGGGCTTAATAGAGGCAGGAGGTTCTGTTAACAGTTCCTGCAAACACCTTTGCTTTCATCGTGGGAAGACATGTCCCGCTCCCACTTAAGACACCCCAGCACCCCATCCTGGCTAGACCCTCCACACATTGCTGAGATGGGCTGGCCCCCAACATTAGGCCTATCACTAGCAGTACCTGATGGTGGAAGGTGAATTTTTCTGATGTATTGGCTCCCCAAAAAGTCAAGTCCAGCATTATCATAGCCTGTCTAGAATTTCTGTGCGTATCCTTGGAATTGTTTCTTGCCAAATGAACAAGAGGAGTCTTTTAAACAGCACCCACCTTCGTCAGCCCCGGTGCAGACTCCTTCCCGGGTAGTATCAAATTTGATTCTGCAGACTGGCCTCCAGAGCAGCGTTTACTATTACTATGCCCACGTCACGGTCGGGGAAAGAGGCTCCTGGTAAGATTAAGTAACACAGCCTGGGAGGAGCAGTTCTGGGAAGCCACCCAGATGTGTCACTGCTCCGTTCCACAGCAGCACCCCGGGATGCTGGGGCATCAGCCAGGTGTGTGCGTAAGCCATCAGAGGCTGTTCCATACAGGTGAGCGTCTCTATCCCCTTATCCATGACGTCCACACCCAGCTGGCTGGCAAGATCACGGGCATGCTGCTGGAGATCGACAACTCGGAGCTGCTGCTCATGCTGGAGTCCCCAGAATCCCTCAATGCCAAGGTGGGCTGGAGCCTGGGTGGCCGGACGAGGGCTAAGCACAAAGGTGCCTCCTGTGTGAGCCAGCAGGCTGCCGCTTGGACCAAGTTTATCTTCTTAATCCCAGCTGGTACCTGGGGAATCTTGGGGTGGGACAGAGTGATGCTCTGTAGCTCCCTGGGCGAGGTTTCGGCACAAGGAGCTGTGTTCTGATTCAGTACCAGGTTTTCCCAGCGGGCCAGCACTGTACATCTGTCTTGAGAAGGTGACCGTGGGTTTCTGTCAGGGGCGCTTACGAGCAGCAGTCGGATGAGGGCTCTGTGGAGACGCTGTGGAGGGCGAGTTCTTGTATCTGCTGTGCCGAGGCAGGTCGGGGCTCTCCGGGAACCCTGCTGGGGCAGCTGCCTAAGCCCCTCCCACCGTGTCCCACAGGTAGAAGAGGCTTTGGTGGTGTTGCAGGCTCACCAGGTCACGGAGCAGACGACAGTGAACGTTCCTGAAGCCAGGTGGGTGGATGGGGGTGGGAGGAAGGATGACAGAAGTAGCTGAGCCCAGGAGCTGTAAAGAACTGGGCCGGGACTGGCATCCAATCAGGGAGAACGACGCTGTGTCACTGGCTTTCTCTGAGGCCCCAAGGATGAGTTGGGGGGAAGCTGTGTGGCTGGGATGGGTGTAGACTATCGTCCAAAGTGAAGGCGGCGCTCCCCTGCCCGCTGCCCTGCCGGGCCTCACTCACGACCGGGTGGGCTTCCCTTGGGCACCGCCTGCCTCAAAGCCTGGCGTGGTCTAGTCTCCCTTCTTAGTTGAAGACCAGGAGTCTGCCATACTTCAGAAACATTCATTTTTACCCTTGCAGCCCCAGAAAATGGACTCCTCACTCCCTTGGCTGATGAGAACTGGCGTGTCCTGCGCTTGGCTCTGAGGCCCTGTGAACCGTAACTTACTTCCCGGTCAGGCTGTACCTGTACCAGAGCTCTGTCTGTAGAATGAAGGCTGGCCAGCCAGCCAGCCGTTACCTCTTGCTTTGTGCATTAAAAGTGCTGCAAACTCGGGCTTGTCTCTCAGGAGGCCTTCTTGTGTGAGGGAAGTGGGACTGGGTTGGGGCTTTGGCTGCAGGGAACAGAAACCCAAACCAGCGCTGAAGTTCGTAGAGGGCGGGGACCCAGCAGGGCTGTGATAGCCCCCGAGGAGCAGCCACCCCCCCACCCAGATAAACTAAAGCCATAGATGTCTGGCTTGAGCACCCTGCAGTGCAGGTAGACGCCCCAAAACCAGCAGCGTGCTAGGCTGGCTGGCTGAGGTTGTGTGACGTAATGAAAGAACCCTCGTAGAAACACTTTCGGTACCTTCCTGGGTCGAGTCTCCTCCCCTCCAGGGAGGGAGAAGCCTCTTCAAGTTGTGCCAGACTCACTTTCTGTTTCTGTTAGTAAATCAAGATACTTGCCTTTTAGACCTCGAGAGGAGAAAAGGGCGTGAGTTGTGACTGGATGTCACCACTAAACCCGCCTTAAGTCAGGTGAGAGCCACGCCTGCTTAACGGGGCAAATGGAAGGCACAGCTCCCCGCTTTGAAATGGTCCCGTCCACACCCACGGAGCTTGTCTGGGGCCCCTCACACCCGCTTCCGCTCAGGGGCCTGATTGCTCAGCAGAGACGACTCCTCCAGAGCTCGGAAGCTGCCGGCTAACAGCTGACTGCTGCTCAGCCCTGTATGTGACGGGGAGAAGGGGTGGAGAAAACCCCGACTGCCGTGCTTTATGGAGTCATCACACTTCTACTCCACTGAGGGGAAACTAACTGAACTGGGAGGCGGCCCTGAGTGTGGCTGATCCTGAAGCACTCCGTGTTTTGGGAACTGGAGTGGCACTTTCCCGTCCCTGTGCTCACCCTGTGCTCCCAGCTAAACTCCCACGTTAGGACTCAGTTCAAGCTTCACTTCCTCAGGGACCCCTTTCCCTCCACGGGGTCGCATCTTCCCGGGTAGGCAGGGAAAGCACTGTGTGACTTGAAACACGTAAGCCAGTGGCAGTTTCACACCTGTTCCTGGATGAGCTGATTAACGTCTTGCGATCCCCCTGGACTGGCAGCCCTCTGAGCAGGGACCGTGTCTGTTCATTCACTGTTTCCCTCGTGCTACACATGGGGCCTGGCCCAAGCAGACATGTTGGTAAATTTGTTTGGTCAATAGATGAATGCTCAATAAGCGGTAGCCTTTGTTGCTGCAAAATTCCAAATACAAAGCTGAAAAAGCATCAAGTACAACAGATATTTATACAGAAGAAAGACGTTTAATACAATCACTTAAACAGCTCAACAAAATCGGAATCAGTTCGGTTCAAATTAACTTCGTATAACAATGAGCCAAGAAGTCCGGAGGGGACCACTGTCGGGGCCGAAAGACAAGCCCCTGCCCAGAATGAAGGAGACTCCAAGGAGACCTCGCCTACCCCACCCACCTTCAGGACAAGCGGCCACACCTCTGGGCTCTCGAAACAGCTTAGGCACCTAAGCCCAAGGGTCAGGGTTCTGCACCCTCACCCAAGGGGGGCCTGGCCAAAAGGGCTGCAGCTCAGAACACAGGACAATGCCAAGGACAGCACAGGGACGGCAGCCCTGAGAGCCAGCTCAACAGGCTGCTTTGGGTGGCGGTGGGCCACGGTTTTCTAGTCCTGTGGCCCCCCTTTCCCTACTCCCAGCTCACTTTGCAATGAACCAGTGAGGGGTCTGGTGAAGTCTGAGGGGCAGCATGCAGTCTGGAGCATGCGTGGGCAGGAGCAGCCAGCCGAGTGCTCTGCTGACAGGCACTCTGCGATCCGCTAGCCGTCCGAGGCAGGGGCAATGGAGAACAGGGCTTCAGCTCTAGCAGGAAACCTTTCCAGCAAAACAATGTCTGGTTTTTGGCTACACTGAGCTTCATTTGAACAAACACAAGCCTTGTAAGGGGTGGAAGGCCATCATCTCTGAGGGGCAGAGGTGGAGCCTCAGAGCTCAGTCTGGGGCATTCTGGGTGTCAGGAGCAGGCACAGAGGAAGGTCGTCGGACAGAGGTTTCCTGCTGCTCTTTGGGAGTTTTAGTTTAAGTTCTGGTTAACTTCCTGCTGCAACTTCTGTGCAGGACCGTTCCTGGGCTCAATTTGCAGGAGGCTGTTGATGTCTGCAAAGCTGGATTTATAGTCCTAATAGAAGAGAGAAGGGTGTGGGGTGGTGCTGTGAGGTTAGATCAAAGGCGGGGTGGGGACGGCTGCTGAGACGACAGAGGGTTTTCTCACCCCAGCTTGTAGGCCTGCCCTGAGGTACCCTGGGCCCTCGGATGACACCAGAGTGTGGCAGACACCACCTCACCCTGACTATGGTCTAGAAGTGCCACCACAGGCACAAATGTCTGTAGCTTAGTTGACTTTTGGTCGGGATCTTTTTACCTTTAATGCCTTGTAGGCTTGAGCCCGTCTGTAAAATGCCTTCACGTTTTTTCCATCCAGCTTGAGGGCTTCTGTGCAATCCTTCACTGCTTCCTTGTACTGCTTCAGGACCAAATAGCAGAGCGCCCTGACGGGGGAAGACCGTTGCAGAGGTTTGTCACTTCTTAGGGGCCACCCAGGTCCATGAGGTAGTTTGAGGAGTGATCCTAATTTGCCAAATACCTACTGTGCGCACCTGACACCTTTATTGCTCACAACAACCCTACCCCACTTACAGGTGATCACGCTGGCTCAGAGGAGTGACGCAACGTGCTCAAGGGGCACATTGGGGACTCCACCTGGATTCTTATAAAGATGGTTCTTATAAAGATGGAGAAAGCCACAATGGATGGGAAATTCAGTTTTGTGTAAAGTTGTCAGTTTCCTAAATTTGTAAACTCAATGTCACCACAATCAAAAGCCCAACAAGATACCTTTTGGAATTTGTCAAAATGACCCTAAGGTTTAGCTAGAAGAGCCAACCTGGGAAGACAGCCAGGGATGGTCTGATTAAGGACGAGGAAAAAACCCGCCCTGTAAGACACTGTAAAGCAACAGTAATTAAAACCTGCGGCACAGACACATTTGCATGAAAAATAGTATTGAAACAAAACATTGCCCCCACATGTGGTAAATACCCAGGAAAACGGGTTAATAGAGGGCTCCAGCAGCATGAGGTTAGCAAGGCCAGGCGGCCCAGAGGAGTTAGAAGGTGATGCTGCACAAACACGGCACAGGCTGCAGTTCTTTTCCAACTGTTAGCCTGGCAGACGGAGGCACCCTGCTCCAATCAGCCAGGCAAGTGCAGGTCCAAAATGGAAGCCTGACAACTGAGAGCTCTTTTCTACTCATGAGGCAGTAAGCCCTCATGAACTGACATGAGACTAGTCTGTTTTTATACCACCCCACGTGAACGTGAACGTGGGGTTCCCTTCAGTTTCACTGTAGAAATGCTACCAGTTAACTTCTGTAAGCTGCCCAGACCCTAACTGTTACCTGATTCAGTAGATGGACCATATTACCTTACTAAAATCTGAAACACATTTTATCCTAAGAGTTTTAGATAAGGAACAGTGAGCCTGTTATAGATCCAAGATTTCTGATCTAAAAGGTAACATGTGGTAGGGAAGGAGAAACAGATTGATAACATTTTATAAGAAATGTTTGGATCAGATAGGGTCCCTTGCCGAACATTTCAAGCTTCTGACAGTGAAACAAAGATCTCACTGGAGCCAGGTTCCAGCTCTGTCTCCACCATTTAGTGGCTGGGTGAGCTGAGGCAAACCCCTCCCTCCCTGTCAGGGGACCACTGACAGCAGCTCCTGGTGCAGGGCGTCCTATAGCACCACACGTCTAAGCCCTCCGGCCAGGCGATTACTCCATACCCTGGGTTCTGCCCTGTGCTCTCAGACACAGTGCCAGTTTCTAACAAGAGGGTCTTGGACAAGCTATGGGGTGGGAGTGGAAGAAGATGGAGAGGCTACGAGACTTGTGTTGTGGTGTCTGTGTAGCAAGCACAGTGCTTTTACTGACATCGTCTGCTGATTTGGGTGGTTAATGAAAATTCTGGGGAGGAGGGAGGGCTAACAAAGCCCAGGCTCCCCTTTGGCGTCCCTCCGTTTCTGTCCCCTTAAGAGAGCGAATGCCCCTGGCCACACCTGCCTCGCAGTGACCAAAACTGAGTGAGTGTGTGTTCTGAGGTCTACCACTGACTAAACGCTAGGGGTGAAGAGCCCATCACAGCCCAAGAGAAGGCTACGGCACGCAACACCATCGTCCTGAAATCCCCCGGCCAGCAGCTGAGGGGAAGGTACCTGTTGCTGTACGTGGCGGATTCCAGGTTACTAAACGAGAGGCTTTCACTGTACTTCTCAATAGCTTTCTTATGGTTTCCCTTCTTTACAAGCTCATTGCCTTCTTCCTTCAGAACTCTGGCTCTCTCCACATCCTCAGCAGAAGGCACTAGATGCAAATTCAGAAGAATGAAAAACCATGGAGCAGGTGCCGACGAGATCAATGAGGTCTCTTAATAATAGGGAGACCTATTAATGAGGAGTCGTCATAATACACACGTGATAAAAGGCAGCCTGGGTTCCAACCTTGCCACTTAGTAGCTGGAAGATCTGTGTGACCTACCTAGTCCGTTGGACCTCGATTTCCTCACCAATATGATGGGGGCAACACCTACTCTCCACAAGGCTACTGTGAATGAAATCTGAGAGTGCACGAGAAACTATAGAACCCCTTCTGAATTTAAAGCAGGGGAATAAGTAAGTATTTAAATAAATAAGCATCTGTTAAAGACAGGGTGTAGCTCCTGGGCTTTCAGAAAAGGGCAGAAGAGTCTACTATTCCTCCTGGCTGTTTTGGTCTTAGCCTGTGGGTACCATCCTCACCGGACACGTGCGGCCATGCCCCAGCTTTCCAGGAGATGGGAGATGAAATCCAAGCCGACCAACCTGGCCTTCTGCCCCAATTAGCTGTTCCAGCCCCAGCTCCCATATCACCTGCTTTTTTAATTTTTAAAAACATCTTTATAAAATACTAAATATTTATGACAAGGGTAAGGTTTTAGGAGTAAAACTAACACCCTTGACTTCATCCCTCATCTCAAGAAACAACATTTACTGGGGCCCTTGAAGCTCTGTGGGTCCCTCCCCAAATCCATCCACTCCTGGAGGAAACCATTATCCCCACTTCCTTTTGTTTTTGATTGTTTATACCATACTGTCTATAAACCATGTTTACTTTGTTTCTGAACTTCATGTAAAGAAATAAATAGTTCTATGTATTCTTCCATGACCTGTTTTTCTTTTTCCCCCTCAAAATTAGATTCCTGAGATTGATCTGTGTTGATGCATATACCTGTAGTTCATTCAACCGCCTGCTGCCATACAATTGATTTTTCCATTCTCCTACTTGTGCAGACTTACTGCGTTTTGTTTTTTGCCATTACAAATATTCTGCTGTGAGCATTCCTGTACATGTGTGCTTGTGCACACGTGCGTGAGTTTCTCTGCAAGAGCCAGTGGGCTGCAGGGCACACACAGCTTCAGTTTTACCCCAGCTCTGTAACACCGTACTCTGCAGCCGTGCTCACTTCCACTGTTCTGCAGAAACACTCCACGCAATCATTCAACAACACTCTCCACTCTGCCAACAATTCCCATCCCTCTCCTTTCCCATCTGAAGAACTCACCCTTTAAGGCCCAGCTCAACCTGTCACCTCCACTGCCACCTCCTCCGTGAGCCTTTCCCCGACTCCCCCAAGCACACTTACATCTATTCCTATTCTGAACTCCCCGAAAACTATGAAGACTCTAAAGCACTTGTTCTTCCTCCTGTATTTTGAAATGCTGTTTATGTGTCTCAGTCTCTCGTTAAAACAGAGAGCATCCTGAGGGCCAAGACTGCCCGTCCTGTCTGCATCACACTGCTTAGCACAGGGCCTGGAACACAGGGCTCAGTGACTCTGAAGGAATGATGTGAACGCTGGGTGCACTGAAGCCACCTAGTTCATTAGCACCCCACATTTTCACTCCGGGGAAGCGGGGGGTACACTGACCAGGCTCCCACAAACCTATGATCAGATAGGTTTCCTCCTGGGAATGGAAGTAACTCTTGCCCTTGCCTAGCGCATGCAAGGCTGCAGGCCTGACCCTCCCGCACAGCCTGTCCCCTACACCTGGCTTGCTGGGCTGGGACAATTCCCCGAGCATTGTAGAGCCAGCGAGGCCCTGCCTCTGTTTTACCGTCAGGTGGACAATTTCCTGTGTAGGGCCACTTGGCTTTGATCTCCCTTCTCTTATTTCTCTCCTTCCAGGGACTCATACGTGTGCGTGTTCCTGGGGAAGCATCACCCTCTGGCTGTGGGGGTGGGGCAGATGGCTTAGGGCTAAACTAATCACAAAATCTCAGCCCCTGGTCATAGTGACTAGTTCAGGGAATGGTCTGTGACCAAAGAGGCCAGAATAAACTGAGAAAATAAGTGAGCTAGGGATTTGGGGGAAAGAAACCCTCTCAGACAAAAGTTTTTCTCTTCCTGTAGGTCATGAGGTGTGGTACATGCATGAGACCTGGAACTGCTACAGCCATTTTACTGCTAGGAGGAAAAGCTGCCCAAAGACAAAGCTGACACACACCAGAGAAGAGAGCTGAGAGAAGTACAGAGAAGTGGAGTCAGAGCCTGAGAATGTAGTTAGCTGCTGGATCAAACCTTGCCTGAACCTGAACTCTGGACTTTTCAGTGGTATGAGCCAATAAAACTCTTTATTATTTTTACCACAGTGAGTTTTCTATTATTGCAAGCAAAACGTCCAAAACGATACATCCCAAATGCTGCCAGAAAAGAGAAGGGAACCAACACCATGGACCTATGTGCCAGGCTGGGGGTTCACCTGTGTTACTCAGTCCTTACAGTTGTGGGGTAGATTTTCTCACCACCCTCACTGTGGAGTTGAGGAGACAGTCTCTAAGAGGCTAAGTAAGACCTTTTAAAGATATTTTTATAACTCTGCGTAAACTAGGACAAGTTTTACAGGATTACTCTAGAGAGAGTGGCTACAGAGAAACTACCCAACACTGAGTAGGAAGTCACAGCTTACCTTTGCTCTTCGTACTTCTGGTTTCTTTGGATTTGCTTTTAGCTGTCTCCTTGTGGTTTTCTGGAGGCAAGGAATTCCACCTCTTCTGAGCTGAAACAGGTACCAAGGGGATGGAGGGCAGCTTCAGGCGCCACTCAGGCCCAAGTGAGTCCATAAGCGCTCTGGTCATCCTGGAAAGGAAGGCAGGATAGCAGGGACGTTTCCGTCTGGGACAAGATGGTCCTCCTCTTATAAACCAAAAGGAGGTGTATGAGAGCCAGTTATCTTCCTTGGTTTGGACCATCTCTTTATATCCTCCGGACACGCAGCAGGAAAGGAACAGGAGTCGGCCACCCATAAAAGTCTTCTCACATCAGCCATCATCATAGTTCCTCCTGCCTGGCCCTCGCTGGTCACACTATGTTAACTTCAAAGTAATGCTCTGTTGCTTGTGAAGGGTATTTCAACCTTACCTTACCCCCGAAGGACCACACAGTCCCCAAGAAAGGACGATGCTTTATATTAACAGAGCTATCATACAAGGCCATGCAAGCCTCTCACATTTGATTAATGCTGAGAGTTTTCAAAAATGTAAATCTTGCGTCATTCTCAAATTTGAAAATCCTTCAGTGGTTCCCATTTCCCTAGGCTAGCACGGCCCGAGATCTGGTCCCCTCCCACCTCTCCATCTTTATCAGGTGCCACCTTCCCTCCTGATCCTATGTTTAAAGCCTTTGCACATCCTTTGTCCTCTACCCAAAACAATCTGGTCCACTTCCCAGCCGCCTTTCCCTCCTTCCAGGCCCAGCTAACTTGCTTAAAATGCTGCTCAGGGAGCGTGTCTGTTCTGTTAACTGGTCCCCAGCACCTGCACATCATTACCTGCACCCACAATAAGTGTGTGTTGAATGAGTGAATAAAGCCTACTGTATACTTTTTCTGCTTTTACAACCATGCTCCTATGATACAGAATGAAAACACAATGGTGCCACTGCAAATGCAGTCTCTGAGCCCCCAAAGCTGTATTTCTAATCTGCCCAGCGATTTCAAACCTCAACCCTCCTCAACTCTGCTCCTAACACTCCCCCTTTTTCAGAGCAAACTTCCTCAAACTCCAAATACAAACCCACCTGCATGGGCACCCAACTGTCATGCAGGGTCTCAGCTCCTGCTCCCTGCCCAAGAACGCAGGATATGGTGAGGCAAAAAGGAACAACAACAGAGCCCTAGATAGGGGCGTCATACTACGATAGTCTCGAAGGTGGCTGGTCGAGACACAAAAGCAAACATCCGCCTGCACCCCAACAAGGGGTCTGCCTGCACCCCAACAAGGGGTCTGCCTGCACCACAGTCTCTCTGGCAGCTGGGCGAGACACAGGAAGCAAACACCCCCCCAGTTCCACTGCATGGTGGTACGTTCCCAAGCAAAGAGTCAAGTGGTCCATGAAATCAGGGACGGAAGGCAATTCCCCATAGTCCACAGTCATTCGCCAGGGCTGTGCGTTAGACTCACAATGTGTGCCCTCTCCACGGGGCGAGGGCTCCAAGTCCTCCCCAACCTGGGGGTGAGGGACAACCTTGACCTCACCCGCATCTTCCACCGAGGACTCAGCAAGCGTTTCCTCCTGGGACCACAAGTCCCGCACCTGCTGCCTCAGCAAGCACTTCCCAGGCCACACGGCCACAACGACCTTCGCTTTCTCTGGCCTATTGTGGTTGGAGAACCATCCACGTCTTCCCACCCCTCCATGGGGTCCAGCTCTCCGGCAGCTGCTCCTCCTGGTCTTCCTGAGACTGAGTGTTCATACGCACAAACTGCTCCACCACCCTTCGGAGAGCTTTGGCCGACGCCATACGCTGCTTGCGAAGCTGAGCTTTCACGCATATAAACTGCTCCATTATCCCTTTGAAAATTCTGGCCGGCGCCATACCCTGCTCGCTGCGCCACGTGTCATGCAGGGTCTCAGCTCCCGCTCCCCGCACAAGAACGCGGGATATGGTGAGGCCAAAAAGGAACAACAGAGCCATAGACAGGGGAATCATACCACTACATTCTCAATGGCGCTGGTGGAGACAAAAGCAAACGTCTGCCAGTACCCCAACAGGGGGTCTTCCTGCACCCCAGTCTCGTTGGTGGCTGGGCGAGACACGATCCACAATCCGCTATCCACGCTTGCTAACCCCACTTGCTAGCCGCAATCTGTCAACCAACCAACCAACCAACCAACCAACCAACCAACCCCCTTGCCAGCGCAGCCACGGCAGGTATATCAGTGGCTAACGGCTAACCGGTTACAACTGATGGCCAACTAGTTACAGTTGATGACCATCTACTACCCAAGCCAGTACCTTTCCACGTGAGGCCAAGAGCCTGGAAACTGCTCTCTGGGACTCTGTCCCCACATCAACCCTTCCTATTTCTCTCGTCACAACAGAAGAGCTAACAAGGCCAATCCTTCCACCTAAGCTTGGACCCCATCTCTTCCTGCCTCTCAGGGACCACACTCAGCCAGCATCTTCCTCTCTAATATCTTCATCGTTTCTCTCTGCTGACTCCAACTATCAGCATTTAACTCTTTCTTCACTTAATTAAACCCACCTGGACATCCCTCTGCCATCATAGCTACACTGCTCTGCGTCCTCACGGCCAGACTTCCAGAACCCAGCGCCATCTGGCTTCTGACCCCACTGAACTGCTTCCATCAGAATCATCAGGGACTTCATTCCGGAATGCTTAGTCTACTGGCACACCTGACACGAATGACGTCTTCATCCTTCTGGAAACACTCCTTCCCTTGTGACACTAACTGCTTCAAGTTTCCTCCTGTCACTCCAGTCGCTGTTCCTCTGAAGGTCCTTCCACTGCTGGAATTTCTCAAAGCTCCATCCTCTTCCCCCTATACACGGCTGTGGGGTTCTTCTTTTCTCCCACAGCCTTAATTCACCTCTATGCTGATGACCTTCAAATTTGTATGTCTGACCTGTATTTTCCCCTTTGCTCCAAACTTATGTGAATACCTGCTGCCTTCCTTCCATCTTTAGTCTCACGTCCCCCAATCACCTCCAACTCAACATGGCAACCACCTGGATGTCTCCTATTCTTCCCTCTCACCATGCCACAACCACCACAACCTGTTGAAATACTACCTGAACGTCCCCCGAAGTGGTCCCACTCTTTCCACTATCTTCACCATCTCTTCTGGGTTACTGCATGCCCCCTTCCTACTCTGTTCTCTTTCAAGTCATTCTTCAACATGGCAGCCAGCGAATGAGCTTCTCTCTCAAATCTGTTCATGTTGCTCCCCTGCTTAAGACCCTTTCACGATGCCTCACTGTTTTCAGATAAGTCCAAGCCCCTGAAAACCAGGCCCTGCATGACCTGGCCTCACTACCTGTCCTGAGCTGAGCTGAGCTGCGCTCCTCACCTACAGCACCGTGTGAAATGGACCCCTCACAATTTCTGTAACACATCACACTCGCTCACTCTTGCCCAGGCTTCCCTTTGTCCTTGCTGGTCTTTGGCCCCGATCTCTAGTCATCTCTCTCCATTCACCTCCCCTGGAAGCCCTCTCTGGCCTCCCCCCGTCTGGTGAGGGGCCCCCTGTCTGTCCTCACAGCCCCCCCCTGTCTGGTGAGGGGCCCCCTGTCTGCCCTCACAGCCCCCCGAGCTGCCTGCTAGCACAGCACTCATCCCTGCAGTGTGCTTGCCTATGACTGACTGGTGTTCTCCACGAGACCAGGAGCTCTGTCAGGGCAGGAAGACATATGTCTCCGGCATCAGACCAGGCCCTAGGGCAAAGTCTGGCACGTAAGGGGCAGACAGAAACTAAAAGGAGGCAGAGAGAGAACACGTGAAGCCAGAAAGGGTGCACTAAAGACATACCGGGAAGTCCGGCTAAGGGTTTGCTGTTAGTGTGGTGTTTGGCTTTCTAGCAGCCCATGCAAGGAGGGGAAACATGGGGGCATCCATGAGATAAAAACAAACAACTGCTCAGAAGACCAGAGAGAAATGTTACCCGAGGGGCCTTGTGAAGGGGTCGCAGTACAATACACTGAAACACATCCAGAAACAATATCCCTACAGCCTCGTGTCCCAGCTGCTTGTGCCTGGGTCTTCCTTTCCCCAATCTAGTTAGCTCTTGGAAGCAAGTAGGATTAGTATCACTTTTTTATTTCTATAGTCCCCCTAAATCTGGCACAATACCTTACACAGAGCTCAATAAATTACTATGTGTGAATGCATTTAAGCATCCAGGCAACAAACAAACAAACAAACAAACAAAAAGCAACCAACTCAGTAATCCTGAGCCCTTGAACACCTGCTAAATATGACAGCAAATTCTCCTTCCACACTTTCGCCACACGCTCATGAGGAGTTCCTAAGCCTAGGCCAAAGGGATCCCACCGGAAGATGACCAAAGCAATGGTCGCATGTCAATGAAGTGAAGGAGGGCAGAGTTCCAGAAGGACTGCCCGTAGTGACTCAGGCTCACCTGTTGAGGCCTTCCACGGCTGACGTCACACTGCCATCAACCTGCAGCGCGGTCTTGTAGTCGACGTAGGCCTGGGGATACTTCTCCAGAGCCTCGTAGGCCGATGCTCGCCGCAGCAAGGGCTTTATGCCGAAAGGAACTAAGGCCAGAGCTCTAGAACAGGAGGCAGAAATGTCACCTGGCTTTTAAGTCACCAGGGCTCCCCCCACGGCTCCTTCCAGATCGGGTCAGCTACAGCATTCAGGATATAGGAGGTCATTTTTAGCAGAGACACTACTAAAAATGTCAAGCCTTAGAAGTGCGACTTTTCGACTTAGATTGAAGTGGAGAAGGGAAAGAGGGCAGAAAACCATGGATAATGTAAAATCTGAGTGTACGTGCACCAATTTTCAGTTGCAAACTTCTCAAAATCAAGACGAAGTGCCTTGTAGCTTTCATGCTTCTTTGTGTTTCTAGTTGTGGCCCGGTGGGAATAACAAACAGGCTCTGGAGTCAGATGGAGTGGTGTTTGAATCCCACCCCTGCCACTGACCATGTGACCCCACGCAAGTCACTCTACCACTTCAACCTTCTGCGACCCAGTTCTAGCCTGGGAAGGATGGTAAACTTTCCCCATAGAATGGCTATGAGCCCTCCAGGAAGGAAACCTAGCACGGGGCCTGGTACAAATCAACTTAGCACTGGCTCCATGAGCATGCGCACCTCTCTTCTCTCCCATCTATGCCCAGGGCATGCATGACTCTAACTAAGGCAATGTCACAGGATATCAGATCTGAGAATATATTAAGGTGTGTGAGCTAGTTTAGTAATGATGAAAGAAGGCTGTATCAGACTGGCTTGAAGAAGAAAGAAGTATGACAAACTGTTTAACGTCCCCTACACCTGGTCATTAATGGATACCATTTTCTCCTTTCTCCTTGCTTCTTTCCTGGCTATCTATTAACCTCTATCCCTCTTTCTTTCCCTCTCTCCTTTCCTTTCACACACATCCACCCCAGAAGAAACTTGGGCACGCCAGTCACTAGTCTGCAACTCCCCGTCATCCCCAGGTCCCAAATCTCACAAGGACTTCAAGGCCTGTCTCTAACTGCCCATCCTACTTCGTTTACAGCAGCAGAGCCACGACTCCAAAAACACAAGGCAGGGGCCACAAAGACCAAGTAGAGCCTCCTGTTTCAGTGACTCGGTGACAGTGACACTGCCTAGTATCTGTCACATAAGTAACTGGTGGGATCAGTCCAAAGAAAAACCAGGCCAGATAAACTCCTCTTCCGAGCCTCGCGAGCACCCCAAAGTTTCCCTCGACCACTTACGACGTGCAATCTTTGATGCAGTCTCCGCAGTTTCCATCTTTCAAGTGGCACGCTGCTCGGTTGGAGTAGAGAACACTTTCTTCTTCAGGGTCCGAAGAACCTGCCCAGGTGGAAGCAGAAAGCATGAGACTGACAGGTTGGGAAATGGATGCCTCGGGTCACCAGGGTACATTCACCCTCTGAGCTCTCTGGGCTTTGGTAAAAGGTAGCCGAGATAACTGTAACTTGATCGGAATTGCTGGTCTGATGGGCTGGTAAGTTTGTCATTAGTACATGGGAGTGAGAACACCAAGCATCTTCTCATTCATTCACTCCACCAAGAAACTTGGTACCAGGCAAAAGATAAACATGAAATAGCTGACTTCTGCCTCAAAGAAATCCATGCTGTAATTACTTGTGTGTATGTGTGTTAATTTTATTACAAAAAGCATGTAAACTCAATAAAGAAAAATAAAAAGGTAAGAAAAACATGACAAATGGACTGAACAAGTGCTGTAGGACCATAAAAGACAAGAGACTAAATTCTACCTTGTCAAATCAGAGGACTGTGCCACGGAAAAGTCCTCTGGATCTGACAGGACTACAGAGAACTTAATCAGGGAAAGGACTCATGCTCCCCAAGGGGGAGGAGAATTATCAGACATTTTTCTAAAGGCAGGGTAACTCAGGAATTTCAAAGCTCAAGTCCTTTATTCTGGCTACCATGATTTACATTTCAAAAAATAATTTTCAACCACTGCATACCCACTGGCAAGGGCCATGAGAAAAAGAAAAGGAAATTATCAAGTGTTGACCCAGTTATTCCACTCCTACTGTTTCCCCAAAAATAAGACCTAGCTGGACCATCAGCTCTAATGCGTCTTTTGGAGCAAAAATTAATATAAAACCCAGTATATTATATATTATATTATATTACATTAGACCGGGTCTTACATTAAAACAAGACCAGATCTTATATTAATTTTTGCTCCAAAAGACACATGAGAGCTGATGGCATGGCTATGTCTTATTTTTCGGGGAAACACGGTAGGTGTGAATCATACAGAAAACAAATATTCAATATCCATCACTAGACTGAGCATACGTTATACTCGTTTCCAACCTTTTTCATTTTTGATATAACTGAAGCTCCACTCATCCCATCCTTTTCCCTTTGCTCCGTCCCCAGGCACCCAGATGTCACTGCAATCCTAAAGTTGGTATGTAACATGCTCATGCATGTTTGTCTACCTTTTGTTATGTATGTATTCATACCTAAGATATCATTTTATATCTTTAAAAGCTTTTCCTAAATGACACCTTATTGCCTATTTTTCTGCAACTTGCTTTTTTCACTAAATATCATGTTACCATACTGATGCATAGCTTTCATTCAATACCAACAATAACAAACAATTAAATAACTTTTTTTTTTCTTATTTTGCCAGGGCCTGAATGAGTCAGCAAAGTACAGAGATAAATAAAAATATATCCTTGCCCTTAAGGAACAAGTGCAAGTACTTAAAACTTGGAATCCATCTCAAGTCCCCAGGGCATGCATGCTCAGAAGCAGCAGTGACATGGCGAAAAGGACATCAGACTGAACCTACAATCCAGCCTGTGATCCCACACAAGTTACCCAATCCCTCTGATCTCATGTGCTCACCTATCACATGACAATATCACTTCACAGACTTACTGGAAGGGTTCATTGTGTTAGGTTGCTCCCTGCTCTCCTTTCAAGATCAGGAAAACTGATCAGAGAAATCAAGGGACTTGCCCATATAGTATCTAGAAAAGGATGAGAACCAAACTCTGGCCCCCTACTAAATCTAGACACTAGGCCAGCTCTTCTAGTGACCCAGAATAAATCCACACAAAAGCACAAGCTTTTCCAGGCCAGCTGGGGTAGAATGAAAGAAAAAGGCAGAAATATCAGTATCTCGGCGACATCAAGTGAGGCTGAGATGAGCAGGTAGAGTGTTCCAGAAAAAAAGGAGGCAAGAGTAGCTTAAAACTGCAAAAGTTCAAACAAAAAAAGATGGTAATTTCGAGAACAATTGGGGGAAAGTCTAGCAAAAAGGTGAAAAACTTGGACTAGGGAAACAGACTCATATTGAAATCTTGCCTATTACATGTGTTCATTGTGTAACCCCAGGGTAGGTAATTTAACTCTTCTGGACTCATCCATAAAGTGTCTTAGTTACAGGTTAGTATGAAGATAAAAAGGGATAATGTCTAGCACATGGTAAAGCACTCCACAAATGCTAGCTGAGAAAATAAGAAAGAGAAGGAAGGCAACGGGAAATACAGAGAGGGGATTCCGATGAGGGCTAAGACAATTTGCAGAAGAGGTGGGGCAAGGGCTGTGGTTGGTTGAAATGAGCTGGAGGCTGGAAGAACTGGTACTCCTGTTTAAAGCTCTCCAGGAGCTTCCCATGGGGAATAAAACCCAAACTCCTACGACACAGCCTATTGTATAAATTCTACACAGTAAGGTTCTGCCTGTCTAACTGAGCTCAAGTCTTACTACTCCCTCCACTGGCTCGCTATTCTTGGCTCCTGGAACACATGCTTATTCCTCCTTGGTGCCGTTGTATAGGCATACCCAGGAAACACTGAGGGTTCGGTTCCAGGCAAGTGTTAATAGTAATCCTTTTGCTGGAGGGTCTTGTCTTTCATTTGTAAAAAAAACACAACACCTGTGAAGCACAATAAAGAAAAGGCCAATAAAACGAGGTACGCCTGTAATTACAGTTCCCAGCACCTGGAATGCTCAGCACCTCAACTTTGTGCAGTTGGCTTCTTCTCATTATTCAGACATCACCTGAAATGTCACCTCTTCAAAGCAGTTGCCCTCGCCCTCCCATTCTAAAGGAGCTCCCTAGTCGACTCTGTCCCACCACCACATTTGCCTTCTATGTAGCCCTAATTGTTATCGGACAGGTCTTGTTTACTAGCTTAAGATCCATGACTGCCCACCCCCACGCCCCCAAAAAACCAAGAATGTATGATCCTTGAGAGCAAGGACCTTCTCTGTCTTGTTATATATAATCAGTACAATCAGGTGCTCAACAAACACTAATTTAATTGAAAACGAATAGTTGCGAAGGTGGGTTGAGCTATATCCTCAGGGATTAGAATGAAGCCTGAATAACAACAGGACATTTAAAAGCAGGCAGCTCACACCTATCAGGACAGCCATTATCAAAAAAAGAAACAGAAGATAAGTGCTGGTGAGAATGCTGAGAAGTTGGAACCTTTGTGCACTGCCAGCAGGAATGTAAAATGGTGCAGCAACTATGGAAAACAGGATGGAGGGTCCCCCCAAAATTAAAACTAGAACTACCATTTGATCCAGCAATCCCACTTCTGGGTATATATCCAAAAGAATTCAATCCAGGATCATCACCGCATTATTCACAATAGCTAAGAGGTGGAAGCATACAAATGTCCATCAATGATAACCGGATTTAAAAAAGTGGCATATCCATACAATGGAACATTATGCAGCCTTAAAAAGGAAATCCTGTCACAGGATACAACAGGAATTACAATGTCCTCAAGGGTACTGCTAAGTGAAACAAGCTAGTCACAAGAGACAAATACTGTATTATCTCACTCATTTTGACGCATCTGAAGTAGTCAAAATTACAGATACAAAAAGCAGGAAGTTGGATACCAAGGGCTGGAAGGGGAGGGGATTAGTGTTTAGTGGATATCGAGTTTCAGTGTTTCAAGATGAAAAAGTTCAAGAGATCTGTTACACAACAAGGCCAAAATACTTGACACTAAAAGTACTCAACACTTAAAAATGGTTAAAATGGTAAATTTAATGTTGTGTTTTTACCATAACAAAAAAAAATGATAAAACACCTATTAACATGGAACTATGTTTCTGGTATGTCATTAAGTGAAAAAGAACGAATAATAAAACCATATTACGATTTTTTTAAAAGGCAGGAAGAAAGGGCCAAGGAAGTTACTCGTAAGATGCCACATGGGCGGGAAGGGTGGTGGAGGCGCCTGGTGGGACAGTGGGCCATGGGGAAAGGAAGCCCCCTGAACCGAGGGACAGAGCGAGGTCTGAGTAATTCGGCTCCGGGGGGGGGGGGGGCTGGGGGAGACGAGAGAGAAGCAGCCCTGGCGGAGAAAACGAGGGCCAGGGTCGTACCTTGCGCCTGCATCACTCGCAGCGCGCGGCTGTAGAAGGTGGCAGCCTCGGCGAACTGGCCGTTGCGGAAGCTCTGGTTGCCGGCGGCGCGGAGCCCCTCCACAGAGTTGGCAAGTTTGGGGGCCATCCCGGGACCGGCCGGCAAATGGGGGGCGCGTCCGTTCCCGCCGCCGAGTCTTGCGGAAAAGCGTCCGGGCGGAAGCACAAGCTGCGAGTACTGGGTCCGATGGCCAAGCTGACCCGGAGGAGGGACGCAGGTGGGCGGGGTTGAGGCCTGCGCCAATCAGGGGGCCGCAGCGCCGGGCCCTCGGCGCATGCGCAGTGTGGCGTACACGCTTCGGAGGGCCACTACCTCTTTGGAGCGGCGTTGGGCGCCTTGGTGTGTTGCAGCACTATGCGTGAAACAAAGAGGCGAAGTCCCTGCTTTCTTTTGTATACTAGTGGGACCTGAAAGGCAATTAACTCATCAGCAAGTGAAGAGGATAACCTCAGAATGTTGTTAGTGTTATAAGGAAAATAAAACACTACTGCACTAGAAAGGGACCACGTGGGGACTATTTTAGATAAGGAGGATGGGGAAAGCATCCGAGGGACTAACAGCTAAGACCTGAGATTTAGGCAACGCTGTTGCAGACAGAGGGATCGCAAATGCAAAGGCACTGCCACCTGTACACATGAATCTGTTTCTGTTTCTCTTGCTTCCTAACCTTTGTTTATGCTCTTCTCTTGGAATTATTTTCCAAACACCGTTTCTCTTGCCTTATCCTGACTCAATCAACTCAAATATTTTATCTGCGAATCTTTCTTGACTACTCCTCCCCTCTTCCACTATGTGGACTTGTTCCCCGGGTTTATCCCTAATTTAGTACTTCTCACTCTGAGTGTCAGTTTAGTTTTTCTCAAAGACTGAGGCCGGCACTTCTCAAGCAGCCTCAGCATCTCCGTCAGAGAAATGGGGGATCGGGACCGAGGCAGAGACGGGTTGTGGGCCTGGGGACCGAGTGTTTTGGGCAAAGCGTCGCAACGAGACCGCATCATCAAGTCTCGAACCTGACTGGGGCACACAGAGTAGGAGCCTTCTTGACTCCACAGTTCCGGGTCCGCGCCCTGGTTCGCCACCTGACTCAGGCCCTCACCACGTGATCTAGGCCGGTGCCTCAGGGCCCTGCCCAGCTCCCCGCGCCTCACGCCGCTTCCGGTATGGGCGGAAAGCGGAAGTGTGGGAGGGTCTGCTGGGCGGGCTCAGGGAGGTCCCGGGGGAGGATGGGTCAGTGAGCGGGTCTGGGCGGCTGCTGGCAGCGCCATGGAGACCGTGCAGCTGAGGAACCCGCCGCGCCGGTGAGGGGCCACTGGCTAAGAGGAACGGCGTTGGGGAGGGAAAGGCAGGGACACCTATGTGCGAGCCCCCCGGAGGGGAGGGACCTACGGGGCGGGCGATCCGGCTGATGGGGCACCTGCTGAATAGGGGACCTCTGGCGGCTGGTGGTCCGACAGAGGGGAGCAGGCGCGGAGGGGGATAAACGTGGGTCTGGTTAGGGAGAGCACTTTCTGTGAGGGGACATCCTCGGGGAAGAGGGGCATCACTGAAGGGAGCAGCTGCTGAGGAAGGCGGGGACAAGTTCGAGAGAGCACCTGCTGAGGGCTGGGGCTACTGGGGGAAGGCTATCCTGGGGACTCGCTGGGATAGGGGGAATGTGGAAGCAGGATGAGAACCTGTGAGGGGTCTAAGGAATGGATCTGGACAAGCAGAGAGGAAGGCTGGGTGGACTTTGTAAGGGAAGGAGTCCCACCCGTGGGGTACAGCGTGGGGAGGATCTGCTGAGGGGAGAGGAAAGCTTTGCTCCTAAGGCAGAAGGTGTGCCAAGAAAAGGTAAAGGTCTAGCAAGGGAAGGGGGTGTGGAGGATAGCATTTAGGAAGATTTTTTGGTACTGATCCCACTCTAGCAGGAATGACAGACGGCATCTTTTCATTCCTGATGTCTGGTGTCTTCCTTTTTTTTTTTTTGACATCCTCCTCAGCTCTTCAAAACCTGACTTTGGAAGGTAGATAAGGAAATAAGAATAAATGGGCAAATTGAGGCCCAGAGAGTTGAGACACACTCTTGTGTGTTTCCTTTTTTGCACTAGCAATGCATCCTTAGACCCGGGCCAGACTGTGCCTTTTTCAGGCCTTGATTGTTGTGAATATCACCTCCAGATCCTACAGCTACCTGGAATTGTTTTAAGTCAAGCTCTTAAAACAGGAAGGTGACTGAGCCTAGAAAGTCTGAACTCCTGAGTTGGTGGCAGTTGTATCATTGATTTGTTCCATGGACACTAAGCTCTGTGTCACTCTGCCACATCTGGAGAAAAATAGTTGATACGCAGGGAAGTCATGCTTCTCCGAGGTGCAGGGTAGTTAGTTAGCTTCTCTTTCACAGAGACCTCACTTCCTGCAGCAGAAGGAGCACTGAAGTAGGAAGTGTTTAGTGTGTGGACTGCAGGGCAATAGAGAGATGAAGGGAAGGGATTGGCAGCGTGGGCTGCACACTTGGGGTTTGTTTGAAGTGCACAAACACTGCAGAAGGCAAGTAGCTGGTTAGGATGGACTCATAATTCACCCTACTACAGTGTGCTGAGACTGAAATAAGAATGATTATTACACTCACACCGCACTTACTGAATGCTGGACGCTGTTCTCAGTACTTTTTCCATGTCTCCTGTTGAACCATATGGAATTGTTGATATTGACCATTTTTGACCTATAAAAATGGTAATTTCACATGATTCAACTTACACATTTGATCCTCACAACATTCCAATGAGGCGGTTATCTCTGTATCTATGTTACCGGTGATAAAACTGAAGCACAGAAAGGTTAGTGATTTGCTGGAGGTCCCACAGTTAGTAAGTAGCAAAGCTGGGGTTTTAATCCAGGCAGTGTGGTCCAGAGTCCATGCTCTTAACTGCATGGTTCTGATGCCTCTCTGGAAGTCTCCCTGTTTCACAGGGCCTGTGTATGTTAGCAAAGATTTGCTATCGCACCATCGTGAGCCAATTATGAATGTACACCGGTTATATTTCTTAATGAAATAATGTTCATTCTTTCTCCATGGTGTTGGTTTACTTGAAAAGAAAATTAGACATCTGAGTTTTGTTTCTACCTTTGCCTTGTGTTGTATAATCGTGTGCAAAAGAGTGAACTTTTTTGCTTTTGACACTCATTCCTGTGTCTTTTAGATTTTAAAAAAATGTGTTAAATGTGCAAGAGAAGAGCCATGGCAGGGCCGAATTCTTGAATGATTGCTTTCCTGGCCTCATAACTAGCAGACTGCCTAGTTTGCAGCAACGATAATACAAATGATAACTTGATCATCGTTTGTATTAGTTTGTTAGGACTGCCATGTCGCATTCACAGACTGGGTGACTTAAACAACAGAAATTTATTTTCTCACGGTTCTGGAGGCTGGAAGTCTGAGATCAAGGTATCAGCAAGGTGGTTTCTTTTGAGGCCTGTCTCCTTATTTTGTAGGTGGCTGTCTCCTTCCTATGTCTTCACAGGGTCTTCCCTCTGTGTATGTCTGTATCCTCATCTTTTATAAAGACTCCAGTCATATTGTGTTAGAGCTCACTCATATGACCCCATTTTACCTTAATTACTTCTTTAAAGGTCCTATCTCCAAATACAGTCACATTCTGAGGTACTGGGGGTTAGGACTTCAACATGTGAATTTGAAGGGATTGGGGAACACATTCATTTTATTACCATTAAAAGAACTTCATCAATTTATCTTATGTATATATTATAACCCATGTCAAATTCTGTGTGGAGAGAGAGATAGGTATACGTAAATAAAATGCACCTTACTAGAGTTCTAAGGTGGGAGAAAGAAGTTAGAGATGTAGCCAAACCTGTGAGTGACTACTTCGTACATACCCTTCTTTGTGTTTGGGAAGGTACAGGTGCCTTTTCAGCGATTCAGCTGGCATGTGTTTCCAGCAAGGGATAGCAATCCCAATGCAGGAAATGCTCTTTGTGTTCACGAGTTTGACATTTGTGTGTGACTAAGTGAATGATGATAGATTAAAGTTTATGGCTTACATAGGAGCTTATAATTTTTAAAAGTGAGTTACCATTAGATAATAGTGGGGCGGAAGATGTAGAGTGCATTTCTGGGATGCCGGCCATTCACGTGGTCATCTGACTTAGGAGAGGAGCAGTGCCGGTATTTGGTCCATGGAGGCTTGTGTTGGCCAGGCCTGTCCGTTTATGAGCAAGCGAAGAAACTACTTAGGACCTGGGAGAAGTCCCAGCCAAGAGAGCTGAATCGTTAGATTCTGGCTGTCAATGGCTATAGCGCTTCTTCCATGAAGACTCATGGTCTAAAATATCACTAAGTCACTTATTAAAAGATTTTTCTGAGAAATCTTATTTGTTGGTAATCCAGTAATACTTGTTAGGGTATAATTCTCTTTTATTTTGAAAATCCACAAAGATTGCTGATAAAGGTTTATGATTCCCATCATTATATTTGTTAATCCATTTAGCGAATACTTATTGGCCAATCTCTGGGTTAGCAGGCACCAGAGATAAAAAGATCCCTTAAGCCCAGACCAAAACCAAATGAAAAAGCCCTTAGATTGTTTTAAAGAAGTATCGGAGCAGCCATAGAGTTTGACTTGTCAAAATATTATCAGAGGCTTGCAGCTGTCTCTCTCATGGCAGTGGCAGTTTCCTTTGTTACGCTGTGGTCTCCGTGTAATTGAAATAGTGAGTTTTGTTTTTTGTAAACCACAAAGTCAACCCTTGGAAGGAACACATTTGGTCTTTCTTTATATAAGCTGTTTATAAAACTTTAATTCTGCTTGAGGAATGGGGTATTGTCCATTGTTTATATAGTTATAAATTCGGCGCTTCACCAAAAAGGGGAAAAAAAAAACCTGATTTATGGGATGTCCTTCTAATTTCTGAGTTCATAGAAATTTCACTTCTGAAGTTTTAAGAGTAGTTTCACTTCAACCCTTTTTGTTTTGAAGCTGGGAGTTTTTATGATGTCATTGGAATTTAATTTTTAGGACCTTTTAATTTTGAAAGGTCAGTGTCGTCGTTTTGTTAATTTTCGCGTTATTACCAGTTATTGACATGGAACAATTCTCCATTTCTCTAGACATAGTCTTTGATATTTAGAAAGCTCTGTAAGATTGTCTATTTGAGATCAGCGTTTATTGGTAGATACACTTGATGGGTTTAGAGTTTTGTTTTTGTCTTCTGGTTTTGCTATTTTCTCTAGGAAGGTACACATTTGTGTGTGTGTCTGTGTGTTTTTTAAATTCAAGTGTTTTTTTTTTAATTGGTATTGTTCAACTTTTTCTTTACAAAGAAATCTCCAGTGTGACTACTTCCATATTTCACCATTTCCTGAGCACTTTTCTTTGTTGTCCTTGGTAGTTTCAGGAAGCCATTGTGTAGAAGATACATTCAAATATTTTTTAGCAGCTCCTTCTTTAAACCATTAATAATTTTCAAAGGTCTCAGAGTTTTTAAAAAATATTGTTAGTTTATAACCTCCCATGTTTGTTATTGTTCTCTAGCATAGTCAGAAAAATCTGAATTATCTAGAAGGTTGTAAGCAGCCATATATCTTTGATTTTTGGGACTAGTCAGAGGTACATGGCTGCTTGTGGGAGAGACTTAGTGATACTATTTGAAACTCCCAGCTGCCTACTTATTTTTCACTTTTGATCATGTTTAGCATATACTTCCCACTTCCTGTTTCTGTGGTACCTATAGAATCTCTGTGTTTTGACGTAATTATCAAAACCTTGCTCATGGAGAGCGAGGGTCTTCTATGTCTTCTTGGCCTCCAATTTAAGACTATGTTTCAATTCATAGTTAACTTTACATTAAACCTCTTTTCTGAAGAGATAGATAGACCATTTTCATTCATAGAATCTCAAGATTTAAATGGATTTTAAAGGTTACATCTAATGCTTGAATCCACTCTACGGCATTTCAGCCACATGATGATTCACTTTCTGTTTAAATACTCCAGTGACGGGGTTCTAGGGGCTTCTTAAGGCATGTAAACCATTTTAGAACTATTTTTATTGTTAGAAAATTCTTACATCTGTTGAACTGAAGCTTGCCTCTTATGGCTGTCTACCGTCGGGTTCCAACTTTGCTCATCAGAGTGACCCAGGACACATGTAATACTTCATGGGACAACCCTTCAGCTTCGCTTAAAAGTCTCGTAGTTTACCTTTGTTGTTGTTTACTAGGGAAGACTTTGTAGAGATATTCCTAAGATGCTAATTTTAAAATAAGCAATGTACTTTGTGTTCTAGTTGCTAGCAAGTAAAATGTAATTTTTGTTTATATTTCTTCATTCACAGGCAGCTGAAAAAGTTGGATGAAGACAGTTTAACTAAACAACCAGAAGAGGTGTTTGATGTCTTAGAGAAACTTGGAGAAGGGTGAGTGTACATAAAATATAGGTAGACCAGTAGGCCCCAGTCTTTTCCACCCGCCACACTAGAAGGCTATGAGTATGAACCCTTCTCATGGCAATAATTTTCTAACCTAGATGAGGAAAGAGGAATGTTGCATATCAGCATTGCTCTGGGTGGGGTGGAAGGTAAATCTACAGCTTGAAATGCCCTTTCTCTCTTCCTCACAGTCACTACTATAGACAGATTTAGTGATTCCTCGTCTTTTTAACACCGAGGACATCTATTTTGTTTCTCTTGTAGAAACCATGGTTTGCATATTTTTTTTTCCTATTTAACAGCACTAATTAGTTTATAATTTTAAATTTTTATTAGTCAGACATTTTTATTTGCAGTCCCTAGCTTCTGATTGATATACAGTAAGTGTGGTTTCAATAAAAAAAAACAGTGGGATGCAGCGGTTTAGTTAGTACAACATTTTGAAATATAGTAAATAAATCAAGGATTATTGCCATGTTTTCCAGAAAATAAAACCGGGTCTTACGTTAATTTTTGCTCCAAAAGACGCATTAGGGCTTATGTTCAGGGGATATCATCCTGAAAAATCATGCTAGGGCTTGTTTTCTGGTTAGGTCTTATTTTTTGGGGAAACACGGTACTACCTTCATAGCTTCTTAAGAAATCCAAAAATCCCAGGCTGGAAACATCTAGACTTCTTCATTTTTTTTTTCCCCCGCCCGCCAGTAGACTTCTTGAAACACAGATTTGTGAATGAGTTTATAAAGTATTGATTAAATAATGTTAAGTAATAACCAGTGGCCATCACTGACTTTCATGGTGCAATAAAGGTTACATCATAATTGTTTGTACTTTTACATATCCTTTTAATTTAATCCCTGTTTGTTTATTTATTCTTCTGTAATAACTGGGACATTAAAATATTAGGGACACTCTTTCTTAAGTTTTTGTTGTTAATTTTTGAATAGGTAATCAATTCATAGTCAGAATTTTAAAAAGCATAAAAGTATGTACAATGAAAAAAATCTGCCCCCTACCTCTACCTCTTAGCCACCCAGAAGCAACCAGTATAGCCGGTTTTTATCCTTCAGAGATAGTTTGCATATATCAGCAAATTGTGTGGGTGTGTGTGTGCGTATGTGTATTTTTTTAATCTCTTGGGAGTACTGCTGGTTCAAGAGAAGACCTGAAATATTAACTTTAAAAAATGTCTATTGTCTAGTTATTATATGCTCTTTAAAATCAGGTCTTATATGTCATTGGATTATTTTGGGGTTTAGTGTCATTTATGCCTAATACAGATCAATAATAATGTTAAACCCAGTCCTGGATTACATGGAATAGGTTTTTTTCATGGATTACCTCCTGGTGAACAACATTAGTCATCATCTTTTTGTAAGTTGGAAAAATACTCTTTGGAGTCAAGCAAGACATCCAGCAGAGAGGGGAAGTAAAAGATGACACCATCTGTGCTGCTTAAAAACAACTGCAAGATGAATCTGAAGACTGCAAGTTGATTTGGCATCGTTCAAGGTATGGGAGAACGACCATCCCTGTACATCTCTTGCCTGCCATTTTCAGCTCTAGCTTGGGATCCTTGTTGTTTTCCTCTAGGATATGAGTCTAAAGCCCTAAATCTAACAATACTCACAGGTTACACTTTGAATAAGATAGAGAGTGGTAGACATAACTGACTATGAAACTTAACTTGTGTCTTTTATGTCTTAATAGCAATGTGTTACAGTAGAAAAGGCATTGACTCTGAAGTCAGGCAGACCTGCGTTAAAGCCCTTGCTCTAATGTTTATTAGTCATCATAAACGATGAAGCTGGAGCAAATTGCTTAATATTTTGAAACTTCACAAGCCTCAGCTATAAAATGGGGATATTAGGATCCCCCTCATAGGGTTATGTCAAGTATTACATGAGATAATGAGGATGAAGTACTTAGTACAATGCTTGTCACATAGTAAGTGCTCACTAAGTGGCAACTTCTATTATTTTTTAACTATCAACTGAAGCATTTTTTTCAGACCTCATGTCAAATCAAAATTAAGTCTTAAGTCTTTAGGATTGTTTAGGTGTTCTTGAAGGGTACTCTGTTTGGGTTGATTGGATTTGGGGAATGTCAAAAGAAAACTACAGACTGTATCAGGATATATAATAATATAAGGAAAAATTAAGCTAATTTGATTATTTTTAATTGTGCTTTAGATCTGTGGATATCTTCATCTGTGGAAATTTCCCTATAAAGATACTACCAGCGAGAAAACACTTCAGGTCTTTCTGAATTCCGTGTTATTACCATATTGTTCTTTTAAGGGATACCACAAATGCTTGGATTTCTATCATCATGGTTGAATGAAACTGAACAAGCCTCATTGAGCAAAATCCTGAAGGAAGACCTTAACTGCACTTACTTTCTAAACACAAACTGCCATGCCATCCTTAAATTGTTCTGGAAAATGATTGGACTCTGAACTCTCACTGACTTGTGCCTTGTGAAATGAGCTCTGGCTGAAGGACTGGATTGGCTTCTAGAGGCTGCAGTCATTCTGCATTTTCAGGAGATTATGTGGATCTGTGGAAGAGTAGAGCCAAAGCTCCAGACCATGATTGGACAGCACTTGGAAAGTGTTTTGAGTTAGAACCTAGTGCCTTTTTCCTTCTATTGTACTTAAGGTTTTACACATTGACTCGCATAAGTGTTTATCATAGGAGAATAACAAAACACCATGGTTTCATAGCTAGCGAGTGGTAATGTTAAGACTAGTACCTGGTTCATTTGCCCTCAGATACTGTATTATTTCTGTTTTTCTATATTGATTCTCGCCTTGTACGGCTCGTGGGAGACACCTACTTCCCCATCATCTTGGGTCTCTGCCAGTTAAAATTCGTAGAGTCACTTAGTTTTTATGGTAGGGAATCAGGTCCTAAGGAGCACAATTGCCGAAGCCTTTTGAATCCTCTCAAGACTCCTGTGAGTGCAGTAGGTGTAATCATGAATCTTCATTGCTCATAGGAGCTATCGGAGTTTTCTTTGCTATCAAGATAGGCAGAAGGAGTCCTCGATAGTATTCTGGTCAAGATTCCTGAGTGAGTGCATGCAGAGACCTCTCCTTTCCATTTCAAATACATAAGAATAACGAATCAAAATTAATTTTTTAAATATAAGGTTACATAGCCAGCTATGGACCAGGGATAGAAAATGGTCTGTTACAATAAGATGAGGGTATAGCATGCCGGTCCGTGTCATGAGATTGCAGGTGGGTCTCCTATGTGAAGTTGTGGGCTGGGACATGGCTCCACATTCCATGAACCAAAGTTGAAATACATTTGCCTGATCACCATTGGGAAGTAGCATTTGCGTATGGCCTGGGGAAAGGGGGAGGTGCTCGTCTGACGATAGGAACCAGGCCTGGACTGCATTCAGGTGTGGTATCTTGAGGGGCAAAACCCCCAGACTCCTACTACGAGATCTGCTTTCAGTTGTATGCGTACAGCTTAGATGACTGGGCTGAGAGACCCATGAAACCATCATGACATCATGGAATGCTCATGACAGGGAGCTTTACGTAGAGGAAAATAATGCAAGGCGAAAGGAAATCCACTGCCATGAGATCATCAGCAGACCTAACAAGTGGGAGAATGCACACCCAGGCAGTAGAAATAATGGAGCAAGCTGAAAAGGAATTTAACATTGGTGTTTGTTTATGATTTTCAAAAACATAAAAGGAGGGAATCACATCCTTACAAGAAGAACACCATATCATTAAGATGAAGTTAGCCCCGTGAAAAATAAAAACTCAGGAAACTTGACAATGAAAACTACAATTATTAAGAAGTTCTCAACGCCCATTGAATTGGATAAACAGTAAACAAGCTGCAAAGAGAATTTGTGAATTGAAAGATAGAAATGAGACCGGTCACAAAATACATGACAGAGAAATACAGTGTTGGAAACCAGGAAGACAGCATGGATTGAGGAGGCTCAATACAGGTCCGATGGGAATTCTAGAAGGAGATATTAGAAGAGATAGGAAATAAAGAGATAATGCTGAGAATTTTCCAGACATGAAGACGTGCCTTCAGATTGAAGTTTATGAAGTATCAAATAAATCGAATCCTAGTTAAATTATAGTAAAAGTATAGAATGGTAAGGATAAAGTGGAAATCTTAAAAGCTACACAAAGGGAGATTACCTATGAAAAATGATAATCTGATGATAGCTTACTTCTGAGCAACGGTAGAAGCTGGAAAACTGCAGTAAAAATGCTTAGGAAAAGATTTTGTCAAAGAAGAATTCTATATCCAGCAAAATTCATTCCGGGATGAAAATAAAATAAAGACATTTTCACACGTGTGGGAATTAGTGCATCAAGAATAACTTTGGATGAAAGAGACAATACCCAAGTGACAGTGGCTAACCAATAAGGGCATTTGGTAACTAAGTAATAATAAAAGTGGGTTGAGAGACTCCAGAAAGGTTATTTGGCTTGATGATGGCTTAGCATTTGTGTAATTCTCAGCGTCTCAAGATGGGTGCATTAGTTTCAGGTGTCATGCCTCACATAACAGTAACCAAAGCAGGAAAGGAAGTGGCAGGTATACTTCTCTGTTATCTGGGAAGAAAGTCTTTCCCAAAAACCCTTCAGCAGAATTCCCCTCAAATTTCATAGGCTAGAACAGCTTACAGCTAGTTCAGTCACTGGCAAAAGGCAATAGGATAGGATTACTGTGGCTGGCTTAGACCCCCATGCTTTAGCCCCTGGGACCAAGTTTTCACCGCCCTAACAAATCAGAGGGTTATCTTAGCAAGGAAGAAGGGACAGTGCTTGGGTCTTCCACACATAGTCAGCAGTTAGTTGCCTTTCTCTGACAAGAAAAAAGTGTTCTGAAACATTTAAGGATCATTATGCTAGTTTTGCCACTATAAAGAATTGTGATGCTGTAGAAATTTTTCATGTGCTCTGCGTAGACTTCAAAAACGTTTTGTTATTTTCACATCGAAATGATTCTTGAGCATCATTTTGGCAGCTAGAGCACTGGCTACTTTGCTCCATTAAGTGGCACTGTTATTTTAATTTCGTCTTACCAAGACAGTATGAAGAAACAGGTGTGTTTGGGAAACATGAAAGACAGTTTATTCATTTCACTGACAGCCATCCAAGATTTCAGTGAAGATACAATCTGTGTAAGATGATGATACCTCATTTGACCATCGCAATTGTCATGTAGTTTGTATTGTCATTTTACAGATGAGAAAATTGAGGCACAGCAGGGTTAATAATACATCTGTAAATGACAGCTAATCTGCAGTTATGGCAGGACTCAAACCCTAGGTCTTTAGATTCTAAATCTAATGCTCTTTCAGCCCCGAAATTGAATGGATACATATGTTCTTTATTTATTTTGATAATAAACTCTTAAGGGAAGATGAAGTAAAAGGTAAAAAGAATTTGTATATGTTCTGTTCACTTGATACTAGCTTTTACAGGGGCTTAGATTTTTCATTTGTTTCCATAATATTTTAAGTATTGCGAGTAAGAAGAGCAAGGACTCAAAGACCTTGTGGGACTAGAGTGAATGCAAGAAAACAAAGACCTCCACTTTTGTGCCCCAGTAAGGATACGGAGAGAGCACAGGCTTTGTATGTAGACACACCTGGATTCAGATCCTGGACCTACCATTTACTTATTACTTCTGTGACCCTTGGGCAAGTCATGTGACCTCTCTGAGCCTTTTCGCATTTCCCTGTGAAAGAAGGATAATGAGCCCTTCATTGTTTTTTGTGAGGATGAAGTGAGATGCACAGTTTCTGGCAGGCCTCAGGTATGCAGTGCATGGTAGTTACTATGATACTGATTTTTATTTCATACTAACATACTCAGTACAATTTAAATATGAGGTTTTTAAGGTGCCATGTTGTGGTTCTCTTAATGACAGTTTTTTTTCCGAAAGTACTTTAGCTATCTCAGTTTTGCAAGTGTAGCTAAGTATATATGTATGAGGCACTTCGGGATATCAGAACTGTGAGTTGCTTGTGTTTTCACAACACTTTATCTCTTGGCTTGCATTGACTTTATAAATGTTCTCCTTCCCCCAATTATAGGTCCTATGGCAGCGTGTACAAAGCTATTCATAAAGAGACCGGTCAGATTGTGGCTATTAAGCAAGTTCCTGTGGAATCAGACCTGCAGGAGATAATCAAAGAAATCTCTATAATGCAGCAATGTGACAGGTAAAGGCACGTGGTGCTCCTTTGGGGAGAACATGGCTTTGAATTTGCTGTGATTGTTTAGAGTTGGATGCCTCGACTTGCATTTACTTACATATCTCATAGAAGGGAGAGTTTAGTGGAATCATTATGCATGTTCTTTTCAGAAAAAAAGCATGATGAAAAAGTTTGTGTGTTTTAGTGGCTAAACTTTTACAGTTTCTATTTCTGTATTGCTTTTTGTTTTGTTTTGTTTTGTTTTTAATAAGCCCGTTTCAAAACTAGGAAGAAGAGGCAGAAAGTGGTTGGTGCTGGCTTTTTTTTTTTTTTTTTTTTTGATAATGATCTCTTACTTCCTTTTGAGAAAACATTTCTACAGAGACAGCTAAGAAGAGGTAATTCAAATGCTTTTAGCTTTAGAAACCTTCGAATATCCAATAGATCTGTAAAAAGAGAATAGTTACTTAGGTATTACTGTTCGTTCACATTTTAAAGAAATTATTCAAGCTAAGAGTAGCTAAGTGTTTTAGTTTTGAGGAACTAAGATTTGTCAAATGCTGTAGCAGGAAGTCAGGCCAGCAGGCGACCGCAGAAAAGCACGTGGTTTGCTCTGAAATTCCGTGACAACATGGGTGGTCAGTGATGAAGCAGGCTGCCCCAGTGCCATTTAGATTTGAGAACATTTAATGTCAGCCCTGGGGAGTTGAAAGGAGAATGAGAAAATCTAGCATGTGAAGCTGCATTCATTCTTCTGAAGCTCTTTTGGTCTGCGGACCAAGTTAGTACCCCCTATTTGTAAAGCTTCAACATTAAGGCAGGTGGGGCTACCTACGAGGACATAAGCTCAGGAGCCCTGGGGCCTCACACACTGAATGCCGGCCTGTTTTTCTCCCTCCCTCCCTCTCTTTTGTTCTCTGTAAATTGGTGGTTGCTCTCAAGGTGGTAAAACTCCCGTATTTCTTGATTGGATTGACCAGAGGAAGGTAGCACTGTTTCTTTTTCCTCCTTCATAAGATACATTATGGAAGCTCCTTCCAGTTGGCAAATTGAGACTTTGCCACTTTTGAGAGACTGCACAGGAGCTGTGTTCCAAACAGGGCATACAAATGTTTGTAATTAAAGAAGAGGAATTTTGAAGAGTCTACTCGTGCTAAGTACTCCAAGGAATACAGAGAAATACAGGACTGAGTTCTGGTCCTCTGCGAGTCTATACCTAGAACTGATTAGGCAGGCCAGGAAAATGTTGCTGACAATATAAGATGTGTAGAACATATTCCAACAGGAAGTACCTGACAGTAATCGCCTCGTAGAGGCCATAATATTACAGGAATTTAAGGATGGGAGAGCAAGTGTGGTGATATGTATCTTAAAAGACTTATTCATCCATTTCTTCATTAATATTCATTTTGTGTGGGGTTTTTTTCCTTGCTGTCTTTGTCATTGGCATGTTTCCCAAGGGTGAAGGAGCTTCAAATTCCGAGAGTTAATGAAGCTGAGTTGGTTTAGCATCTTCAGTTATGCAACATTATTTAGCCCTGAGAACAATCTAGCCAGAAGCTGGTAGCTCTCAGATGGCAGATTATGTCATTTCAATGGGATGTTTGACTTTTCTCTGTTTAGTTATCTCTCTTCAGGCTTGAGACCCCAGGTTTTCCTTTATAATAGATTGTAGTGTTTTTGTTTCTGTTTTCATATTTCAAAGTACATGTGACTTCTTGGGAAAGGGCAAATAACTAGAAGAAAATAAAATCACTTTTCCCTTTGGAGAAATTATCATTGTTAAATACTACTTGGTGTACATATCCTTCCATATCTCTTTTTGGAATTTCACTATGCTTACTAGTATGTAACCTGCATGCATCCACACGTGTGTGTGTGTGTGTGTGTGTGTGTGTGTGTGTGTGTAAACAGGATATCTTGCTATCAAGTATTCTGTAACATTTCCCATGGATTCATGTTTTTTTCATTACATGGATAGATCATTATTTCTTAACTCCCTAATGTTGGACATTTAGATGGTATCTGAATTTTCACTTTTATAAACAGTACTGTAATAGTAACTATTTCTCTGTGAATATCTGTAATTCTTAGGATGAATTATATGCTTAGAAATGTTGAATTGAAGGACCCATACATTTTTTCCCCCATTTTTGTTATTTACTGCCTTCCCTCCAGACAAGTGGTGCTATTTTACATTTTTATCAGGCAGGTGTCCATTTCAACCATAAATATGAATAATTGATCTTTTGAGCAGAAAAATTAATTTTGATGTATTTAATAGTATGAATTAATAGAGGTGTTTGAAGGCTATTCCACTAATTAGTAGTGTTTCTTTCTCTCTCTCTAGCCCTCATGTAGTCAAATATTATGGCAGTTATTTTAAGAACACAGACTTGTGGATCGTTATGGAGTACTGTGGGGCTGGTTCAGTGTCTGATATCATTCGATTACGAAATAAAACGGTAAGTTTACCTTCTAGAATAATGCCGCTGAGCTAGTCTTATGCCATCTTCTTTTCTGTGCCTTTTTTTCACGTGTACTGTCCTGCTACTGTATGTAGAGAGATGACTGTCAAATCACCTCCTTTCCATGGTTCTTTTACCCCTTTGCTTCTTAAATGCGACAGTTGGACACCAACCCAATCCAGTGATATTTATATGCTTTACTTATTTCTTATTGGGGGAAAAAAAATGACTGTCCAGTCTTGGCTAAGCAATGAATTTTAAATGTTTAAATTTAGCTTTGATATTCTTTTCCTACCCACAGTGTTCACAGATGAACTTCTTATATATCTTAATTAGTCAGAGCACATCTCTGTGAAGGGTTATTTGCTGTTACTGTGATGGCATGATAGTCACTAGCCACATGTAGTCAGTGGGGACTTGAAATGTGGCTTGTCCGAATTGAGATGTGCTGTAAGTATAAAATACACACCAGATTTTGAAGAATTATTACAAAAACAGAATGTAAAAAAATTTTAATTTTTTAAATAATGAACCCATGTTGGAATGATAATATTTTGGATAAATATGCTTAAGTAAAATATAATATGAAAAATAATTTTGGTGGTTTTTCTTTTTTTCTTTTTTGAATGTGGCTGCTAGAAAATTGAAAGTTATATTTGTGGCTCACATATATTTCTTCTGGGCAGTTCTGCCATAATGATTAGCTCAGCTATTTAGAATAAGGTGTCAGTCAGGTAGCCGGTTGTTGACCACTGAAGGTACCCCAAACTCTAGCTTGCTACCCTGCCAAGGGTATTTGCCTGGACTTTAGTAAAAGCTCTATCATTTATTAGCTCTATGACCTTTGGCACAAATTAATTTGTGCTTCAGCTTCATTATCTATAAAATGGCAATGATAATAATAGTACCTACCTCATTTGATTGTTATAAAGATTAAATGAGATTACAAAGATAGTGCCTAGTATTGATTAAATGCTTAGTAATTGTTAGCTAGTTTTAATGTTATTAGCGTGCCTGGCTTATCATAGACACTTATTAAGTATTGATTGATTGATAATGTAATAGTTATTAAACCACGTGTATTCTTACATGCCTTATATCATGTGATTTTCATGACACTCTTGAAGAAAAGTGATGTTTCTATTTTAAAGACTGTGAAACTGAGACTAAGAGAGAGAGGTTCGACAACTTGCTTAAGTCACACAGTTAGAAGATAGAGCCAAGAGAAATTAATATTTTCATTTTATGAGAAAAGCTAGGTCTTTGTATTTCCAAATCGCACATTTTTTGCACCACAGTATACTCCCTTCTAAATGTAAGTTGTTTGTCATAAAGGGAACTGAGTGAGGATTTGTTGGTCGATTGAGTTTGTTTAGGATTGGGACTGATCAGATAGTCTATGTCAGTCTCCAACATTCTTCTATTTGTTCATCATCATTCAACAAATATTTTTTTCAGGGCCCTACTGTGTGTCAGGTGGCTTTCTTGGTGCTCAGGGTACCGTAGTAAACAGATCAAAGACATTTTTAAATGCAGCATATGTTTCCAATAGGGAAGACATTACATGAATAGGTATACAAATAGTGGATAATAAATCAGCTGGCGATAATGCTGCACTGACCAACAAGATAGGGTAAAGAAAGGGGTAGAGAATGATCTAGGAATGGAGGGAGCTAGGGAAGGCCCCTCTCATTGTCTGATGAGGTGACATTTGGGCAGGAGCAGTGAAGTTAGGGAACAAGTCATACAGAAGTCTGGATGAGAGCATTGTAGGCAGAGAGAACAGCCGGTGAAAAGGCCCAGAAGTGGGAGTGTGCATGGAGTGTTCGAGGAACATCAAAGAAGCTTACACGGCTGAAACAGAATGAGCAAGATGGAAGGTGGTAGAAGAAGAAGGTAGCTGGGAACTAGGTCATGTAAGACCTTAGTGAGGACTGGCTTTAATTTTGAATGACTTAGGAAGCCACTGGGGGTTTGAACAGATCTGGCTTACATTTTAAAAGGTTCCTTCTGGCTTCCAGGTGGAAAATACATTGTAGAGGGTTAAGGGCAGAAGCAGAGACCAGTTAGGACATTATTAGAATAGTTCAGCCAGGATACGATGATGGCTTGCACCAGGGTGATTGCAGACGATATGTTTGGGTGTGTTTTGAAGACAGAGAAAAGCCACAGCAACTGGAAGAATGAAATTACCTTTTACTGAGAGAGAGATTGGGGAGAGTAGAGAAGCTTAGGTGGGTGGCAAGGAGAGAGGTAAGGTTGTGGTAGAAATAAAGAATAAAGAATTTGAGTTTGGCATGGTGCTTATGGTGCTTGTTAGGTATTCATTGGAGATACTGTGTAGGCAGACAAATGAATCTGATACTTGGGGAGAGATGGGTTGGAAATAAAACTTTGGGAGTGGTCAGTGGAGTGATGTTTACCGGTTGAATAAGATCTAATCTTCTAGGAAAGGAGTTTGGATCTAATTTTTTTTTCCTTTTTCGAATGTGCTGATGTAAACTGATAGGATTTTCACTTCTCTTTCTTTTTTCAGTTAACAGAAGATGAAATAGCTACAATATTACAATCCACACTTAAGGGACTGGAATACCTTCATTTTATGAGAAAAATACACCGAGATATCAAGGCAGGAAATATTTTGCTAAATACAGAAGGACATGCAAAACTTGCAGATTTTGGGGTAGCAGGTCAACTTACAGTAAGTAAAAATGTTACTTGGACTCTTAACTTTCAGCTATGTCCTGAGAAGGAATTCCTTTTATTTATTTATTTTTAAGCTGTAATAATACTTTATTTAATTGTATTAGTAAAACAAATTATAGAATGTACCAAAGAGGTAGTAAGTTATTTTAGATCCTTTCCTGGGGTTCAGGTCCCATAGTTTAAGTTTGTTTAATTTTGATTAAAATAAAATTTAAAACAAGAAATGATAGAGTAGAAGTCTAAATTCTATTGGACTGTATGTACCATCATATTTATAAAAGGAAGAAAAATTAAATCCAAACAGCTTTCCTTGAATAAGACATAACATTTTCTCATTCAGCCTCCAGGTAGCAGTTGGCAGTTTTTTACTGAAAACACTGTCCTCATTTGGTTCCAGGATGTAGTCTCTCAATTCTCCTCCTGCATCACTAGTGCATGGCAATGAAAAAAACCCTGTTTTAAAACAGGAAGTCTAGAATTATCTGATTTTGTAAAATACATAAGTATCTCTGAAATATATATAGTGAAAAAAAAACAGTTCTGGACAGGTATGTACTAAAATTTGCAACAAAATTATAGATCAAACAGTTTTCTTGGGTGGTAGAATATATATATATTTTGTTTGTCTTTTTAGAGCTGGTATTGTGTACAGTTTTTTTTTTCCTTTTAAATCTACCCGGACTTAATATTCTCTGTTGATCTAGTTGGGTTAGTATCTACTCATTACTCGTAATTTTCAAAAAATTTCTAGTTACCCAAATATCCATTTCTAGTTAGAATCCTTGAAATAATCCTTGAAAACAACATTGACTACGACCATTTGAAAATACCCCTGCAAATTTCATGTTTCAGAGCAAAGGAAATGACTAAGCAGTAAGTTAGTTCCTGTGTTAATTTTTTACATAGGACTGACAAAGTGAGATCGATTTTAAAATATTACCTGTCATTTGCTCCTGACTGGCATAACCAAACTTAAGCCACAGGCATTTCAGAGGGAACATGGGTGATGGTGATAGGAAGTCCTGTTGCATATTTAGTTCTGTTTAAAATCCTTTCTAAAATACAGGAACGCTAGGACGGTCCTTCATCAGGGCCGTGCCACTCTGGGAAAGTACGCAAGTAGTTATGGGCCCATGTGTACTATATCCATATATTCTTCAAGTACCAAACTAAGACTTTATGACATACATATATACATATATATATATATATGTATATATGTATATGTAAAATATAAAAATATATGTATGTGTTATTTAAAATTGTATATGTATACACATGTATATATGTGTATATATATATATATATATTTTTTTTTTTTTAATTTCCTGATTACACATGTAATCTATGCTCATGTAAACCATCAGAGTGTTTATGGGATAGAAAAGTAAGACGTCTTTAGTGATTCCACCTTCTAGATATAACTTGTCAATAGTTTGGCGTATATTTCTTGAGCTTTTTTTTTTCCCATCCATATGACAACAATTTTTATTATTAGTAGTATTTCATTATTTTTCTTTTACAAAAACAAAGGGTATGTTATAAATAATTTTGCGACCTAATTTTTTTTGCTTCACATCTTACACCTTTTTTCATGCCAGAAAAATGTTATCTATCTCTCTCTTTTGTTTTTAATGTGATATTTTATTGTATGGATATTTATTCTATTTAACTTAGCCCCTTTAGATGGTCATTTGGGTTGTTTCCTTTTTCTTTTTCCCCCCTTTTATTACAAGTATTTCTACAGTACTTGTGCATGTATCTTATGCATCAGATACATTTCTAGAAATTGGTTTGGATCAAAGGATATGGACATTTGAGTTTAATAAATATTGCAAAATTGCTTACAAAAACGTTGTACCCATTTATACTCCAGTAACAGTGTAGCTCAGTGCATGATTGTCTATGCTGTTATCAGCAGTAGTTATTATTAATCTTTTAAATATTTTTCAATCTTATTTTAGTATTTTGTCAGTTGTTATTTTTTGTGTTTTAATAGCTGACTGAGACTCTTGTTTCTCTAGGTCTTTTGAATTTCTTTTGTGACTTGCTTGATCGTGCCTTGAGTATGGTTTTTATATATATTTTAAGTGTGAGTCATTACTTATTGTTAGAAACGTTTTTTTCTCTATAGTTTTAATGCTTTGTGTTTCTCTCCCCTCTTTTTCTATTTTAGGATACCATGGCCAAGCGAAATACAGTGATAGGAACACCGTTCTGGATGGCTCCAGAAGTGATTCAGGAAATTGGGTACAACTGTGTGGCAGACATCTGGTCATTGGGAATAACTGCCATTGAAATGGCTGAAGGAAAGCCCCCATATGCCGATATCCATCCAATGAGGGTAAGGAAATGGACCAAAAATCCAGTGGAGTGGTTAGTTATCATTAGAAAGTTAGTTAAACGCCTTTCTTGGTTAGGTACCAAAAATAAATCAGTTAATTCTATGTTATTGATAAGTGTCAGTCTAGGCTCCAGATGATATACTTCCACTGGTTGCAGTCTCTCATAATCAAGTGTGATCTACCCATCTCCATTCCAGAGGCTGTGTGTTGATAGCCTTCTGGCAGGACATGCCCCCAGAAATGCCTGCTTTGACTGGTGCACTGTATTTTTTTTAGCTTAGGTGCTCACATTTGAACATAACAACACTGACTGGAGCTGAATAGCGTTCTTCTTCTTTATACAGGGCATGGGCTTTCTTCCACTTTGTCAGTCTCCATGATTCCCTGATCACCAAGTACAGTGTTTTCACTAATGTTTTTCTTACAGTAGTATTAAGGGGAAAGCAAACTAATTTACTGGACTCACTGTCACTTACACCCAGTCTGGGTCATTTGTTGTCCTTTTCCCTTCCTGGCCTTCATAAGTATTTAAATGTGTAAGTTCTGGTTTGTAGATCCGCAGGCTCCCTTCAGATGGAGGTGCTGTACTCTGCAACCTCCATCTCCTTCTGGAGTGCTAAGGGCCCATAGGTTCACCCTCTACCAAAACTCCCTCAATGCTGACACCCTACGGCGTTTCCAGGCTTTGCCCCCCTTCAGCACCCCTCATCATAGCACTGTTATATGACCTCGACTCTGCCTTCCTCGGGGAGTTTTTTGTCTTACCCATACCTCCCAACCTCAGCTCCTTCTCTTCTCTGATCCATTAGTTCTCCTACTATTAAAAGACTTAACAGTTTTTTGAAAAGTATTCATGTGCCCAAAGATAAGCTCCCCTCTTTTGTGGGGGGGCAGAAGTAAAGAAGGTAGGAGGATTTACTGGTTATATTTTTAGATTTAAAGAATATAATTTAAGCTGCTTATTGCAAAGAGTTTTCTTAAAAATACTATGGCTCTTCTTTTATTGTAAACTCAATAAGTAATGTTTGTTTGTTTGTTTGTTTGTTTTAACTAAGTACAATGTAGTGGGCCAGTGTTTTTTTTTCAAGTATGTTGAATGGGCTTGGCTTGAATGAATCCGTTGTGATTTGGGGGACTTCTGGGTTTATGATCTCCTTGCAATCACTGCTCACATGTAGTGGTGGTGGTAATCTTCAGGGAGGAGGGAAATTTGAAAACTGGGACTGAGGTTATCCTTAGGCTATCAATGCTCTTGCCTTTTCACTTTGAAAGGCAATGTACTGTGGTTAGCAAAAATTAAAAAAAAAACAACCCAACCTTGATGGATATTGTGAGGTTCAGGGGACAAGCGTATATATGAAAGGGAGGAGGAAAGGGGAGAAGAGGGAGGGGGAGGGAGAGAGAGAGAGAGAGAGCTAGATCAGGTTCTCTACTTGGTATACTTCTTTCTTTGAATACTTAGACTTTTGTTGGAATGTGGATGAGCTTATCAGTAGATAAAAGAAAAATCATTTTATCAAACTTCAAATGTGTTTCTAGTTATATTTTTATTGGAGCATCACTTTTATTTTTCCAAATCTTTTTTTGTGTTTTTAACTAGGCAATCTTCATGATTCCTACCAACCCTCCTCCCACATTCCGGAAGCCAGAACTGTGGTCAGATAACTTCATGGATTTTGTGAAGCAGTGTCTTGTAAAGAGCCCTGAGCAGAGAGCCACAGCCACCCAACTCCTGCAGGTATGAGTCACTCTGAGATGCTGCCTCTCTTCTGTTTCATTCACACGCTGACCACAAAATGCTGTTAACCCACCTACTTAGAGATGTAAAAATATATAAGACGTTCCCTCCTTCTTGGGAGGTTTGAATCTAACTGCTGTAGAAAAGACATAATCTATTAAATCATAATCAATTCAATCTAATCTATTGTAGAAAAGACATAGAAAAGAATGTTAAATCATTGAACAAGACAATAATGCAGTAAGAAGAACAGAAACCATTCCACATTCATGAAATAACAGGAAAATGAATGGGGGACACTCGCATAAAACGAATGTTAAGCAATAACAGACCAGACTTATTTGTATTTGATGAGAGGAGGAAAATGATCTTAAAGATTTTTCCCAGTGGAGAGAACAAGGAAATGCGATGTTCTTGCAAATAAGCTGTGTCTTACTTCTAAGTATCGTGGCAAATGCTTTTCCTTCCTAGAGCACCGATGAAGTTTTATGGGAAAGGTAACCTCCTTTTTGCGATCCCACCACATGCTGAAGCATACATTCAATCTCTAGTACTTACTTTGGAGACCCCCGTCTTTTGAGGGGTTGGTAGGGAATAGAGATGGACTGCAAAGAGAAACACTGGGGACAATATCAGAATAAGGCTGGAAAACAATAAGCAACTCCCCCAGAACGAATTTCCATAGGTAACTTTCACAGCATAGATTTCTTACAATTGTGCCACAAATACAAGCAACAAAAATGTAAGATGGTATTAATATCAAAAACCTGAAGCCGTTTTTAGAAATGAAATTCAGCAATGCCCCTGTGTTTGAGGTGCCTTTGCTGATTGAATAGTAGTTGGGCCTCCGTCTGTTACATGTTTGTGACCGGTTTTAGTATTTCTGCAGGAACTACACTTTTGCACTAACCTCATTTTACCTAAATATGTAGTTGGAAATGCTAACGTACATTGACTAGAAAGAATAAGCAGGACAAGTAAATCATTCAGGGATTTCTAAACGGTGTCTTTATTCCATTTAAGCCCCCACTCCAAAATCACCTCCCAAATTACTAGACTTTTTGCTTCTCTTGAAAAGATTTTCCGTGTTATTTTTGAACATGTACATGACCTCTGAGACATTTGAAAGATGTGCAGAAAGTGCCTGGTTCATTTTTGTGCGGGAGTGTTCCACACTTTGCAGGATTGTAGTATCCCTGCCTCCCGCCCCGTGCTGTTTGTGTTCTTCAACCATTGTAACAACTGCAAACTCCCAACGTTACAGTACTTCCTCTAGACCAGAGGTGTCCAAACTGCGGCCCGCGGGCCAACTGCGGCCCACGATCCATTGTTAATTGGCCCGCAGCAAATTCCAAAAATATATTTAGTTTACTTAAATAAACCAGGTGAGGCAATACGTACTTCACCTCGAGTGAGTGGCCCGGCTGTTTGTGTATTTTACCGCATGTGGCCCTTGGTGAAAACCGTTGAAAAAAGTTTGGACACCCCTGCTCTAGGGGGTGATGCCACCCTGTTGAGAATGTCTAGATTTGGCAGAGAGAAATGGAGGAGACATTCCAGCCAGGCTGAAAAAGAATGTGTATCTGCTAATAAGTCAGACAGAAAAAGTTGAGAACCGTATGACTTCACTCATATGTGGGATATAAAACTGAAAGCAAGAAAGAAACAAGATAAACAAACAAAAACTCATATAGACACAGACAACAGTTTAGTGCTTACCAGAGGGTAAAGGGGGAGCGGGGTGGTAGAAGAGGGCAAAGGGGGTCAAATGTATGGTGATGGAAGGAGAACTGACTCTGGGTGGTGAGCACACAGTGTGATATATAGATGATGTATTATAAAATTGTACACTTGAAACCTATGTGATTTTGCTATCCATTGTCACTCCAATAAATTAAAAAAAAAAAGTGTGCATCTTGTCAGTTATAAAGTGAGCGTGGTTTTGCTGTTGTCCAAAGCACAAAGAGAATGTTTAGATTCACTGATTACCCAGTTCCCGCTGTGTGCCAGGTACTGTTTGAGCGCTAGTGCCATATACACTATCCCCAGTGTTTTCCACTTTCTTGTTTAAGCACCCATTTGTCAAGAGTGCCAAAGGAGTGTCCATACTGCGGGACTTAATTAACGAAGCCATGGATGTGAAACTGAAACGCCAGGAAGCCCAGCAGCGGGAGATGGAGCAGGACGATGAAGAAAACTCAGTGAGTGGCAGGCCTGGCTTGGGGCTTTGGGCATTATTGCTGGTTATTTTATGATTGCCAAGCCAGGTAAGACGAGTAGGAGAAGTTGGATCAGCCTGGAGCTGGAGAATCTTCTGGCATGGCTATGTCCTGTCCTGGACCCAGGCTTGCTAGCGGCTTAGTGCACCTGTGCTTGCTCTTCTCACAATGCTTCCGAAGACACTTGCAGGTTTTAATTCTTTTGCCTCCATATCTTTTATTCAATTTAACTTTTTATTCGGGAAAGAGAATGCTCAGGTCCGAGACTTGGTTTTTTCCATGCCTTTTTGGGGAATCTAGGATCCATACGCAATGTGTAGGTTTTTCACTGAAGATACCCTCACAATCCTGAGATTCCAAGGGTGTGCACCTCAGCTCCTTAGATCTATGTTGCAAAGACTCTAAGAAGGAGAGAGGAAGGGGAGAGACAGAGGTTCCGGTAGGATGCAATAGGCTGCTCTCACCTGGGTAAATTTATGATCTTTGGTTAAATAAGAGTGCTCTCGGTTCTTTCGACAAGGTGGGTTGAGAACTGAGTAAGTGTCAAACCCAGATATATTTGCACCAAGATGAGTAATAGTAATTCAGAAAAGTCACTTTTGATCAAGTTCGCCCCAGTTTGAGATTTTTGTCCTTTGACAGGAGGAGGATGAAATGGATTCTGGCACGATGGTTCGAGCAGCCGGTGATGAGATGGGCACCGTCCGAGTCGCCAGTACCATGAGCGACGGAGCCAATACTATGATTGAGCACGATGACACCTTGGCGTCACAGCTGGGCACCATGGTGATCAATGCAGAGGACGAGGAAGAAGAAGGCACTATGAAAAGTAAGGCTCTGATTAAATCTGTGAACTTCTCAGACCAACCATACACATTCCAGAGAAAGCAGGTCCCCATGGTCAGCGTAGGCTCAGGCTTCTCTCGCCACAACCAAAGCAGCGAAAACACTGGAGGGTTGTGGCGGGGGTGGGGGTTGGGGGCAGGGAAAGCTGGTATGTGGAATCAGAGGCGAGAAGGCATCAGCCATGAGAAGGGACTCGCGTTTGAACCCGAGTGGCCGTTCTCTCAGTGACAGTTGTTGTTTTCTCCTTCTTTTCCTTGATTTGTGGAGGTCAGCACATACGTTGTTTTGACGCATAATTCAAAGTGTAATGAAATTCTGAGCTATTACCTGTACATCTCTTCAGTCTATATTCATGATACTCTGTGTGTCTAACCCAGCATTGCCAATACTCAGTCGATCTACGGAGAACTGTACAAATTTAAAAGTCCTAGCAAATCCCTTCTGGTTTAAACCCATCTCTGCTGCTTTTCTCATTCTGCTCATCTTTTTTCGGCTGTGACAGGCCCAACGTTGTGCTCAGCTCCCATCATCGAGTGCTATCCCTTCCCCTCCCCTTTCTTCCCATCCCCTCCCTCTTGTTTTCCCTCCCCTTACTCTGTGCATTACAGACCACCTCACTGAGAGGAATTTGGGAATACAAAATGATAATAATTGAGTTGTATAAATACAATTTAGCCTTTATATAGGTTTAAAGCATTAAGTCTCTATGATGCACAGCCCAAATCTGGCCCACCGCTTGGGTTTGGCAATAAAGTTGTATTGGAACATAGCCACATCCGTTCATTTACGTATTGTCTATGACTGCTTTTGTGCTACAGAGGCAGAGTTGAGTAGTTGTGCGTGAGACCGTGTGGATCCCAAAGCCTGACATGTTTGCTGTCCTGTACTTTACAGACAGAAAAACTTCTCTAACCCCTGCTCTAGACCCTCTGCTTTGTGATTGATTAATTCACTTAATACATTTTTCTTCAGTGCCTACTGTATTCCAGGTACTTTGGTAGATGCTGAGAATACTTCAGGAAATGAAGAAACAGCCCTTGCCCTGAAAGGACTCATTGTCTAGTGTGGGGGACAGACCATTGGTTACACTTCAGTGTATGAAGTAGAGGTAATCTAGGGTGTTGTCCAAGCAGAGTGGGAGGGTATTTAACTTAGACTGGGGATTACTGAAAAATTCCTGGAGGAAAGAGGCAGGAAAGTTGGCAGTGAGTAGGGTGGGTAGAGATGTTCCAGCACAGGGAGCAGTGTCACAAATTCCTAGAGGCAAGAGAAAGGCGGATGAGTTCAGGGGAACTGCAGCTGGTTTATTGTGGCTGGAATATGGTTCATAGGCAGTCCCCTCTCATTTTCACCTTTCAGGTCTGTGTGTTTATAATCAACACTTTGTTTTTAAAGGGAAAGGTTTTTTTTGTTTTTGGGTGATTTTTTTGTCTCAAGGCTCATCTGTCTTTAGTTTTTCTTTCTTTTTCTTTTCGTTTTTTTAAGTAGCCCGTGTGATTTGTTAGGAAGGTTTGTTTTGCAGTAATGAGCTGCTGACTTCTAGTTCTTTTCATTGACTCTGAGCGCCTTATCGTCTACTTGTTTTAAGAGCTTTAATTATGCAGATGATTATAATCACCATGTAATATAACTAGGCTGACCTGCTAACGTGTGTTGTGCGTGCACGTGTTAAGGAAAATCTGCCTTTTTTTAAAGAATTAATTTTGTTCCAAATGTAATTTTCGTATTTCAAGTCTAATTAATTCAGTGGGTCGTTTGTTCAGTTTCTGAGCTTGGATAGCTTTAGTATGTCTAATGACAAACATGCATCTTTTATTATAGTCATGATGAAAAAAACCATTTAAAAGCCTCAATAGTCACAGATGAGTGACGTTAAATATACTCAGTTCATGAACAATCTGCTGCAGGTCTTATAATTCAGTGTTTGGGTTATAAGTTTGACAGATTTGACACTTATTTTGAGATCTTTACTCCTTATTGTTTTAGGAGTTACTTAAACTTTCCATTATGGAAAATTAAAACATATACACAATTTCATAGAATAATACTATGACCTCAACGGACCTATCACCCGGTTTCAAAAATGATTAATTCACTGCCCATCATATTTCAGACCCCCCCCAAGAAAATAACAAGCTGAATTAAAGCACATCTCAGACATCATATCACTGCTTCAGAATTGATTTTTAAACACTTAAAGCAGACTATTTGACTAAGCCTGGCTCAGATACCATCTGTGTTGTGTTAGATAATTCATTTTCCTTGTATGGTCCTCAGTGCCCTAATCAGTAAAAGATTTATTGAACTTATCTATTTTCCTTGTCTCTCACAGCTCTTATAGTCCACACATTTATAAAAATCATATAACTCATGACTAATATAGAATCGAAGATTTTAGAAGTTAAAATTTGTGAAAATAGGTAGACTTTCCTCTAGTGACTTCATTGAACTTGTATGAAATGTTCAATCCTTGAAAACTAAAATTATAACTGTTACCCTTTATAACCTCAACAAGAAAAGACATGCATACCACCGTAGTCCTTTGCATTAGTTTCATAGAATGTAACTTTAGTTTCTATGTTTAAAGAACCTTTAACATGAAAATGAGAAGATTTGCATTCATAATTTATGTTTAGGATATCTGGGTCAGAAACTTTTCTGAACTTTTTTATACACTTTTTGATAACTGACTATATTTTAGAAATGTTTTTAAAAATTTATTTCTTAGAAAAGTTAGACATTTCGTTTGCCTCTATATTCATTTATTGTATTAAAAATTATTACACTAACAGTATTATAGCAATATTAATGCACTATAAAAAAAGAAAGTAATTCACTTCACTCCAACAAAGAGCTCTTGTTTTGGCCATCTGCCGGTATAGTTCATATACAGTAACAATTTGTCTAGGTACTCTGTTTTCTGATTATTTTCCACTTATAGGCATGTGCATTTTTCCTGTTGCTGCATAATCCTTTTTTATATTTATCACAGTTAACGGTGTTATTTAATCTTTACCCGTTGCCGGGCATTTTGGTTGCTTCTAATTTTTCACTATTATAAATAACTTGGCAGGAACATCTTACATATAAACTGTTCCTTCTTTTTAGTATTCCCTAGGAAAAATTTCCAGAAGCATTTGAATAATTTAATGTGTATGTATTGCTATATTGTCCTCCAAAAGATTTGGACGACCGTTTTATATTCCACAAGGGGTAACAGCAGCTATCTATTCTTATCTTACAAATTATATTCATTTATCTGTTTGAACATTATAAATGTATTTATTTTAAGTTATCTTTTAAAATTAATCTATTGTCTTGAGTTCCGTGCGTCTAATTTCTTCTGTTTATTGTGTCTATTTCTCATGCTGTTAGATTTCTTCTTAGGCTTTGTAATTTTTGTTTATGAGCTTATCTTCAATAGGAAGCATCTACTTTTGAGACCACTTGTGTTCTTTGGGTTGTATAAGCATCATTATTGGAGCCCTAAAGGGTAGTTCTCTCCAGAGTAGTCTTTAGATTATTTCTCATTTCCCCAGTGTGTTTCCCAGCCAAGGGAATTATATTTCTAGAAGTTGATTCTTTCATCCCTTATGTGGGCAGAAGCATTCCTAAGCCATGTTCTTGAGCTTGTGGGTAGAGTTGCAGCTCCTATCTTGTGCTGGGAATTGAGTTCTAGCTCTCCCTTTATAGATGTGCCTTGGCTCCTATCTTTATCCCAATTCCTTTTTGAAGTTCCTACTTCAGCCTTTACCAGTCTATGGTTTAGTTTTCCCAATGGGCCAGTGCTATGGGTTCCTTTCTTTCTTTTGCCATCTCCAGACTTTCCTGTCCTGGTTTTGCACACTTCAATGTTTTGGGGTTGTTGGGTTTTTTTTAAGTCTTGAATTTCTATGTGTTTAGAACAGCGGCCTCTACTGCTTCAGTTCATTCGATTATCTTGAGCTGTCTACAGCGGTAATATTTCTATACTTTCTCTCTTAGGGAACAGGTTCAGAGAGGTTGCTGTTTGCTCATGGTCACATGGCTAGAAAGTGGTAGAGCTGGGAATTGAAAGAACTCCAGAGTCTATGGAGTTCTTTCACTTTTCTGAACCGATTTGTTTTGGAAGCCAACCCTTACATTAACGGGGATTAGATCCTTGAATATAAAACTTACCAAAATTCATGGTAAAACCAGTGCTGGCTTCTGATGAGATTCCAGAGATACCTTTTTGTTTTTAGAAACAATTATTTATTATGTTAAATTATTTATTTATACTCCGGAGGATAGACATTATAATTGTCAATAATCATTAATGATTAGGCACTTAATATATAGCAGGCAGTGTGCTTAATCCTTTCTAAGCATTTCACATATTTAAATCAGTACAACCATGCTGTGTGATAAATATAGCCACCCCCATTTTACAGCAGTGGAAACTGATTTGCACAGAGGTTAAGTTACTTGCTTATGATTACGTAGTGAGTAATAGAAGAGCCAAGACTTGATGCCAGATATGTCTGATTTCAAAGCTCATGCTCTTTGAATTATACTGCTCAGCAGAGCCCCTTTATTAAGTTGTTGGGGAACAGGACTAAGGCTGACAGGTCATGTGTTGGCAAGCCTCAGTCTGCAGTAATACACCTCTCCTTGCCGGTTGTTTGAATAACTGCCTGGTCTATATGTTTTCCCAGGATTTCCAGAAGCAAGGGGGCGTGCCTCTGTTGATAGGCTGAGGACATTACAGCTGAGGGCGGATGTTTTGGTTGTGTATATCAGAATCTACAGTGAGGAATCAGATTGCAGCTGGAGGGAGGGGATTAGAATGGGGTGAGATTTGATTGCTTTATAAGACACCTCCAGAACACCTGTAAGAACCATAGAGTTAAACGATGGCCCACACTACTTTAAAAACCCATGTCTGGGTGAAATACTACTTTGGGGATTTGGGAAGACTTCTAGTTGTCCTCATAAGTGGGTGGTTTTTTTTTAGGGGGACGAGGCGATAAGGCTATGGAAGAACTTTGCCCCCAAGAACAGAAGGGCATATTCCTGAAGTGACATGAGAGGTTCTATGCCAGGATTAGGAGCATTGTACTCCCTCTGGCCAGCAGAGGGAGCTCTGTAATAGGTTATGAGTTAAAATTGTGTTCCCATTTGTGTTCACAAATCCCCTCTCTATGGTAGGCTTCCTTCTAGATCAAGACCATTATGTATTTATTTTAAAATGTATTTTAAGAAACCACAGCAACTCTAGAGCAATGTCTTCATTTTATTTAGGTAGGAGATTGGCTACCTCATACTTGGCAAAGTTCAAATAAGACTGGTCAGCCAAAACGTCTCAAAATAGTTTAATCTTTTCCTCCCTCTTCCCAGATTTCTCCGTCGACCTTAATCAGAACTGATGGTCTCTTTCTGTACCATGCATGTAGTTTTGAAATGATAATCAGCTAAAATTACCCTAACCAAGTAACTGAATAAATTTTTTGAATAAAACTTAAAATTCTTGTGCAGAACTGACTTGGGAAAAGTTATTTTATGTATCAAAATAAATATTAATACTGACAATTTATAGCTTTCCTTGCCTAGCCTTTTTGGTTTTCATCTAATTCATTTACATGTTGACTACACCAGCGTTCAGTGCTTTCTCTGGGAATAGGCTCACCCTTTTTCCTTTTTTTCCTTTCTTTTTGTCGTTTTGTTACTGATTTGCAGTAGTTATTTATATATGGGGTACAAATTTTTTGTCAGTTATAAGCATTGTAAATATTTTCTCCCAGCTTATGACTTGTGCTTTTAATTTCGTAGGATCTTTTCTTAAAAAGTAACTTTCATTTTCATGAAGTCACATTTATCTGAATTTTCTTATACAGTATGCTTTTTGTGTCTTCTTTAAGAAATTCTTTGCTACCAGATACCTGAAAAATAGTCTCCTATTTTTTCTCTAAAAGTTTTAAAGTTTTACTCTTCACATGTAGGACTTTCTTTAATATATCAGAAATTTGTTTTGGTTTACAATATGAGCTTTAGTCATCTAATTTTACTTTTTCCATCTGAAAGACTTGCTTTCTTCATTCAGTTCTTTAGTTCTGTTATCTTTAGGCCTTCATAGACCATCTATCTAAAATAAATTCTCCTTTCCCATCTTTTCTTTCAACACAAATTACTACTTGAAATTTATATCATTCTTCCATGTAAAATTTACCATCAGTGTATCAAATTTTGTAAAACACCACTGGGATTTTTTCACTGAATTGCATCGCATATTTACATTAGTTAAAATTGCCATCTTTATGATGTCAATTCTTCCTGTTCATGAACATGGTTTATCTTTCCATCTGTTTGGCTTATTTTTTCAATCCTCAGATGATTACAATTTTATCCACAAAGATGTTTTAGATCTTTTTGTTAAATTGATTTTTATGGATTGTTTTATTTGTTGTAATAGGTTTTCTGGATTTTTTTTTTAAATAAAGAGAGTCTTATTGTCTGTGAATTACAATCTTAATTGTTTTCCTTTTGATCTTTATGCTTACATATTTTTCTGTCTTACTAAGACCTCCAAGACTGTGTTGAATAATAGAGGTGATAGTGGACAGTCTTGTCTTATTCCTCACCTTAAAGAAAATTCTTCTAAAATTTCACTATCAACAAATCTGATTTTGCAGCAGGATTTGGTATAGATACCCAGTGTCAGGTTTAAGATGCTCTTATCTATATCTAATTTAAGAGATTTAATTTTTAAATTAAAGTTGTTGTTAAATTTATGTTTTTTTGAGTTGAACACTTAGATATTTAATTTTCTTGCTTACTGATATGTTCAGTTAACATTGTAATATTTCCTCTAAGTTCTGTTTTAGCTTCATCCCATAAGCTTCGTATAAGAACATTATATGTATATGAACATTATTTTTTCCCTCAGATTGTGGTGCTTTATTCTTTTTACATATTTCTTTTTCAACCCATGAATTATTCAGAAGTGCTTTTTAAAAAACCAAACGTATGAATTTTAAAAACTTCTTATTTTTAATTTTCAATTTCAGAGAATTGTAGTTAAAGAACATGGTCTGTGTGATATGAGTTCTTTGGTATTTTCTTGAGACATTTGTGTCCTAGCACGTCAGTAGCATTGTTTGTGATATTGGTATTTTGTGTTATCAAGGCTCACAAGTGTGAGGATAAACAGACAAAGTTTTACAGCTAGTTAGCTTGGTTGATCGAAGGATAAAGTAAATGTAGTAAAATGCTGACATTTGAGGAACCTGGGTGAAGGATAGTCATTAAAGCACTGCAGGTTTTTTGTACATGTGGAATTATGTCAACATAACACATTAAATGATTGTTAATCTGTGATTTTCAGTTTTTAGAACTAAGCCTCAAGAGGCTAATTTGGGATAGTTCATAAGTTGAAAGAGTTTCCTAGTAAAATGATATCTTGAGGTTGTTGGTTTTTACTAACTGATTTAGGTATTATTTCTGTCATTAACATTGATAGAAACGTGTGCTTCAGAAAATCAAGCCTATCACAGAGGTTTAGGAAAATGTTAATAGTTGGTAGATGTCATTCAAAGTGATATATTGGGCACTGAAAACCATTAGTGGTGTTGTGAAAATAAGAAAATTTTGTAGACATTGTCTTCTGTGCATTTTATATTAAATTATATGTGGTCTTTTTTGGTGTGACTTAATATGCAGAAAAATGCTTTCACCATTCCATTCTCAAGCAAATATCCTTTTTTAAAGAAAGAGAATTTCTTCCGTGTTTTACTTGATCATTATCTAACAAGGAGTTAATATTTAGGAGCTAAAATGAGAACTTCTAGTTCTATACTAGAAGTATAGAAAGAATTTAAGCTTTCAAAACATTTTAAAATGTTTGGGTAAATAAAGTACATATTATCGTACTTTAATACAATTTTAAAATCTATTTGAAAGAAAAAAAAGATTATTTTTTATCAGAGGCAGCAATAACAAATCTTGGAGCAACTGAGATTCCCTGATTTGCATAAATTTGTAGCTTAGCAGTTAAATGCTTTTGCTCAGATGAGGAGATGACAGGCCAAAGGATGGCCACTTAGAATAATATGTACCCCTGCTACTAAAGATTTGACACGGAGCATTTCTCCCTCCCAAGGCTCATTGGCTGGGATGTCATGGCTTTCTTGTCTGTGCCTCGTTCCCAAGAGACACATAGCAGCTGAGTTCCCTCTCCTTGTCTCCAGGCTTATTAAGGGGAAGCAGAACGTGGATTGCTTTCAACTAAATTGAAAGGTTGTTCCCACTGACTCAAGCCTTTCAAATTAGACTCAGTGAACGATTAATTAAAGGGAGTGAGTGGATGATTTCTCTTTAATACTTGCCTTCCATTCATAAATTTCTAATTTTTTTCTAGAGCAGTAGCTGCATTAATCTCTTTGAAATCGAATTTTAAAGCATAGTGGCATAGTTAAGTTAGGGCAACGCAGAAGCATGTTTTAGGTAAATTACTGTGATTGTATTATGTGGTAAAAACATTATGTATTTATAGTGCACCAGAAGGTACTCAGTCTCATGAAGACATCTATTGTTGCTGTGAGTTTCCTCATGTGAAAACCAAAGTCCAGGCTCTTGCTGAAATGTTTTTATTTCACCACCACACATCAGATACTAATTTCAGAGCTGCATAAGATGGAAATTCTTGACTCGCAGCCTATTTTCTTTCCACCTGCAGTTGTTTGAAAGGGACTGTTATAACATTGCCTCCCTTGTGTGTTATCTGTCTCATTCTCTCTGACTCAGATGATAGCATTTGCAAGGACAGTAAATAGGACATAAAGTACTGCAGGTATTTTAACACTTCTTTCACCACAATAGCCTTACTGTTCATTTTCTGATCCTCAGGATGTTTAAAACTATCATGAGGGAATATTAAGTGTTCGTGTACCCGTACCACTCAGAATCAGCATCATACGAGAGTTTCAGGTAGCATTCGTGTAGTTATACATACCAAAGCTAAAACTTAAAACATTTGGATTTGTTAGAATCATATCTCTGGGTAAGAGTGAGAGAAAGAAAAAGGAATAGCGGGAAGAACAGTAATTTTTGGAATCAGAGGCTTTGGTCTGAAACTTGGCTCAGAGTCTTATGGACGGAGTCAGCTTGGGCAAGCTATTTCCTTTTAGGCTCAGTTTCTTAGTCTGAAAAAAATGGGGCATAAAAGTTTCTACTTTGTAGGATTGTTAAGATGATAGGAGATCATATATGTTAAATACTTACCATATAAATGCTCAAAAATGGTAGGCAGCAGAATAATTATATGAGTCTTTTAATGTAGGACAGTGGCTTTTTAATTAGACCCAGAATTTCCTTGAACCAGAGCTATTTTTCTGTATCTTGGTTTCTTTTCTCTTGCTAGCTAGGCTTTTACTTCTTACTCTTGGTACTAATGGTGTTTTGTAAATGTCACCTCTATGTCTGAGCACTGGCAGGAAAATGGTTGGTCTAAAGGAAGGTCACTTGTCAGTTTCAGTAATGTATTTTAAAATGTGCTGGGGAGAGAGAGATCTTGTGTGTGTGTGTGTTTCACATTCCTTGGAAATAAGAAGATAGATGTTTTGAAACTCTGTTAAATAGCTCAAAATACAAGATGGCCGATTTTAAAGAAGGCTGGACTTTGGATCCACATGAGCCTTCTTTTGTAGAGTTTCAACCTCTTATCTTAATACTGTGGAATGTATTACTGACTGGAATTTTTTTCTTTCCCTGAAAGATAATCGCTGTGGTTCACGGGGTATTTATCAGAAGCTCCCTCTTGGGTGAGATTTACAATAGAAGAGCAGACGGCCTGGTCCTTAGACTTTTCTCACAGTTGCACAAATAATTCAAGGCCATCATGCCAGAGTGGAGACTAAATCCTAATTGTTTATGCAGTTTTTCTAATTGTGTCCAGATGTTGGGCCCACTTTTATCTTTGGAAACCATTAACATTCTTGATTCTTTTGGGATGAGCCAAAAAGCACAGACTCTTGGTGCCTGAAAATTCATTCAAAACACCCTGCCAGACCACATGTTAGGATATGAAAGTACCAGATCTCAGTGTAACTTGGGTGAAAGGCTTAAGACCTATATTTTTGAGAAGATAAGGTGTGCCATCATAGTTCAGTCGTTAAAAGGAGAGCCAACAGTAGCAATGGGGAAAATATATTTTCCAAGAGAGGGCAGTAGTATGAAAGCAATGAAAAGCAAAAGAAAATGAGTCCCAAAAGATATACTTTGGCTCCTATGCCTAAGAAGCAGATAAATCAGTTTTGATCAGTTTGGGGAATATATTTCTCTGGTGCTCTAAGCTATTTTGACCTGCTTACTCTTTCTTGTTCAGCAAAAAAATGGAGATGCATTTTGATAAATTTGAATGGATCTATAAAGAGAAAGTAAATGATTGTCTTATTTATGTTCTAACATATCACTTGGAATCAGTATTTGTTAAAAATAATTATGTAATACCAACCAAGAAGTATTTATTAGGTAGTCACTGTGTAGTCACTGTGTATTTATTAGGTAGTCACATGACACATTTATTATGTGTCATGACTGTGTAGTGTACAAAAACCAACTGAGACATTTGCTGCTGACTAGGAATTTCTAGGTTAAAAGGGGAAGGTAACAGTGGTAATTACCATTATCTAATATTTATAGAGTTCCTGCTTTACTATAACTGTCCTTTCTAATTCCTTATATGTATGGAGCATCACCTGGGTGCTTCAGGTAGTGGTATTTGATGATGACCTAAGTTCGTTAAGGCTATAGGACCTCTACATATGAAGGTAATTTAATGCCTGGCCAAATGCTGGGTAAGTAGTATAGAAAGGTGTTGAAGGATTTGTAAGAAGAAAAGCAAAGACTTAGACATACAGAAAGTCTAGGGGTGCATTTTCCAGGCAAGAGCGATGCCAGAAAGATAGGAAAAAAAGAAAAGAATATTCCGTTTGGCTGACGTCGGTGTTGACTGGATATTAGAGAACCTTGAATGCCAGGGCAAGGAGTTTGAACTTGATTCTTTTGGTGATAGTGTAGTATAGAGACATTTTGATCAGAAAAAATGATATAACAAAGTGGTTTTTTTAGGAGAGTCACGTTGGATGATAAGGAGTTTGAAAAGACCAGAAAAGGTGAGACCGGTTAGGAAATTGTTGCAATAACAAAGGTATGGATCATTCTCACCTGTACACCTTTTATATCATTTTAGATGTGCTCCCTCTATTCCTCTACTTAGTAATCCTTTGAAATTTGGATTTAGATCTCTTTGAAGAGACTTATGGCAGCTCACTAGACTTAAAGAACGAGAGCACCATTGCCAGAAGTCAGTTCACCTTGAGGCAATGACCAAAACTGGTTAACTGGAAGAGTTATTTAAGTTGGGCTCTAGGGAATCTTAAAACTTACAATTCCAGTAATTCTGAGTAGTTTTAAAGCACATTCAAAGGAATATTTATTACCACACACAGCAACTCGAATAATAATTGTGTAATTAAATGAGTTCATACATGTAGGTGCCCAGCAAGAAAAACAAAACCAAAAACCACACACACACACAATAAATGGTAGATTGGAAAACAAAACAAGCAACCCTATATGATAAGGCATATTATTCCAAGGAAGGAAAAAAGTTTTGCGGGATTACTCAAGTTTTTTTTCTTGCAAATATTCATGTGTGAAACCCAGAAGAAAATGCAGACTCTGCCCAGTTCTCCAGTTTAAACAGAATTAATTACTATTAAGGGAGAAAAGAGTTATTGTAGAAATTACGGTTTACTTAGTGACAATCTTAAAAAGGAATGTTTCAAATGGGAGGGCATAAAGCTTCATGTCTAGTAGATTGTCCTTCCAGAGGAAAAGATGGGCTTCAGACTTTGGTCAAGGTCCTTCCCAGTTATGACATCCTTAGCATAGTGTTGTAGCTTATACGAATCCAGAAATAAGAGTAAGTAGTAGAAGAAAGAGTTCCCGCGGTTTTGTTTTTTAATTGAATTATTGATATATAATTTACATACCGTATAATTCACTCATTGAAGTGTGCAATTCAGTGGTTTTTAGTTTATTTACAGGACTGTGCAGCCATCACCATAGTCTAGTTGTAAAAAATTTATAATTTTTAAATTGAGATATTATTCACATATCATAAAATTCACCATTTTAATGCTATAATTGTTTTGTTTTTGTTTTTGTTTTTTACAAGGTTATACAACCATAACCACTATCGAATTCCAGACATTTTCATTACCCCCCAAAAGAAACCACAATCCTGTTAGCAGTCACCTCTCATTCCCCCTTCTCCTTATCCCCAAGCAACTATTAATCTGCTTTCTGTCTCTTTGGATTTGCCTATTCTTGGCATTTTATATAAATGGAATCATACAAAATATGACCTTTCGGTCTGGCTTTTTTTACTGGCTTTTTTTAATGTTTTCAAGTTTTATCCGTTTCGTAGCATATATCAGTACATTATTCCTTTATATGACTGAATAATATTCCATTGTATGGATACACCCTATTTTGTTTACAACCTAGTTTTGGAACACTTTCATCACCCCCAAAAGAAACTCTGTATCCATTAGCAGTCATTTGCTATCGCACCCACTCACTCCCACCCCCAGCCCTGGGAAACCACTAATCTTTCCACAGATTTGTTTATTCTGAACATTTGATATAAATAGAGTCATAGAATATGTGGTCTTTCCTGACTGGCTTCCTTCATTTAGCGTAATATTGATTGAGGTTCATTTATGCTGTATCATGTATCAGTATTTCATTCCATTTTATTGCTGAATAATATTCCACTGTGTGGATATGCCACATTTTATTTATCCATTCATTAGTTGATGGACATTTGGGTCCTTTTGCTTTTACATAGCATTTTTTCAAAGAAAAATAAATATCGTCTACAGTTGCTTATGAATTCACCCCTTTGTCTGTGGGCTTGGACAGAGTGTCCATTTAGCTTGCCAGATGCTGCTTACAAAGTAAAACGGGCCAGTCCCAGTATAGGAATTCTACATCAGATAAAAGAATCACAGCAAGATGTGGCTGTTTTCAAAGTTTGACTTTTCTGCTCAGTTCCATTCTCCTTATGGCTTCAGGTTTCTGGTATTATCATTCAATTGAACGTCTTCATTTCCTGGGATCCACCTGAAAAACTACCCTAGCTCACACTGGAACAAAAACTCCACCAGCCAGCCGAAGCCCCAGGGATGGCACTGGCTTTAATCAGCGTGGAATGATTCTCTTGTGCTTTCAGTACTGACAGGCTGTTGTCCAGCACCCTTGATCATCTAGCTTAAAAGTGCTGAAAGAAAAGTTCAAAGATAAGGTTACTGAGAAAATTCCATTCCCTGCCCCCCGCCCCACTCTTTCTGCACTCAACTTTATGGCAGTTCTGACAGGTCAAGAATTTTCATTTTGACTTTAGAGAATTTGCAATATGAGATGCAGCTACTCAGACTTAAAACCTGATGATGCGGGTTCACAGTCTATCCTTGATGGTAACTATGAAATACTAGGCACAATTCTCCCTTGTAAGGTAGAAATAATAATACATACCTCGAAAGATTTGAGGCTGAAGTGAAATAGCACATTGTCTAGCACTTGGTAAGTAAGTGCCTAGTAAGTGCAAGTTCTCTTCCCTCCTACTTATTTACATGGTGGTCAGGAAATTTGAATGAGAACATCATGTGAAAGCACCTGGTCAAAAGCCGGAAACTTAGAAGGTATTCCATAAATGTAAGTTGAATTTGAACTTGAGGTCCCAAAGAATGGAACTCTTTCTATTGATAGAGTGGTGTGCGTGAGTGAGGGAAAGAGAGACAGCCAGACACTGTATCAGTTAGTTTTTGCTGCTCCAACTCACAAGCACCTCCACACCTAGTAGTCAGCTTGGTGCAGTAGAAGCCGGGGCCGCTGATTTATGAAGCCTCAGCTAAGACAATGTGTTGACGAGGGCCTCTCTCCACCTGGTATTTCACCATCTAGCGGGCTCACCCAGATTCCTTTACATGGTAGTAGCATGCACAGGCACTTGCAGTGTATTTGCTATTGTCTCAACAGCCAAACCAAGTCACGTGGCCAGGCCCAGAGTCACTGTGGGCGGGCAGTACTAACAAGCAAGGGTACCAGGAAGAAATAATTGTGGCCACTTTTACAATCTACCTTAGACACTGATTGTGATAGCAATACAGATCTGTTTACTGAGAATTATTATTGGTCTATGAAGTCAGACAGAGAACAGGTGCTATAATTTGACTGGTGTTACTAAGGATATGTTGGTCACAGCAGGAGTGCTATCTCCTCCATAGAATCTTCATCCACCAGTGAACGCTTAGTTATTGAAAAAGACAAAGAATAATTGGTGATTTACCTCCAACAATATTAGCAATCTTTAACTGCATTGGGCGGGGCTATTGTCATCAAATAAGAGAACTCAAATATAGATAAAACAGGTGTTCTCATTTTCTCTCTACACAGTCATAGAAGTTAGACAAATGATCATACTCTAGCTTTACAGACATTCCTTTGATTTTTATGCCATGTCTTAGAATTAGACCACAGAAAAGTTATCTTTAGTGTTTCATCCCTGGTTTAAAGACCCAACTTTCTGAAATCCACCTGTATTGGACCTGAAAGGAATTAATGAAGCATCATGGAAATATATAGTACCAGTTATAAAATTTTTATTGTTGGATGTGATACTGTCTTTAAAAAAAATAATGTCTTTATGGTTTATGTAACAATTCCACAGGAGATTGTATTTTAACTTACCTGTTATGTCTATCTAGATGTTGTCATTTTTATTTGATGAACTCATTTCAGTCATTTTCATTTCTCTGTGCATATATAAAGATGGATGGATAAACAGACATGAAAGGACAGAAGTAATGAGTGGTTGGTGCATGATGTATGCAGTCTACTCTCAAACATTCAGTGTGTATTTTCTAAGAAAGGAGATACTCTTGTTTTGTGTGTATTTCCTAAGAAAGATGATATTCTCTTTTGTTACCATTGTACAGTTGTCAAGTGGTGATTTTTTTCTAAAGAAGAGTTTTTCCCTTCTTTCCCCAACCTTCTTCACTTTCAGATTCTTACTCTGAGCTCGTGGATTCTTTTTATTCATTGTGTTCTTTATGATGCTCAGTGTCCCAAAATTTACAAATAGGAGCCCCTCAAGGTGACTCCTGTATCCTGTAGATATGTCCCCATCAGTTTTTGAGTACTTGCTTGCTTTTTTTGACACAAAAAGATGTTCCAGGCCCACCTTGTACTTTTTCTGCCCGAGACCTGGAATTAGCTATTTCTCTTAAGAAGCCTTAGATCCTTTGAGTGGGGTCTGGTATTTAGAAACCAAGATCTGAGGACTAGCTGTGTTCATTGGTGATAGAGTGTTAAACTGCTTCAAGGCCTTTAATGAAAAAAGCTCAGAATTTTTTTTTAATAAACCATGAGTTCATGTTAATACTTGCAGTTCAAATATACCACCACAGGATTCTTCTGTACCTTCCCGGTTCATATTTTGATGTTTAGATACTGCCAATATCTATCCCCTCCCCTTGTACTACTTTGCACTCCAGTTCAGCAGGTGTATGAGCCTTATCAACAAATAGAGTGTCGAGCTTTTGAATTTTTGCCAATCTGAAATATAAGAAATCGCATCCTCTAAGTAGTTTTGATTTGAGTTTCTCTTATTATTGGTGAACCTAAGCATTTTTGCATTTTTTTTTTTTGATGTTTAAGGACTGATTGGATATTTTTGTGCGTATACTATCTTTTCAGGTGTTTAACCCATTTTTCTTTTTTTTTTTGGCAGAACTCTTTATGTGTGTAAGAGCTTATCTGCCTGATATATAAATAACTCCTCATTTTTTAAAATTCTTTAAAAAATATATGGTATTGGTTGCAAATGTTTTCTTCCAGTTCCTCATTTGTCTTGGCTTATAGTGTAGGTGTGCTTGAGTTTTAAAATTTTGTGATGTTTTCTTCACACAAAAGGTTTTCATCTATCCGTTTTTTATTGCATCTGGGTTTTTGCTGTTGTGAGAAAGCCTTCTCTACACCCAGGTTTTAAATGTATTCACAGATGCTTTCTTCAAGTGCTTACGGTTTCCACTTTTACAATTAGCACTCATCCATTTGGAGTTTTCCTGGTTTAAGGTATGACGTGTGGATCCAATTTAATCTTTGTCCAAATAGCTATCCAGTTTTTTTGGATAGCCATTTGGGCTTTGTATTTTGTTTACAGTTTTCTGTTCTGTTCAGCCAATCGGGGTATCTAGTAAGGAAAGTTTGTATAAAAGTGCACTGTATACTTTATATGTCAGCAATTGGTAACACTTTCACCGTTGCTTGGCTCAAGGAGGCTCTCTAAACACCCCTTTTTATGTGTAGGATGATTGTGGGCTTGCCCCAGTTGGAGGTCCCAGCGAGGAGCCTGATCAAAAGGACTTAGTTAGCTTCCTGACTTGTTGGCAAATCCAAAACACTCCCATTTTTACAAGTTTTATTTTGTTGTAGTTCTTTCAGAATTATATTATGAAATACCTTAAATTTAACTTTAAAATTAAACACAATAAGCATGAAAAGCACTTAACATTTTGTACCTAGAACAGAAACATTCAGCACATAACCATTGACCTGTCCAAGAGCAAACATTGTATTTAATCCCTAATAAGTGAAGAGATAACAAACAGTGAAGTAAGCTATTGGCAGCATCCGGAAGTGGGCGAGTCTGGGGTTGGCCGCCTTTGAACTTCGCAATGGAGATAGTGAGTAAGATGACAAATATCTGAGAGGCGGTCAAGGTGCTGGCCTGAAACTGGACTAAGCATGTGTCAGGAGATAAGATTGCGTGGAACAAGGGTGCCTGGAGAGAAAGAAACACTTTGCTGTTCTTTAGCTTCTAGACCCCCTCCCATCCACTTCTTAAGGCTCTGAACCTTCGGGTCTTTTTTCCTGGTTACTAGGGAAAAGGGCAATATAAACCCACATGTTCACGGAAAGCACTAAATAAACACTGTACTTCCCAGTGCTAGACTACTGATCACAAGTACAAAGCTACTTCAACACGTGAAATAGGTACATTCAGCTCCCTAGGTTTTTAAGTCATGCCAGGTCAAATAATTCTTTTTGCCATTCTTACTATTGTAACTGTAACCTCTATTGTGTGCTCTCTTATATAGTAACTGCTGTTAGGTAACTGCTGATTCTACCCTGCCGTGTAACTGCTGCTTCTTTTCTTAGGGATCGTTTGAAGCTCAGCCTAAGTCCTCCTCTACCAGTTTTCCCTAATCAGCCAGCTTGCAAGATTTCTCCATCTTCTGGGCACATGTAACTGTTATAATCAGTTCTATTTAATACTTATCCTGTCCTATCGTCTGTTAAAAAATGTTTAGAAGAAGTAAATAAAATCACCTGAAATCCTACTCTCAGAGACAAATCCTGTTAACATTTTGGTATATTTTCTTTCAGTCCTTTTTTCCCCTCTTGTGTATGTGATTTTACAGAGTTGATATCATACTGTATATGTAATACTGTATCCTGTTTTTCCCTTTAAGTTTCTATTAAGCCATTTGTAAATAGTATTTGAAAAGTTATATACCATGTCTCCCCGAAAATAAGACCTAACTGGACAATAAGCCCTAGCATGATTTTTCAGGATGACATCCCCTGAACATAAGCCCTAATGCGTCTTTTGGAGCAAACCTTAATATAAGATCCGGTCTTATTTTCGGGGAAACACAGTAGTATTTCATGGAGTGGATTGTGATTTACTTGTATTTTCTTTTTCATGCATATTTTTCTCATTAATCCAGGTAGATTATCAAAGGAAGTCACACTGTATCATCCCCCTTTCCTACTGCAATGCCTGTAGAGAATATTGTATATAAAGATGATTAATGAATATTTTTGCTTGTTCCTGTTTTCAGTCTAATATTATAGGAACTGTTTGCTATAGGCGACCCAAAAATATAACTTGCAGCTTACTCAGAGTCATTGCAGCACCCAGATCTTTCCATCTAGAAAAAGGGACCCTGAGGAAATCTTTGTGTGTGTTTTAGAGGGGCAATGAATCCTCTGAAATTCTGTGAGAAGTATTTTGTGTAAGCATTTGTGTATTTTCCTGTAGTTTTCATTAGATTCTTAGAGGAGTCCTTATCTAGCAAAAAGAGCCATTGATCCAGAGGCTATAATCCATCTGGCGATAGATCTATTTATGAAACATATCTGAAATCTAGGATATTATAGTTCATCTTTTATTTTTCTTCGTTTACAGGGAGGGATGAGACCATGCAGCCTGCAAAACCATCTTTCCTTGAGTACTTTGAACAGAAAGAAAAGGAAAATCAGATCAACAGCTTTGGCAAGAGTGTCCCTGGCCAACTGAAGAACTCTTCAGATTGGAAAGTGCCACAGGATGGAGACTATGAGTTTGTAAGTAGTGTTGGAAGTAAAAGGTTATGTCTGCTGGGGAAAGTTATTTGAAATATCACACACCCAATTCTGTCATTTCACGGAAAGTGCCTGAGCATTTTCTTGTGTAGTTCTAGTCTCCTCTCACCACCTCTGGCAGCAGCTCCGGGGCTGAGGGCCTCATGACTTTGAGACGACAATATTTTGACTGACATTTGAGCAGATCTGGGCCTCCCAACTAGTGGCATCTTTTTTGCTTGAAAAATCCTTTATTCACTTGCCTTTTTTCTTTCTGTCGAGTTTGAAATTGTTAATGGTAAAAGAAATATTCAGTCATTAAACAAAGATGCCTTGTCTTTAATAGCTTATTGGGGATTGTGATTTTATATTTAAGAATTAGACTGGAGGACAAATAATGCTGTTTTGTAGTGTCTTTGTCATTTTGCTAACTATTATCCTAATTTTAGGCTCTCTGAGAGGCTTATTCTGAATTTTGCCTGGGGATGAATATTAAGCTGTTCCAAAGTTTCTTATGAAAAACTGGGTGTGTTTTTCCTTTCTCTGCTATGGAACATTTCTCCCTCAGCCACAGACACTTGTTAATGTTCACAGCGACTTAATGAGTAGAGGCAATAAAAAATTGGGGGGGAAAAGTAAGCTAAAGAGTCAGCATTCCTTTTCAGAATATTTTTAGAAAAGAATTTTCTTTTTCGGAATATTTAATTTTTACCTTCTTAAATTTTCTCCCAATTCTGTTGTTTGTAAGAGCCTAATTTGGGCGTTGTATTTGCATTCTGGGAGGCCTTTCTAGTCCTGGCTTTTCACTATCCTCCTGACTGACCTTGAGGAAATGATGTCATTCTTCCATAACCTAAGTTCTACTTCTGTAGAGTGGCAAGAACATCATAGTTTATAAGCTAATGACAGATCCTTTGAGGACCAGAGTCACTCATCTCAGGTTGTTTAACCAGTCACGGAAACCATGTTATAGAACCCAAGTTCATTTGTCTCATCATCTATTTGTTCATTTCATTTATTTATTCATCATCTATTTGTTTACTCATTTATTTATTAGTTTTTTGAGCATCAATATGTGCTTGACACTTTTCTAGGAATATTGTAGTGAATCGAACAGCCTAAAATCCATCCCTCACAGAGGTTTCATTCTAGAAGATGGAAAATAAGTATATTTAGTGTGTGATAGTGGTAAGTGTTGTAGACAATACGAAGCAGGAAAAGGAGATTGACAGGTGGGGTGCAGGAGAGAGGGAGAGAGAGAGATTGAGAGAAAATGTGTAGCCATTTAAAATAAAGCGTTAAGGACGTTCTCTGTGGTAAGAAGGTGAGGGCATGAACTACGTGAATATCCAGAGGAGGAGCTTTTAGGCAGCTGGAACAGCATATGTAAAGGTCCTGAACTTGTTTAGTGTATAATATTTGCAGAACAGTGAAGAGAACGGTGTGTCTGGAATGGCATCAGGGGGTTATGTAGCAGGAAATGAGATCAGAGACATCATGAGCAACCAGAGAAGGTAGGACTTTTTGTGTAATAACAAGGATTTTAGCTTTTACTTTGAGTGAAATGGAAAGCTGTTGGCAAGATGTGACTTGATACTACTATATGTTTTGAAAGGATTATTCTAGTTGCCATAGTAGAACACTTTAGGGAGACCAGATTTTTCTGAACACAGGTGTGGTGCTGTTGTCTACTATACAAAGGAGGCCAAATATGGGGTACATCTGCTGCCATTCCTCTCTTCTAGGTCTTTGCCATTCATGTTTTCCACAGAGGCAGGATTCAGTTTCAGAATCCTTAGCACAGTGTTGCTGGCTACTCTACTGTTAATCAGAGTAGACTCATGAGATCTGAATTATTATGCTTGCTCTTCCATGTTGCCTGTGTAATTGTCCTCAGCATATTTGTACGGCCTGATTTTCTCAGTTTAGTGAGTCTTTAGGCAAAGCTGAAATAACTTCTGGGTACCAAATCACATCGTCATTGTGACAGAATGCTTAAGAGTCCTAAAATCGGTATTCCTAGGTCCAGTATCTTTATTTTTTTTTAATGTTATAGAAGTTCCTGATCCTGAAATTCGTCCTTTTAATCTAATCCTTAATTTTTGGGTCAGTAGTGGCAATGGTGGAACCATTCACCTCTCTGCCATAGCTTTTCCATACTAAATTATTGGCAGATAACTTGTTTCAATGGGAAAGCTATTTATGCAAAGGGGCTTTAGTATTAGGTCTTTGGAGATTTTCATTTTGGAAGTCGCTGGCTGCTGGAGGGAGTGGGCCCCTGAGCGCGGTGAACAGGTTAGCACGTTGCCCAACCTGGCATTTCTCCTGGCCCATCTACACCAGAGATTATAAACTGGCGGAATCCCATTAACAGAAATTTTTGTGTGACCTATCCAGTGTTGAAAAATTTTGTAATTAGTTGCCTCTGTTTAAAAATTGAGAGCTTTTAAATAAAATGTTGGATCTCAGCTTTTTTTTTTGAAAACTTGGAAGTTCTAGCCATCATAAACCTGCATTACTGGATGCTGGTTGTCTGGAGCTGAATAGCAGCTGCCCTCTGGGGTTTGACCTCAGTATGGGCCTGCTCCATTCATTGGTATTAACTGTCTGACCTGTCAGGCATTTAGGGGCATTTGATGTTGGGACTCTTGCTCTAAGTCATTTGGATTTGTCTGTGTTCACATTGGGCCTGAGCCAACCCATCCTGACACAGACAATTTTACTCTATTGTTACCTTCAGAATTTCCAGAGAATTCATTTTTAAATTCTCTTTTAAACTAAGCAGCGAAAGAGAATTTAGGTAGGGTGTACATAAGCTGCTATTCCAAAAAGTAGCAACGATCAAATGAAGACTATTTTTAATGCCTTGATATTGTTGCTATCTAGCTCTTACCTTAATCCTAAATCAAGCGTTTGAAATGATAGTCTAAAATTGTGTTTCTCAAAGTGTGGTCTCCAACCAGTAGTGTCAGCATCACCTGGAAACTTGGAAATGCAGTTTGTCAGACGCCGCCCCAGACACACTGAATCAGAATCTCTGGGGACAGGTGCCCAGTAATCTGTGTGCTAACCTACCTTACGTGTGATTGTAACCAATTAATTTCATGTACGTTTCTTCTTTCTTTCCTATTAGGTACTATAGAAATTCAGAGATAAGGATGTATTCATATTTTATTAATATTGCCTGATTTTTTAATTTCCTTTTACTCCTCTTTTGAGTCTCCTGTACTCTTATTGGAAGTTTGAAAGAAGCATATCAAAGAAGGAAAATGTACATTTTTTTAAGTGACTCTGGCAAAGAAACAGCCAATCTGTTGAGTGAAGAAAGTATTTGGAATAATCTCACTAAGTTTAAAGAAGGGTGTGTGTCAGACTAGCTGGCATATTTCCCACAACAGTCTCTTACAGAGAGACTTTCTAATTTCCCGACAGGCAGTATTTAATTATGGAAAAGATATTCTCTTTCTTCCAGTGAAGGCAGTTGCTATTTTGAAATGAACTTTTTGCTCAAAAAGGCAAATAGGAATTTAACCAGGAATGGCAGGATGTGATACTGACAAAAAACTTTATATTTTCATCTGAAATTCAACACTGCTTCATTTCTAAAACTGAATTGCCTCATTTGCCAAGTTGAAAATGCAACAAAGATTTCCTTTAATGTTTAATATATATACTGCTTCAAGTGTAAATAAGAGGCGTTTGAGTATGCAGCATTTTCTAAAATTGGTATTTCATATTCTAGACACAGATTGCATTTTTGGAAATGAATGCTATGTTTGTGAGAATTCAGACCCTACCATTTTGCCATTTGCAAAGCTACGAAAAGCTGTAAACTTGAATCCAGTTTGACTCATGGATCTTCCAAAAACACGCTGTAAGATTTTAGTCAAAGATGGCTGGAGTGCCACAAGTGATGAACAAGACAGAGAAAGCTCATGCACTCTTGGAGGTTACAGCGTGCTGAGGGTGACAGACATTAAGGCAGGTAATATATCAGTTTGGGGAGTTAGGCCTTTAAAGAAAAAAAAGCACAGTAGTGTGAGAGAAGGCCTTGCAGAGAGACAGGACATTCAGCTAAGATCTGAAGGAAGAGAGGAAGGTGGAGGGACCTTTGAGCTATGAGAAATACAGTACAGCAAATACAAAGGCTCTGAAGCAGGCCATGGCAGGTGGACATATGGAAGGAACAAGTCCACTATGGCTGGAGCAGAGTGACGCGTAAGGTAGCAGTCCAAATGTAAGCACATCAGTAATGACAACACACGTGAGTGTGTTAAAGTCTCCTGTTAAAAGACAGACTCTTTGGACAAAAATACGAGTAGCAGTCAAAATCCAGCTATACACTGTTTATAAAATAAATAAAATATCACTGAAGAGTTTACAACACAGGAATGGAAAAAGATACACTAGGCAAATACTCACTAAAAGAAAGTAGGTGAAACAATATTAACATCAGATAAAATAGAATCCAAGAAAAAAAATTACGTGGGGAGGTATAATACCGTATTTTGCTGTGTATAATGTGCACCCACATTTTTGGCCCAAACGTTCAGGGAAAAATGTTTCATTTTAATTTTTTAATTCAAATTTTTATTTGTTTACATTGAGGTACTTTTTTTGTATTATAAAGTAATTTTAGCATTTATTGTTTAATATATTATGGTACAAGAAATTTTATGTAACAAATAATTACAAAACACAAGAACAGATACAAGGTACAATAAATTTTATGTACTGGTAACAAATTTAGAAGGCCAAGAACTCTTCGTTGTTGCAAGTTCATTGTTAAGTTCAACAAAACCGATGATCGTATTCCAGGGTATTATTTTGCATATGGATATCGTTATTGATTTCTAGAGTTACCCTTTTAACTCATAAGCATAAATAAAAGAATTAAAAACATTTATGTTGATATGGAATTAGTACTACCCATGTATAATGTGCATCCTTATTTTTTCCTCACAAAGTTGGGCAAAACAGTTTGCAGTATACACTGCAAAATACGGTATATATTGCTAAAAGGTATACTCGATCCAGAAAACATAAGTCACAAACCAATATAGAGCATATATATTTATCCAAAACTGATAGAAGTACAAGGAGCAATAAGGAAACTACTATCATAGTTGACGACTTAAACATTCTTCTCTTAAAAAGTGACCTTTCAATTATACAAAAGCAAAACTAACACATTTAACACAAGTCGATAAAACAGAAAATGGGAACACTCACTTTTGAAATATCCATGAAACTTGTAAAACACATATGGAATATCACAAAATCTGACTGTTTTCAAGTTCTTGAGAAGAAATCTCAACGAGAAATCATACAGGCCCCATTCACTGACTTGTACAGTAAAATTAGAAATTAACAATAATAAAGTAACCAAAACCATTTTCTCGTACTCGGAAATGTAAAAGTGTATCTCTAAATTCTTGCTTTAAAGATAAAATCAAAATAGGAAATTTTAAACTACTTAGAAATGAATTAATAAGAACCCTACAAAATTCAGATCCCTGTAATTCAAACCTGTGGGATACAGCAAAAATGGTACTCAGAGAAAGATTTATAGCCTTAAATGTAGTTTCTTTTTAGAATACAAGAAATATAAATAAAAAGATAAAGACAAAAGCAGAACTTAATGAAATAGAAAACAAAAAAGTTGACCGGTAAAACCAAAAGTTGGTTCTTTGAAAGGACCTACATTTAGCCAATTTGATCAAGTTAAAAAAGGAAGAAGATACTTATAAACTCTACTACAGGAAAGAGGGAAAGAATGTTGCTAGAGATAAAAATGTTAGAATGATAAGAGAATTTTATTATAATTTATATCATCACATTTAAAACCTAGATAAATAGATGCTTGAACATTATGCCATAGTTACTTCTATATGGAAGTGTAAGTACATTAAAGTATCCAAGATGCTTTTGAACAGGAAGAACAATGAAGTTGGACTTACTTCCAGATGATAAAACTTACAGAACCACAGTAATGAAATCATTGTGATATTGGCACAAAAATAGAACATAAATCAATGGAATGGTATCAACACACCTGTGTATATATAGGAATTGATTATACAGTAGTGATAAAATACAAAATAATGGAAACGGTGCAATACCATTTGTGTACATTTTTTAAAAGCCACAAACCATACTACATATTTCTATATATATGTACACATGTAACTACATACCGTGTTTCCCCGAAAATAAGACCTAGCTGGACAATCAGCTCTAATGCATGTTTTGGAGCAAAAATTAATATAAGACCCGGTATTATATTTATTATATTATATTATGTTATGTTATATTAAGACCTGGTCTTATCTTATAGTAAAATAAGACCTTATTTTATTTATTTATAGTAAAATAAGGCCTTATATTAATTTTTGCTCCAAAAGATGCGTTAGAGCTGATTGTCCGGTTAGGTCTTATTTTCGCGGAAACATGGTAAATTGAAAAAAGAGAATATAAAATTACTTGATAAAGGTCATTACCTTTGAGAAAAGGAACTACTTTTAGCTGTTTTTGCAGACAGAACTTACTACTGTATTCACATATTACTTTCTTAAATTTTTAAAAAAGTGAGATACACGTTTTTAAAATTTTTACTGACATTTTCCTGGTTTTAGTCTAAATAGAGTTAGCGAGAGCATCTGCAAGTCTAGAAGAACCACAGTACTTTTCAGTCTTATAAATTTGCAAGTATTACTGATTATAAGCTCTTGATGTTGTTAGGTTTTGGAGTAAGTTTCATCTTTATTCAAATGAATTTGTTTCCAGATTTCTTATGACTTATTCTACAAAAAGAGTCGATAGTAGCTGGCCCCCACATATTAATCCAATCTATTCATTGAAGTCCTCTATATAATAGGCATGACTGCAAGATCGTTGTCAGCTGGGAATTCATTATACTCACCTTTGTGTTCCTAAAACCTAGCAATTGCCTGGCTTAAAGTTTGTACATGATTTTCAATTAAACTCAGACATAGTCTCTGAATTAATTCAACAAATGCAGCCACTATCCTTAGAGATGTCATAATGTAGCAGAAAAGATAATCAAATAATTTCGATATAGTGTGCTAATAATAACTTACATTTATTGAGAATTTACTGTGTGCCAAGCATTGGTCTAAATCCTTTATATATATATATATATATATATATATATATATATATGGTATATATACAATATACAGGGGTTATACAGTTAGTTATACAGTTAGTATAACTAGGGTTATACAGTTAGTAAGTGTCACAGCAGGGACCTGAACCAAACCACTTTGCTCCAGAGCCCATCTTCTTAACCACCTCCACTGGAGGGTGTCTCTTTAGGTTCTTCTGGTAAATTCTGTGCATAAAGTGCATATAAAAAGTTCTGTAGGAGCCCAGAAGAGGAAGCAAGAACTTTAGCAAAAACCCCAGGGAAGGCATCAAGAAGTCTCATTTGAAGGGTATTTCAAGGATGAATAGGAATTCTTGAGCTAGAGAAGGAAGTAAAGATCATTCTTGGGGGAGAGAGAAAGTGTGTCTTTGGAGGCACTCAGGAATGCAGAATGCTGGAAGCACTGGGAAACAGAATTTGGAGCATACAATTTGGGGGGTGGGGGGTGAGGAAGAGGGAGATGGACTGAAGGAGAGCCCTTCAGGTGAAGGAAATGAGTGCCCCGTGTGCCCTTACCTTTTCTGGAAATATGCAGTACTCTTTTTAGATTTTTCCTTGGTGAATCAGAGAAATTAAAAATAGAATCCTAATGCAGCACAAAGAGCTAATAAGTTACTATCCCTCCAAAGTTGGGTCCATCAGGATATAACACCTTTGAACTGTTAAGTCAAAAGTAATGTGATAAAAGTAATGGAACCTGAATAAGATTGATTGCTCGGATTCCCTGGGCAGTTATAAAGTTATAAGCCATTCAGATAGCTTTTTGTGGTAGAGAAGCATCAATTTTAGCCCTGAGTTTTCCCCAGGAGGGTGATAGCCTCTGATTTTATGAAACTTTATCTTAACCATTCTTTCCTAGATCAGAGCTCCAAATATGATAAGTAGAGATTTCTTTGGGTTTTTATAAAGAAGTTTTACTGAATTATCAGGACATAGTCAATTACTCATTTTTGTTTTTAGGTTGCACTTTTTGCTTTCAGCTATCCACTTTAGAAACTTGACATTTGGTGGGAGGTGATGATTATTACCACCTTGTTTATAATTTAAAATCATGATTGCTATGGCAACAGAGATGCTTTATTTACTCATGTTTAGATTAATAGTCTCAAGGATGCATCTCTTGATGTTTTGTAGGAACCCAGGTATCTACAGCTTGAAACTTTATCTGCCATCTTACAGAAACAAAAGGAACACTCCCAAAATCTGCTGTCTTTTAATTTATTGTTCATTTGTTTCAAAATCAGTTTTAAAAAACTTAGTGCATCTCCTTAAATATCCCAGCCTCCATTGGTAAGATAGAACCTAAAGAAGTTCTTATCACTCAGCTATAACTGTCATCAGCTCAGGACTATTCTCTTCTCTAATCCTCCATTTCCGCTATTCCCCCCACTTGATTATTCTGAAACAAATCCCAGTTGCATTTCATTTCTAAATATTTCCATATATGCCTATAAAAGACGAAAGATCCCTTTGAAACACATAACCACAATATCTTTATCATGCCTTTAAAAATTAAGGATAATGGTTCTTTAACGCCACAAAATACCTTGTCAGTGTTCAGTTGTTTCCAATCATCTTTTTTTTTTCCCCAGTTTGTTTTAATTAGCACCATGCTCTAACCAGCTGAATTACTCGGCCAAGCTGGTTTGTTTGAATTAGGGTCCAAGTAAAATTCACACGTTATAGTTGGTTGATACGTCTCTTAAATCGCTTTTTATTTATAGCACTCCCCTTTCCTGCCCTGCACACACACACCCATTGTTTGATATTATGGAAGAAATCAGTTGTTGTCCCATAGAGTTTCCCACATTCTGGATATTGCTAATTGCATCTAAGTGGTCTGTTTAATATGTTCTTTGAATTTCTTGTAAATTGGCAGTTTGATCCAGAATAGGGGTTCTCAGGACCCCTTCACACTTTTAAACATTATTGAGAACCCCAACAACTTTTGTTTATGTGAGTTATATCTATTTATATCTACTAAATTAGAAATTAAAACTGAGAAATTTAAAAAAATTTATTAATTCATTTAAAAACAATAATAAACCCATTATACATTAATACAAAGAATATATTTTTAAGAAAAATAACCATATTTCCCCAAACAAAAAGAAATGAGAGAAGAATGGCATTATTTACATTTTGTTTCAAATCTGTATGGCTCAACACATGAGACACCTAGGTTATTATATCTGCTTTTGCATTCAGTCTATTGTAATATATTTTGGTTGAGGTACATGAAGAAAGTCTGGCCTAAGATACATAGTTGGAAAAGGAAGAAGTATTTTAATACCCTTTTCATATAATCGTGGATATTCAGGCTTCTTTGAGATTACACTGAAGTGCAACAACTCATGGTTTTCTAAAGGTTAGTTGCAGTGTGGCATCGAAACTATATCAATGAACTTTTCTTATTCTGAATATTAAAATCCATTGATCTTTCTTACACTTTTTAAAATTTAAGTGTAGTTGGTATACAATCTTATATTGTTATATTAGTTTCAAGTGTACAGTATAGTGATTCAACATTTTTCTATTTCACAATGTGATTGCCCCACTAATTCTGGTAATCATGTGTCACTGCAATGTTATCACAATATTATTGACAATATTCCCCTTCACCTTTTTCATCTATCCCCCCAATCCTTTCCTTCTGATAAGCATCCCTTTGATCTCTGTTTCTATGAGTCTGGTTTTGTTTTGTTGTGCTTGTTCATTCGTTTTGTTTCTTTAGATTTCACATATAAGTGAAACCATACGGTATTTGTCTTTTTCTGCCTGACTCATGTCACTTAGCATAATACCCTCTAGATCCATCTGTGTTGTCACAAATGGCAAGATTTCATTCTTTTTTGTTGCTATATATCATTCTATTGTGTATATATAGAGGGCGTCAAAAAAAAATGTATACACGTTAAGAAAGGAAAAAAATTATTAAAATTGTAATAATATATATGATGACAAAAGATAGATACAAGTCATGTGTATGCATTTTTTTTGGCACCCCCAATATATATACCACATCTTTATCCGTTCATCTGTTGACGAGCACTTAGGTTGCTTCCATATCTTGGCCATTGTAAACAATGCTGCAATGAACATAGAGGTACATCTTTTTAAATTAATGTTTTCGTTTTCTTCAAAGAAATACCCAGAAGTAGAATTGCTGGGCCTTACGGTAGTTCTAGTCTCATTGTGGTTTTCATTTGCATGTCTTGCACTTCAAGTGAACTTTTATTCATACATGATTTTGTAACATAAGTGCGTTGATCATTTGGAAGATATTGGATCACTGAGTTACAAAGATCTTCCAAATGTTGGTGTATTTCATTATACAATATTTTAAAAACCACACTCCTTGAAATTGCCACCAATCTCATCAGAAAAATTTCTAAGTACCATGTTTCCCCAAAAATAAGACCGGGTCTTATATTAATTTTTGTTCCAAAAGATGCATTAGGAGTTATGGTCAGGGGATGTCATCCTGAAAAATCATGCTAGGGCTTGTTTTCCGGTTAGGCCTTATTTTCGGGGAAACACAGTATCTAGGTAAAGCTGTCAAGATCATAGTGGCATCAAGTTTTCCAAAATTCTAATTTTTGTTTGAAAGTTTGAATTTTACCATTGGCAACAAATACTCTCAGTTGTTTTTCTTGAAATGACAGCCTCACTTTGTTAATTTTTGTGAAAAGTGTGTGCCAAATACCAAAGTTTGAATAGCCACAGTTTGTCAGTCATTCTTTCAAGTCAAAATGGTGTTCCATGGGAAAAGCAGCTAGTGTAGCTTACAGCTCATTCGCACAGGTGCTTTGCCTCAAGACAATAATCATATTTCAGTGTGTGGCAGAACTGCTTCATGCAAACTTCCCATTTCATCACAGATGCTGTTAAAAAAACGTGCACTTGAAGGACAGACTTGAATAAAATTGATACTTTTTACTACTTCATCAAGGACATTGCTAAGGGAATTGTGTTTTGTTTTGTTTTGCTTTGCTTTGTTTTGTTTAGTAGAGCCTGTGGTCATGAAGAATACAATAACCACTAATACTATTTGGTGCCACTTACGGATTCATACTGCAGGGCTGGCAGTCTTACCCACCATTGCTTCTGTGCCATTCGTGCTAACGTCAACACACTAGAAAAGACAAGTAATGTCTTAGCATTAATAGGAAAATAGTTCGATCTCACAGGTTCCTTAAGAGGCTGTCAGGGATCCGTAGGCCATCCTTTGAGAATTGCTGATTTAGAAGCTTGAGTAGACTCAGGTTCAATTCTTTTGGGCATGGATATTTCATAGGTGATATGTGTACTTTCATCAGGAGGTTCAAAATATCTGAATCCATGCTCCTCTCTCTTTTTCTGTTCTCAGCCTCTGAGGGTCGGTGCCTAGATCGATTATTTCATTAGGGGTTGCAGAACGCTGATGTTTGATCATTCCTTCTTCATTTACCCAGCTGAAACACTTCTATGGTGAAGCACTCCATTCATGACGTAAATAATCTCATATACAACTTATGGAGGAAAAACAGAATATGTACTTAATTTTTTCCCCTTCTTTATCAGTTTCTGAAAGAATGAGTTGGGTCTTTAGCATCCTCCAAAGGTAACCAATGATTTGTATCATTACGAATTCATGGATTTAAAAATATTTGATGCATTTTGATCCTTGCAGTTATTTTATTTTTATGTTCAAATTCTTCTTGATATGATCCCAGTAGTTTGTTCTTTTTTTTTTTTTTAAAGTCTGGTTTATTGAGGTATGTACTCTCCAGTAGTTTTTTTTATAGCTTCCTTGCTTTCTAGTATGATGAGATGCTCCACACTCATCTTGTACATTTCCTACTCTAGACCTGGAAACAACCTTTTTTTTTTTTTTAACTTCACTGAGACAGTATTGACATATAATACATGTAACTTTCAGTGTACTGTGTGATGATTGGATACATGTATACACTGCAAAACGATTACCCCAGTAAGGTCAGTTACCACTTCTATTCCTTCACATAATTACCTTTTTTGTGGCTATAACATTTAAGATCTACTCTCTTAACAATTTTCAAGTATGTAAGTAACATGGTATTCTTAATTATAGTTACCATACTGTACGTCAGATCTCTAGAACTTATTCATCTCATAGCTTGAAATTTGTACCCTTCGTCCAACATATCCCTATTTCCCCCACCCACCTCCAGCCCCTGGCAACCACCATTCTACTCTCTAGTTCTTTGAGTCTGTAGAGAGGAAATGGTATGTAGAGACCACAACCTTGGTGTGCTCATTGCAGTTAGGTCATTTTTTTAGGCCTTTTTAATGGACAAAACCAGGAAGTATGTTTATTACAAACTCATGAGTTCTGATGCTATGTCCAGCAAAGATTGAATACCATAGGGTTTTTTACTTAACCACATTGATCCTACATTTGTAACTCCTTTCCTTCATGCCAAATATCTCACTTCCCAACATCAGTATAATTATTCACTTGCCTTATATTCCGTAGTAATAGTGTCAGCCCCAGCATAGCAGCACCAACACCTCCATCAACAACAATTACTGAAAACAATGTAAGATTTGTATTGCAGTTCTTTTTGTCCTTGGGCCATGTCCCAGTTTAGCTCTGTAGTCAAATTATTATATGTTAAAGTCATATGGTATAATTTCTATCTATGTGGTTATGCCACACATTCAGTATACAGATAGATTTTTTTTTTGCTTTCTGCTTTTAGATGTTGCTTTTTATTGTTTCACTTTATAATTATGTAAACTATGTGGTTCCAAAGGCAAGTGTACAAAACAAAGTTATACAGACTTAACTTCTGTCCCTATCTCTTCTACTCTGTCTCCTCTTTTTTTGTTGTTATGTTTGGGTTTTATTCATACACACACACACACACACAAATACATGTTTTTGTACTCCCATTCTTAGACAAGCAGCAGTGTACTATACACAGTTTAAACTACCTTTCTGTTTTCACTTAACTGTATATCCTAGAAACCACTCCATAGCAGTGTGTAGACATAATGCTCATACCGTGTACCGTGTACCGTAGTTTATTCCCCAGTCCTCTGTTGATAGACATTTAGGTTGTTTGTAGTGGTTTTCAAGTTGATCTCTTCATAAATAGAAAATGAAACTTTTTGTAATTGTTACTTTTGTTTTTCAAAGTTCATGCTTTAGCCTTTGAGTTTTAAGAAGCAAGTTACATACATTAAGCTTGGGTAGCTTTTGTTTTGTAGTTAATGTAGATGGTGATGATGGTGGGGATCGATGAGTAGATTTATTCAGGGGTGTCTGTCTGCCACAGCCCTGGTGCTGTTGATATAAACTAACTCGACTCTAATTTAGTCATAACACCTGTGTCACAGAAGAGTGAGTCACTCATTCTCCCTGTGAACGTTGTGAGTTAGATGCCCCAGGTATCAGAATGTGGCCAGGTTGGTATTAACGAGTGAAGGAATTCCCTGCAGGCCTGGGATTCCTAACTGCTGTGATCACAACCTGAAATTCCTTAAGTTTGAATCTCATTTCAAGGCAAGGCAAGAGTTGATTCAGCTATTTTAATTTTCATCAATTTGAAGTCATAAAAGAAAAATAGCTCTTAAGTTTTGTATTATTTACTCTTCATCAGTCAGAAAGTCTGAAGGCTAAAAAATATTTTTAATGTAAATCAGTTATTAATCTAGAAAGCAGTTTTAAATTTTCAGTTGAGATGAATGTAAATTATTTTTACTGCTGAATCCACAGCCATGACTTTGAATTGTGATCTCATTCACCTTGACTTTGAATTATGATCTCATTCACCTTGGCCTATCTTTTTTCGCTCTTCTTCCTTTGAGCTGTCAAAGATACTGTCATCAGTCTTTCTCCTCAGCTTCACCTCCCCTTTCTTTCTTTTCTCACATAGACTCTTGACAGTTCAGTAATCCATATTCCTGGGACATGAAACATTAAGAACACAGGGAAAAGATTTATGCCACTTTTCTCACCCACCTTCAAAGAAATAATCTCTATTAGAATTCTGGAAGTCGTATTTGCTTTTGTAACCTAGTGCCTTTGAAAGAAAACGTGATGTGAGACTTTTCTCATGACCTGAGATGTAAGTCCTTATATCATTTCCCTCCCCCAACACAACCACATTTGCTGCATAAAAATCCTGATGCTCTACCGCTCAAATGAAATACAACAGAATTGAGCATCTTTTGTCTCTGACGACATGTGTACTCCAAGCACCACAGTTCTGAATGGGACGCATGTCTCTTTTCCTTTCTTCATCTCACTGTTGGAGTTCGATACTGGAATTACTGAGACTTCGAGCTGACAGTGGAAGGAAGAAGAGGTATCGAGAAGATGCAGACAGGAGAAGGCTGATTGCTGATGAGTTAGGTTTGCTGCTGAGAAAAAGACCCAACTCAGGATATTGGTTGTTTTCAGACAGGAATGTGTTAGATTGCACATTTTCTAGAAGTTCTTATAAAGTTGCAGTTGGGTCTATTTGTAAGGAAATACATTATGCCTATGTGTAGCTAAGTAACTGCTATTTTGGTTGAGGCAGAGTACTTGGTAGTTAAGAGGCTTTTAGAGTTCCAATCCTGACTTCACTATTTACTGAATAGATTTGGGCCAATTTGTTCTCTCTGTGCCTCAGTTTCCTCTTCTATAAAATGGAGGTAATGCTAGTATCTCCAGGATGGATTCTGTTTGTGTATGAGAACGGATGTGATAATGCATACAAAGTACCTTCAACATAGAACTTCATAAATGTTAACTCCCTCTTTTCTCTCCACTCCCCCTTTCTTTCTTGAAACATTGTCGATGGAGCGAATTTCAGTAACCTAAACCCCTCCCCCCAGCGATTGGCCATTCACTTCCGTTATAAAACCAGAGAGCCATTCCCAAAGAAATCTTGCTCCCAGAGACTGCTTTAAAAACTACTCTAAAAGAAAGGAATTGGAACTGTTACCAGCTGGGAATTGATTACCCAAAGTGGTCATGGTATCATGTTTAGAACTTCCCAACACTTGCTTTCTTTCCCTTACATCTCTACTCCTTACCGGTTTTCTTACTACCCACCTCTCACATCTAATAGACTGTTAATGTCACTGACGTTTTTTTCAGATGTGGAAGTTCTCCCACTACTTCCATTGCAGCGCACAGTTTTGCCAGAAGATGTCGCCCTCTCACTTCTTCTGTGCAATCTCCTGTGTGGAATTTGCACAGGGTACAAAGAGGCCGCCGGGCTACATGAAATGAACGATAAAGTTACTTTATCAGCATGGAAGTGGGCATCGGGGGAAGTGAGTTTCCTTGAAAATACGGGTACCTTGTAACGTAGACCAGTAGAATGAACCTTGAATTATGTCAGAAGAGGGGTGAATGACCCTGGCTTTAGCCAGCACCTTGGATGAGTCTTCCTCCTCTTTGAGTTTCAGGTTTGTAGTCTGTAAAAATCAAGCATCATACCACCTGTGCTGCTTTTCCCACGGTTAGAGGAAGGACCCAGTGAAATGGAAGTTGGGGTTATTTGAACCAACTTCACATTTAGAACTGTAGTAGAATTCTACCAGCACAGAAATTGGAAGATTACTTATGTTTGTTTTAGGTTCATTGTGTATTAAGTATTACTACTTCTTTCATTATTATTTCACTTTCAATTTTGCCTTTGTAAAAAAGAAATTATTAGATCTTTGAATAATAACATAATCCAGAGACAGGAGAAGGCCACAGGAGTAGTTAAGCCCAGACTTCTGCCATGCTTTTGTTTGCTACTGATGGGAATATTCTCATCACATTCGGGTAATACAACATTTAATAGAGTTAAAGTTGCATTCATATTTTGCTCCTTTGTTCGGTGATGCTTCGAGTGTTCCTGTGAGGGAGGCAGGACGAGGTTTCTTATCCCTTTTATAGTTTGAGGATCTGAAATCCAGAGACATTCAACGGCCACTTTCCTACTTAGTTCTAGAATCAGGCCTAGAACGCAAAACCCCAGGTTGCTTCTTGTCTCATAACCATTGGGTGTTTTTTCACATGAAAAACAAAACAAATGGATAGTGAGCTCCGGGCACATACCAGGTACTTAATGTTACAGAGCAGATGATTGTAAAAGAATCATCTTTCATGTGACATGTCATGAGAACTTCAGTGACAGGGGAGAATGGTTTCAAGTATGTGGTGTCTTGCTGGGCATTTTGTAATGTTGGAGGAGTATTTATTATTGACGTGAATGGTTTTTTTTCCATGCTTAATCAGAACATAATGCAGAAAAGGTTTGCGTTACCTTAAATTACTTACGTAAATAATTCCCCTTGTTGGAACAATTGAATTTTTACCTCCTTTTGGTGTGCTTTATTACTTACTTTGTAATCATGGGTTTTACGGTTATTGTGCTTTTTTTTTGTTCAGGAAATGTCATGCTAACTACAAAGGCGTTATTATTGTAAGAACTCTTTTCGTTTTGACCAAATATAACTTCTGTGGAAACAAAAGTATCTATTGTACAGGAGTCTTCGGGCTAACGCAAACATTTGATAGACTCAGGTGATCTCTCTGTCACAGTGTGTCTGGCAGTTTCATTCAGGCACTTATTCCTGAATTTTTGCTCTTTCATACTGTTATCTACTCAGCATTACCTTCTCTGTAAATTTTCTTTTCTTTCCTTAGTAATAGATATGGAACGCTTTTAGTAATCTTCATATTGGTTGCAGATTATCTTGTCTCCCTCCCTTTATTTATTTTTATTATTATTGTTTTTCAGAGAAAAACATTTAACATACGTTTACAACACAGACTTGTTAACTCTAGGCACATGTTGTACAGTAGATGTCTGGGCCTTCTCTCTCTTGTATACCTGACACTTTGTACCCTGTGACTAATAATGCCCCGCTTCCCCTTTATCTTCTCGTATTTTACATTTTATTGGCGAGGACACTGCTCTCCGAGGGTTGCAGAATTTGAGAAGAAAATGATGACAGTTATTGAGGGCTTATTGTGGGTTAGGTCCCTGTAAATGTTCCGTCCCACTCGCCTCACAGTATCCTGCATATAGATCTCCTTCCCACTCGTTCGACACAGAGGCTCAGGTGGTGCCCTGTCCGTGGCACACGGTGAATAAGTGATGGAGTGAGGCTTTCAATCCACATTTTCTGATGTCAGGACCATGGTTTTTCTCAGAGTATCACGCATTTGTTGTGTGAGAAGTGTCACAGATGCTCTGATGGTGAGTTCTGTATGTGCCCTAATTCAGCTGCTATATATTTTCTTTCTCTGATGGGCCCGACTCTTGGCAAGTAGCCACACACAGAGGTGCTCGAAACGTGTTATTTGATTACATTGGTTGAGCCCATTGTGCATTCTTTGAAAAATTTTCCAGATCTTTTCGTATTTTCTTCTTGGAACGTGCATTCGTCTGTGTGTACAGGAGCACGTTAATTAGCTTACACATTTGACCGACGTGAAGCTTGTCTTTTTCCGTCTCGGAAAATTGTTAGTACAAAACATTGGAACTGTAGTGTTGGGAATCGCCTACACCCAAGTTGGATAAAACATGTAAGGCATTTATTTAGCAAAGTGCCTGGCAGGCCTACTCTATTATTAATATCCTGGTTCCTTTCAGAGTGACAGCTTACAGTAAGCTGTCATAAAGTTAAAGAGAACAGTGCATTGGGAAACTGATCTCAGCTCTGACAGTAACTAGCTTTGTGTCCTTAAGCAAGCCACCTAATCTTTCTGGGGCTCTTGTTTCTTTATCTGCTAAATAAAGGTGAGATTAAAAAGTCTTTAAGAGCCCTCAAACTCTCAGTCTTTGTTTGCTACTCTTTAAAATGGAGATAATACATACCTGTCATAGGGGTTATTTGAGCCTGAAAGAGATAGCCTGTGTAAAGCGTAGAAAAGATGCTCAGTCTATGTCCGTTTTTTCCCTCATCTTTTTAAAACGCAGGGAGGTGCTTTGGACTCCCTAGAGACCAAAATGAACATAGGAGGCAGCATAACATACTCACCAAGAGCCAGATAGACCTGGATTCAATCCTAGCTTCACTGTTTGAGAGATCTGTAACTCTAGGCAAGTCGCTTAACCTAGAATGAAGATGCTAATCACATTTACCTCAGGGTCGTTGAGAAGATTAAATTAGAAAAAGCTTTCAAACTACTTAGCAGAGTACCTGGCACACAGTAGGCATTCAGTAAGTTTTATTACATGTGTAATATTTAGGTGGGAGAGATGAACTATCAGAGGGGAAGAGTTGAAGATAATGAGGTGGGCTGCCCAAAACAAGAAAGGCAGGAGGCAAGCCCAAACCACACTTCACAGTTTCAAGGGCCCTGCCGCAGCAGCTCCCGTGTCCTTGTTAAGTGATGTTTGCTTTGAAGTATTGATTTCATAACTAAGATGAGCTTAATTCTGCTGTGACTTCTAGTTCACAGGGTTTCAATATCAAACATATGGATGCAAATAGACCTTTTATGTTTTCTCTGATGAGATTGTTTCTCTTCTGCACCTGCCTGGGAGATATAAAATAGCTCTTGTGTGTGTGTGTGTGTGTGTGTGTGTGTGAGAGAGAGAGAGAGAGAGACAGACAGACAGAGAGAGAGAGACAGAGAGAGACAGAGAGAGACAGAGAGCCATATCCAGGAGGCATCACCCATCGAGTGCCCCTGTTTCTGTGGCTGAGATCGCATGGCACACAGCACTGGCTCAGAAGGTGCCAGCTGCTGGAGGAAGGGCAACTCAGAACCACCAGTTACTTCCATTTGTTCCTTATTTAGGAAAATCATATTAAAGACTACTCAGACATGGATGGTTGGATGTGTTTTTCAAAATCTTATTTATATTCCTTCTTTTTTAAACTAAACTTTTTATTTTGAGATACTTGTGGATTCACATGCAGATGTAAGAAACAACACAGAGCGATCCTGTGTACTTGACCCAGTCTCCCCAGTGGTAACATTGTGCCAAGCTGTCGTACAGTATCATAACCAGGATATTGATTGACATTCCTCCCTCAAGATAAAGAGCAGATCCATCACCACAAGGGTCCCTCCTTCCTGTTGGCTTTGGAGCTACACCCTCCCCATTGGGGTGGGGAAAATGGGGTGACTCTAAGCAACTACCAATCTGTTCGCCATTCAATGGATCTATTTTGAAGTTTAAAAAATCTTAAGGGCAAAGTCAGGAAATTTGCTGTGTTCGCCCAAGTGCCCTTGTCCCCAGACACAGCGGGACCGAGCATAAAGTTATTTTCACACATTGGGGAGAAGCATACCATTCCAGATGGAGGTGGAGATTTTCCGCTTTTGAAGTGCTGTTGAGACTGTAATTATAAACTAGGATTAATCTGAACCAGTTTCTGGGATGAATTAAGATCTCGTGATAAAATACCACATACCGTCGGTCACGTGATCTGTGGCAGTTCTCCTCTGTGCCAGCTTGGTGAATGAGGGCCGCAGCTGCCCAGACGTTTCTTGCTGAAGGAATGTTTAACACTGATACTATGGATTCAGCACTTCGTGGGAGAATTTTAAGAAATAGCACTTGAGTTCCTAGTCTTTGATCAAGACGTGGAGCTTTACTTAGTTATAGAAAAGGTGTGTGATATATGTAGAGGAGTTCACCTTGTTTCATTCTCACCACCTCTCCTCCCATCTCCGTTTGGTTCTTACAGAAAATGAAAATCCCACTGGAAAGAAAGCCTAGTCCTCATTCCCTGACGACTGGTCCTTCGCAGGTCACTCTCCCTTTCCTTCCCCTTCCCCTCCCTCCTGGGCCTGTAAAACAAGGCTGACTGACTCTAGCCTCAAGGGAAGCTCAGTGTTAGCCCAGGTGACCTCAAGGTTTTGTCCAAACCTGAGAGGTGGTGATGCTGCGTCAACTCGAACATGATAGAATAGATGCTCCTAGGCTGTGCTCCTAGGCTGGTCGCAGAGTACTTATTTCATGGGTCTGGGTTACGCATCTTATGGGGGAGGGGCGGTTGGGGAAGAAGGAGCCAGTTTGGCCATAGCACATATGAATTTTACAATTTGAATTAAGGAGATGGGTATGAGCTCTCCAGTTTACCACAGGTCACACCGCTTCCTTTTTGTTTTATAACTGGCCTGTTGAGCTTATTTTTACTTCTTGTGCCATCCCCTGAAAACATTTGCATTGTGACCCCTGATTTAACTAATCCCCAAATCTTGGACATTTAGGTAGCCTCCGGCTTTTTAATATTAAACACTGTTTTAATAAAACTTTTGCATGATTTGTATTTCCTTAGAATTAATTCCTGCAAGTAGAATGCTTGGGTCAAACTGCTTATAAAATTTGAAGTTGTGACACATATTGTCAAATTTCCCTGTTGTTTTTGGTGTCTGCATTGCCAGTTTGTGTGATTTATCTAATGATTAATGGAATTCTTATTTCCTTATTGATTTCAAAGAGTTCTTTAGGAGCTGAGGCCTGGTGTTTGCTTTTGTGGTTGTTTTTCTGTCTGTTGAATGTGTGAGTTAAGCTAGGAATTTAAACATCAGACCCTATATTCTCAGACTTTTGCCATTATGTTCTAGATTATCTCCATGCTTGTTTGCTTATTAATCTTTCTTTGATGAGTTTCTTTTCATAATCCTGTGCTGGAAGAAAGGTTAATGGAAACCAAGTAGGGTTATAAACATATATGGTAAAGATACTTCCCCAGTTTTTTAAATCTTTATATATGGTGTCTGTTTAGATATTTTGAATTTTTATATACTTGGATTTAGCAGCTTTTCCTTTGTGACTTATGGCATTTTATACCATGTTTAGAATATTTTCCCACCGCAAGGTTATAAAAATATTAACCCTTACTTTGTTTTAGATTTTTTTTTCTTTTTTGGTATTCTGTCTGGAATTTGTCTTGGTGTAAAAAGTGAGGTAGTGATAATAATCCAGCTTCATGTATTTCTAAACAGCTAGCCAATTTTCCTAACAACCAACAATTTTTAATATACACGGTGAATTTGGAGTTACCAAATCTTGATATCTTCTGGTATCTGAAAGTGGCTTGTTTTTATAGATAGAAAGTTTCCACTTTTACCTCTGAGTTTCAATATTTCTGCTTTTAAAGCCTCTAGAAAGGAGCTGTGAACAGAACACCATATTGGTTTTGGCATTCACTTGAATGCATCTCAAATAGGCTGATTCCACAGAATTTGATCCAAAGTACTTCTATGTCTTGATGCCTTTTTGCCAAGCAAAATTGATTATTTCTGAAAAGGCCTTCAGAGCTGGACTGAAAAAAGAGTCAGGGGTCCTCCTAGGCTGGTGGCAGATGGTATCATTTGGCATCATGTACAATGCTTTTTATTTTTCTCATAAGTTTCTTTCTATTCTCTAGCCTCCAATGGGCAGTGTCTCTTGTTGGGGGCTGTTGTTTTGAGGGTGGAGCCAATTCAAATCCTCTCCGACCAAGTCCTACTATTGTGTCTTTAAAATGCGTGTATTTTTTTTCTCTTGGCCATTTGATGAATAGATACCAGGAGTCTTTCTTTGACAGTGTTTTCCAGCCTTCTCTGTATTGTAGAATTTAGCTGTGGATTGCATTTGTTGTACTGGTGTATTTTCACCAGTCGTGTGTGTGGCTCTTTCACAGATCTTCTCTTTATCACTTCAGTTAGAGGTGCTTTTCAGTTCGTCCAGTTTAAGAATGTACCTGAGCAGTGTAGTGCCTTGGCAGGTTCCTCTTTTGTAGCCATATTCTCCTAAATTATTGTAGTGTCTCTCAGAGTAGGTTTTATCATCGATGCTTGTTTTTAAGTCCAGCCTCCTGTAAGGAAGGCAGATTCTGCCTTGGGGTGAAGGCCCTGTGGTTAAAACCTCCAGAGCCACTCTGTTAGGGTTCAGCCCATCTTCTCCACCTATTATGTCACCTGGCTAACCTTCGATTTCCGTACCTATCAAATATGGATAAAAGTCACACCTATCTCATAGGGCTGTTTTAAATATCAAGTGAGATAATACAGGTAAAGCACTTAGGACAGTGCCTGGCCTAGAGGAAGCACTTAATAAATGTTATTTTTCGTCCTCTTTTTTAGAGTTGATTTGCTCTTCTAGGATGTTGCAATGCTCTTTTTTCCCCCTCTTCGTTGTAAAAAGAATACATGCCCATCGTAGAAAGTTTAGAAATTGAAGAAAAGCTTAGAGAAGAGCATTTCTCTTACAATTCCACCACCGCCAGCAATAATCACAGTTTTTACATTTTAATACATTTGCCTCCAGTTTTTGTATACTTACATATTATTGTACATGTATATATCATAATATATATGACCGTATGAGATCATTCCATATGTGTAATACAATGTCTTGATTTTTTTTCACTTACTGTATCGTAAACATTTTCTCATATCATTAAACACATTTATATGATCATCTCTTTTGTTGGCTACCAAATAGTCTATCACATTATATTAGTTTGATTGACTTAACTCTTCTCCATTTATCTGGTGTTTAGTATTTGGAACTTTTTTGGCTGGAGTTAGGTTGCCGTTAGATCATTCTAACTTACTAGGCCAGGCCGTCTTTCTTGTCAACTACCGGTTTAGGAGCTGAAGTCTGGTGTTTGCTTCTGTGGTTGGTTTTTTTTGTCTGTCGAGTGTGTGACTCTAGGATATTAAACATCAGACCCTGTATTCTCAGGCTTCTGCCATTCTGTTCTGGACGATCTCCATGCTTGTTTGCTTTTTCATCTTTCTTTGATGAGTTCCTTTTCATAATCCTGTGCTGGAAGAAAGATGAATGGAGACCGAGCCGAGTATTTCAGTCTCCGACCCTCCTGTGGCCACGTGAACGCCCAGGAGCTCGCCAGGATAAACAGCAGTTGCATGTTAATGGACCTTTACTGAGGTAATAATCATGCGGAGGACTTTCTGGTGAGAAGACTATCCTAAATTGTTCTTGACAGGGTATACTATTTTTGTTTCAAATTTCTTGTTTTTCCTGTAAAGCCGCGTTGAAAGTATGTTAAGGCTGAATTCATTTGTACTTGGGAATATAATGAGATCTTGTACTTTTCACTTTCAGAAAACCAGCCAAGAACAGCAGTCTGAAAAAGAAATATGTGTCCAAAACTGCCAGGGAAACCTGCTGTTGAGATATGCTTTCTGAGAAACCACATGGCACATGAATGTCGTCTTTGTCTCAAGTCACAGTAGCCTGGCTCTGCTGGGTGAATCGGGCTGGCTGATTTGAGCTTGGTTTTTAACTTAGTTATGGAAATGGCGCTGAGAGCAAGACTTAAATGCCGGTGGTTTGTGACCCAGGAGGTTGCTTAAAATGGCAGCAGCCTGTGTGAGCTTGACCCTATTTCTCATTTCCTTTGTTTGGTTCTCAGACTACTTGGCCTCCTTTTTCTTTCAAGTTCACTCTTCGTGGCCAATTATTCTCTGCTTTTAAAATATAGGGTGATTTTTATCTCAAACACATGGTGAACCAAAGAGCTGAATCCAGACCTTGGGTGTTGTGAATTTGGGTAGACAATATGAATAGTGATAAGAAATAATTTAGATGTAGATAACTTAGAACAGAAGGTCAGAAATGGATCCTAAGACCTGCAAATAGTATCTTGGCACCCCAGGCCCTAGAAATGGCTGTCCCTCGGTCACTTCCACGTGGCTTCCCTGAAAGCACAGTTGACAAGTGGCATCTGTCTTGAATTCCTAAAAGCCATCATCTCGCTCGGTAAGCTGTTCCAGTACTGTGTCACTCATAGAAATACAGGCTTTCAGAACAGAACGGGGCCTTAACGGGCATGTGCTCTAACTCCTGTTACACCTCCAACAAGAGGCATCACCCAAAGTTTTCTTGACCACTTCTGGTCATTGCTGCGAAGAAGGGGGAATTCCACAAGTTGGGAAATAGTTCATGTTGCTTAAAAGCTCCGCAGGAAGATGCTGTGTTTTTTTTATCGCAGCCAAAATTTGGCCCCAGGAAACTTCTGCTACCCATGTGCTTATTTTGATTATTTCTCACAGAAACTCTACAGACAATTGGTTGGGATTATCTGGCTTTTCCATTTTACAGATGGAGATGAGTATTACGGTAACGTGACTTGAGTAAACCTTGCCAGCCTTGTGCTAACTCATTGTTACCAAGGCGAGCAACTAAATCTTGGCTAATCTGTGTATTCAGTGCTGCGTTGCTGGTGTCTTTGCACATCATTCTCTCTATAACTAAGATTACAAGTGTGAAAGCACCTGACCAAGGGTAGATTTTGGGTGATGTTTCATTAAAAGTACAGACTAGAGTCAGATAGAACCAGATTCAATTTTGGTCTCTGCCAATTGGGGCCTGCACCTCAGACAAATTATAAAATTCTGCACACCTCAAATTTCCCATCTATAGAATCAGGTCAATCATTATAGCTGTAAGATTTAATGAAAATCAAAAGAGATAATACATGGAAGTGCTTAACATAGTGACCAGCTAATAATGCTTAATAAGTGTTTGTAAATGCCGGTTTATATAATTCTTACTCTTACTGTAATCGTTATACAATGAGTTCTTAAATCCTGCCCACTCACCAGGCCACATTGGCAAGGCTTCTGCTCGTGCTTCTGCCCTACCTTTATGTCTTCTAGGTTGACTGGAAATAACGTTAGCATTATAATAAAATGGGGTGGGCATACTTACAATGTTTCTGGCGCCTAGAGACTTCCCTTTTCACAGGAGGAAGTTTGGGGAGTTATCTCAGTAGTCTGTCATGGCGCCAGAACTGGGAATTGGGAGTTCACTTTTCTTTCCCCCCCCCCCCCCCGGTTTATAGGGGAAGCACCATTGCTCAATATCATCATGGTTGTCTCTATTTTCAAAGATTATTTCATCCTCTGTAGCGCTGTCGTTTCAGTATACATTTTTTTTTTTTTAAAGATTTTATTGGGGAAGGGGAACAGGACTTTATTGGGGAACAGTGTGTACTTCCAGGCCTTTTTTCCAAGTCAAGTTGTTGTCCTGTCAATCTTAGTTGTGGAGGGTGCCGTTCAGCTTCAAGTTGTTGTCCTTTCAGTCTTAGTTATGGAGGGTGCAGCTCAGCTCCAGGTCCAGTTGCTGTTTTCTAGTTGCAGGGGGCACAGCCCACCAGCAACCTTGTGGTTGAGAGGATGTGCTCCAACCAACTGAGCCATCCAGGAGCTCAGCGGCAGCTCAGCTCAAGGTGCCGTGTTCAATTTTAGTTGCAGGGGGCGCTGCCCACCATCCCTTGCGGGACTCGAGGAATTGAACTGGCAACCTTGTGGTTGAGAGCGCCCTGGCCCATGTGGGAATCGAACCGGCAGCCTTCGGAGTTAGGAGCATGGAGCTCTAACCACCTGAGCCACCAGGCCGGCCCCAGTATACATTTTTAACAATCCATCTCCTCCCGCTTTATTCTTGTGGTCCAGAATTCCTGGTCCATAATCTTTTTGGTTTTATTCCAGATAAGTCTAGGGTTGTTGTTGTTGTTTTTGCCCCCTAGAAATCTTGATTTCATCTAAGTTTTTTAATATTTTGGCATAAAGTTTTGGGTCTTAAAACTTGTAATTCTAGCTTGCCTTTCATTCCTAATATATGTTTCTTTTTTTCTTGATCAAATTTCTCAGAGGTTTTTCTTTTATTTTTTTTTCCCCCTGAACTCATTTGAGAGAACCAGCTTTTGGTTTTGTTGATCCTTGCCATTGAGCATTAGCTTTTGAATACGTGAATTTATATTTTAAAGAACAGTTTCATACCAGAGAAGCTGTGTGTTTTTAACTGAATTTAGATGAACATACCGCTAGGAAGATGGTGATCATCCTTTCTGAGTCAGAAAACTAGGACACGTGGTCTTGACAAAGAACTTTCCTGGTATGAATTTATACACGTTTGAAAAGTATCACCATGGAATAAATTAAGTCACATTTGATTATTCATACCAGTTAAACACTTGTTGAAAAGAATAAAGGGTGATCCCAAAGTATCTAGGACATATACACATTAATACTTTTACAGAATAGGAATGAACCATCTTTTTTAGGCAATCTTAAATCAGACAAATAAAAGAATCAGAAAAGTCCCTATTTAACAGTTACGTGTTTCTGGTAGAATTGAAAGTATTGCACACACACACACACACACACACACACACACACACACACACACACCCCCCCCCCCGTCCAGACCTGATTTATGTTTTTGACACGGCAGGGGACTCAGGTCCCAAGACTTGAGGCCATTGCAGAAATATTCTGATGTGCCTTGCAGAGAGCCCTTGTCTGCTTTTGTTGCAGAATTCCTTTCTCTCTCAAAGGATATTGAGAGAATATTTACTTTGGGGTCTTCAGGTTGTAAATCTCTGACCCTTCATTACATGGACTTTCCCAGCAGTAGGGCTTACTTACAGACGTTGTATACACTTTCCAGAAATTGAGTGCTGTTCCCGTACAAGTTTTCCCAGTTTAAGAAAGTCCAAACTGTAAAAATTTAGGCCCGCAAAACAGCTTACTCAGGGAACTTTCTTTGGATTCTCCAGTTTTCTGTAAACATTTTGTTCTTTTAGTGTATTTAAATTGGATCCTATTTGGTCTGAAGATACCTTTTAAGACTCCCTCTATTAAGTAAAGTGAGATCAATTTGTTTGTTAGCTTTCAGGTTTGCTCAGGATTCTTTGGGCTTCTTTCATTTGGCAAGAGAAGAGAGAAAAGCCCAGCCTCTTTGTTATCTTGGAAATTTCCAGCCTGAGAAAGTGTCCAGAGGCACAACTTACAGGGGTTCTTATGTGATCAGCTCGCCCTTTTCCTGAATTATTAAGCTACATTAAAACAGCAGCTCGGTGTTTAGGTTTTCTTAACCTTCTGAAAGATTAATATCCCCGCAAGAATGATGACACTTTTGACGTCACCCTTGAGTGCTTTCAAATAGCGGGAGCTAACACGCTGTGTTCTTGCGCTCTACCTTCTTTAGACATTTACAGTTCCTCTAGGAGGTGTAAGTATTCTAAACTATGTGTTTGCTAACTTCCTGAAAGTTGTCCTCTCACAGTGTGGCTTTATCAAGTGTGAAATAACGAGACTTGTTCATTTTTAAAAACCTTTCAAATAGACTTTTTCTTCAAGAGCAATCATCAGCAACCAAGACTAGAACGAATTTTTATGTCCTTGTTTTCCGTGTACCTTTATGGCAGTGAGGACACTGGATGAGCTGTTCGTTTTGAGTTTGGAGTAATTGACGTAACCTTATTAATAAACTTATACTCTTAGGCTTTTGTATTGATTACGTATTTTCAAAGCTTCTGAAAAGCTCAGCGTCTTACTAATAATGGAGGGAACCCAGTAAAACGTCAGTATCCATTTCAAGTCAGGGCTTAATGATTAAGGGTATATTTCTTTGTTAAATATTTATTGAGAACTCTTTTCTGCTGGCCTGACACTCTGAAACTATATTAGATGTAGTTCCTACTCTGAAATAGCTCCCACTTTCGTAAAAGGAAAAGGTAGCCGGAAAGAGAGAGGAGCAGGAGCTTGGGCAGGACTGGAAGGTTGAATGGGCATTCCCGAAGCTAAGACAGGGAGCATTATATTCAGCAGAAGCATGGAGGTTGGAAAGTATGGCACCTGAAGGAATTTGGAGGAGCTATGGTAATACTGACAAAAGAACTCAGATATCCTTTCATTTACTTAACCTAATTTTATTATTCCTTTATATCTCAAGTGTGGTGGTGGTTCCTTGAAAATGGAGATTTGTTCATTTGTAAAAATTCTACAGTTCAGACTTTTCCCCGAGTTAGAGTGAGTGGCCCTTGTTTGCACTCTAACTGTATAAAATGGCAAGCTCTTTCTCTCAGAGGCTCTGACCACAGGGGTGTCTTCTCTCATCTCCTGTAGCACATGTTGCCTTGACACGGAGTTGGCTGAGGCTTTGCAGTCGGACATGCTGGGGCTCACCTCTAACTCAGCCACTTACACTTCCTGGCTCTGGGGCCATGGGCAAATTCCTGTATCCCCCTAAGCCTCAGTTTCCACCTCTGTGGGATGGGCTAATACCACTTACTTCCCAGACTGTTCTAATGCTTGTAAAGTGCTGAGCACAGTACCTAACCTGGCGCTCGGTTAAAGCAGCTCTTCTCACTATCAGCATCGTCAGGTACTGACTCAGCAGGCCTCAGGTGGGAGCTTGTTTTCATGCCTTACCTACCTCGTCTGTCTCCACGTCTTAAAGGGGTCCTGCTATGTATACTGTTTTGGCCCGTACGCACCCTGACTCACCCACCACCCCTATCATCTGCCCCCCTACTCCTGCCCCCAAGCCAGGCCTACCACATGTGTCTGACACAGAGCAGGTACTCCCTGCATCTTGATAATTAAAGATTTAATGTTATGTAGGAGCAGTGCAGTGCATCGTGAGACCCATTATTCTTTTGTATTTGAGGTGTGAAATTTCCTATGGGTTCTTTCTGGGAAAAGCCAGAGTCATGGTGGTAAGAAAAAATCTTGGTTTGGCCAAAACTTTATTACCTTTGGCCAAAGGCTATTAGAAAACTCACAGAACAAAAACAAAATAGGAACAACAAAAGAGCAGGTGCGTGATGAGGAAGTTGTGAAGGTTCATGGCAGAACAGAGTTGGAGTAAATTCTAAGCATGCAAAAGTACTACTTCAAAAATGAATTTTGTCACGTGACTTGAAGGATAATTTTCCATAAATCACGTCCATATTTATTATTACTAACAGTATGCAAGTAACATACTTTATATTATAGGTAAACCTCAGTGTTCAAAGAAAAAATCTTTTGCTTTTTGTCTTTTTGTTTATACCATTTATCAAATCATGCACTTCAACACACACATACAGAGCCCTCTCTAGGTGGGAGACTGTCTGGATTCAGTGTTCAGGTTGGTTGAGACCAGTCGTCGGGCCCATGTCTGAGCTCTCGTCCTATCACCAGGCCTCCCTGAGCCAGATCTCTTTGTTTTACCCAGGCTTTCAGTCTGCATTTCATTCCAGTCTTCTTGGTATATATTTTATATATAGGCAGTCATGTTTTCTTTGGTTGGAATTCTGATAACAGTTCCATGTATTGATTTGAAGTCATCATAAACTCAAAATGGAATTGAAGGAATCTCTAATTGATAATAGTTTTATAACTTTTCTTCCTTATTGGAAAAGCATGAGGGGGATTGTATAAGGGCCTGATGACGAAAGCATAATTTGGCATGACCATAATTTGAATCAGAGGAAATCTCTCATTAAAATTCTCACAAGGTTCACTTACAGAGCAGTATCTTTTGAAACTGAATGGTTTGGTATTTACTTAATCCACTCAAGTTGTGATTTAATTGTCAGCGTCCTTGCTTTTACGCTTGACTATCTGCTCACTCATCTGCTGAGAGATTATTGCATCACCTACAAATCTTACCTTACTGGAGTCACCTCTCCCAGTCTAGAATCCACTCCTAGACAGAGACAAGAAAGAGTATCTTTGGTGGAACAAAGTCAGTGCCCTCGGTGCCTTTTGACTGACTGTTGTACCTTCTCTCCATTGCCCACCTTCTAGGGCTGGTGTTGAAGGTATGCAGTGGCTTCATTTGACTTTTTAGCTTCTGTCAAGCTTCCTTGTCATCTTGCTAAATTCCAAAGGTGTGTTCTTTCCTTCTTGTTAGCCACCGTAAAACATCTGTGACAGGGCCTCAGCTTGACTCACCTGTCCAGAAGGGTGTGTGTTTAAGAAACCCTGTTTGTGACACTGGACACAGAATGGTGAGTGCTCAGTACAGTCTGTATAGAGTGGAAGCTTGTCCTTAAAGCTTTGACATGTCTCTCGTTGATGGTTTTTTTAGGAACATCTCATGACACTGCTTGCACAATAGACTTCTGAGGTGAGGGTCTCTAGCAGCAGAGAAGCAGAACTTTGAAATAGGTGTAAACCCTGTACCTGGGATGAGGACCGGACCTGTTTGTTCACTGTGGGCCTTGTGGCCCAGGCAGGAGGAAGCTCTGCTACACATTCTAATGTGTTCATTGTCAGTGTAATTCCCGTAAGTTACCTGTCACTTGTGATGAAACATCAGCCACATCTTCTCAGTTTTTATCCAGGCAGTTGTGCAACGGTACTGTGTAACTCAGAATTTCACAGTTTCTAAAGTTACGTGAGAAGAAATCAGTTCCCATCAGCCTTCTGTATTCAGACCAGTGCTGGAATCTGAGATTTTGCTGTGGTCTGGCCCAGAGGAAACAAGCCAGAGTCATCTGATGTGGGGTTTCTCCCACGGAGGCCACTGCCGACTCCTCTGTGTGTGGTGTGCGTCCTGCACCGTAGCTGGAGCTCATCAGCAACAGCAGCTACTATTTATAATTGTTACTCCATTTTCCAAGGAAGGACTTAAGGTGGTAGCTCCCACTTCTCCCCTTTCTTTCTGGTGTGCACCAAACACTACGTTAATACATTTTGCCCACACCGCCAAGCCTCACAGCTTCCCCGTAGGAGACATACTGTTACTGTCTACTGAAAAATGGGGACCATGAGGCACATATTAGATGACTTACCCACGGGCATCCCGCTACCAAGGGCAGAGCTCCCAGGGAGCCCAGGTCCCTCTGACTCAGCGCCAGTGCTCCTGCCCCTAAACCCAGCCGCTTCTCCAACAGATACCACCTTTTATTCTCACGTTACCCAGCAGTGTTCCTGGCCTCGTGGCGCTGCCAGTAAAATTGGTTAATTAGATTTGAATCGTGTTCAGCAGCCTTGAGTTGAGTCACGGCACCTCAGTTTCACGGCCATGCACATAGTAGGCACTTGGCATTTTCACATGAGGAAAGGCAGCGTCATTCATCCCTGTTTTACAAAGGAGGAAACCAAATCCCAGAGAAGTCACGGAACTTGCCCCAAATCACCGTCATTGCCAGCAGTGGCATTTTGGAATGTGAGGGACAATCAGGTGTAGTTAATGTCAGCGAAATTTGTAATTCTCCCAGTTGCCCCACATTTGTCACTCACACACACCCGTTTCCAGAAACCCTTCCCGTGGGGATTATACGTCGCTCCCAACTCCTTGCTGTGTCACTTTGGGGAAATGACTTGCTGGCTCTAATCCTCATTAACCTCGTCTGTGAAAGGACAGTAATGATAGTTACCTTACAGATGGTTAAATGAAACCGTGTCGACAAAATGCTTGGCTCAGGGCCGAACACATGGCATGTGCTCAAGTAATTAACATATTTCTCCATGTCTCTGTAGAATCAGTAGTAAGTCAGCCCTGGATCCTGCTGAAACGGGGAAAGGCTGAATTTCAGACTGAAATAATGCCTGCTTTAGATACAGCACATTTCCGGAAGCCTCATTTTTTAAGATCTCTCTCTCTCTCCCGCACATACGTTGTTGCCTTTACTTGTTCAGACCTCCGACCACATCATCAGACAGGATAAAAGGCAACGCTGAGTGAGGCCGAGGTGTCCGTCAGACAGCAGTGAGTGAGGACAACCGCCAAATGTCAGTACCACCTGTCAGACTCAGAGCCCACCCTTTTCCATTTTCCCCCAAGACTGAAGTGTTGATTAGCACCCAGGCGGTCAGGGGATTCTACATAACCATGAGTGAGAGGCTTCTTTTAGTCTCTCCTTCTGTCTGTGACCTCTCCCAGGAAGAGAGCCCAAAATCCCAGGGTGGGGTCTGTTCTCTCCAGCACAGCCTACCTGCAGCAACGAGCCTGCGAATCTGTGCTTGGCATTCAGAGAGATCATGTCTTGTCCAGAAAGATCACGTCTGTTCGTTTGATCTTCTTCTTTCCATAGTGTGTTTCTTGTAGTAGGAGTTCTTTTTTGTCGGGGAAAAAAAGAAATTTACATTGGACATGTCCTTTAGAGCTAAGCAAGGATTGGAGACCTGCTTTGTATAAAACACGGAAATTTTAATCAAGTGAAGAGAGACTTCTTTTGATTTCGAAAGAATGCTGAAAGGAATGTCAGTTCTTTGAAGGCAGAACTCACTCCTTTGTTCCAATCCGAGTCTTCTCAGCACCTCAGTGGGGACGGGGCCTGTTACCTGAGGTGGTGCTAGGGGCGGTGGGGTCGCCCGCTCCCTGGATTCTGTGGCTTCCTTTACTGTTTGACCGGAAATGAAGGGCGATCGTTCCTTCAGCCCGTATTACACTCAGCACAGTGACCAAGACAAAGTTGCTGCCTTCGTAGAACTTTCATCCCAGTACGAGAGATGAGCAAACACATCAACACTGATGGTTCCCACAGGCCATGACTGTTTTGAAGGAAATAGAACCAGGGGCTGAGATGGAGAATGATGGAGAGGAGGCGACTTTCTAGATACGATGGTCAGAGAAGGCTTGCTCGAATTCTCTGAGGAGTGGACATCTGAGCTAAAGCCTAAAGGACAAGGCAGAACTGGGCAGAAGGGTCATTAACTGCATAGCCTCTGAGGCCAGGAACAGAGTGGCCTATGTGAGGAGCTGCAGTAAAGCGTGGCTAGCGGGTCCTAAGCAAAGGGGAGCGTGGTAGATAACGGGTGGGGGGCACGACGGGGCCAGAGAAGTGGGCCTTTTTGTTGGATTTTATTCTAAGTGCACTAGGAAACATGAGGTGATGTGATCTGGTTCATTTTTGTATTTTTAATTATGTTTGTTGCTGTGCGATGCTAGTGGGTTGGAGGTGGAGATGGAAAAAAGTAGTTGTTGGATTTGAGTTGTACCAGTATTTCAGAGATTAGATCCAAGGATTGGATGCGGGTGGGGGAAAGGGAAGAGTCAGGGATGATTTTGAGCACCTGGGAGGATGGCGGTACCTTTCCTGAGATGAGGAAGGCTGGGAAGTAAGGGGAGGAGGTTTGGGGATGAGGGAGGGGTAGGACCCAGAGCTTTGTTTTAGATGTGGTAAGTTGCAGATTTATATGAGATCATCAGGGACCGAGATCCAGTAGGATCTGATCTGGACGTGTTCCCAGGGGAATTCTGGTCTAGAGATGTGGGAGTCACTGTACAGAGAGGATGTTTATCCTGGGGGGATAGGTGAGATACTAAATGGTGGTATTGCCTGTCGCTAGCGAAAACAGCTCACGCTTCCTACGTGGCTGGTTTGAGAATTTGCTCCTTCAGGGTACAGGCTGTAGCAAAACTGTAGAACCACAGTTATTTTACTACAAGATAGCCATTTAAAATTTATTTACGCCACCAAGGACCAGGAAGGTGAAATGCTACCCTCGGTGCCATAAAACCATTCTCTGAGCTTGTTTTCAGAAAAATCCATATCTGGATGGTGTGACCCAGTCATTAGCGGTGACGGGCTGGCTGTGTTCTCATCGGTCAGGTGTAACTTAAGCCTCAAAGGCCTTCGGGCAAGTCAATTAGCCTGAAGGTGGCTGGGTGCTTGTTGGTTGTGCCCCCAGATTAGAATCAAGGGCAGAAAGACTGCACAGAAATCAGAAACCTAGAAGAAGCAACAGGAAAACAATCAGGAAGATGCAGATTCATGCTTACCAATTTGAGGATGTATGAGAAACACCCGGATGCAAAGTCCTGTGCCTCACTTCGTGGGGCGTCTGATCAAGTAGCTCTGGGTTGGGGCTCGAGAGATTCCGATGCAGGTTGACCCACGGTTCATACTTGGAGAAACAGTGAGTCTGAAAAACTAAAAAGACCTGTGAGGTCATGTAGGCAGCCCTCGCTTACAAATGGGGAAAAAGGCCCAGGGAGGAGAAGGGGCCGGCCTTAAGCTGCAGAACAGGTTGGGAGGCCAGAGCAGATCCAGTCACTCCCATTCTTCATTTTGCAGCTGACTCTTCATCCTAATGTATGGATCAAAAAGCAAGTCTCCCTCCCAATGCCCTGCTCCCCTTCCTTCACTGTATTTTTTTCTTTTTTTCACAGCACGTATCACCTAATGTAAGAGTACTTTGCTAATTTACTGTGTTGTTATTCGTCTTGCATCACTAAAATGTAAGCTTCACAAGGGCATTGATTCTTATTTTTGTTTTCACTGAAAAAAATACTCCCGCCTTCCTTCAGAGTGTGGGATTTGAATGAGTGCGAAGTGCTGTAGGGGCCTCCCCAGAAATGGCTGAGTGACCTGTCACCACAAGAATTTTCCTGTCTGTATCCTATGTGCCTTGGACAGTGCCTGGTCCATAGCAGATATTCAAAGAATATTTCATAAATGGGTGGATGGATAGATGAAAAATATTTTGTTAAACTATAGATAAGTTAGTGGGCATTGTAGCAAATGCCAACCCTGAGGCACTGTTAGCCCAAAATAGAGTATTTTCTTTTTCACTTATTTGATTCTGGCTGGGATCAGAGGTTACTGGAACAGCTTGTTAATGAGAGGTGAATAAAGACTTTTTAATAATAATAACAAGAACAAGAACAACAGTAACACTTATTAATAACAACAGAGATAACTGCCATTTATGGAATGCTTACTATCTGCCAAATATGTACTATGGGAAGTTCCAGGCGAAGAACGTTAACTCTTCTAATCCTCATGGAGGAACTAGTATTATCTGTTTTCCAGAGGAGGAAACCGAGGCTCAAAGAGGTGAAGTTATTTGTCCAAGGTTACACAGCCAGTAGAGACTTAGGATCTGGGGTCCCACAGATGAAGTCCTTCGCTACCAGTAACATTCAGTATTAGGTTTGGGGTGTTCTCTCTTGGGAGAGGAATTGGAAAAGCTAACGACGAGGCAAGCATCACTTTTTGGGGTGTCTCTGGGCCAAGAATACCAACCTCCTAGATGGTATAAAACTACAGGCTGGAAAGAAAAAGGCATTTTTTTTTCAGCCTGAGGTTCCAGCATTTCCCCACACTCTCAAGTCTTTCCATTCTCAGGTTACAAAGAACCTTTCGTCTTGAACTGTTAGGCTTTTCTCACTTCTCAGACAACCTCCCTGAAGCGGGCCAAGGAAAATTCCTGTGGTGACAGGTCACTCAGCCATTTCTGGGGAGGCCGCTATAGCACTTCACACTCACTCACACCCCATGCTCTAAAGGAAGCAGGGACAGAAAGAGGCCCCTTCACCCACGTTCCTGTACCACTTCCCTGTTGGGGCCTCAGGAACGGGCTGCGGGAGGTGATGATTCTATAAATCTCTCCTAAGCCTTGAGAGGGAGCCTTTTGAGTTCTCGAAACACTGGACCTATTAAACTGGTTTGTGAGCTCACAGAGTTGATCACCACCCGCTGAGGATGGTGTTGCATTCCTTCCCACCCTGCCCGCCAGGACTGGCCTTGCTTGGATGCACTGAAGACCCCCAGCCACACAGCACTGAAGCCACTCGCCGGCAGCCAGGGACACAGCTTTGGTGAAGAGGGAGGTTGTCACGGGTAGTGCCATCTTTATGCACACAAGGTAGCAGGCACGGTGCTAGCAGCTTTTCAGGCCTGATCTCATTTAAGCCTAATAATAAACCTGATGAGGCACGGCTGTCCCACTTCTGTAGCTGAGGAAGGCCTGGAGAGATGGGGAACTTGCCTGAGTCAACTGTAAAGGTCAAGAGTTGCACTCCTCCTAGAAGCGATGCTGGCGGAGAATGTGGACTCTGGGTTTGAATCTTGACTCTGCCACTTATGGCCGTGAGACGCTGGGCAAGTTACGTAGCCTCTCTTTGTGGCTTGTTCATCTGTAATACGGGGATAATAGCATACTCAAGTGAGGATTAAATGACACAATGTACGTAAACATGTCAGGATGGCTGGCACGTAGAAAGGACTACGTAAGTGTCAGTGTTATTATATATCAAGTCCTGTTTTCCTCTCTGGATGACGGAAATCTTAGCTCGGAAGGGTTAGGGTTTCTCCATCTCTGTGCCCCCACCCCCACCCCAGGGTGATGTCTATATTCCCAAGACATTTATGTAGCTAATCCACATAGAGTGCTTAGCGTGGGGCCTGGCTGATGGTTAGCCCCCAATGTTAGTGATGATTAGGACGACAGCGCCAAGACATTGGGGGGGTGGGAAGGCAGGGGTTGGGGGAGAGCATCCGTGCTCCCTGGTGTGGTGTCCAGAAGGAGGCGTGGTCACTGTCCAGATGCCCATCTCCTGGGTAGCACAAGAACTAGGAGGCAGCCATTATTCTGCATACACTGAGTTACTGTTATTTTAATGCCCTAACAGTGAGTCCATACGTAATTAATTTAAAAGCTAGGGGAGGTGAAAGTTCCCAAAGCGCTGTCAATCAGAGAGAGTAGCACTTTTCCGAACTCTTCCAGGGATAAATTGTTTCAGGAAAGATTGGTGATGTGCCATTTATTTGAATGACCTGTCACTGTCCAACGACAGCCCACATGTCCTCCTCTCTCCCTTCCCTCCGGGTGCCTGCAAAGGCTGACGTCTCTGCTGCTCTGCCGCTGACCTGGGCTGTGTCATGACGGTACTTTCCACTTCTCTTCTAGCTTAAGAGCTGGACAGTGGAGGACCTTCAGAAGAGGCTTGTGGCCCTGGACCCCATGATGGAGCAGGAGATTGAAGAGATCCGGCAGAAGTACCAGTCGAAGCGGCAGCCAATCCTGGACGCCATCGAGGCTAAGAAGCGGCGGCAACAGAACTTCTGAGCCAGGCCAGCTGTGAGGGCCCCGCTTCCACCCCGGCCCTCGGCAACCTCAAGCTTGTTAGCCAACACTTCTACCTTCTACGCCGTCACTCCTCCACAGCACCTTCGCGAACTCAGGAACATGCGCCAGTCGGACGGGCTGCCTCGACGGTCAGCGTGCCACCCTGGTGTGTGTGTGTCGAAACTGATCAGGTTTCTTATTTCACAGGACTTCTCTTGGCGCTTTTAAACTCAGTTTTAAACCCCAGGAACAGAGACTCCTAGTTGAGTGATAGCTGGGAAAGTTTTACATTGTCTTTTGTTTTCCTTCTCCCAATAGCTTTCAATTGTTCTTTCTGGAGGACTTTTTTAAAAAATATAAATATGCATATATATATATAAATTATAAGTAGGTCCCCCACGCAGTGTGGTGGCATCTCTGTACAGGTACAGTTTTAAACCGTTGGCCTCTTTTCTGTAAGATTACGGTACTGTGCAACACGAGGGCAGAGGACACCGGGGGCCGCCGGGGCACCCGCTCCCAGGAGCCAAGCTCTCCCGTTTGCAGGGCTGCATTTAAATACTAGGTTTGGGCCAGTTTCCACCACGGTTTCGGCCTTGTGTGGGCCGTCCCGGCCTCTGGAGCTGTTGGTGATGTCCAGGGCAAAGCCTTGAGAGTTGCGTTTACTTTGCGGGTCCCAGGAGAAGCCTGGCGCCTTCTTTGCAAATTGGCCTTTGCGGTGTCAGCGTCTCTCATCCACCTCCCCTCTCCCAGCTGCCTAAAGTCACAGCACAGATACTGGCCCAATGCCTTAAGAAGAGACATGATCCACTGAGGGGACAGGCCTACCAGGAGCTCTCCGCACACGCGGGGCTGTGTCCAACCCACAAAAGGGACAGGGTTTCCCAAGTTCTCGTCGTTCCCAGGGCATGTTGTTCCCCACTCCTTATAGACCGGGGTAGGGGGCCTTGATTTTATGACCCACATTCAAGTATATGACTGTTTTCTTTTTTATTTTACTGCTAAGGGGTCTGGAAAGTATCAGTGACTATCAGACTAAGATTTGTTCACCAGGAGGCTCAACCCAGACATATGGAAGGCCAGAGCTGGAAGGGACCCTAGACATCATCTGGTCTGACTGAGGCTTGGAGAGGGCAAGTGACATGGCCTAAATCACAAAGCAGGTTAAAGTAGGAGCTGGGACTAGACCTCACGACTCCCCACTCCCGCTTTGCTGAGCCACACAGCCCCTTCTCCGCGGAAGCAACTTGTGTCTGTTTTGGTTAGGTTGTTCCAGGAAAGCCTGCTGATGGAAACGTGCCCTTGCTTTGTCTCTTCAGTGGGTGACTGGCTATGAAGAGATTTGCGGGGGAGCCAAATCATTCTGTTTCAGGCATTCCCTGGCTCTGCAACATCTGCCGGATCGCAGACAAGCCTCATGCAGGCAGACTGAGGGCCAAAAGCAAATCAGAGGGCTTATGACAGGCCGCACGGAGCCCTTCCTCAGCCTCAGCTCAGCCACTTGTCATTTAGTCCCTCCACACGGAGGAGACAGTAGGGAAAGTCAAATGTGTTTTTATTTTCAAATGAGCTCTTCCTCTCAGATACGGGGCTGTGACTAGGTTGCACCTAAAGATACTGTAATTTGACTCCATAATTGCTTTTGCTTCCCAACCTGGGAATCAGTGGAAAGGCAGGGAACGTTCCTCTTCTGTGGCCACATTCTATTCTTTGCTATTAAAGCAAGTTTTTAAAAATGCAAGAGGCAGTTGTTGGTCAGCAAGCCAGTTAAGCAGCTACCGTGTTTCCCCGAAAATAAGACCTAGCCAGACCATCAGCTCTAATACATCTTTTGGAGCAAAAATTAATATAAGAAAGACCCAGTCTTATTTTACTATAATATAAGACCTGGTCTCATCTAATATAAGACCAAGTCTTATATTAATGTTTGCTCCAAAAGACGCATTAGAGCTGATGGTCCGGCTAGGTCTTATTTTCAGGGAAAAACGGTATCTGGCAGATATAGAGAATAGAAGACAGTTTGAGGATCCCACTAGAATAATGGCAGCTATCATTCGTTGGCCACTTATGATATGCCAGGCACTGAGCTAGGTAGGCTGTATGTGTCAGCCCCATTTCATAGATAAAGAAAAAGGTTCAGAGAAGGAAAAAAAGTTCTTTCCCAAGGCAGCACAGCTAGTCAGTGGTAGAATCAGGATTCAGAGCATCACATGGGACCAGTATTTACAGGGAAAAGGAAAGTCACAAGTCTCTTTAAAAGGAAGCAACCACCTTTTCGTGTACAGACTAACTCCTAACGGGCATTTTTAAGTTGGGAAAAAACTGAATTAGTAGTCAAGTCTGACAGCCAAGTACGTGAGTTTTAGAAACCAATGCATGGAGCAGCCATTCCCCACACCATCTGCTAATGAACAGTCCTGCTTGAGTCCCTTTTAAAAAGGACTTTGCACTTGGCCAGACAGGAAGGGAATGCCCTTTTCTCCCTTTATAAGCTAGATCTAAGTAAAAGAAGGTTCAGTTTTTCCCCATAAATTTTCTTGGGTCATGAATCTTGATCTGGAATTTATTTTGTTTCAAGCATGTGTGCACCCAACAGGCTGGTCCAACAGAGTACACAGTCTAGCTAGACAGAGTCCTTTGCCAGAAATCAATTTCTTTTGGATCAGATAAATTTCCTGACAAGGTGTATTTGTTTTCTAGTGATAGGAAGGCAGAGGAGTCAACCTAGTCATTTTTTTCCCCTTTGAATTCTAAATTCAAGATAGGTTAGTTTGCTTTCATTGAGCCCTGAGCGTTAGTCTTTGCCTGAGCATTTGGGACTCAAGCTTCCAGGTAACTCTTAGCCCCTCACTTATTCTCTCCTAAGAAACGATGACCACCCCCACCCCCGAATTGTGTCTTTAAAAAACTCAAATTTTCTAAGAATATCTTAATTGCTTCCTCATCAGTAATTTTGAAGCAAATTTCTATTTTTCTTTTTCCATTGCCCCTTCTCCCAACCAATTGGATTGTTGGATAAATGTTTGGATGGATGGATGGATGGATGGATGGATGGATGGATGGATGGATGGATGGATGGGTGGATGGAGAGATAGATAGAGAGATGTGAATGTTTGGATGGATGGATGGATGGATGGATGGACGGACAGAACCAATTCTCTGAAGCAACTTAAGCACTATAGCCTTAACTCCTTGAGACTATAGATTCTGATCCAGGAAATGTTTATTGAGCACCTGCCAGATGCCAGAAATTTATTACACCATTTAAAACTCAAAAGCTTTTACCAGTATCAGGAATGAGAAAGGTAACATCATTATAGATCCTACAGATATAAAAAGGCTAATAACAATATTATGAACAACTTTATGCTAATAAAGTTGTTTCAGTGAATTTAAATGAAATGGACAGTTTTTTTTTAAGATACAAAGTACTAAATTCACTCAAGAAGAAGTAGATTCTGAAAAGTCCTGTATCTATTAAGACATATTAGCTCTGGGAGATACAGGTATTGTTGTCCTCATTTTACAGATAAGGAAACTGAGGCTCCGCGAGATTAAAGTCCATTCATAGCTAGAATATGGCAGAGCCAGGATTCAAATCCAGTTCTCCGGATTCTTATTCTAGTGCCCTTTCTAGCATACCATGTTGCCTCTAAAAATTGCAGCTCTTATTTACTAGAAAATTGTTCCTGCCCAATCTACACCCTCCCACCCCATCCTTTCTTAAGCACTATGTTTGTGTTTTCATCGGGATTATATTCGTTGTCTTTGGAACCCATGTCCTTATTTGTGTTTGGGGAAAATAAAATCCTCTTCCACCAGCTTACACTCAGACCAACTTTGAAAAACAAGCATAAATGCTGTTGCAGATGTACAGCTTTAAAATGTGAAGTTTGTAGGTTTAATTTTTTGTAACAAAAACTAATAACACTGGCTTCAGTGCTGATTTGAAATGCTATTTTATAAGGTTTGGATGTAAATAATCAGTCAAAGTCAGCAGTTTGTATATGTATGAGACATAGCTTCCTCCATTGCTTTTTTTTCTTCATTTGAGATGCTTCCTATGTGCTTTTATGTTGGAATTGTTCTCCCTCCTTCGTTCTTCCTACACCATGTTACCTTTGTTTTAAATAAACTGTACTTCAGACCACAGACTATCCTTTTTTTAAAAATGAGACCCTCCATCTATAGCCTGGATAATGGTGTTGTGAACCTTCATGACATTGACTTGTGTTTATTCTAGAATCCAAAGCCAGCGAGAGGTAGGTAGGTAGGATAGAGAGTAAATTTGGTTGGACCCCTACTGTGTGCCAGGTTCTAAGCTAGTTGTCAGGGATATAATGAAAAAAAACCAGACACAGTTCTTGCCGACCAACCAGTTAGGGAGTCATTGGAACACACGAGAACACAACCCTGGAAATACTATGGTAGAAGGAGGTACACAGCCTGTGGATAGAGGAGGAGGGCGTGATCGTCACTTCTGCTGGAGTGTCTAAGGAAGCAGGTAAAACATCCTGAACTTAACTGAGGGAGAAATGGCCAGATGGAGAAAGGATGGGAAGGGAGAGAGAGAAGGCATCCTGGGCAAAGCGACTGGCCTATGCCAGTGTGCGTCTGCCTGTAGAATGACCTTGAAGTCTCCCTCCCTGTCTGTCGTTGCATGAAGCCAGGCCAGGCATGGCCCCGCCTTCTGAGGGAGCCCCAGGAGCCTGCCCATCACAGGGGCCGTCCTTACCCAGAATAACTCCCTAGCCTGGCCCTGGGTGCTCTTCGTCTTTCAAGTTGCCTTCACAGCAGGGAGGGAACAGAGTTACACCGAAAAGTGAGTTAGGTCTCTTGCGTCAAATTGATCCTCAGTATTTCATATAATAGTTCTACAGTCTATTGGTATGATTGGAATTGTTTGGAATAGATTGTCATGCTATTCTGCCCACTTTTCTGCGAGTGGAAGTGATGTGTTTCTTGTTGCCTGATGTACTCACCTCGCTCCCTGAAATACTCGGCGTACCTTCCTTCCTGTTGCCAGGGGTGACGACAGGTATTCCCTATTGATCAGACTGAGACCCTATGGCCGGGAGGAGGGACGGAGAGACGAAGTATTAGGTTGGTGCAAAAGTAATTGCGGTTGAAAAGGTGAAAAATAACTGCAAAAACCACAATTACTTTTGCACCAACCTAATAAATTGACGTTTACTGAGCACTATATGTCAGCCACAATGCAGAGCCTTTTAAGTGGTTTCATTTTGTCTCACAGACTTTGAGGTACATAGTACTACAGCCCTTGTATAGGTATGTGATTCTCATAGTGTGCAGTACTGCCCACTTGCAAGTGTTCTGGAAATGTGTCAGTGTTTTCATTGTAACAACAACTGCAGGGCCCTGTCAGCATTTAAGGGGCAGAAGCAGGGATGCTAGATGTCCTGCAATGCATTCTGAGACAGTCCGCCCAACAAAAAATTGTCCTGCGTCCAGCACCATATTGGTTGTCGCACTGGACACTTATGTTGGTGGGAAACTTGTTTACAAAAGCACCTGATTCTAAAGCAAACCTCAGTTACATCTCAACACACAGTAAGACCTCACTTAACATCGTCGATAGGTTCTGCAATTTTAAGGGAAATAACGTGTTCTGAAACCAGTGTTACCACAGGCAAACTGGTATCAACAAGAGTGACGTTCCTGTGGCATCTCATTGACATTATAACGAAAAGACGTTGAACGAGAGGCTGTTATTTGAGGACCTGCTGTACTTTTTCTTCAGGGAACTACTCCTCTGCTGTCTGTGTCCTGTGAGACCATCTGTGATGTTCCTCCATCTTTCCCCCAGCATGTGATGGACATGTCACCCAAACCAGTCCATTTAGACTCAGTCTTCAAGGAATTCCTAGCTTGAGCAGAGTGATACATAAAATGGAGGCAGTTGTCACAGGGTCACTTGAATTGCAGTGCCCTAAAGAGGGGATGCACGGGCTCTATCTACCTCCATCCCTGAGTCACCCTCACTCCTATCTTTCTCAGTGGTTTAATTTTGCTTTGATCCTAGCCGATATCTATCCGATGCAGTCATTTTTGCTTAAGTTTTCCAGAGTTGGATTCTGTTGTTTGCAACGAAAGACACCTGACTGATGCAGCAATTGGAACTAGAGTGGAGTCACAGCAACATGTCCTCCAGGAAATGTGGGTATTAAAAATGACTGAGCTGTCACGAGGCAAGACACAGCGAGGCTGCTGCTTGTGCTCTGGCCTGAGACACCAGCAGACCGTGGGACGCAGTGGGCGAGGGCCACTTCCTGTGTTAATGACCACCAAAGGAGTGACTCGTAGAGAAGGGGTAGTTTCTGTCACAGTCCAATCTTAGGCGGTGAGGAATGCCCAGGCTGAGGGATAGAATGTCTTATTTCTAACTGCACCGAATAATGTAAAGGGAAAGTCAACAAAGCGAGGCCAAACATAACTGGGGTGGGGATGGGGGAGCCTGGACTGAAATGGAGAGCATTTCTCGGACCATGGTGAAAGATTCTCTTTGGACGTGCAGTAGGGCTGAGATCTTCAAAACCAAAGTTGGCAAGGGATTAGGCAGATTGCTGAGTTCACAGCCCTGCTACACTTGGATGAAGTTAGGCATTGACAGAACGAGTGGGAGTATGACAAGTGGAATGGCTAAATGAGAGGACATGGGAAGAATCCAAGGCGATCTAAAACAATGGGTGGAAGCAGCCCTCTTCCCTCCTTACTGGAGAAAGTCCCCACGTACCTCCTTGCCCCACCCCTCAAGGCTGCTTAGCTGGAAGATGGGGATCAATTTTGACCTAGAGGGTGAAAAACAGACTCTGGGTAGGAAAGAATCGTGGAGCCATCCAGAAGTGCTGAAACTTGTTAATTGATGTCATCAGAAATTTGGGGCATACTCATGGGAAAGGATTTTTTGTGGCACTTGGTGAAGGAAGGGGAAATGGGATGTTGGACCAAGCTGATCCTCTAGTGGGTTTTGCATTCTCTGTGCCTGTGCCAGAAGCTGGCTGGGTTCTAACAACTGATGGGTTGGCCATTGCAGACTTGGACCAAACACCGGCCCACGTGAAATTTTATTTAAAGGCCCCAAATCCCCTGGCATCCTGTAGAGGAAGGGATTCAAAGATTTCTGAAGCTGGGGATGCTGGACTGGATATGCGTTGTGCCTCCTTCCCCCAGATACCTCTAACTTACGGCCCTTGGCCCTCGTGAAGCCCAGAGCACTTGACCCTGGCTTTAAGGAAAGCCTGGGGTGGGAGTGCTAGGTGGAGGGGCTCCCTGACATCAAATGGGAGGAAGAATGCAGAGGTGTGGGAGGCCAGGTATCCGCAATGAACCCTCAGAAATTAAGTGGGAATGGTCACTGTCATGTTCAGCGGTCTCTGAATGAGGCAGGATCTCACGCCGGAGGGCCCCAAAAAGGCGACCACTCAAGTCTTACTTGATGTGTACAACCAACAAAACATAAGAAACAAAACAAAGTAAAACAAAAACCAGAAACATTTTCTAGCCCTGGCAAAAAAAAAAAAAAAAAAAAAAAAAGTCCCGACTTAAGCCACCATGTTAGAGCAGCACCTACCACCCAGGCTCGAGTTCGGTTACAGACGAAAGACCTCTGAATGAAGCAACACTACCTGCCCTTGAGGAAGGGCTCTGCTCCACTGGTGCAGAGCGTGATGGGAACATTTCCCTTGCCTTCTCCGAAAGACCTGTGGCCGCTTACCAGGGTCACTGGGGACTGAAGAAAGGGAAAGACCCAAAACTTGCAGAGAATCTTGGACGAAGACTTTGAGCTAATACCAATTTATTGGGTCTGAGAGTAGGTCCACTGGCGGTCCACCAGTCATGTGGAAAATAGTGTTTATTTGACCTCTGTCCCTGTCACTGGAGGTTTAATGGGATCCCAAAGCTGTCCTTTATCTCGTTTCTGAGTGATACTTGGAAAAGATCCCCACTTGGCTCCCTGACCCACGGAGGCCATTATAATATAAAAGGCCAATAGAATCCAATTGAGCAACTGTTTGGGAATAAAAAATTCAACAAGAGTACCACGTATCTGGAGAGGCTACACAGATCAGTGCCTCCACCGAAGACCCTGTAGGGCGATGACTCCCATCTCAACACCGTTAGTTTCCCGTTTGGTGGGTGCAAAATTAGATGGGTCTTGGAAAATGCCTGTGGCTTATTTTAATCAAGTGGCAATTCCAATTTTAGCTGCTGTTAGACATGTGCTCCTTATTACAGTGCCTGGTGCTAATATGCACCTACGGGTTTTATTCTCTATTCCAAGAAACAGAAACCACTGGATGCATTTTGTATTAGCTGGAAGGGAGGTTTTCCTTTACTCTTCACCTCAGGGATACCTCCATTCTCTTCCAGCTCTGTACCAGAAAGAATCTGATTCCCTGAGTCTCCCCATTCCACATCAAACTGACCACTGCATGGATTAAATCACATTAATTGGGCCTGGAGAGCTAAACTGTATTTGTGCTTATATACAGGATCGTTTCCTTCTGTTAGAAACATTCACAAAATGTGTGTGTGGGAAGGCGTGAGCACATGGTGTGCTGGGCACCACAGTTGGCATGTAACGGACCTCTACTATTTCTGCCTAGTAACTAACATCCCTCCCCTTTGTGGTGCTATCACAGGGCCTTTTCTTTGGGTAACTACCTTTCTTCCATTCCACATGATCTGTTTCGGATGTTAATCCCGGTTCCCTGCCCTCCGTCCCTACCGAGGGAGAAGATATGACGCAAGCTAGCTAAATCAGCTTCTTTTCTGGGGCTGGGACTGTGAGCAGAATGATCCAAGGAAGGAAGGTGATTGGAGGCAGATTACTTGGATGACAGTGTCCTATACAAGGTCCCTGGGTTCTGCGACTGTGGTCCCTACAGCTCCCCTCATTCCTATATTTCCCGAGGCCTGGTCAGTCAGCTTTTTCTTTGATGGGGTGAACTTCACCAATACCCTTCCATACTGCGCTGAATGGCGGTCCCAAAGATATGGCCACATCCTAATCTCTGGAACCTATAAATGTTACTTCTTTGGGAAAGGGGTCTTTTTGCAGATGTGATTAAGGATCTTGAGATGAGATCATCTTGGATTATCGGGGGGGGGGGTGTTAAATGCCATCACATGTGTCCTATGAGAGTGGCACTGGGGGATTTGACACAAAGGACAAGGTGACATGATGACAGAAGCAGGGTTTGGAGTGATGCACCCACAAGCCAAGTAATACCAGCAGCCACTAGAAGTGAGAAAGGGCAAGGGGAGAATTCTCCCCTAAAGCTTCTGGAGAGAGTGTGGCCCTGTGTGAGCCTGCTGACACCTTGATTTTGGGTTTCTGGTCTATAGAACGGTGAGAGAATAAATTGTTGTTTGAAGCCATCACGCTTGTGGTAATTTGTTATGACAGCCACAGGAAACTAGTACACCTTCCAACAAATTCATTTTTTTCTTAAGGTAGTCAGTTTCTGTTGCTTTGTAGCCAAAGAACTCTAGTTATTAACAGTTGTTCATCACTTCAATTATTGAAGCTAATGAATTACGCTTTTTGGCCAAGTTAGTTCCAGCTGGATTCCTGTCACTTGCAACCTGTGCCAAATCTAAGATTGGAACCAGAGAATGTGGATTCTGGGTCGTTCCATGCATCACCCCACCCTTCCCCATCACCCAGAAACTACGCCAGGCAGCCAGCTCCATACAGGCAGAAACAGGTCTGTGGGCCCAGCCTCTTTATTTGCATAGTGGCTTTCACTGCTACATGGGAGTGGGAGTGAGTTGCTGTTTTTCTGCCAGGACCACACACAACCTCATGATGGATGCAAGCCAGACGATTCCCCCGGGAGCTTTCCCCACACCAGCTTTAGGGATTTGTCTGTGGGGTCAGAATGTCTGGAAGCTAACTGGCTCCTTTGTATGGTCAGCAAGACCATAAGGGCGGTGCATGCAGCCCTCCTGGTCCGTGCCCCAATGTGGGCAGAGCTGGACCTGGACGTGACAAGGTGAGCGTGCAGGAGGGCTGGTGGTGCACAGATGTGGTCAATTCACGAGCAGCCGCTTGGCTTAGCTCCAGTCTCTGCTCCAATCTGGAGACGGGAATCCATCTACATGTGGAAGCTTACTATGTGCCAGGCCCTGTGTAAAACATGAGGCCTCCACACATGCTGTTCCCTCTGCTTGGAATACACTGCTTCCCTGGCACCCCCATTGGCTAATCACTGTTTACCCATATGATGGCAGGTTCAATTGTCACTTGCTCAGGAAAGTCTTCTCTGACCTTGGTTAATGGTCCCTATGACATTCATTATACATGCTTATAATTCCCTACACTTAGGAGAGCTCATTATTACATATTTATGTAATGAATGGATTAAAATCCGTCTCCCTACTAGTCTGTAAGCTTCAGGACACAGGGATGTAGGATTATATATTTGGCTTGACACTGTTATCTCTCGAACCTAGTAAGAAGTCAATAAATCACAGGCCAGTGGGTAAAGTAAATCTGAGAAATGGTGGGGCTAACACAGGAGCGGCTGTGTGTGGGGGGCGGGGGCGCGATCGGGAACTGTGCACGCCTCCCCCAAAGGCATTCAAAGTTTTAAAACACTCTAAAAATACTGTTCCGCTAAAACAAAACCTGTCTTCAGGCCACAGGTGAAGCGCCAGCTTATGACTTTTCCAGTGGATATTTGTTGAAGGAGTGAATGAAGACTCGACAAGGAAATCATTGTAAAAGCCTCAAAAAGCAAGGAAGAAGAGGGAGGCAAAAGTGAAAGGACCTCCTTTTCATTCTTACCACCACTCTCTTAAGGGCAAGGTCTCTCCCTGGCACTTGCCTCTCTCTCCGCAGTGCTCGGCGCACACTAGCCATATGAACTGGTTGATCTATTCAACATTTCCTAAATACCTACACCACTGTCTGGGTTCAACCAGACAGTGTCATCCATCTTGAAGCTCAGAGTGATGGGACAAACAGCTAATCCAGCAATGACAATACAGTGGTGGCGACAGTATGTGGAAGGGCTATGGGGACCCTTCCTCCCAACTTTTCTAGCAAGTAAACAGAGGATTCAGTAGGTGGGCACACGAGATATGCCCCCAGCAAGGAGGAGGGGGCTGGAGCTGGCCAAAAGGGACGGGAATCTCGAGCATGTGTCTGGATGATAACTCAAGGTACGGTTCGAGGTCTGCCTGCTGGGCAGACAGAAACTGCCAAGGTCAGACTAGGGGGACCCAGGGTTGGGGGACAGGTGTCCATGCACTGGCAGCTCCTTGCCACCAACATTTCAGAGCCAAGCTAGCTTGAAATCAGTGCCTCCCCTGCTCCATTTGGCTTTCATCTCCCTCTGGGCCCAGACTATGATCATTTGGCAGATGGGCTGAAATCCGGAGATGGGGCAAGGACTTGTTTCACGTATCAGGTCCCATAGCTGGGTCTAGACTTCCGGTCTCAGGCCAGGGCCCCTTTATCCGTATCTCAAGCCAGCCCTGGGAGGAAGCTACAGGATTCCTGCTCAGCAAATCTCATGCATCAGCTAAGGAGGCAGCAACCTCTTCCTTCCTCCCAGACCTCACCTTGGAGAGCTGACTCCTGTTGGAAGCTCCTGGAAAAGAACCACAGCTGAGGTCTAGGGCTCCCTATATCTGAATCCCGTCTGGTCCTTTCCCAAGCTTAACATAGGATTCTAACTCTAAGGATCAACTCCAGGGATCCATGAACCCACGGAAACCCCACGCGAACTTTGTGAGGGCAGAAGACAGGTTGGGAGGAACATTGTTTGGGCAGGCCCACAAGCACACATTCCAAACCTGACTCCTAGATGCGTGACATCTGGGCAAGTCAATGCACCTCTCTGAGCCTCAGTTTACTCCACTGTGAAATGGGGATAATTCTTATCCTGCAACATAGGACCAAATATGATCTGGTTAACAGACAGCAGGTGCTTAGGAACTGTTAGCATCCTTTCAGCTTTCTCCCTCTTGCTCATGCTGTTTCCTAGATGGCTTGGAGGTTTGTTTATAAAGGTCTCTGGGTCACTCTCCAGGCTCACACAATCTAGGGTAACACTATCCTGCCCTGGGCCTTTGGAGGAAGGGACCCAGCCTCTGGGGGTCACTTCTCAGGCCAGCGTGAATGATCCCGAGTGGTCATGCGACCATGAAGAACTTACGCAGGGGAAGAATCTCTGCTGCAGCTGACTGTAGGCGTGTGGGAAGGGGGACATGGAGCCCTGGTTTTAATAAATCTGAGCGTTTGGAGGCCCACTGGGGTCCGAAACCTCCAGGTCTGCAGACCTTCCCTCCTGGAAGGTCTCGCGGGATGTCTCCAGAGACCCCTCTGACACCCCATCCACGCTGCTCAGCAAGTCCTCAAACTCCCGGTGGTCACTGTTGCGCACGGCAGCTTCCAGAGCCTTCTGGCGCCGGTAGAAATGGGAGAACTTGTTGAAGATGATGGTGATGGGGAGGGCGACCACCAGGATGCCCCCTAGAATGCAGCCCGAGGCTGCCAGCTTGCCGGCCACCGTCACCGGCACCACGTCTCCGTAGCCCACGGTGGTCATGCTCACGGTGCCCCACCACCAGCAGGCCGGGATGGTGTCGAAGCCTACGTCCTCCTCCTTCTCGGCTGTGTAGGCCACGCCGGAGAACACGGACACACCCACGGCCAGGTACAGCAGTAAGATGCCCACCTCGCGGTAGCTGTGCTGGAAGAGAATGTACGAAGCCAAGTCAGCGCTGGGTGGGCTTACAGACCGGGGGCTGGGCTTATGGGGAAACTAAGGCCCAGAGTAGCGAGGACACGCCGGAAGTCACAAAGCAAGGTGGAGCTGCTGCCAAGACCCAGGTCCCCTGACTCCAAACTAAGGTCTTTCAACTACAATGAGCAGCAAAACTCCCTGCAGCTGAACACAGGCCTAATTTCCGTTGCCCAAGGTGCCTGCTGAGCCACAGTCGTTTCTTCTAATGTGGGAGGCACTGGTAACAACGGCCAGTTAATGAAAAGCTTGTGGTTTTTACACTGTTGCCGAATCAAGAGAGAACCGTAGTTTATATTCCACAATGCAGAGTTGGTTTCGGGTACTTTTGGCATTTCTGAAACATACAAAAATATTTTCTGCCTCTCAGGGAAGCTGAAAGGATACACACGGGGACACACACACACACACACACACACACACACACTCCCCAGACCACCCACTGAATGCACTTGTCTAGGGGTGTGTATATTTGTTCTGTCTCTAAGGCAGTGGTTCTCAGGCAATTCTGCCCCACAGGGGCCATTTGACAATGTCTGGAGACATTTTTGGTTGTCACAACTGGGACACGTTGTGTTACCAGCACCCAGTGGGTAGAAGTTAAGGACGCTGCTAACCATCCAGCAGTGCACAGGACAGTCCCCACAATAAAGAATGTTCTGGCCCCAAATGTTAACAGAGGCTGAGAACCCCTAGGCTAGAGCAGGGCCTCCCAAACTGTAGTATGCGGAGGAATCACGTAGAGATCTTGTTGAAAGGGCAGAAATCAGTTGAGGACGGAGATCTGGGGTAGGGCCCGGGATTCTGCAATGCTAGCAAGCTTCCAGCTAATGAGAAAGCTGCTGCTGCCAGGGGCCTCGCTTTGAGTAGCAAGGCGCTCATCTGGAATCCTACACCTGTGTCTTGGACCTTGGCGACCTCCATCAATACTCTTCTCCCTCCTTGCAGGAAAGGCTGGTAGCATCGGGCTCCCTGTATGGCAGAGGCAAGGCAGAGTGCTGGGTGGAGGAATCGTCCCTGGAGAGCTGCTGAGTTCAGGGCGCCTGGCTAATGAAATTCTCTGTACCTGCGCAGCACCCTAGCATTCTGCCCAGGTAACCCTGCCTGCACCCAGCATCCTGGGCTGCCCCGCAATAAGGACATGCAAAAGGCTTTACTGGGGCGGCCGGATGGCTCAGTTGGTTAGAGCACGAGCTCTGAACAACAGGGTTGCCAGTTCGATTCCCACATGGGTCAGTGAGCTGCGCCCTCCACAACTAGATTGAAGACAACGAGCTGCTGCTGAGCTTCTGGAGGGGCAGCCGGATGGCTCAGCTGGTTAGAGTGCGAGCTCTCAACAACAAGGTTGCCCGTTCAATTCCATGTGGGATGGTGGGCTGCGGCCCCTTGAAAACGGCAACTGGACTTGGAGCTGAGCTGTGCCCTCCACAGCTGGATTGAAGGACAACGACTTGGAATTGATGGGCCCTGGAGAAGCACACTGTTCTCCAATAGTGTCCAATAAAAATTTAAAAATATATATAGGGTTGCGGGGGGGAGAGGTTTTACTAAGCCATGGGTGGAAGGGAAATTTGAGCACCTTCTAGGAATCCTTAGCAGGGTTACATGGGGCTTTAGGAGAAAGAACATGAGGCGCTGGAGTCAGGCACAGCTGGGTTCTTCTCTAGGCTCTGCCACTTATTCACTGGGGAATCTCTGACAAGTCCTGTCACCTCCTGGATCCTCAGTTTCCACATCTGCAAACTAATGACAATAATACTTGTCCCTGCTTAAATCCCTCATAGGCTCCCCTATTCCCTAGGGATAAAGTCCAAAATCCCGGGCCAGGAGTTCATGCCCTTCAATACCCTGTCCCACTCACGTCCTTAACCTCATCCACTGGTACCCCTGCCCTCCGTGTTCCCCTCCCAGCATTCATCCTGTCCTCTCTTCTGGCCATCGTCCAAGCTGCTCACATATCCTCCTGCCCTAAAGCAGGCTAATTTCACCCGCCGAAGGGTAAGCTCCCCAGGGCAGTGATTCACCCTGACTGCAAGGCCTGGCACAAGGAGAGTGCTCAACACATGGCAACCAGCCTTAAAAAAGCCAACCCTCCGACTTCAGGTTCTTTATCTACGGGAAGGGAATAAATAATAGCATCTTCCTGAGGAAGTTGTCTTGAGGATGAAATCGATAACGGATATGAAATTGGCACAGAATCAGCACTTAGCGTTCGCTCCAGAACGATTGCTAGACTTGGCCTGTTAAGGGTGACCTATGATAGCTGTGCTCCTGATAATGTCAGAAGAAAGGTTCAGTGGAGAAGCCAGTTAGCATCTTGCTTTGCATATTCTTCTGGTCTGTATTACCTGGTGTTTGACAGATAGATCAAACGTGACCTTTGTCTTTTTTGGTTTTTTAATAAATACCAGCAAAGCTCTGCCTCTGTTTTCTCCCCTGGGAAGTAGAGATAACCAGAAGCCCTTCCTGGGTGGGCTGTTGGGAAGGTCAGCCTGGGCCTGAAATGTCCAACTGGTATCTAGCCCTGTGCCTGGCACAAAGGGTGTCGTTTCAATTCACTGTGTGCCTGGACACAGCGGGCTTGTAAGTTCACCTGCTAACCTGCCCGATGGTCACAGCCGCTCCCCGCAGACCCCCCAACCCGGCCTCAGACGCCCTACCTTGAGCGTGGCGCCCAGCGATCGCAGCCCAGTGGAGTGGCGCGCCAACTTGAGCACGCGGAAGATGCGCATGAGGCGGAACACCTGCACCACCTTGCCCAGGTAGCCGAGCTCCTCGCCGCCCGCGCCTCCCTGGCCGCCAAGAGCCGCCCCAGCCACCAGCGTGAGATAGAAAGGCAGCACAGACACGATGTCGATGAGGTTCAGTGGGTGGCAGAAGAAATTACGCGTGCTGGGCGCCAGCAGGAGGCGCGACGACACCTCGAAGCTGAACCAGGCGATGCAGAAGTACTCCAGGCGCCGCAGCACAGGGTCGTCGCGCGCCTCTTCCGCGCTGCGGCCCGCGGCCACCGCAGCCAGGGCGGCCTCTGCTTCGCGGGCCTGGTACTCAGGTAGGCTGTGGATGCACATAGCGGCGATGGAGGCGAGCACCACGCCGATGGAGACGCAGCTGAAGAGTTTGCTGGGCAGTGAGTAGCCCGGGTTCTCCATGGTGAGCCAGAGGCGGCGGCGCAGGCGGCCGCAACGCGCCGCGCCATAGCGCGCCAGCTCGCGCTGCACGTCGGAGATCTCGCCGGGGTTCGGGTCCACGCTACTCGGCGCGTCGCTGTCCTCGTCCCAGGCGCGCGGCCGCGCCACGCGCCGCTCCAGGTAGCGCGCGCGGCAGCACGTGGCCAGCGCGCTCTCGCCCAGGCCCCAGTAATCAGCCTCCTGGCCGAAGGCGAAGACGCACAGCTCGTCGAGCACGTGCAAGCGGCCGGTGCGGTAGAAGTGCAGCAGCCCGAGGAAGAAGCCCGGGTGCCGGTCGAAGTAGAACTCGTGTGCCGTGGCGTCGTAGTCGTCGCACAGGCGCCGCGCCTGCTCCTCAGACGCCGCGGCCTGCAGGCGGCCCAGCCGCGTGCCCGGAAAGCGCGCCAGGGCGCGCGCGCTGAGCCGCCGCCGCACGCCGCCCACGTTCACGCGCAGCGCCTCGTCGCTTCGCCGCCAGGGGACTCTGGCCCCGTCCCCGGGGGACTCGCTCACCATGGCTGCAGTGCAGCGGTCTGCGGACACGGGAGGGGCGCACTGAGGGGTATCCCCGGACCTCCCTTCCAGGAAGACCCAGTTCAAATCCTCTGCTCTATGTGAAGCGTTTGGCATGCAGTAGGCGCTCATAGGTGTCAAGTGCTCTCTGGACTCAAGACTCAGGCGTGGGTTTCACTAGCTCTCACACCCCAACTGGGGGACTTTGGCCAAATCACTGGCCCTCCCCACCCCCTTTTCATTAGCATAAAACAAATACTGAGTCTACCTTGGAGGACTATGAAAGTGGTTGAATGGCAGGATGTCCTGGCACCTGGGAAAGTGTTCATGCAGGATGCCTCCTCTTTCCAGACAAACTTGGATGTTCGTATCCCAGAAGTATACTCTGGGATCTCGGACACTCCAGCACTCTGACCCTGTTTCGTCCGCAGCAAAACGAGGATAGTGATACTTATTTACCACCTGGCATTGCTGGGAGAATCACTGCAGACCCGTAGTTCTCCGAGTGTGTTCCCTGGACGAGCAGCGACAGTATCACCTGGAAGTTTGTCAAAGATGCAAATTCTCAGCCTACTCTAGACTTGCTGAATCAGAAACTCGGGGGATGGATCCAGCGGTCTGTGTTTAAGAAGCTTGAAGGGTGATTCTGAGGCATGAGACCATTGGTTTAGACTATCTGTAGAGTCAATCACATTGAACTTGGCCTTTCTTATGTGACCATAGGCAAGTCATGTCACCTCTCTGAGCTTCTGTCAAGTGGAGATAAAAAATACCCACCTCCAACGGTGGTTAAAAAGGTTACATGAATGAATGTCTTTATTGGGCCTGGCTCCCAGAAGAGGTTAAGGAAATTATCCACCTGTTTCACTGTCTCCTGGACTCAGGCAAACCTGGGTTTCTCTCCACCCTAGATGCATCTGGCGCCTTGAGGAAGCTCCTTTTCTCTAGGTCTCAGTTTCCTGCACAATGAATAGCGCCTGCCTTCAAGGAAGGCTGGAGGAGTCAGGTAGGTTCTGGAAGGCTCAGCCTTAGTGGATACTCAGGAAAGGTTAGATCCTGCCACTGCCCACTGTTTTTAAGCTCTGCTGGAACTGAGGGCCAGTGACTCACCTCTTGACCTCGGTAACGTCATCTGCACTGTGGATTCAGTAATGCCTGCTTCCCCGGGCTGGAGGCGGAGTGAGTGCACATAAAGCAGTTGGCCCAGTGCCTAGCAAGGAGCGAGCGGCCTGCCCTTCACTTACCCTGCGCTTGGCATTAAGCAGGTCGAGGTTTCATCCTTAGCTCTGTCACTCGTGTGACCGCAGACCAGTCTCGGTCTCCTCCGGCTCTGGGCTTTCACTCTCTCATCTATAGAATGGGGACAATAGCACTTCAGATGAAGGGTTTTTGTGAGTATGTGTGTAAAGGCCCTGGCACACTGTAGGTGCTCAGTAAATGTTAATCCTTTGCATGCCTCTCTGGTCAGACCTGGGTTCCAATGCTGAGTCTGCCGCTTACTGTTGACCTTGAGCTGATCCATTCCCTCTTCTGAGCTTCAGTTTCCCCATCTGTAAACTGGAGACCATCATCCTTTCCATGAGAGATTCTGAGGGTTACTGGAGGCAAGGTGTTTATCAGCAGCACAGTCCCTGGAATATAAACGGCACACTAAACACGTGTGTGCTACAGCTGCACTCCTACCCCTCCGTCTGGACTTGGCATCAAAAATATGAACTTTCTACTCCAGTTCCAGTACCCCATTAGCTGCTGCACCATATGCAAATCTCCTTCTCTGTCTGGAACTCACCTTCCTGCTTTATGAAATGGGAGAATTAATTCAAACTTTCCCCATCAACAATCTGGAGTATCAGTAAGAAAGATTAAGTGATTTGCTCAAAATTATCGAGCTAGTCCATGGCACAGGCAATGCTGGAAACTAGGTTTTGTGATTCAAGACTCTCCACACTTATTTTGATCACCTACTATGTGCTGGTCACTTCACTGGGCAACATGTACTTTCCACTGAGTTGAGCCCTACCCCAACCCTGCCAGGAAGGTTTTCTAATCCCGTTTTACAGAACAAACAAGACCAGCCCCAAAGCATGGCCATCCCACATTGCTGCCTCCTTGGGGTTCTCAGGAAAGGGGCACAGGCACCGGAAACCGGTGGCATCCTCCGCCTCCCAGTCTCGCAGCCCCCTCCCCTGCCCAGACCACGCCCCTCCCGGGGGGAGGCCCCTTACCTGTCGCTGCCCCTCGGAAAGCGCCGCGGTTGGGGAGCCGCTGGCGCACCGGGGCTGCTCTCTGCCCCGGCGGCCCCGCCAAGCCTCGCTGCTGCGGAGGCCCCGCTGCCCCCTCCTTCCCTGTCTTGCTCCGTCCCCCGCAGCTGAGGCCGCATCGATCGCTGCCGGGGAGGGAGGGAGGAAAGGAGGGAGGCAGTCCGCGGCAGGAGGCTGTGGTTTCTATTACTGACTAGGTTGGGGGTGGGGGGACCTGGAGCCAGGGCCCTACAGACGGGGCATTCCCCCAAGCCAGGGCCCTACCGAGGGGTCATTTAGGGGAGGGGGGTCCCCCCTAGAGAAGGATTTCAGCCGGAGCTTCTCTGACAAAGGAACAATAGCTTCCTAAGTTGGGACGTGCCAGGCACTCTGTTTCAGGCGACTTATCTAAGTTATTGCTGACACAGACTCCGCAGGGAGAAGGTCTTCACGTTTCCCATTTTACAGGTGAGGCCGAGTCACTCGTTCAGGGCTCTTCGCTGGGAGTTGTGGACCCGGGGTTGAACTCCCCTCCAAAACTGTGGGAGGGCATTGGCATTAGGGAGTTGGAGAAGATGGACTCGCCACCCCCCACACACACACACACACCCGGCCCCCACAGAGTCCTAGGCTCTGCCTGAGCGGGTCAAGACCGGGTTCTTCCCCTGCTCGCTGTGAAGCCTGGCACAGACCCCTTGGCCCCTGAAGTTCAGTCTCCTCGCCTGCCCACCTGCTCAGGGGTTCCTCAGTCCCACCTTCTGAGTGGGTAGTGAGGGTAAGGAAGAACTGTGCCAAAGAGCTTTGTAAGTGTTGCATAATCTGCAAGCATTTATTGAGTGCCTGTGTGTGCCTGGTTGGGGAGAGGTGCTGGAGATCAGGACCCAGCTACAAGAAAGGATTCCTACTTTACAAATATTAATTGTTATTAATGATAATAATGACCAACATTTATTGAGCACTTATCTTGGGCCAAGTTTTCTACGGGTCTCGTCTCATTTAAGCGGCACATGTAGCTGTGAGGGAGGTGCCGTTAGTATTCCAACCTCACAGATAAGAAATGTAAGGCTTGGAGAGGTGAAGTGACTCTCCCAGGGTCAGATAGCTCCGTCCTGAGTCCTCTAGAGCAGCTCTGTCCAATAGATATAATGTGAGCCACACATAATTTACAATTTTTCTGATAGCCACATTTTTAAAAAGTGAAAAGAAAACAGATGAAATTAGTCTTAGTAATATAATTTATTTAACCCAGTATCCAAAATGTTATCATTTCAACATGGAATCAATAAAGAAATTAATGAGCCATTTTACATTTTCATTTTTGTATGAAGTCTTCAAAATCCACTGCATTCGTTTTTGTTTTTTTCATTGCTGTGTAACACATTATCACACACTTAGCAACCTAAAACAATACACAGCTATTATTTCACAGTTTCTATAGGTCAAAAGTCTGGGCATGGCATGACTGGATTCTCTACGCAGGGTCTCACCCAGTTGAAGTCAAGGTGTCAGCCAGGCCTGTGGTTCTCTTCCAAGCTCACAAGTTATTGGCAGAATTCATTGCTTTGTGGGTGTAGGACTGAGGTCCCCTTTTCCTGCCAGCTGCCTGCTGGGGATCCCACTCAGCTTCTAGAGGCTGCCTGTGGTTCTTTGCCATGGGCCCCACAGGCATTTCACAAGGTGGATATTTCCTTTCTTCCAGGCAAACCAGACTTCTGACTTCCTCTTCTGTGACCAGCCAGAGAAAATTCTCTGCTTTTAAAGGACTCGCCTGCTTAGGCGAGGCCCACCCAGGACGATCTCCCTTTCACTATAAAACACACATTCCCAGGTTCTACCTACACTCAAACAGAAGGGCGTGACACATGAGCAAGGGTCGCTGGGAATCATCTTAGAACTCTTTCGACTACATTCACCCTAAATCTCAGTTGGGACTAATCACACTTCCCATGCTCAGTAGCCACATGTGGTTAGTGGCTACCATATTGGACAGCTCAGCTCTAGCCTGTGTCACTGTCGGTCTTCCCTAGGAAGAGCAGGAAGGTGCTTGCCCAATTCCTTCATTTTACCGACAAGGAAACTGAGGCAGATCTGCGGAGAAGCAGGTCTCCCATTTCCTGGCCTACTAGTCTGTCTGTAGCCTTCACTACCTCCAAAACTCAGGGAGATCCCCCTGGAATTGGAGACGTTGTTTCCAAAAGAGAAAAGGTAGACCTGTTTCCCAAGGGTAGGAGAGAATGGAGCCGGGGTATGGTTTTTGTCCCCAGATCGTTCTGTGGGAGGGAACTGGAGTTTTAGATGAATTCATGAGTGATAGCAGTGGGAAGAGAGGCATATGGGCCTCTGGGGTTAAAAGGGTATCAAAGCCATGGATGGGCTGCCCCCCAAATTCTCCTTCAGTCCCTGGACCCAGATGGACATCTGAATCCATGGAGTTTGACCCTAAAGAGCAAGCTTGATGTTGCATAAAGTACAGAAATTTCTGGAATTAAGTAGGACCTGGGTATGGCAGGCAGCTTTGAAAATATCCCCCAATGATGTCTGCCTCCTGGTATTTACACCCTTGAGTAATCCCTTTCCCTTGAGTGAAGGCAGGACATCCTGATTTGTTTCTAATGGACAGACTATGACAAAGGTGATGATATGTCACTTCTAGGACGAGGTTACATAAGACTGTGACTTCCTGCTGGCTTTGATGAAGCAAGCAGCCATACTAGAAAGGCAAGGAAGTAAGGGCAATTTCTGGCCAACAACCAGTTAGGAGCTGAGGAATTCAATTCAGATGCCCTGAAGACACTGAAATGCTGCCAACAACCACATGAACTTGAAAGGGTATCCTTCTCCAGCTGAGGCTCAAAGGAGACCCCAGCTTTTACTAGCACCTGGATTTCAGCCTTGAAAGACTCGGAAGCTGAGGACCCCGCTTAGCTGTGCCTGGATTCTTGACACACAGAAACTGTGAGATAAGATGTGTGTTGTTTTGAGCTTCTACATGTGTGGTAATTCGTTATACAGAAGTAGATAACTAATACACTGGGTTTGAATCCTGCCTTTCACCACTAAATTGCTGTGGGCCCATGGGCAAAGTGATGTCTCCTCTTGGATTTTTATCTTCATCATCTGTAGACTGGGAACAGTACGTACCTTTCAGGATTGTGGTGAGGAGTAGCACATGCTATTTCCCCTCCATGAACAACTCTTCCTGCCCTTTCTGTACCCGGTATAGCAGTTAGGATTTAATTTAGCTGCAAGAACAAAAGATGAACTATAGTGGCTTAATCAGAGAGGAGGTGACTTTTGTGGAGGAGTCCAGATGTGGTGCAGCTGCCCACGAATGGTATTGAACACCTAGTCTTGTCACTTCCTCGTCCACTAGCCTTGTGTGGCTTTCATTCTAGTAGCAGATGATGTCAGAGCTTTGCCCACATCCCCTCGGATCCCTTTACCACTTCTGTGCACACTGGCTCCTGGCATGCTTTCCCTCCTGACAGCTAGTATCCGCATCTCTTTGTCAAAGGACTTCTGTAAGGCTACCGGAGCTGGCTATGCCCACACACAGAGAGAACCTTAAATTTCTGTCCCCCAACCCATAGGCTTAACTGATGTCTAAGGGGTCCAGAAGCATAAATGCTCCAGCACACTTGTCCCACAGGGACAACTCAGAAGAGTCACCTATACTTGTCCCGAGAATCCTCCTGTGAGACTTTGCTTGATGTCACACCTTACTGGCCTTCTTCCTTTCCTGGTACACTTCTCCACTCCTATACCCATTTTTCCTGGGAGCATTTTCAAAACATCACCATCCTATGAATCTTCATCTCAAGATTTGCTTCTGAAAACCCACCTAAGGCAATCCTCAAGGTCACCAAATAGCTGTTCTAGTTGCAGCAGCCATGTTCCAGGAAGGATGAAGGGCAAAAGGATGATGGGCAAAAAGGCTGCATCTGTCTCATTTGTTAGAAAAACAATAGCTTTCTGGGAAGCCCCTTCCAGTAGACTTCCCCTAACTTCTCATTGGCCAGTCCTGGGTCACATGGCTATCCCTAGCTGCAAGGAAGCCTGGAAAGGAAATGAACTTTTTAAAATTTAATTTACTTTTTAAATTTGAAATATAATGTTCTTATAGGAAGCTGTACAAATCTTAAGTTATAGCTAAATTTATTTTTTACAAATTTATGCATCCCTTTGACTGCCACCAAGGTCAAAATATAGAATGTCACCAGCATCCCAGTAGTTTGGGGGCAGAGGAGGGCAAATACCATGTTTCCTGAAAATAAGACCTAGCCAGACAATCAGCTCTAATGTGCCTTTTGGAGCAAAAATTAATATAAGACCCAGTCTTACTTTACTATAATATAGAGCGGGTCTAATATAATATAATATAATAAATACCAGGTCTTATATTAATTTTTGCTCATTAAGCATTAGACGCATTAGAGCTGATTGTCCAGCTAAGTCTTATTTTTGGGGAAACGGGGTATTTCTAACTGGAGACATTGCTATAGGTAAGGAAGAAGGGGAGAATGGATGACTAGCAGTGTCTTACTTGGCTGACTCCTACTAAAACTCGAGATCGTGGTTGGCTATCACCTCCTTCAGGAAGTCTTCTCTGGTCCCCAGGCTGAGTTGGGTCCCTCCAGCCCTCCCATAGTCTCCTGGGTTCCTCTAGTGTGATACATATAATGCTCCTCGTGAATTAAAGCTTTGTCTCATCCTGTAGCGCATGAACTCTGTGAAGACACAGCCTACAGCGTATACTAAGGGCCCAGCAAACGTTGAATGAGTGAGGGAGGAAAACAAGATTGGAGCTTGAGGACCCAAGCTTTTGACTCCAGGGGTCCAACCTCCCAGGAGACTTTCCAGAAGGGCATTGGAGACAGGCAGTGGAGATGGTGCTGGATGGACTGGAATTTGGTGACTGAGGACGGAGCCGGCACTGCATGGACCAATGCACAGACCTAATGGAACAGCTGGTGAGTTAGCCAGGAAGCTGAGCAGATGACTCTAGAATGGACTGTATAGATGCTGCCACCTGTAGCCAGAAAAGCCATGACCTGTGACGTGCCCCCTCCTGCTGCTGAAGGACACTGGCCCAGAGCTCAGGGCCTGAGGACAGCCCTGAGCCCCTTAGCAGCCTAGTCCTAACTGGCTCGCCTGGGAGCCTCCTCCCGGGGCCCCTTCATTTTCTTCCTGATGCCTTTAAAGAAAGAAACCCAAAGCAATGGGCTGTGTACCAACTATCTCGGGTTCCAGTTGCTTAGAATTCAGGCTGGTCTCTTAACCTTCTTGGGTCGTTGTATTCCCATTTTTCAGATGCGGAAATGGTCTGTAGAGCTGGAAGGAATTTTCAAAGACAATGTAATTAGTGTGGTCAGTTAAGGTGGTCAGCGTTGGCGTCAGACTCTTTGGGGTTGAATCACAGCTCTCCTAATTATAAGCTGTACGAGCTTGGCCAAATTAGCTTCTTTGTGCCTCAGTTTCCTCATACGTGAAACCAGCACAAATGAGAAAGCCTACATAGTAAGGCTGTGAGGAGTGAACAAGATTATTCATGTAAAGTAATTTACATGACAGCTGCAAGGTAAGTGTGCTGTAATTTTAACTGTTGCTGATTTTATCAGTATCTAAGGAGGCAGATGGTATCATTTCCTCATGGCTATTTCACCTCTAACTGGAAATTTTGGACAAGTCACTGATCTCAAAGCCTCTGTTTCTTCAATTGTCGAATGGTTACAGGATGGATGAATGAAATCATGTTTTAAAGTGTGAGGCATAGAGTGGGCATTCACTCAAGGATAATCATTCTCTGAATTAGACAAGCTCTTTCTGAGATAAATCTGTAACAAACAATCCCCAAATCTCACTGGCTTCCGATCACAGACATTCATTTCCCACGTGCAAGTCTGAGGATTGGCTGGGGTAGCTCAGCCTGCCCCAAGAGTCTTGCATCCTGAGAACAGTGGCTTCTGGGCAAGCTCTGCTCATGGCAGAGTGTGACAGCTGCAGGAAGGCTGGTGCCTTGCCTTGAAACTGTCCCACCGTCACTTGCTCCCACATCCCATCAGCCAAAACAAGTCCCCAGGGCCAAGCCCCAAATCACTGGGCTGTAGATGTATAATCTCCCCCAGGGAGGGCAGGGGTGATTGTGGGCAAACAGTACAATGTACGGTATTATCTGTTAAGCCCCTGAGTTTATAGATGGGGAAACTGAGGCCCAGAAAGAGTAAGGGAAATATTCGCTCTCACAGGGAATCAGTGACCCCAGATTGTTCTCCTCTCCTCCCTCCCACGCCTCACCTTGTATCCATATGTAATTTGCATTTGCTGCTTTTGAATCAACAGCTCAGGCATTTGAATCCTACCAGAAGGATGGTCGCCGTGAAGAAGTAGAAGTCTTTCCAGGACAAACAGACGTGCGAGTGTGACTCACCTGTGACCACACTGCAAGGTCAAGGGAACAAGGAAGACCCAGGATACCCAGTTCACCTCTACGGTTGACTGTCCAGCCCCAGATTCTATCAGGACACCAGAGGAGAGCCAGCAGGTAAAGTAGGGAGGAGGCTGCCAGCTTCCTTCCCTCCTCCAAGCAAGTCCTGGGTAGAAGGGACAGTTGTGAATCCAGCTAGCTGGGTCCAGAAATGTCCATTGTGGTGGCTGTCATTCTCTCTCCTTAGGCCCTGACTACAGAGCAGGTTCTCGAGAAATCAAGGTGAATGAGGTATTGTCCAGTGGGGGAGACAGCCCCTCCCCAAAAATAATGGCACCCCAATTGCTCTAGCAACATTTCCCCAAATGTGGAGGGATTTGAAGTGACCTTAGGGTATACCTGGGTGCAACATTATACAACACTGACTCTTGGAGTGAGAAAGTGCCTCTCTTTTCAGTCCTTCTGATTAAATATACCAGGAAGAAAGTCTCAGTTTACAGACCTGTGTCTGTAACATTTCAATAACCCTTACCAACCTTCATTTATTACAACGGACAGAAAGCAGGCTTCAGCCTCACAGGCTTGGCAGGTGGCAGCATCTAGCTAGAATTTAATAACATTATTTAATATTGTTTAATCGGACATGATTTTAATGGAACTTATCTGGTTTCATAGCATTTGCTTTTGTAATGGTCATCTATTTGTGGCCAGTGATCCTGCTTATCCCATTTATAGTAGTGATATCAAGTTTTTCTTTTGAAGTAAGTTTATTTATATACAAAAGAGAGTCCATTTAAGGAAAAACATTAGACAACACAAAGCATCAGGATGCTATCTTGCAAGTATGGTGAAAACAGTGAAAGGGGTATATGCACAGACTGATGTTTGGGAAACTGCTAGAACATACATTCGGGGTAGTTGGGCTGCTTGGGGGAGGGGTCAGGACCCCACAAGGAGAGACCTAACCGCATTAAGCATTTTAGGTGGAAGAAACACATGTCCTGAGAGCTGTGAAAGTGGGTGTTGGGAAGGATGAGAAGCTCGGTGCAGCAGTGGTACAGAGAGGAACCCCTCTGAGGTCTCACTAGGAGCCGCGACTCCCAGAAGGAAAAGCCAGGGGTGGGTGGGCTGCAGGGGAAGTGACAGTAGATCAGTGTTTATCAAAAGGTTGGAACTGTCGCCGGCAGAGATTTGCTGTCTGGGTGGTAGGGTCCCAGCCCCTGGTCATCATCTCTTCCAGCTGGGAACCCCCTCCTAAGGTTCAGAGCTGTGGATCCTAAACCAGAATTAGCCTGAGGAGAGAGAAGGAAAGGGTTAACCCCCTCCCCTGCTAGGGCTCTGAGTTCTGGCCTTGATTGCCCATCCAGACCCCATCAGCCCAGCTCCAGTGGCCACGAAGGCAGGACTCCCCGCCCTCCTTCACAAGGGCAGACTGAAGGTCAGAGCAGTTTAGCGTTGTGGTCCAGGGGACACAGCCAGGTCGCTGAGAACCAAGGATCCCCAGTTTCTCCATCATCCTAACAGGACCCTTTCTACCCCATCTGCTTCCCCAATTGTGGTCACAGGGAGGCCCAGGTTTCTGGAAAGGTATCCTGCTGAGCTGGTTGAACCAGAAGGATACCTTAGAGCTGGGCCCGGCACACAGGAGCCATACCTCTGGCAGGGTTTCGGCAGTCCCGGCCGCAGGCGCCAGGGCAGCAGCGACTGTTGCCGCGGCAATCTGAGTCCTTGTGACACAGGTGCTGAATGGGGCTGAGGCAGTCGAATCGGTCCTCGGGGCAGGTGCCCAGCTTTACTGCAACACACGGGCCTGGGTGAGCCCTACCTGTGCCCTGGTCCTGGGGCTTAGGGCTCGGGCACTTGGCAAACTGGATTATACTCACCTGTGACCATACGGACACACTGGCGGAAGCAACTTTTGTAGCAGCACTTCATCTTTGAGGGACACTGGCTGTCCTCTATGCACTGGTCAGGCACTGACAGGAGGCAGGGCCCATCGTCCGGTGGACATCCCCCAGATTTCTCTGCAAGGGAACCCCCCAAATCTTGTAGCTGGAGGCAGTTCAGAGTGAAGTAATAAGCAATGACTTGGGAATCACAAGATCTGAATTCTCCACCCCTTCTTGCCTGTCCTTTGGCAAGTTATAATTTTTATTTGGGGGATGGGCTTGCTTTTATTTATTTATCTTTATTTAGTTTTCTTTTTTTAATTGAGGTATGGTTGACATCTAACAGTATATTAGTTTCAGGTATACAACGTAATAATTTGGTATGTATATGTATTGCGGAATGAACACCACAAGAGGTCTAGTTAACATTCGCCTCCATACATTGGTAAAAATGTGTTTTTCTTGTGACAAAAACTTTTAAGATCTACTTTCTTAGTAACTTTCAAATATGGAGTACAGTATTATGAACTATAGACACCATGCTGTGCATTACATCCCCAGGACTTATTTTATAACTGGAAATTTGTGCCTTTTGACCCCCTTCGTCCATTTCAGCTGACCCCCGTCCCTCCACTCTGGCAACCACCACTGTTCTCTGTATCCAAGAACTTGGTTTTTTTTAGGTTTTGTTTTCTTTGTTGTTTAGATTCCACACATAAGTGAGATCATATGGTATTTGTCTTTCTCTGTTTGCTTTTCACTAAGCATAATGCCCTCTAGGTCCATCCATGTTGTCACAAATGCTATAGAGTTGGGTTTTTTTAGTTTATTTGTTTGTTTTTAAGCCTCCATTTTCTGTCTGTGAAGTGGGAAGCTGGACTCCTTCCTCCCGGTCTGGTTTGAGACTCAGATGACAGGAAGCTTAGGAGAAAACGAAGTTGTAAATCTCCAGCTGCACCAAGGCCGCCCCTGTCTGCCTCGGTCCTCATCCTCTTCACTCTGTGGCTCCTGACCCACTCCGAGCCGCTTCTCTTTGCAGGGCCTTGCTTCGGCTGTGCCCTTTGCCTGGCTCTGCTACACCCCACTTGTCAGGTCTCAGCGGAAACACCCCACCCCACCCCACCCTACACACTCCCAAAGGAGCTTTCCTTCCGTTCGTGACTGCCTCTATTTGTCTGCTTCTCTCACTTCGCTGGTGGCTATGAGAAGAGCGCCTCTGCCGGCTTTCTCACCATTAGGCTGAAGCACAACCCTTGACGCAAAACACTAGGTGCTCAGTGAGTATTTGAAAGAAAGGGTTTTGAAGGGAGAGCCGGCATCGTAGGTGTGTCAGCTGTTGGCATCTGGGTGCTTTGTCATAGCCACAGTCGGCCACATCTGTACCACGTTTGTCACTGTTGCAAATGGCGCAGGGGTCTGTATTAACTCGGTCTTTCAGGAGGTCCCTGAACAGCTCTAGAAAGTTCTGTCCCGGCGCTTACCTAGCTACTCTCCTTGTTCGGGTTTTGGGCGATTTCCAGATTTCATGCAGAAGGCTTGCGTCAGTGTCTGTCTCCATTGAGAAGGCGGAATCAAGGCCTAATTTAGGAGGACGACTCTGAGTCCTCATCTCCCAGGGCAGCTCCCTCTGACCTGCGCATCCCTCGACCCTGGCTGCCCCTGAGCCCTGCGGACAGGGTCGGGTCCCGGGCCTTCACTTCAGTCTAGTCTCTGAGAAGAGGTTCTAGAACCCCCAGCAGCAGCTGGATGCAGTGCTGTGACTTTACCTTGTGTCCACCTTTCCCCTCCCGCCCCTGACTGGGTACTGGCCACACACATAGTAGGCACCGTGCTTATTGGTACAGTAAGTGCTCTAGTCAACTTCACTCGTGCCATGTGGCTTAAACCAAATTGCTGCCCCCTGCTGGAGAAAGAGCAGCTTAGCCTGTGAGGGAGCCCGCTACACTTGAGTAGCCTCTCCTTCCCAGGCTAGGGAAGGGAGGGGCCCTGGGGACCAAGTGTCCAGGGTGTAGCCAGAGGGTCTCAGGCCTCAAGGAGGGAGCTGCCTGAACTCAAAGCGGGAGCTCTCTATGGGGCGTGGGGGGGGGATCAGGTCATAGCACCAGGGAGAGCTTCTGGGGGGAGGGCCAGGACCTGAGCCTTGAGGAACAGACAGATGAGCAGGAAGGGAAGGAGGATGAAAACTGGCATTTCAAGTGGGGAGAACTGGGGCAGCAACAGAGTGGCGGTGGAATAAGAGCCTGCAGTATACAGGGACAATGGGAGAGGGGCTGGGAGGTCATACTCAGGTCTTCACCTGCCTTCCTCCCCTGCCCTCCAAATCCAGGTTCCACGCTCACAGACATGTACACAGAGACAGGAGTACCTGCGTGCTCCTGGAGGTGCTGACTCGGAGAATAAAAGAGTCCTACCCAGTCACAGTTAAATATGCATATTTATGCACAAAGACATACATACGCATACATAGTTAGATATGCAAACACACTTAGCTATGAGTTTGACCGTACGAAATGCTGATATTCAACTTTTTTGATCTACAAAAATAGCAATTTCATATGGTTTAACCTATACATTTGTTTGTGTATATACATGCACACAGAGATATATACAATATTGATATATATATATATGTATAAATATAGACAGTCATGAGAACTGGGGCATATGTACAGAGCGGAATATGCAGACATACTGCCATGTACACATGCCTATACACAGAAATACATACACACAGAAATGAACACGCACTCGGACGTACATAGTCATGTACATATAAACACATAGCATATGTAGGGTGTGAAGAGAGACGTGAACGTGCATACACCGTCATAGACACAATTATATGCCCAGAGCTACACCAATACAATGAAACCATTGAAAACACTGGTTAGACACACACTACCTATCAGGAACTGTACCAGGCTCTTTATGTCAGAGACACCCAGACAGATTTGAGTGTGCGAGGGGAACCTTACAAACAGAGGCAGCTGTGCTTCCACAGAAAATAAACCAAGACTTCCCTTCACTCCACTTTGCCCCTTTCCTCCACTGTTTGAAATTCTACGGAGAGCCAGGCTGAGGTCTCATGGGGAGAATCAGGAAAGGACAGAGATGCGATGAGTTTGGGGGAGACCAGCGTGTTTTATTCCTCAAGACACCGTCTACTCCTGAGAGAGAAGCATGAGACGTCATTTTACAAGGTGTAGGTTTGGGAGGTGAGTCTTCCTGATTCCAAAGACCCACCTTCAACTGCCACCTTTGACACTGACTCAGAGTCAGTCTTCGGCCTTGAGCAAGTGGTTGTCCACTAAGCCTCAGTTTCCTCATCTATGAAATGGGAATAAAAATAGCTGTGACCTCACAGCATTGCAGCGAAGAGGAATGTGGTGATGGCATATGAATCACAGCCAGAATGGGATCTGGCCTTGGAACTTGCCAGCATCCTTTCCTCCTCAGCCTAGGGATTCTGAGTCTCTCCTCCCCAGGGAGAGAGCCCTGCATCTGAGGGAGGCTTACATTAGGCTAGAGGGGGCAAAGAGGATGCAGGGAACTGCTCCCAGGGCCCTGTGAGGACAGGACCTGTCCCCGTCACTGTCCCCTTCCCGCAAGGCGGGGCCAGGGCTGCACAGGTGTATGTAGGTCATAGTGTTCCAGCCCCAGAAGAGGATGGAGGCAGAGGCCTCAGTCAGGTGGGGAGGCACCTGTCTAGCTACTCCAGCAGCCCTGGCCTCCCAGCCTCCCTCACCTGTTGACATGTCAGCCCCAGCCTTTTGGGGGAAGCAGGGAGGAGAGAAGGAGGCAGGTCCTCCCAAGAAACCACACCCCTACTCAATTTCGGAGTCCCTTCCACAGACTGGGCTGGGGGACAAAGAGGGTCCAAGAAGGATGGAAACAAGATGGACAGGCCAGACCAGGCACAGGCTCGTTGGCCACAAAAGACAACAGAAAGGTTGATCTCCCTGCCACATGGACACACAAATCCACACATCTCCATGGAGACAACCAGAGCAGAGGGGGTACAGACAGGTTTACTCCCCCACCCCAGACGCACAAAGATATACATGGACACAGAAACAGGTGCATGCGTGCACCCACAATCCCACACTCAGGTGTAAAGACAAGCACAGACGAGCACCAAGAAACTGGCAGGGAGATGTTTACAGATATAGACGTGGGCAGGCTGATGGGCACAAAGAAGCACAAACAAAACGCAAGCTGCTGGAAGCACTAAGACGCCGGCATCCACAGGCACACACACAGGCACACACTGCATTGCCTGCCTCCCCCAAAGCCTCACACTCCCCGGAGAGGTAGGAACCACCTGGTCCTTGCAGCAGAGGACCCTATACACACTCACCTCCCTTCCTCCTGCCTGAAGCAGCAGGCAGCTGGCTCCCCAAAGCCAGGAAGGCCACCAGGAGGAGGAGGCTGTGGGCCCTCATGTTTCTGCTGCCGACACCTAATAAGGTCAGGGCCCAGGGGCCCCTAAATTAACACCTTCGGCCTCAGGGAGGCAGCTGAGTAAAGGAAGGAAGGAGAGGGTGGATGGAGTGGTACGTGTTTGCCTCATCCTGGCCCCACCCCCCTGCCCAAGAGCCTCCGTGCAAGGACGCTTGTGCAAGAACTGATGATGGGTCAGGACAGGACCAAGTACTGGGGGCTAGGATCCAGTCCTGCCTGTATTGCTGACTTGGGCTGTCATCTTAGGCAAGTCTTGTCCCTTGCTAGGCCTCAGTTTTTCTCATCTCCTTAATGGGTGCAGGTTGTCAGATACTCCCTTTCCTGGCTCTCTAAGATCTTGAAGCCCCAGCAATGGCTTAGGCAAGGGATAGATGTCAGCTTTGAATGACAAGGATTTGCAGAGTTCTGTGAGCCTAGGAAGCATTAGGGTTCGGGTCAGAGCTCTCTGCTGCAGAAGACTGGCCCAGGCTGGCACGGTGGGTGAGTCCAGCCCTGGCCTCTCCTCTTGGGTCCTCATGGATGGGAGACAGAGAGCTCGCTGCCTTTGAGGACATCACCTCCAGTGGCATCTGGTAGTACTTCCCCCTGCCTGGGTCTGGCTCAGCTGTCCGGGGTGGATGAAGCACAGGTTTTGGTTTGGCTGAGGTCGCTGGTCACAAGTTGTAGGTGGCCTCTGAGACCCCCTTCCCTGGCCCTAAGGGATCCTGAGCAAAAAAATCATCTCAGCCAAGGACCCCACCATAGATTTCACATCATTTGGCTCCTGTCATTTGGTAGAAGAGAGGCAGCTGGGGCTCAGGGTCCTAGAGGGCCCCGAGCAGAAACCCCACGGAACCATAGTACCTTACCAGGATGGGAGAAGGTCAAGACCACCCTCCTGCCTCCTATTTGAAAGATGAGGAAACTGTAGGCCAAGGACACACAGTTAATTTCTAAGCTGTGACTTCTGTCATTGTCTCCCAACAGTCCCCAATCAGGTCCTGGGCCCTGGAAGCAAGGCTTTACCCCATCTGACCCTGAGAAAGGAAGAGGACATTCCAGTGCAGAACCCTCACAGGAAGTTCTTCCCTGGGTTTAACTTGACTCCCTCATGCTGTCTTCTAAGCTCTCAGGAAAGAGGGACCCTATATTCTATGATCTGATCATTACTTTTGGAATTTTAGCGTCCCCTTGGCAGTTTTATTTAGAAGAATATTATGAGGCTATTTTTTTTCCTGATGACAAACTACACGTGTATATTAAAGAAAGGCTTTCTCTAGACATTTCCTGGGTGATGAAGTGTCCTCCAATATCACCATTTCTAATGTAACATGGTATTTTGTAATATTTATATGCCAAAACATGTATATTTGTGAAACACATAGGTTTCCAATTTTTTTTCACTCTAAGTAAAGCTGTGACAACAATCTTTGTACATATATTTTGAATCACATCTCTATTTTCTTGGGGTAAATTTGTCAAATTAGAAATGCTAGGTCAGTCAAAAGGTACAAACTTCCAGTTGTGAAATAAATAAGTTCTGGGGATGTGATACACAGCATGGTAACTATAGCTAATGGTAGTGTATTGCATATTTGAAAGTTAATAAGAGAGTAGATTTTAAAATTTCTCATCACAAGAAAAATAATTTGTAGCTGTGCATGGTGATGGAAGTTAACTAGACTTATTGTGATGATCATTTTACAATATGTACAAATATCGAATCATGTTATACACCTGAAAATAATATAATGTTATATGTCAGTTATACCTCAATAGAAAGTCCGAAAAACCAAAAACAAACAAACAAGAAATGCTAGGTCAAGGGCGGGAAAGTTTTCCAGGCTTTGAACATCCTGAAATTGCATTTCAGAAAGTAAATAAGTGTGTGAGCTTCCACCTGCTCTGCAGGAGACATCTCTTGTTTTTATCTGACCAGCATCCCTTCCTTTGGAGTCATAGCGCCCCACCCACTGTAATTCTGATTGGCTGCCAGTCACCAGGTACTTCCCCTATCACAGGTGAGGACATTTAACCCAGGTAAGAGCCACTGGACTCTAACCTGTCCAACCCTCCATTCAAATACTGAACAGAGTAGGCAGTGCTCTAGAGAACAGTCTAAAATCATTGCTCACAACCCAAGATTCTTAACAGATATACTCACCAAATACAGGATAGTAAAAAAAGAAGTACATAAAATCTTTGCCAATGGAAAACAGTCTCATTTTAATTTGCCTTTCTCTGAATATGGGTGAGGGAGAGCATTTCTTCATATGGTTATACTGACCAATTGTATGTATTCTTTTGTGAATTGCCTGGTTTTGTACTTTGCCCATTTTTATTGGAATACCTTTATTTTTATTGTTGAGTTGTAAGAGCTGTTTATGTATTAAGGATACGACTAACTTGTCAAACACAAGAAGCAGTATGGTAAAGTGGTTAACGGATGTAAACTGCAGTCAGGCAGACCTCGTTTTGAATCCTACTGCCCCCAGGTTCTAGCTGTGACTTTGGACAAGTTACTTAACTTTTTTGGACTTCAGTTTCCTCTTCTATAAAATAAAGATAATAATATTTATTTTAGGATGGTTCTGAAGATTGAGTAAAGTGAGCTTGATAAATGCTTATTTTAATCCTGTCCTATTTGTTTCCTTGTTTTCACTTTGTATCAAAGTTTTAAATTTGGGGGTAGTCAAATCAGTTTTCATTTGTATGTTCTCCCTTTGTTTTTATGCTGAAAAAAAAAGTCTTTTTGACTGGTGTCAGATAATTAATTATTCACTATAGTTATGTATAATTCTTTTGTGACTTTTGAAAAAAAAAACGTTCATTCTTCAATCCATCTGAAATTTACTTGGGCAAAGGTATGAAACAGGGAAATACCTTTTTTCTAAGTTATTAGGCCATTGTCCTAGCATCATTTAGTGAGTAATTCAAACTTTTGCCATTGATTGGGAATTAGAACTTTATCAAAAACTCAAGTCTTCTATGTAACAGGGGCTGACTCTGGGTTTTCTGTTCTCTTCCTTTGTTTATTCTCCTGCCAGTACTGCTTTTGTAACTGCTTTTGTAACAGTTACAAAAATACATTTTAGTGACTGACAATGTCCCATTACCCTTCATTAGTCTACATTTTCAATCATCCATGTCACAAGTATTTTATTCTTCCAAGGTAATCTAAAAAATGACTATTTTTTCCTAATAGTCATTTTTAAGTTCCAAAATTAAAGTTATCGTCTTTTTGTCAAAAATTATCATAGAAGTTTTCAAAAATACACCAAAAAACAGTGCGTTGCTTTTATGAAACCCCATATGCCCACCACCCAGATTCAATGATTAACATTTTTCCCAGCTTTATTGAGATATAATTGACGTACAACATTGTGTAAGTTTAAGGTATGCAATGTGATGATTTAATACACATAGGTATTGTAAAATACTTAACCACAATGAGTTAGGTAACACTTCCTTTACCTCCCACAATTACCATTTTGTTGTTCTTACTGTTAAAGCTTGACTCTGAGCAACTTTCAAGTAGACAATCCAGTAATGATGGTGATAATGACCAGGCTCTACTGAGATCCCTTTAACTTACTCATCTTAGAACTGAGTCCCAATTAACATTTTACAACACTTCTTTCATGTCTATTCCCACCCCTTCCTGGCTGAAGTATTTGAAAGTAAATCTAGCGCCTCTCACATTTTACCCTTCAATCCTCCAGTATGCATCTCAAAGAAATAAGGACATCTGCGCACGTGACTACCACGCTGCTGTCAGAGCTAACGAAATTGGCCGTGATATCAGTTTAGATAAAAAGTTATCTTTCTATGATCTTTTCTGTTTCATTTAGATTTTTAAATACTTTGGCACGTGAATTAAAAATGATTAATGAACCAATTGCACGAGGTTAAGAATATCATAAAGCAGAAATGCAGAAATCCCGAGCAGAAATAGCTCAACAACAGGAAGTAACATCCAGATAAGACAAGGAAAGGGTCCCACTCTGAGCTGTTTTGAGCACATCTTAGGATGAGTTAACATTTTTATTAGCAAACCATGTCACAGACAAAGGACCTTTCTCTATAATATGTAAAGAGTGCCTAGAAATAGAGAAGAAAACAGCTAGTGAATCTATAGATAAATGAGCAAAGGAAATGAAGTTTTCAGAAAAAAAGAAAATAAGTGGCCTTTTTTTTTTAAGTGGCCTTTAATATGTGAAAAAATGTTTGCAGTAATGATAGAGAAATGCTAACTAAAAACTTCAGTGAGGTACCATATCTCATCCATCACATTGATAAAAATCTAAAAATTAGACACACTCTCTGTTCAAGAGGCTGGATATAAATGCATTTTCATCCACTACAAGTGGGAGTACAAAATGGCACGATCCTTATCGAGGGAAATATGACAATACTGTCAAAATTTCAAAAGTATTTAAAAATGGTGATGGATATGTTAATTGGGTTGATTGTGGTAATCTTTTCACAACATATACGTATGCCAAAACATTATGCTGTATACATTAATACAAACAATATTCATTTGTCAATCACACTTCGATAAGCTGGGGAGATTTTTCCAATGCATTTAACCTTTGTAGTAGCAAATCTACTTTTAGGAATCTAGCTTACAAAATAATTCCAAAAGGCCACAATGTGGTATAGTTTGTAATAACAAAGGATTTAAAACCTCAGAGTGCAGTGCTACGGGTTTATGGAAAGCTAAGGTAATACGTAAATCATTTACCCTGCAACCTTAACACACACACACACAAACACAGACACACACACACACACACACACACACACACAGCTGTGAAATCATCATCAGCCTGAGAACTAGAACATAATCAAAAGCCAACCCAAGTGCTTCTCTCCTATCCAAAATGTTTCTTCCCTCACCCCCAGAGTTAATCACTATCGTGATTTCATGTTCATAGTTTCCTCATTTCCATTTACCTCATCTTGAGTTTTACTACATATATAAGTATGCCTAAATAATCTGTTACTTGGTTTTCCTTAGTTTTGAGCCTTATAACAAGCATATAATTCTAAATATTTTGGAGGACTTGCATTTTTCATTCAACATGATTTCAATGAGTCACATTGTGACGATATTTATAAATTATATTTATAAATATATTTGTATAAATATTAAATGGGCACATTTGTGTTATTTTTACACTTACATAATATTTCATTGTATTAATATGCTATAACATGCTTACCTATTATTTTTTTATTGGTAATATGGGCTGTTCCACTATTTTTTTGTTTTAGAAACAGTACTTTTGTGGATTCTTGTGCATGTCTTCTGGTCAACATGTGGAAATATTTATCTTTAGTATATGGTCCATACTTAGGAGGATAATTGCTGGATCATAGGTTTTGCACATGTTCTATTTTAATAGCTGATGCCAAACTGACTTTCAGAAAGGCTGTACCAACATAGTAATGTACGAGAGTTTCTTTTCTCCATAAATCAATAAGAAAAAAAGATAGACTCATTAAAAATGGGCAAGATATTTGAAAAGGCTAATTAACAGAAAATCCAGGAAAGCGGTTACTTCTGGGAAGGAGGAGGAGGGAAGCAATTGGAGAGATAGGACAATATACATATACAGAAAATATTCTCCTTCTTTACCTGGCAGGTGAGTACACACTGCGCATTTTAATGCCATTCTTTAAAGAACAGAGTATGTTCTACACACTTTTTTGTTTGTAGGATTTATTTTGCAATGAGCTTTTCTTTTTTTTTTTTTTTAAAGTAGCCAGAAGGTTCCAACATTCTAACCTTTGTTTATATCTTATATCTCCGTAATGTTTCAGCACTGGTGGGTATGTGGTCTGAGTCCAAAGAGACAAAGGATGGGGAGTTAGTCGACTGGTTTGCTATCCAATAATTAGTCTGCTTTCTTCCCTGTCTCACCTGAACTCAGCTCAGTCATTCCCACACTTCAGGTTCTGTCCCTGGTAACACCCAACATCTGGGTATTAATTTCTATTACTCTCAACCTTGGTGGCAATGACAAAATACGAAATAAGACCAGCTTAGGCAGAAAGCCAGTTTATTGGATTATAGTCCAACTATGGAAAGGGTGTGGGAAGAGCTGCTTTCAAGGGAAAGGGGGATGGAGGGCAGGCCGGTGCCTTCTGAATCCCCTCTCGCCATCTTTTCTCTGCTTCTCTTAGTGTACTAATCAGGTTCATTTTTCTCGTGCAGTTGAACTCATTACAGACTGGAACCACAGCTTCTGGAGTTCCCAGGCTCGTATCTAGCATCTTTACCAAAAGGGAGGATTTCCCTCTTCCCCTTAATGTCCACTCAAATAAAGGACTTCAATAGACCTGACCTGAGCGACCCCCATACACACACCCCCACTTCGTGATTAGCAGTCTCCATTAGACTCTTAAGTTGATGGTACAAAGAAACAAGAATTCAGATGAAACAGGGGCCCGTTCTATCGTGTTTCCTTGAAAATAAGACCTTGCCGGACAATCAGCTCTAATGCGTCTTTTGGAGCAAAAATTAATATAAAATCCGGTATTATATTACCCGGTCTTATAGTAAAATAAGGTCGGGTAATATAATATAGTACCGGGTCTTATATTAATTTTTGCTCCAAAAGACGCGTTACAGCTAATGGTCGGGCTAGGTCTTATTTTCGGGGAAATATGGTAAGAGGGAGGAAGGTATGCTGGATATGTGTACTATAGATGTCCACCTTATAGATGATTTCTATTTTCTTCCTTTTATTTTTCTCTTCTTACTGTGATTTCAAGGGCATACCTGCTTCCCCATCTAGAATGCCCCCTTCCCTTTTACTTTCTTGGTGCATCTCAGAGACCATCCGTGAAATGGCAAATTGCAGTGGTGAGCCATTAAACTTTCCAGGCAAATTTGCCTTTGAGAGTTTTCCCCTGGGCCAGAGGAGAATGAAAGAAAAGCCCAGCTTGACGCTGGGAGGGGTAAGCTGTTCAGGTGGGGCTTGTTGAGACAGGGAGTCATGGGGGAGCACCTCGGTTTTGAAATCAGAACAGAGGACCTATCACTGACTTGCAGAATGACCTTGGCTGATTTCTGTCTGTTCTCTGGATTTCATGTTCTTTCTACATATAAAGAATTTGTGATGGTACCGATAGGGCAAGCAGCTATGTACCTCCGTGAGAAAGTAGCAGAGCTCTTGGCACCGTCAGAGGCGATGTAACACATTTCTCTGTGAACAATCTTTGGGGAAATCCCCAGGTCCCTCCCAGGATGGTGGCTATTTCCTGGTAGAACTACAAAAATGTAGGTCTTATCCCTGTGTAAAATCAGACCCGCCCCTGGCACCAGGCCCAGCTGCAGTTGCATAAAACGGCTGGCCTCAGCTCATAGCCATCCACGTTCCTGACAACATGAGGTCCAGCAGCATCTTGGTCCTGGCGGTTTTCCTCGTCCTTGGGACGCTGGCAGCACAGGCAGCTGTCGCAGGAGGTGAGTGGATACGTGGGCTAGCTGGGGCCGGGCTGGGTTGAGGACAGGCTGTAAGGGCAACCTGGACCCTGCCTGGGAGCACTTCTGGAGCAGCAGGCAGGGCTTGGACCCACACTTCAGGCTGTGGTCACTTCCGTTGTACCCAGAAAAAGCAGGAAGTTGTCCAGCAGACTCCACATGCTTTCCACCCCAGGACTGAGATATCAGGACTGTTTGTGGAAGAAGCGTTGTTATGTGGCCTTGGCCCCAGGGATTGATACCTCTGCAGCATGGGCAATGAAGTGAGGCACCCCAGAAATCTGGGCCCTGGGTATGAGGTCTGTCCCTTGCCAGTCTGCCCCATAAAAGTACCTGAGGAGTCAGTTCTCAGAGAGGAGGTTAAGAACCAAGAGGACCTCAAAATCATATAGTTTGAAGACCGCCCATTGGACCAAGGAGAATATCAAGACCTAGACAAGAATGAGAAATTGTCAAAGCAATCTCCAGAGCCAGGAGGAGCTCACGTCTCCCGGCATGTGTCTCAGGGCTCTTTTTCCCCTCCATTAAGTTTCCTCAGAGGTGACAATGTATACTTCTCACCTCTGGAAGTCACTCCAGTCTGTCATCCCAGGATTTGGAGGGAGAGAGGAGAGACAGACACCCGAGGCAACCATGGTCCTGTAGACCTTTTCCGCAGAGCTCAGGGAATAGCCTTCCAAGAGCACAGACCACAGCTAGCCTTGGTGACCCACCTCCATCTCCGGTCATAGTTTGGGGGACACTGCAGTGAGCAGTAGCTGGACCTAGAGGCAAGATGAGATAGTTGAAGCAAGGACACTGGGTCTAGATGTGGGTACATTTCTTCTTTCAACAGATCCTTATCATGGTTACGTAGGTGACAAAAGTCTGGTCAAAGGACAAGATCCGGTTAGAGATCGATATCCAGTCAAAGGACGAGAGCCGGTTAAAGGACGAGAGCCGGTTAAAGGACGAGAGCCGGTTAAAGGACGAGAGCCAGTTAAAGGACAAGATCCAGTCAGAGGTCACACTAAGCCTGGCTTCTGCCCCATGGTTTTGATGAAGTGCGCCATGATGAATCCCCCTAACACCTGTATGAGAGATTCCGAGTGCCGGGGGACCAAGAAGTGCTGTGAGGGCTCCTGCGGGAGGATCTGTATGAATCCCCAGTGAGGTAAGAACTGAATGGAGGAAGAGGAGAGTCCTGAAGGCACAGAGAAGGCTGAGTGGTGGGGAGGAGAGGCTCTGGGGAGGCTGAGGGGTCTCAGAGGCCATAACTGGGCTCCTGAGGGGGTGGCCAGGACTTCTACCTGCTGAATCACATCTCCGGTTCGCCTCTCTCCTGCCAGGTGGAGCCTGTCTTTGCTGCACCTGTGAAGTCCGCGGGGCTGCCGTCCTTGGTCCTTGTAGCACTGTGCTTTCCCACGCTGCTCAGACTTCCTCTCCCTGAGGATGTTCCAGCCTGGAGCTGTTTTTCTCAGTGATTTTCCAATAAAAGACCACTTTCTGCTCAATTTGTTTGGTTCCTATGACTCCTCTGTTCCTGGGAGCCCCGGGGAGGCAGCTGTGGAGTTGGGACTCCCTCTCCCCAGTGGGGGGTGGGGGTGAGAGAGCCCCATGGGAGGTGCTCGTGGTGTATGAAGGAGAGCAAGGGGCAGGAACCAAGAGGCCCATTCATAGGGTTTAATATTAGAAATCCAGTAATTAACCCAAGAGCTACAGTCTCTGTTTAACCAGGAAATGGAAATCTGGAAATTTTGCCTCTGGCCTAGGACCAGGGAAATGAAATGAAATAAATAAATTAATTAATTAATTAATTAAAATAAAATACAATTTTAAAATGTGGCATAAACTGCAAGCAGTTCCTCTCCTCTCCAGTAACCCCTAGTCCTACCCTGGCGATTGCCAGACCTGCCCGTGTGACCAACCAACCCTTGTGGCTAAACCTATAGCTCCCTCCCTCCTTTCCTTTAATGTTTCCCAGGGACCTCTATCCTCGCAAAAAGACAAAGAAAGACGGATGCTGGGAAGTTTCTGCTCGTGAAACATTTCACCTGGTCGTGCCTGAGATGCTTCTATTGACAGATAATTCCTTTGGGTTAAGCACTGTCCTCTCCCAACTTTCTATTTTACGACGTGAATAAGGAGGCAAGACACACCAAGTTGTAGTGTGAATGGTGAATAGTGTTCTCCGGAGACATAAATTGGGAGGCAGGGTCTACTTTTGTAGTGAAGAGGGTGGAGGGTAGATATTGAGCAAACTGGGAGGAACTCATGGCTCTGCTGCTGGCCCCCTCGCCGCGCTGCCCGTGGACGAGGACGCTCTCCGGGAAAGCCAAAGCCACGGGAGGAGGGGCATGTGGGGTGGAGTGGGAGGCGCCCTGGCGTGGCAGTCAGTGGATCCGACGTCTGGTCCCAGCTTTGCCTCCCAACTCGTTGGATGACCTCAGACAGATCTCTCTCCCTCTCTGAGCCTCCGTTGTCTATTTCGTTTGAAGGGTTGGATGCAATTATTCTGGAAGCAGTCTGACTCTGACCTTCTGGCCCTGAAACAACTCTTTTTTGTGTGTTGGGCTCCTGCTGTGACTGCAAATGGGAGGCAGAGTCTTGGGGTGAGAGAACGGGGAGAACTGAGCCCCTTCTCTCTGGGAGCATACAAGCCAGGGCTTCCCTCTCACTCTCCAGGGGACTGGCTGGACTGGGCTAGAGCTCTGATACCAGGGCATCTTGGAGTCCAGGCGACAGCAGTGCCTAAACTTCTGGGCTGACAAATACAAATACAAAATACACCATTGGCGGCAAGCATAGTTTAAGCACGTAGTTTTCTCTTTTCCAGGTCCTATACTAAGTATGTTACGTGTATAGTCTTATTTATTTCTCACAAAAACTCTCTCAGATGGGTATTATACACAAGTCTAATTTTGTTAAAAGATTGAAGCTACGAGAGGGTCAGTAACTACCCAAAATCACATAGTTGGTAAATGATGATAAATCCTATTTTTATATAAACTAGCAATAATCAGAGTATGGAACAGCAAGAAATGCCCACTTACAATGTCAACAAAATTATACCATTCCTACAAATAATAAGAGGCAGAAATATTTTTAAAAAGAAACCGATACACCTGTTTATGAGGTACATGAAAAAAGGCTTGAATAGATTCTCAGTGTGCTCCTGAATGGGAAGACCCTACAAGGTGAAGATATCAATATTTACCTCAATTTCATAGCAGCTGTGCCAATTTACATTCCCACCAAAAGGCACCAGTGAGCCCTTTTCTCCTCATCCTTGCCAGTGTTTATCATCTCTTGATTATTATTATTTTTTATACTTTTTTATATATATATTTTTTATATATTTTTTTTACCGCCTTCTAACAGGTGGGAGATGGTATCTCATTGTGGTTTTGATTTCCAGTTCCCTGACGATTAGTGATGTCGAACACCTTTGCATGTATTTGTTAGCCATTTGTATGTCTTCTTTGGAAAATTGTCGGTTCAAGTCCTCTGCCCATTTTCCAATTGAATTCTTGGGTAGGGGTCGGGGAGTTGTTGCCCAATTTACCCCTTGAGTATAACATATTCAAAACTCCAGTTGTTTTCTTTGGGGGGGGGGGCTGGTAATGGTGGTGATTCAAGGAACTTAAAACTCATACATAAGCTCATATAAAAGGAAAAATTCTTATGAATATCCATGGAAATTTGAATATTTGAAAATAAAGAATCGTTTGAGGGCATTTGAGTCTCATTGCCTTAAAACCAAGTAATAACACGTAATATGATGGTTTTATTAGAAAAATGAGGAGACAGAGAAATCAATCCAAAGAACAGAAAATCCAGAAGCAGGGCTTATTGTATACAATTTAATTTAGATCAATGTCGTATTGGAAATCAATAAATAAAGCTTGGATTATTAAAATAATAGGATTCAGACTGCAGGTTCACATTTGCAAAACTAAAAGAAGCACCTCTTGTTCGAATTAGCATATAGATTAAGCTGATGTAAATGGCTCCAATGAGATCGTTTCTTTTCTCTCAGGAAGCAGTCTAGTGTGAGCAGTCTATGGCTAGTCGAGTGGCTTCATCAAATGAAGACCTCTCAGAGACCCTGGTTCCTTCCACCTTGTTGCTTTTCCGTTCCCATTTTTGAATTAGAGTCAAAAATGGTTGTCTGATATTAGTACAGATATTAGTACTCAGCTTTCTTATGATTACCACGTGCATGGAATGTCTTTTTGCCCTCAGGAACGAGGATTTGGCTCACGCCACCACGTAAGTCACTGAGAGCAGCATTGACGATAGTTGAGGACAAGGAGACTTTTGAACGAAGAGATGAGGAGGCCGGTGAGGAGCAGCTGCAGCCCTGATACCATTTTCAGGGGCTGGAGTTGTTTTCCCCAAAGACCTCCATCCTCTATGGTTTCCTGCAGAAAGAGCGCCCACCGGAGCCCTGCAGGAGCTATTCCTGAACGTGTATGGAGACGTCTGTGGAGCTCCACAGCACAAGGGGGGCGCTGTGTCTAACTGCGAGATGTGCAGCTCAGACCCCTTCCAGAAGCAACTCGCTGCCCAGCTGCAAGGGCTGTGGTTATCTGACCACTGACAGCAAATGCTTCTCAGGCACTGCCTCCATGCTTGAGCTCAGATCACACTCTACCCAGGAGGCCTCTAGCCTCACACTCTACCCAGGGACTGAGTAAGGTTGTGGTCGTAGGGTCTTGCCTTTTATGCCCCAGGGAAATCTCCTCTGATGGAAAATCCTTGCTCCAGAGCTCCCCATTGGGCTGGTGGAGATGTCGTCAGACCATCGTGGGAATGGTTCCCTGTGCCCAACCCTGCGTCCTCTCCTTTACTTTCACAGGTGTTGCTTTGCAATGAAACTTGCAGTCCTATCTCTGACTCAGCTCTCGCTCCCCTGAGAAACCAGTCTGAGAAATGTGGCTCAGAGAATAATGAAGACTCAGGCTCAGGGCCACTGCAAGAATGAGAGTGTTTGACAGCATGAGTGCAGCCAGAACCACACCTCAACACTGAGCCGTGGACCTTTCTGCTGCAGTCCTGGACACTCCCCATGGCCACCAGTGTTTCTGAGTCACATGTTGCTGTGGTTGACAACACTGTATTGCCGAATGCCCCTTCATCCTTGGTGTCCTGAGTCACTCAGCAGAGATCTAAAGTGCCAGCTGGGAACATTGGATTTGCTGAGCTTCTTAGTGCAGCCCTAGGGATCAGAGGGTAAAGGAATGTGACCCTCTGATCTGTTCAGTTTGTACAGCAGGAGACCAGCTCTCAAGTGTCAACTCAAATTGGGAGGGGCCAAAACATAACAAGGGAACCTCATATAGGGGGTCGTCAACAGACATACCACTATCCCCTACATTGCAGAGTCTCATAGGATTCAAACTCCTCATGAAACTCCAGGGACTCTTTCCACTGGCAGTTGCAAAGGGAACTGCATAAATATTGCCACCTCTGAACAGAAGGCCACACTCCCCAATCACCATGGCAATGTCCCTAGGAAAATGCTTTCTCATATGGAGCCAGACAGCACGACGCCTCTTCTATCAGTTTCTCCGTCAGCAGTAATTTATTTCACAAGGTCACTTTTCATGAACCTGAATTACTTTTCTGCCCCTCGTTTAATCACAGGTTACATTCTCAGCCAACTTTGTCAGAGCCTTGGGTATCACTCCCACTCCTCTCCCTGGAAGTGAGATGCTGCCGCCATTGGCTTCTGGAATAAAGTCTAACTTCTGCCTTTCTCTGTGTCTGCTTCTCACTATTACCAGTCCTCACCTCCATGAGGGTGTCTGTGCAGGTGCTGTTTGAACCAGGACACATGCACATGGGGTGGCTGCAGAAAAGGCAAGGAGAGCAGGCATCCGAACTTTCCAGATTCCATGGGGGACCCAGGCTCAGCCTCATACTCCCACGAGGTCTGGCAGAGTATGCCCTCATTAAAGCAGTGGAGTATCAGCCAAGAAATAAAGCTGTCTAAGCCATTCTGATTCCCGTTGTGAGCACGACAGCAGCTGCTATGCACCCTCCCTTCCATTCTGTGTTCTAGCCCCAGCTTCTGGCCTATAGTTTAACCAACTGTAAAAAGGAAGGGGATTACAGCTAGTAGGGCTTCCAAGGCCTCTTGGCAGACATTCTCTAAATCACCTACGTCATAAAAGCATTTTCAACTCTGCATGAAGTGAAGAGGAGAGAGCAAGCATGATGGGAAAGGCTAGAAGTTCTGGGGTTGCATGCATGATATTAGTGAAATGACCCAGCGATGCCAGCTGAAGCGCTCAGGATAAGCACTGTCATCTTACAATATATGTTTGTGGGGACAGAGCCCCAAAAAGCAGTTTCCAGGCTCTCAGCCTCACATAGAAAGGTGCTGGCTCAGGTAGTAAATGGCCATCAACTGTGATCAAATGGCCAGCAGCTGTGGCAAGTTGGCCATCAGCTGTAACCAGTGAGCCATTGGCCACGAATATAACTGCTGTGGCTAGGCTAGCAAAAAAAGAAAAAAGGGGGGAGCTAGCAAGAAGATGGTGGCTGAGCCTGCAAGCGGCTCAGTGAGGGTTGCGAACAGTGTGGCTCCTGCTTCCGTGTCTCCAACCCAGCCACCAGCGAGAATATAGTGGTGTGACGCCCCTACCTATGGCTCCGTGGGTGTTCCTTTTGGCCTCACCATGTCCTGCGTTCTTATGTGGGGAGTGGGACCAGAGACCCCGCCTGACACCCCGCACGACACATGGCGTAGTCGGCGGGATCCCCTGCACTACACATGGCGCAGCGAGCAGGGTTTGGTGCCGGCCAAAGCCCTCCGAAGGGCAGTGGAGCAGTTTGTGCATATGAACACTCAGTTGCAGGAAGACCAGGAGGAGCAGCTGCCTGAGAGCTGGAACCCTGTGGAGGGGTGGGAAGACGTGGACGGTTCCCCAACCAGCAGAGGACGGAGAAAGCGAAGGTTGTGGCGGCCCTGTGAGCTGGGAAGTGCTTGCTGAGGCAGCCCGGATGCAGGACTTGTAGTCCCAGGAGGAAACACTTGCTGAGTCCTCCGTGGGAGCTGAGGGTGAGGTCAAGGTCATCCCTCACCCCCAGGACAGCCCTGGTGAATGACTATGGACTATGGGGAATTGCCTTCCATCCCTAATTTAATGGACAGCTTGACTATTTGTTTGGGAACATACCACCATGTAGAGGAACTGGCAGATGTTTGCTTTTGTGTCTTGACTGGCCGCCATCGAGAATATGTAAGCACCTTGACTGTGAGCCGCTATTGTTCCAGCACGGTACCCTGAGAGGCCCAGAGAGAGTGGCAGTGCCCTGAGAGCCCTGGCTGTGTCCAGGAAGTCTGGCTGTGCCCAGAGAGAGTGGCAGTGCCCTGAGAAACCCTGGCTGTGCCCGGGGAGACTAGTGGTACCCTAAGAAGTCCAGGAAGTCTGGCTGTGCCCAGAAGTACTGGTGGTGCCCTGAGAAACCCTGGCTGTGCCCGGGGAGACTAGTGGTACCCTAAGAAGTCCAGGAAGTCTGGCTGTGCCCAGAAGTACTGGTGGTGCCCAGAAGTACTGGTGGTGCCCTGAGAAACCCTGGCTGTGCCCGGGGAGACTAGTGGTACCCTAAGAAGTCCAGGAAGTCTGGCTGTGCCCAGAAGTACTGGTGTGCCCTGAGAAACCCTGGCTGTGACCAGAGAGCTTGGCTGTGTCCAGGAAATAGCATTCACCTCCAGGCTCCTCGCACAGGGCCCCTCGCGGAAGACTCTTGTCGCGTAGATTGTGAGGCGAGACCCTGTAGGGGTGGAGTGTGGGGACAGAGCCCCAAAAAGCAGTTTCCAGGCTCTCGGCCTCACATAGAAAGGTGCTGGCTCAGGTAGTAAATGGCCATCAATTGTGATCAAATGGCCAGCAGCTGTGGCTAGTTGGCCATCAGCTGTAACCAGTGAGCCATTGGCCACGAATATAACTGCTGTGGCTAGGCTAGCAAAAAAGGAAAAAAGGGGGGAGCTAGCAAGAAGATGGTGGCTGAGCCTGCAAGCGGCTCAGTGAGGGTTGCGAACAGTGTGGCTCCTGCTTCCGTGTCTCCAACCCAGCCGCCAGCGAGAATATAGTGGTGTGACGCCCCTACCTATGGCTCCGTGGGTGTTCCTTTTTGGCCTCACCATGTCCTGCGTTCTTATGTGGGGAGTGGGACCAGAGACCCTGCCTGACACCCCGCACGACAATGTTTAATTGGGAACAGCTCATCTACTACGTACCGGGCTCCTCCCAGAGACATAGCGTTCTCTAGCAGAGTTTTGCTGAGCTGAAATCCTGATGCCATATCTGCAGGCTCTGGGCGCACCCTGAGGGTTGAGCAGTCAGTGTCACTGATAATTTGGGGACATTCTCTGGCCACTTCTGAGGCTCTCATTGTTCACACCCTCCTTAGATGAGGACACTCTGTTCCAGCCAGCCAAGTGTGTCTGCCCCCAGAAGTCCAGCATGACAAGGGTCCCGCACAGGAAGCAAGTGCTTCTCAGCTTGACCCAGGTGCCCTGAGCCACGAACTTCCACTGAATCTGGAGTGGCAAGTCCCCTCTGACATACGAGTAATTCAGACAGACACTCTCAGGATGCAGACAGGAAAGCTGACTTCTGGAGGCACCATTGAAGTTCACACTAGGAGTCAAGGTCAGCTGGGGCTGGGAACCACCTGTCCTGATATTATGCCTTTTCTCTTTCTATAGGATGTTGACATCCTATAGGCTACAGGAGGACCAGTAGCCTTTTAAAAAAGACTGGAGAGTGGCCGGATGGCTCAGTTGGTTAGAGCATGAGCTCTCAACAACAAGGTTGCCGGTTCAATTCCCTCATGGGATGGTGGGCTGCGCCCCCTGCAACTAAACATTGAAAATGGCAACTGGACTTGGAGCTGAGCTGCGCCCTCCACAACTAGATTGAAGGACAGCTACTTGGAGCTGATGGGCCCTGGAGAAATACAACTTGTTGATCTGTTTGTTTTACCTGAGTCAGAAATCAAGTTCATATCAGGAATTCTAGGGTAATAGAATGATTCAAGCCAAAGTGTAGAATCAAAGATAACGTAAATAAAACCCAAATAAAAAGGTTATTTGGGCAAGGGATCACATTCCAAAATGATCTCAAGTTAGACTTTTGACCTTAAAAACAAATTAAGTTTATACAAAATCATGGTGACATAAAGACAGGAGTTAAAGCAGAGAACCTTCATCACACAACTTAAACTTGTATCTCTGCAGCTCACAATATATTGATATTTTCCATAAATCTGGAAATTATCTTGGTGATAGCTCATTATCTTGGTGCCTGTGTGTTTCAAAAGTTCGTTTATTCGAAATACACTCTTCCAATGTACCCATTTCTGACATCTGTTGGGAGGGGTAGGGTTTAAATTGTTCTGGAAACATAGTGAGAGGCTGGAGTACTTTTAGAACTGAGGAATGCCCTGTGAGAGACAATTCCCTCCCATTGCCTCAAACTCCACTGCATAAAGAATTATTAGGGGCCAGGCCAGCCTTGACACTCCCTAAAAAAGAGGGGGAGCAGTTGTGGGCTTTCAGAAGTTAGGGCCCCAGAGGTTATTACAGCTCCTCTTCTGGGGGAGGGGGCGGGGGTGAAAGGAAACAGCTGATAGGAAAGGTCAAATTAAGGCACCTCTGACCTTGGACCATGGAAACTACAGCTCCCCCTGCTGGTGGGCCCCTGCCATAGACACTATAAAAAGCCCGCCTCGTCGTTCACCCACACGCTTTTCGTGGATTATGAAGCTGAGCAGTTCGTCTGGCCTCACCGTGGGCTTCCTCCTCATCTGCCTCTACATGGCGCAGTCTGGATCCCAGAAAAGTGCGTGTAGGCTGTGGCGGTCCTGTGTGTTGTTGGGGTGGGGAACGTTCCCTCGGAGGAGTCCACGGGACAAGCTGGCACTGATGCCCAGCGACGACCCACAGGTGCCCCAATCACCCTGTGGCCTTTTTCCTCAGATGTAGGTAAACCTGGATACTGCCCAGAGTTCTTACTTTCCTGCCCTTTCATCCTTTTACCTCTGTGCCGGCGCGATAGAGGTTGCAAAGGGGCCAAGAAGTGTTGTTTCTACAATTGTAAACGTCAGTGTGTGGAGCCGTGGTCGAGTTTGGATTGAGGTGAGAAACCCCACATCGGCCGTTCTCAGCTTTGTCCCAGAAATGTTCCGGGAGAACCAGGAGTCCCACAGGGAGTTGAGAACTGCCAGTGCCCTTGGAAATCATTGAGATCCGAGCTTTTAAATGGGGCTCTGCCCTGACATTTGCCTCAAGGACAGTAAAGACGGAGGGTGAGAGTTGGGGGTGGGAGGGCATCAGACCTCTTATCAGACCCCACACTTTATTTCATGTAATGGGCCTCACTCTTCTGCTGTGAGTGATGGGGACATTTGGATAAGTATTACTGAATTTTCATTATGACTATTTTCAATTGCCATTGTTTTTTCTTCCAGCTTCTCATAATGAATCCTTTTCCTCTTCCCATTGAAATTGTGAGGTAAAGGATTATAAGATTTTAATTCTTTAGGATGGCTGATCCCCAGTGCCTGATTCCTTGGCAGCACATCTCAGGGCTCTTGGGAGGAGAATAGCTAGTGGGATGCCGACCACAGTGGTCTCGCGACCCAGTCCCTGCCCCCTGCAGGTTTGCACCGTCCCATAGCTCTGATTCTCTCTTCTCTCCCCAGGGAGAAACCCCTTCTTAACCAGGCCTGAGAAGACACTGGTAGCACAGGTCAGACGGATAACTGATCTCCAGGTCTTTCTTGTTCTCCTCAAGACTTCCTTTTATCAAGAGTTTAATGCTTCCCCTGAAACTAATTAAAAAAAAAAAAGTTGAAGGCTGATTAATATAAAAATAAAGTGTTAAATATTAAAAATTACTGTACATGAAGATCTATGGCTGCTGGACCCCTCCCCCACCCATCCATACCCCTTTCTCTGTCTTCAGCTTTTGAGGGAGATCTTTTAAGGTTTGTAAAAGAGGATGGAGGTACTGTTTCCCATTTAGTTTTGATCAGTTCCTGAGCTCCTGTTTTTCTGATGTGTTTCTCTCGTTCAGTGTCTTCTGACACTCACAGTCTCTGTTGGTCAGATTCCAAACCGTGACCTTGGACCCTGGGGCATTTTGAGTCGTATCTTCTGTGTTTGGACCCCATGAAATGTGTACACGTTATCCTGAAATGGAGGAGCAAGCCTGTTTGCTACGTTTTCTCTGGTGCTACCACTGGTAGTTTCTCCACTTGTTGGAGTAATATATCTAGGACGAGATTTGGGACTTTGGGTTGGACAAGGAGAAGGACAGGCCTTAGTGCTAGGCTACATTAGGGTCTAAAATGTAGGCCATTATAAACCAAGAAAAGGAACTCTTGTCTGTTGCCCAGCTTAGCTCCCTTGATTCCTTGTTTAGGAGTTGAGTCCCTAATCTACCTAATAATAAAGTATTATTTAGCCTTGCATCTTCTCGCTGTCTGCTATGTGAATCTGTCTTGATTAGGGATTTCAGGTCATGGAGTGTGGGTTTCAAAAGATGTGTTTTTCTTTGACACATGCATCTTAAACAAATTTTTGAAAAAGTGTGTATTCTTTAGAAAGTTTCAAGTTGACATTCAATAATTTTCATCATAATTTACATAGTTGCAAGTGATAAATTGGGGACTTCACTCTTTTTAATATTTCTAATGGAATCTAATTACCACTTCAACGACAGTGCTTGAATTAAAGTCCCACGTCTCAGAATGGGCCAGAGATGGAAGGATTCCTGGCGAGCTTGGGGGTGAGCACCTCTTCCTTTCCTAGGGCCAGAGCTCAACAAGTCCTTCCACTGAGCCTTCCAGGAAAGGGGATCCTGACAAATAGGGGCCAAGTTCTCTGTGAGGGAGTGTGTCTGGACCACCTGCAATTAGCCTTTGACTAAAACACCTCTGTCTGCCATATTCACTCTACCTCTCTGTTATACTTCGTCTCATTCTCATTCTTGACATTGACTTTGTTCTTTTCTTCTTCATCTCATTCCCTCTGTGTCTATCTGGCTTTCTTTTAATTTCTGGTTCATTTTAATCTCTCTCTTTCTCTGTGTCCCGTCGCTAACTCTCAGTTTTTGTCGTAATGTTTTCATAGGCTTGTCTTTATTCTCTCCTCTCTTTCTGTCATTCTTTGTTCTGTGTGTCTTTATCTTGCCCTGGGACATTCACCTGAATGTGACCCTACACAGACATCACAAGCCCGCTTGTCACAGACTTTTCATCGCCCGCTTATCAGGCTGTCCTTAGCACGCTCCCCTCGTCTACATCGGGGTTATGACTGCTCCCCCACAGCCTTCCTCTTGGTATCTGGGGGACTCCTTTCACCTCCTGGGAAGATGGCCTCTCGTGCACTTGTCAAATCCACCTCCCTTCTTGTCCATGTTGTCTGTGTTCAGAAGAGAAAGCTGGAGCCTGCCCTCCTGTCACCCTTTAGTGGTGCCAGGTCGACCAGCTCTTACTGCCAGAATGACCGGCAGTGCTCAGAGAGGACATGCTGCCCTACTGTGTGTTGCATGAAGTGTAGGAATCCGGTAAATGTTCTGAACCTGGGTGAGAGGGTCCTATCTGCAAGCAAGGGGCAAAGACTGAGACTCTCCAAGGATGGAGAGTTTGGGAGTGTAGGTAGGTCTCCTTCTGAATCTGGTTGGGGATAAGGCCTAGCTGGATCTCTGCCACTGCCAACTTTGTCAATCTTACTGGTTACTTGATCAGTTAGTGGAACCCCTGGCAGCCTGACTGTAGGTAAGCCACAGTCAGTCCATCAGGCCTTCCTTCATGAGAGGCTTAGGCCTCCATTTGGGGACTGAGAGCAGGAAAAGGTTGGCTTCTATGCAGCAGGATAAGGCTGGGCTGTGGTCCCAAACAGAAGAGGGTCCCAAGCTCTGGACCTGCTGTCTCCAGTTCAGATGAAAGATGGGGAGTGTTCGGTGGTAGAAGGCACTCGTATGATGCTCAACCCTCCAAACTATTGCAAAAATGATGCTCAAAGCTGACACAGCCTTAAGTGTTACAAGGGCAAGTATAGGAAGTGGTGCATTGTCCCTAAGGAAGAGCAGAAGAAAGGCTAGGCTCAGTTCTGTGACCCACCTGCCATCAGCCTCCCCCAGTGTGGCCCAAATCCGTAGAAACTGTCTTCATTGACGGGGGGCTGCCTCATGTGTAACCCTCAGCAGAACCTCCAGCCCTTCAATACTATCTCCCACAATCCTCCACGCACAGAACCTCAGAGGATGGCCTGCAGCAGCACTTCTAGGCCTGACCTCTCTGATCTGGGCCCTGGGAAAGAGATGGCCTGCAGAAGCTTGGAGAAGCAGCCCTAAAAGAAGGCATAAAGAGAAAATCTTTGTGACTTCAGGCTATGCAAAGATTTCCCAGACACAACACCACAAAACATAATGAAGAAAAAATTGATGACTTCATTCATTTTTAAATTGGGATTTTATCAAATTTAAAAACTGCTACTCTTTGAAAAACAGTATTAAGAAATGAAAGGTAGGCCACCAATTGGGAGAAAACATTGGCAAAATACATATCTGATAAAGTACTTGGATGTAGAACATATAAAAAACCCTCAAAACTCAACAAGAAGAAAACAAACAACCCAATAAAAATGGGTAAAAGATTTGAACAGATCCTTCACCAAAGAAGACATACAGATGGCAAACAAGCACATGAAAATAATCACTTCCTCATTAGTCTTTAGGGAAATAACAATAAAATTTCAATGAAATGAGATCTCTCACATACCACTGGTGGGACTAGAAAATGATAAGACACTCTGGAAATAATTTAGCAATTTATTCTAAAGTTAACATACACTTACCATACTACCTATCAATCCTACTCCTAGATATGACCCAAGAGAAATGTAAACCATATCTACACAGAAACCTGTACGTGAATGCTTAGAGCAGTTTCATTCATAATCACCAAAAGATGGGAGCAACCCAAATATCTTTCATCAGGGAGATGCATAAACAAACCATGACCTGTCCATGCAATGTAACAGGATTCAGCATTGTAAAGGAACAAACGACCAACAACACAGATGAATCTTAAATACATTACACTAAGTGAAAGAGGACATACTCAAAAGGCTACATACTGTTTGATTCCATCTATATGACAGCCTCAAAAAGGCAAAACTATAGGGATAGAAAACCCACCAGTAGTTGCCAAGAGCTGGGAGTAGAGGAAGGGATTGACTACAAAGGGTGCAAGAGGATTTTGTGGGGTCATGAACTGTTCTCTCTCTTGATTGTGGTGGTGGTTTCACGGCTATAAGCCTTTGTCACAAAACTCTGCACACTGAATAGGGTGAATTTTACAATTAACCAGACAGACACAGTCCCTCTTCTTTAGGACCTTATCATCTCATGGAGAATCATCCCCATAAACTGGACTTATCCTCAGTGATAATCATCAAGAAAGTGGTAAGTGCAGGGCAAGATGGGGAGTAGAGGAGGGGCTCCCAAGTCGCGGGGAAAGAGAGAGAGAGAGAGAGAGAGAGAGAGAGAGAGAGAGAGAGAGAGAGAGAGAGAGAGAGAGAGAGAGAGAGACACTATGTACAAAGGAAGAAGATGTGGTACATATACACAATGGAATACTATGCTGCCTTAAGAAAAGATGAAATAGTGCCATTTGCGACAACCTGGATGGATCATGAGATTACAATGCTAAGCGAAATAAGTCAGGCAGAAAAAGTCAAGAAGCCTATGATTTCACTGATATGTGGTATATAAAACTGGAAACAACAAAGGAACAGGACAAACAAATGAAGAAACAGAAACTCATAGACACAGACAATAATTTGGTGGTTACGAGAAGGTTGGGGGTGGTAGATGAGGGTAAAAGGGATCCAACATATGGTGATGGAAGGAGAACTGACTCTGGGTGGTGAACACACAATGTGACATATAGAGGATTACAGATATATTACAGAACTGTACACCTGGAACCTATGTAACTTCACTAACAATTGTCACCCCAATAAACTTTAATTTAGAAAAAAAGAAGAAGAATGCTTACGCTTGGATGCATGGTGCTTTACCTGAGTGATGGTACATCTTTATGGTGAGCTAGGTGAGATAATAGGCTTTCTTTCAAAAACATCTTCCTTTATTTTAATCAGAGTTATACATACAGATAGACTGCAGAGTCACAGTTTTACAAAGGTGGTGGTGCAAAACAGCAGTTGCTTATCACCACCATCACCACCACTCTCACCTCCAGAGGAAAAGAAACCACGTTTAGTTTATTATGTTGGCACTTACCTCCCTGTCTCTAAGTAGTATTTGTGTAACGTCACATCTTGACTTTTCCGTTTTAGATATAATCTATTGACTGTCCACAATTGCAAACGAGATTTTCATCTACCTCTTCCCTCTCAACACTTCTAGCCCATAGGCCCACCCTTCCATCCTCCTCCCTCCCATCAACGTTATGCAATAAATTTGATTAGATCTGTACTATTGTTTACTTTATCATGACTATGTAAACACTTGTCACAGCTGAACTGTGTAGTAAACGATACTGTTTTTCTTTTCTGGCACAACTTTTTTATTCTCTCTGAAGTGAAAAATTGTTGAGTTTTACCTTTGCTTGGTTTTCTATATAGCTATCACCTATTCAACCACAAATTCTCCTCCAGTTGCCAAAATTTCCTCTGCCTGTATTCATATGCATCTATTAATTTCACTTTCTAGAAGATGTATTTCCGAGACCCCTCTGACCTGCTTCAGTCTGGGCTGGTGGCCCTGGATTTCTGGTACTCAGCTGTCACTTTGGGATTTTGTCACCAGCATCACAGGGGAAGGGGGTTGTCACTTCTTTTCTCCCCTACATTCTGTTTTCTGAATCCCATGCTTTTTTTTTCTTTATTTCACCATAATAGGCTTGCACGCAGTTAATAATCAGTAAATGAAAACCTTCATTATAATCATGAGAGAGCAGTGGACTAATTTGGGGATGTGGGAGAAATTTTTGAGCCTGTTAAGTGGTGCTCTTTTTCTACCTGGCTGTTCAACTCATTGCTGAAAAGAGTCTTATTAGTTTATCTCAGAAAAATTGGTTCCAATGTGATTTGCTTCACATCAGTTTCCCTTCCAATCACAATGCCATGGGGTAGTGTGTCCACTGTCCTCAATGTCCTTTCCCCTGCTTATCTCAAATCCTTCTCGGTGACCTAGTCAGTTGTTATTATCCCCACTTCCCAGCTGGGAAGACTTAGGCCCAAAGAGATTTTCATTGCTGTCCCCACTGCACCTGTTATTCAACGAGGATTCTTTGAGAAACCCCTTTGTGACCCGCAGAGTGCCTGGAACTACAGGTATTATATCAGAACAAGCCAGGAGAAAGTGAGTGAATGTGTCAGCTGACGCTTACAGAAGGGAGGGACTTTGGGTAATCCCTAAGAGTCCGGGAGTGTGGGAAAGTCAAGGTTCATTGAAGGGTCACACCTCACTGATTGTTCCAGGTTTCTGAGAAGCTCCATTATGTCCCTCCGTTCGGCCCTTTAATCTCCCTTTTTCCCCTCCCCCTCTCACCCCAAAGGCAGGTGGTTCAGGGTTCTCTAAAGTGTTTGTGAATGGCTCCTGGCCATTCTGGTGACATGTCCCCCTCCAAGTTCTATATTTTCCTTCCTGGGCCCCAGGCTCTTGCCTAGAGCAGAAAAGAGCCACCAACACTCTACATGGCAAGGTCACTGTCTTTGCCTGAGTTTCCTGCTTATGAAATAGCAGCTGGGAGAGCCAAGACCATTCTGGTTGGGCCACACCCACAGGGAGAGGTATAAGGGCAAAGGCGGGCCCTGGCCACCTCAGCCCTACCTGCTCTCACTATGAAGCCCAGCAGCCTGGTCCCCTTTGTGGTGCTCCTGTCCCTTGGAATCCTGACGTTGAGGTCTGTGGAAGGGGCTAGCAAAGGTGAGTCAGTCTCAGGCCATCCAGGTTCTCGGCATGGCCTCTTCCTTTTAGCCCAGGTGACCTGGAAGCCATATTTCCAGTGGTCCAGCCTATGGCCCGTAATTTCAAGCATCTCTCCGAGGACTTCAACCAAGAGAGTTTCTGAGCTCCTGGAAACCCACCTTTCACCAAATGGACCTGTTGACCTCAGTACTTGTCATACTGTTTCTTTCTCTACGGTGCCTTCTCTACTGTTTGGTCGTTTTCTCTGTCACATTCTTTTCGTCTCCATCTGTGTAATTTTCCAACTTGTTCTCTTTTTCTCTTACTAGCTCTTTTTTGATGGTCACTTTCTCTTTCTCTATTTACTTATCAGTTGATCTGCTCTCTTTCTTTCAATCTCTGATGAGTTGTCTCTCCTGCTATCACTGCCCCTCTCTGTGTTCCTCCCAGCCAGGGTGTATCTCTCCCTCTACCTGGGCCGGGAACACCTAACCGTGAGCTCTATGCAGCTGGGTCCTGGAACTGGCTCATACTGGCTTGCAATAGCTGACTGGTAAATTTTCAAGACTTTTGTGGGCTAGTTGACATCACATTGGTAGCTTGAAATCAATTGTGAAGGGAGTATTTACACCATGGAAATTGGCGAACACTACAAAATCTCCCTCTTAAAACATTTACCAGCACACCACCATCTGTGTCTTCTTCCCTGGGCCATTGACACGCTCTTGGTTGAGAGCTTGGCTGAGCTTGCCACTGCCCCACACCTGCCTTAAAACTGGAATCCTAACTGCTCCTTCCCTTCTTTTGGGGTCAGCCACCTGGGTTAGGTTTTCTCTCCCCTCCTGAGAAGCTGGTTCCTTGTCCAGGATTATGGTCATGACTCAGAATCAAATCTTTCTCCTTCCTTTGTTCTTACCCTTCAGAAAAATCTAAATATGGAGCCTGCCCCTTCATATCCCCGGCGATGTGCCTTGTCTATGAACCCCCTCAGTGCCACAGTGACTGGCAGTGTCCAGAGAAGCAGAAATGTTGTCCTGACCTTTGTGGCATCAAATGCTTGGATCCTGTAGACCCATCAAAGCCAGGTGAGGAAGTAGAGTCCTGGAAAGGGGGACCAGGGAAATTTGAACGTGAGGACACGCATCTTGGAGAAGTGGAGGGGGCTTCTCTGAACTAGGCTGGATAATGGGGCAGAATCAGGCCTCGTCCATTCCCAGCTCAGCATTCTCAGGTTTTCAGTTGGTCAGTAGGTAAGCCAGTAGCCATTGGCCAGTCCATGAGTCAACTCATTGACAGCAGTCAGTCAGTCAATGAGTCAATCTGTCCTTCAGACATTTACAACACTGCTGGGAGCCTCCTCAGTGGGAAGGAATCTTCTTCAAGACATGCGCTTGACTCTGTTTGGGTACGGAGGTAGGGGAGGACCTGATTTCCATGCATGGGATAGAGATGGGGAAGGGAGCTTGGATGGTGTCTAGGGGATCAAGCCTCTGAGTAGTGGCTTTCTTCTCACCAGTTGCGGTCAACCCTGAGAATTGTCCAGTAGTCATTGGCCAGTGTAAGATGCTCAGCCCCAAAGACGACTGCCTGAATGACAGCCACTGCCTGAACGGTTTCAAGTGCTGCAAGGGGATGTGTGGAAACTCATGTGTCAAACCAGTGTGAGGTAAGGAGAAGATCTGGCAAGTCCACATTCCCCCCATCCTAATACAGCCTCAAACTCCGTGTGCTCTTCCAGGTAAAGGGGGACGCTTAGCGTCTCCCTGCAGCCCGCACCACCAAGCAGATCCTCTGCCCTTCAACAGTATTCACCCCCTGTTCTCCAAACAAGAAGTCTCCAGGCTCACTTGTGATTGGTAGTGCTGGGTCCTGGGAGGGAAGGATTCTTGGAATGAACTAGGAGGAAGGAGCCGTGTCACAAGGCTGCACAAGTTCTATCTTTTAATATCATCTCTGCCTCTGACTAACTGTGTGACTATGAGCAACTGACTGTATCTTCCATAACTTTTGTTTCCTAATCTGTAAAATGGACACAATTATATTAGTTGGTACAAAAGTAATTGCAGTTTTTTCCATTAAAAACCGCAATTATTTTTGCACCAACCTAATATCCACTGAGATACTACCTGTAAAAGTACTTTTTAAGATTGAAGTCCTATGTGCATTGAGTATTGCTATGGTTGTGGCCTCATTTGGTTGGGTTATCTGGACCCACAGGAAACCCTAGTATGATGCACAGATTTGGAGGCCCGATGCTCTGATTTTACCAGAGGGAAGACTAAAGCAGAGAGTCAGTGAAAAGCCTGAATTTGTTCTAGATTCCTAGATGAAAGACCAGTACTGTTTCAACTATTCCAGCACCGTGTTCTCTTGCACTCTCTTTATCCCAAGGGATTTCGGGCGTGATGGCAGAAGGGGAAAGATGTAAGGGGCACTTACTTGGATTGTTCCTGTGCTGAGGCTCTGTTTTATTTTCTTTCCACAAATTTATTTTTATCAGTTCAAAACCATTATGATTTCCTGGTATCTGCGGTCTGGGGATTCCTGCCGCACCCCCACCCCTGAAGCCTGGAGAAAATGAGAGTACCTTGATGAAGATGTAGCTTTGTAACCAATACTTTCTTGAGGTCTAAGTTTGGACCTGTTTTATCAACGTACGCCCAGCATCCAACATGAGGCTTGGCACACAAAAGGAACTGTCTGTTGATTAATGAACAAATAAATGTACAAAGTTTTCTCTACACTTCTATCTTCCTTGACTCATTGAGTCTGGTCTACAGTATGACGGGTGAGATGAAGAACGAAATATCCGCATGCACAGGGTTTCACCCACAACCTGTGAAGTGGAAAGAAGAGAGTTTGGAGTCAAGCAGATATGGGTTTAAGTCCTGCATCTGTAGTTTACTGGCCCTATAATGTTGGGCAAGTGCTTGTGACCCCCTGAGCTGCAGTTTTGTCAACTATAAGATGGGAACGGTACCAGCAATGCCAATTCCGTTGTCATGAGAACTAGAGGTGATAACGTGAAATGAATAGCCCCGTGATTGTCATACAGTAGACAATAAGTGCTAGACTTATCTCGGGTAAAAAGGCTTTTTCAAGCGAGGCACAAAAACATTAAGAAAATGGCCGAAAATTTGACTACATCAACATAAAAAATTATAAACACAAAAGAGTTAAAAGATAAATACTAGCTTTGAAGTAAATATTTGGGGATCATTATAACAGACAAAGAAACAGAATGAAAAACATGTGAAGGATTTCTACAAATCAGGAAGAAAATCAAGCTCTTAGAAAAAAAGGAAAATGAATAGATAAGCAATCAAAAAAGAGGTATTATTATAATAGATGGTTAACATCACATAGAAGAGCTTCAACCTCACTAGTTATCAGGAATAGCCAATTAAAACAACCAGAAACACCATTTTTCATCCATCAGAATGGTAAGAATTAAAAGTCTATAATATAGGGCCAGCCCAGTGGCTCAGACAGTTGGAGCTCTGTGCTCCTAATGCCAAAGGCTGCCGGTTCGATTCCCACATGGGCCGGTGGGCTCTCAACCACAAGGTTGCTGGTTCGACTCCTCGACTCCCACAAGGGATGGTGGGCTCCACCCCATGCAACTAAGATTGAACACGGCACCTTGAGCTGAGCTGCCGCTGAGCTCCCGGATGGCTCAGATGGTTGGAGCACATGCTCTCAACCATAAGTTTGTCAGTTCAATTCCTACAAGGGATGGTGGGCTGTGCCCTCTGCAACTAACAACAGCAACTGGACCTGGAGTTGAACTGTGCCCTCCATAACTAATATTGAAAGGACAACAACTTGACTTGGAAAAAGTCCCAGAAGTACACACTGTTCCCCACTAAAGTCCTGTTCCCCTTCCCCAATAAAATCTTTTTTTAAAAAAAGTCTATAATATAAACTCTCAGAGACTCAAAAGTGTGCTGATGTGCATATAATTGGGACAGCCACTTAGAAGAATGATTGTTTATGCCTAATAAAACTGAAAATGCACATAAGCTATCATTTAGGACTTTTCCTTCCAGAAATATAGGCAACACTAAACATTTGCCAATGAGAGCCTAATACACATATTGGGATCTTTATTACAAGATTGTTCCAAAGAATCAGAAACTGAAACCAACCTAAATGTCACTCATTTGTGAAACGGTTAAAGTTTCATACCTTGATATGCTATAGAAAAATTAAAATAAATTTGCATGAGTCCACATGGAGACATATCACAAAAACAGTTTGTTGGGGAAATCATATCACTGATATAAAGATTAGTATGAAGTATTTTTATATGTTTAAGAATCACACAAAATAGCAAGTTGTTTATGAGTATACACCAACGGATACACACCAAATGTGAGATGATGGCTTCCTGTAGAGAAAAAGGATTGAAAAGGGGACTGGTTGGGCTGGCCCGGTGGCTCAGGCTGTTGGAGCTAAGAAAGCATAAATCTGGAATGTAGAGAAAAAGAATAAACTGGGTTTGAAGCAAAGAAGACTCTACAGCAAGAGAGAGAGACCTAAAGATAACTAACCCTAGTGTCCACCAATATTCACAGTCTCCGCTTTTTCCTGGGCACACAGCTAGATTGAATTTTCCATCTTCCTTTCCAGTTGAGTGCAGCTATATGACTGAGTTCTGGTCAATGAAGTGAGTGGGACTGATGTGTTCCAATTCTGGACCAAGGACCTGGAAGGCGGTGTAGCTGGAAGGAGCCTGGGATCCTGAGTTTCTTTGTGGATCACGGCCTCTCCTCCCCACTTGCCTGGGACTATGACGTGAGCAAGAAATAAATTCGTGTTGTGTTAAGCCACCACTGTTTGGAATTTGTTTATGACATGAATAATCCAGTCCTGATCACTGTTTGGAGCCCAGTGTCAGTCCACTGTATGGCTTCATTTCGTTTCCTGTCTTTGAGTTCTGTGTGATGCCTCATTTCATCATGGATCCCACATGGAAGTGTTTGAATCTAATCCATGTTTGGGTGGGGATGGAGGTGGGAAATGAAAGGAGAAGAACCAGAAACTTCACTACAAGAATATCACGTATGAATAGATTGTTTTCACTCTCCAGGTCCACTAATGTTAAGCAATTTTCTCTTGCACATGCTTTCAGTGTTTGGTGGAGGAGGGTGACGTCAATCTTCACTGTCTGTTGATTCAGTGTGATGGATCGGTGACGGCTGAGAAGAGGGGAAGGAGAAACCCATCTTTTTTGGCAGGAGTAAGAGTGGTTTTTGTCTTCCACTCTAGCTCAAGCTTACTCTCAGCTTATCTAAAATCAAATATTTGAAACACAAGGTTAATTTTTCCCTGAAAGACTCCCAAGTTCTACATGAAAGAGTATGGTTTTATTCCATGGGTCCCTTAATTCTGACCTTACTGTGCTAAGAGGGCGTCTGCCCCTCCAATACTCTGGATACATTTTAAACCTGTCTTACAGCCACTGCCGCGTGCTGTGCTCAAATCACTGCTTTCTAGTCTGACTCTTTTCAAAGAGGTTCTCCTTTCAGAGAAGTTAGCTTGAGGGGGTATCTCTGTCTTCCAACCAAAACAAACCTTGACTCAAGGTACGGGAAACATGGATATTGAGAAATCACTTGGCCACGTTTGAATAACCGAGGTTGATTCCTAATTCTGCTGCTGACTCAGTCTGTGACGTTGGACAAGTTCTTTGACTCCTCATTTGTATAATGAATGGATGATCCATCTGCCCTTTAAAGTCCCACTTTGTTCTGCTTTTATACAAACTAATGAGTCTCAGAAGCATTTTGAGGGAAAGCCCCGGTAGGAGGGGCCACCCCATCGAGTTCTATGAACTCCCTGTAATTCCAGGTTCTCCTCAGCCTTGTGACCCCACCCCAGCCCATCCTTTGTAGTTGTGCGGTCAGCTTCCAGGGCACCTGCTTACCCGGCTATTGTGACTTATGGGTGTCCCAATTAGCCGCAACTAGAATGTCAAAGGTAGTCTGTCCTGTAACACCCTCTTAACGTACAGATGGAGAACTGAGGCCCCAAGAGAAGAGCTGTCCGAGATCATTCAGTAAGTCAGTGGCGGAGCTGAGTACCCTTTATCTCCAAGCCCCACGCTCTTTCTCTTTCTTTTCACGTTTATTTTTTTCAGATTATAGAGTGGGTGCCGTGATGTGCTGTCCAGATCCCCCTTTAGGGCTGAGGTACTCATGCCTGCAGGTGCCGGGAGCGTTGGCTGCTGACACTCACAGCTCAGTCCCTCCCTGGGAGTTGCCCAGGCCGAAGTAAGCTGCTTCATCCAAGGTTACACCTCGTTCCCAGGGCAATCTGTATCCACTGACTAGTTGATGTAGGGATTCAAAGGCTCCCTTGTTCAGTTAGGGACACTGACGGTCCCTCCTCACTCCCGCGCTCCCCATGAAGTTGGCTGAGACTTTGTGGCAACTGCATCACAATTCCACTTCTCCCTCTTCCAGCCATGCTGCTTTTACCTTTCACATGTACCTTTCACATTACTCCTCAGACTACTCCCCAGAAAACCTCTGCACATAAACATCTGCCTCTGAGACTGTCCCCCGGGGAACCTTATTAGAATAAGTCATCATTACCCAAAAATTCATTAAAACTGAAAACTACTCTGTGAAAGGCAAGGTCAAGAGAATAAGACAAGCCACAGAGTGGGAGAAACTATTTGCAAAAGACACATCTGATAAAGGACTGTTGTCCAAAATTTACAACCTCAACTCAACAGTAAGAAAACAAACCACCCGGGTTAAAAAAAAAAAATGGTCTAAAGACTTTCACAGAGACCTCAGCAAAGAAACTGTACGGATGGTAAATAAGCATGTGAAAAAACGCTCCCCATCACATGTCATCAGGGAAATGCAAATAAAAAGATCAGTGAGACACCACTACACACCTATGAGAGTGGCCAAAATGCAGAACCGTGACGACAGCAAAGGCTAAAAAAGATGTGGAGCAACAGGAACCCTCATTATTTCCTCGTGGGAATACAAACTGGTACAACCGCTTGGGAAGACAATATGGCAGTTTCTTACAAAGCTAAACATACTCCTACTCTACAATTCAGCAGTCACACTCCTTTGTATTTACCCAACGGAGTTGAAAACTTACAGCCACACAAAAAACTGCACACAGATATGGATAGCAGCTTTATTCATAATTACCAAAACTTGGAAGGAACCAAGATGTCCTTCAGCAGGTGAATGAATAAATAAATGATGGTACATCCAGACAATGGAATATTCACCACTCTGGTGCGGGGTGTTGCTAGTGGGATCGACTATTCATGCGTGGGGGTGAGGGGTACGTGGGGAATCTCTGTATTTTCCTCTTAATTTTGCTGTGAACATAACTCTGCTCTTTAAAAAAAAAAAGAGTCTTAAAAAAAGAATTGGGGAATCCAGTGTTATTTCTGGACTCTAAATATTTTTTAATTCATTGGTAAGAGCTTAATTTTTTTTTCGAGTGATCATTGTCAAAAATTAGATAAGTAGCAATCAACAGAAAAAAAACCTGCCATCGCCTTTTCAGTGTGTGTTCTATGTATAACCCAGGCGTTTATCTCCTTCCAGGACTCAGGCTCCTTCCCCTACAAGGTGACACGGGCTCATGCCCCTGGCAACACATTTCTCTGAGTCTGGGGAATAACCCTTGTTGGAGGTGAGAGAAGGGTGTAGCAGGGTGGTCTAGTGAGGTCTTTGGCGTTCCAAGTTTCCCAAAATAATCCAGAGTGGGCATTGACATAACAGAATTCGTCCTTTTGAGCACTCCATCTGCTGTGACTTGCAGATAATCATCTTTATTTTTCCAAATGTCCAGTGAGTATCACTTGGATCGGGTGATAGACAGGCAGACTTATTCCTATGGCACACAGGCCCTGAAGGATGAACAGTTCTCAGATAATGCATAGCCTAAATCTGTTCAGAGAAAGAGAAACATTTTCCTAAACTGCCCGTAATTTGCAAAGCTCCCCACAAAGGAGCTAGTGTTGACGCGATTTCACAAAGTATGCCTTTTGTTCCTTTCGAATTGTGACTCTTGCAATCTATGGGGAATAAGAAACAGTTGATACAGAAAACAAGGCAAGGCTTTAATAGGACTAGCGTCCAGGAAAGTCATTTTCCTCCGCCCCCCTCCCTGTCCGGAGGGAAGGTGTGGCTTGTTCTTTCTCGTTCAAGTGCGTTTTTCCCTTGATTATGACTATGCTGTACATATAATTTCATATCCTCTTTTCTGGTTTATGTTATAACACAATCTCCCAATGTTATACAAACTTCATAAATATCTAGATCTTTATGAGAGCAGGGGCCGTGTTTGTCGGCTCTGTCAACCTTCTACAGGGCATGCACTTGGCATGGAGAGGTTGCCCAGGAAACACTGTTTAGCTGAACTCAGCTAATGGCCATATTGTTGCTCACTTCAAGGTTAGATCATCATTTCTGTAACTCCACTGGACCAACCAGGTGCTCCCAGTTCTTGGTTCCTATTGTAAAGTCGGTGTGTATGTAAATCTGTACATGTGAATCATTTTTGCTTTATTTCAGGTTCTCCTGCTCAGATAGCTGCTCAGATGAAGTGAAATGTACCGGGTCAACGAGTTTGCCTATTTTTAAGGCTTTCAACACAAATCAACCTCACTCTCTGCTTCACCCTAGGCCTTTATTGAAAATCAAATGAGGCAGAGGATATAAATAATCGCGGTAAGAACTTACAGGGTGCCTGGCTATACAGTCAGCCCTCAGGAAACGCTTCCCCCTTTGAACAAGAGACACATCTCATTCACGTACAGAGACACACACGAATGTGCCTGTAAACACCCAGATTTGGAACGCAGACACGCCTGGCTGCTTAGTCCCGACACTTTCACCTCCATAGGTTGCACGCTGTCCTGACTCCCTCACACAGGGGTGCCCGGCTTGTTAAACTTTAATGTGCACAAGAAGCTTAGACTGCAGATTGTGACTCAGTAGGTCTTGGATGGGATCAGAGATGTCATATTTCTCAAGCTCTCGGCTCTGCCGATGCTGCTTGTCTGGGGCCCACACCCTGACTAATAGGCAGGTAGGCCACAAAGACACAACAGGCACATAGAAACATACGCCGGCATCAGTAAAACCCACACACGCTTTCGCATTTTCTCAGAACTGCACTGGGAAATAACAGTCAGCCCTCCAACGGCAAGGATCTGTGCTCCACGGGAAACCTGTAAGCACCTGCCCCAAACTGCAGAAAGGCCAGGCTCTGTGAGTTTTATTGAAACATCCCCTGCTTCTTGCCAGGAGACAAGGGGAAAGATAAAACAATGGCCAGTGTTTTGGGCAGTGCAAGGGTGGGGTGGGACAGAGAAGGACAGGATAATCTGAGCAGTCTTTCCCTAAAAGAAGTGCTGCTCCCTGAAATGGGGCTTGGATTCCTCCTCTTTGGAACCTGGCCTTCACGTTCCCACTACCAAGCCTGAAATAGCAGCAACCGCCCTCCTCCGCCCAGCTCCCGTGTGGCCTGAGGGTCAGAAAAGCAGAGAGCGTCAGGGAGAAGAGCGCTTTGGAAGGGCCGCTTTGGCTCTGCTCCCACTCTTGATGTCCTGTGAAAATGTGGGCAAGGCCCTTCCTTTTTCTGAGCCCCCGTCTCTCCATCTTTGCAGTCAGGGTGGAACACCATCATTTCTAATGTCTTCTGACCTTCCTCTCTGCCGTCTGCGACTCAGACATCTCGCTGGCACTTCTGCATTTTGCTCAGTTTATATTCCAGAGGTCATGTCATCCAGTCACTGTGATGTACAGATAGGGAAACTGGGCCCCTTAAAGGAGAAAGCGCTGGTCCACATGTTTTGGGACTTCTGCCTCTCCTGTCAGTAGACCTTGCAGTCGCCAGCCAGGAATTCCCCTAACGTGAGTTTATCTAATAAAGAAGCGAGCTACAACCTGTGTTTAAGACACTTAGGCTAGTCCCCCATGAGAGAGTATTTGCAGCTACTCGAAAGAATGTTTGCTTTTTCTTTGGATGTGCATGTGTGCCCACTTTGGAGATTTTCTTCAAGATTTTTTGACCAGTTTTTCTCTTTGTCAGATGTAAGTTCATATTTCTACTATAAATGTTTTTATTTCCAATGTACAGACATTGATATGTCATTTGCCTCAATGTTCATTTGCATATCTTTTAATCTATCAGATATAACACAGGAAGAAAAGCATCTAAAACATAAATATGCAGTTTAATAAATTATGATAAAGCAAATCCCATGTCAGATCGAGATTTTAAAAATGTTTTCAGTGACTTAGAAGCCCCTGTATGCCTTTTCCCAGCCATAAACCCCTCCCTCAACCAAAGGGAACCAGTGAGCTGTGATTTTTGTGATAAGCACTTCCTTGCTTTTAGTTATAGTTTGATTACATAAGCCTCATCGCCCAAAGCTATACTTTCATTCTGCTGCTTTTGAACTTCTTATAAATGTTAACAGTCTGTATGCTTTCAATCACCATTATCGTCTGAAGTTGTGTGTAGCTGTTTATTTACCTTTACATGCAATCTGTGAATATACCACACTTTTTCTTTCGTTCTAATTCTGATGGACAACTGGGCTGTTTCCAGACTTTGGCTATTTTGAATGATGCTGCTATGATCATTTCTGCTCATTCTCTTGTATACACGTGAATACCTTTATACTTGGGGTTTGCTATACCATAGATCATGGGTTCTCTCAACTTTACTACATCATGACCGACAGTTTTCCAAAGAATTGTCCCAGTTGACTTTCCCACCGGCAGTGGATGACAGTTCCAACTGCTCCTCAGTCTTGTGAAAAACAACGCAGTGCTGTCAAACGTTTGCATGTTGGCCAATTTGGTGGATATGCAGTCGTGTCTCGTTTTGGGTTCTAATTTGCATTTCCCTGCTTAGTAATGAGGTTGTGCACCTCTAAGGTGATTATTGGGCATTTGCATTTCTTTTTTTGTGTGGAGGCTGTTCATATATTTGGTACATTTTTCTACCAGGTTGACTATTCTTTGCTTATCTAGTTATAGTTCTTTTTTTATATACAGAAGGTGCCAAAAACAAATGTATACACATCTCAAGAAAGGAAAAACTGTATTAAAATTGTAATACTCAGTATATACCGATAACAAAAGATGAATACAAGTCATGGGTATACATTTTTTTTGGCACCCTGGTATATTCTAGATGTGAGCCCTGTGGTGGTGACATGCATTGCAAATAGCTTCTCCTTCCTATGGTTGGCCTTTTCATGTTCTTAATAGTACCTTTTGTTAAACAGAAATTTTAAATTTATTGTAGTCAAATTTACCACTCCTTTTCTTCATGGTTAGTATTTTGTGTTCTCTTTAAATAATGTCTCTCTACACTAAAGTCATGAAAACATTGTCCTACATTATAGTCTAAAATCTTTATGGTTTTGCCTTTTATATGAAGTCTACAACCCAGTTGGAATTGGCTTTCCATATAATGAGAGACAGTGATCAAATTTCTTTTATTTCTTCTTTTTTAAACAATGGAATTTGTCCCAGGGCCATTTATCGAAAAGACTCCCTTTTCCCTGCTGGTTTGCAAAACAACCTGTGTCATTAATCAAATTCCCGTATTTGTAGGGGACTGTTTGGGGGCTCTTTATTCTATGCTATTTGTGCTAGTTTTCTATTTATTACCTGTCCGCTCCAAATCCATCCTTCATCGCTGGCCTGTAATGTGGGAACATTCTCCCTTGCCAGACAGCGCAATGTTAATGTTTTGTCAATAGTGAAAGCGAAAGGGTCTTCTCAGCCTGGTTTTGGTGTGCTTTCCTTTTTCTTGCTGCAGCGCTGGTGTATGATACCGCCAGTGGTGCTCACCCAGCAGGCGCGTTAGCTGGACACCCGCCCCCCCATCCCCCTCCCCACCCAGGCTGCTCCAAGAAGCGTTCCAAGGACGACCGGCAGGCTTCCTAAGTGTAAGTCCTGCACGCTCCCCAATTGCATCCTGGTGACTTCCTGGAAACGGCTTCCCAGTTAGTTCAACAGCACCCCCAGCAGGCAGCTTCCCAGAGTGTTTCTCCAGCACCCAAGCTAGCCTCTGCCCAGCTTGGGACTGTGGACCAGCTCGGGTTTGGGACAACCCAACGGCTTCTCTGCCAACAAATGGGCTGCCGCCACACCCTCTCCAATGAGTCTGAATCCTGACCTTTCTCAGGGAATACACATGCTTTCCCACATGTGCCCCTGGAGCACTTTAAGTCACACAAGCACTGGCTGTTTGACTCACAGTAATTGGCGGGGGCGGGGTGGGGGAGAGGGCAGGATCAAGCGTCAGACCTTGCTCACAGACCGCTGGACACTCCCCAGGATTCTGATCTGGTGAGAGCCGAGCCACAGGTCTGAGGTCCTGTACCTTCCACACCACATCCCCGCTCCTTGGACGCAGCCCCTGCCCCAGCCTGAGAGGGAAGAATCATCTCCCCACCTCCACGACCACCACCTCCTTCCTGAGACCTGTGTGTGCCTCGTGGGTAAGATCTGGCTCTCGTCTAAAATGAGGGTCTCAGTGAATGCAGGTGACCAGTTGTCCAGTGCTGACAGGATGGGTGGCTGCTACCTGTCTGGTTACCTGAATGACCATTACCTGAAAAACTGACCGCCTGACAGACTAGCTGCTTCACCAGCCAGATGGTGGCTTTTTCCTGGCCCAGGCTAGACTGTGAGGTCCACTAGCAGGGAAGAAATAGAAGGAGTTGGCCTGGAAGATGTCATCAGGCTAATAAGAAGGCCGTCTCTGGTGTTGATCTGAACCCCGAACATCATGGGGGCCCCATTAGCCTTGTAGGTGGAAACGGGGAGAAGAGGTCAAATGCAAACATGCTAATTAAATCTGGAACTGAAACTAGAGATGTGGGGTTCTCAGCTGAGACCTCGGGCACGGCACCCCTAATTCTCCTATTCCTGGACTCTCCACTGATTGCACAAGGTAATTTCCTGCTCAAAAGTTCAGGTAACATATCACTCAACCAACAGTATTTATTTCCCCCAAATATTTGCACCATTATATCCCCAGTGCCTATTCCGTGCCGGAACATGAAAAGTGCTCACCAAAGAGGAAAACCAGCTCACCAGTCACTGTAATCAACACTTAGTGATAGTGTGTCATTTGTGATGTTAGAGGAATGTGCTTCCTACGGAAACATCCCCTACAGATCTCCTATGATAACAAAACAGGGCTGCCATAGATTAAATCTAATCTATGTGCTACCCAGTCCGCATAGATTGCCTCTAATTATCAAGAGAGTGATGTTATCTCTAACCGCAAAGCCCAAGCTCTTCCTCAAGACCATGTGACTTCTTGATGCTTGAAATTTCCCCCTTCATTCCTCAAAGTGAAGGTTTGTGGAAATTTAAATAGACATGAGAGGGCCATGCGTTATCAAGCGGTGAATGCTTCATGGGAACTCACTTTTAAAGTATTCTCCACCTAGACAGTCAACTGTCGACTGATCCCTCTATGCAGAAGTCTCTTAATGGTGTAAATTTTGGCAGGGAAAGAAAAGAAAATTAGCATGTACTGGATAGATAACTCCGATAAGCCAGGTGCTTTCAGTCCTAGCTGGAGCGCTCAGTAGGGTCAATAAGAGAGCTGAAGGATCTGACTTCTACCCCAGGTAACATGACTGGCAGGTCAATTAGCTTGGTTTAGGTTCAGGATTTTGGTTCTCCCTTATACTTAATTTGATTCCTCTCACACGGGGATGAGAGTAGGAGAATCTGCCACACTTCTCACTTTCTGTTTCTTTCTATCTTCCTCGATGCCACACTTAAGAGGGTTCTGGAATTTTCCAAATATTTGCTTGTTAAAGAGTGAAAGGGAGAAATATGACAGCTACAGTTCTCTATCTGCGATTGATGATAGAAAGCCAACTCATTTCTCATCAGAAAAGAGCCATGTGATCAATTAATAATGTTTGCCCCGGCCACCACAGGAACATAATGATGCTGGATGGTCATTTCTGTCCTTCACACAATTGGTTCGAAATCCTTAATTCGTAGACTGTTAGGGTTCAAAGGATGTCAGAGGTTATCTAGGCCAGGGGTCAGCAGACTACAGCCAGCCCCTGGGCCAAATCCAGATAGCTGTCTGTTTTGCTAAGTGCAATGTTATTTGAACACAACCACACGTGTATTCGTTTACGCGTTGTCTGTGGCCACGTTCCTACCACAATGATCAAGACCCAATCTTCAGTTTGCAGCAAGAGACAAACCCAAAGTTGCATAAGGAGTTAATTACACAGCACCAGACTGAGCTTTCCTAAAACTGGCTACTCCCCTGCTGACTCCCAGAACCTGTTTGGTTGTGGACACTCCCCTCCCCTAACCAGATCTTAAGGCGAGATTGCTTCGCAAAGCCTACTTCACATACCCTCTATTGCCTTCTATTAAATGCTATAGATTCATTCATTCATTCATTCATTCATTCATTCAGTTCATTCACACCAAAATTATTTCATGAATTCTTACTGCATGCCAGGCTACAAGGAAGAAGACACACGCAGTCAGTACCATGTGGTCATCAAGAACCTAAACTCGAGGAGGGGAAAGGGGGTCAAATATATGGTGACAGAAGGAGACTAGACTTTGGGTGATCAGCAGACACTGCAATATACAGATAATGTATTAGAGAATTGTACACTTGAAACTTATTGTGGGGACAGAGTCCCAGAGAGCAGTTTCCAGGCTCTCGGCTTCACGTGGAAAGGTGCTGGCTCGGGTAGTAGATGGCCATCAGCTGTGACTAGTTGGCCATCAGCTGTAACCGGTTAGCCATTAGCCACTGATATAACTGCCGTGGCTACATTGGTTGGTTGGTTGGTTGGTTGGTTGGCAGAGAAGCAGATAGCGGATTGCAGTTAGCAAGTGGGGTTGGTTGGTTGGCAGAGAAGCAGATGGCAGGTTGTGGATCATGTGGCTCCTGTTTCCTGTGTCTCCAACCCAGGCTCCAGCAAGAATATAGTGGTATGACACCCTTATCTATGACTCCGTGGGTGTTCCTTTTTGGCCTTACCATATCCTGTGTTCTTGTGCGGGGAGCGGGAGCTAAGACCCCGCATAAAACCCCGCATGACACTCGTATAATGTTATTAACCAATATCATCCCACCAAATTTAATTTGTTAAAAAAAGAACCTCAATTCAGAGTCAGAGCTACCTAGGTTGGAAGAAAATCACTGGCACAGTGTGTGGCCCACTCAGTCTGGTGAACTATTGTTCTTATTACGGTCAGGTAAACTGTCCCTTAGGCACACAGGGAGCCGTCAGGCTCAGTCCTCTCACTGCAGCCTCAGTCCTTGGGTCTGGGCCCCTCGCTCTATGACCCATTAAATTCTTCCTACGGTGTGTGGGGGTCCTGGCAAATATGTTTTACGGGGCCTCTGTCCATAGAAACAATTGGACTAAAAAGTATATCACAAAGTTCATGGGCCCATGTGAGGTACAGTGATTTATCCGTGAAGATTTGAAATAATGGTAGAGAAGAGATGCCAACGTCTTTACTTATTGTCCAACCGGAGCGTGTGAAGACTCTCCTTCATATCCAGGCAGCAATTCTTCCTCGATGGGTCCAGAAACCAGATTTCCATGTTCTTTAGTGTCAGATGTGACTGGTTTTGGAGCTCCCAGCACAAAAAGATAACAGCCCTGTTATTACTCAGAGTGCCGTAGCTCTGTAGTGTGTGTATTACAACAAGATAGACCTTTGTGATGGTTAATGTTATGTGTCAATCAGGTTAGGCTCTGGTACCCTGTTGTTTGGCCAAAGACCAATCTAGATGTTACTGGGAAGGTAGTCTTTAGATGTGATTAAACATTTAAATCAGTGGACGTCAAGTCAAGCAGATTACCCTTCAGAATGTGAGAGAGCCTCGTGTCATCGGTTGAAAGCCTTAAGAGCAAAGACAGAGGTTTCCTGAAAAAGAAGTATTCCGTAAGACGGAAACCTAGAAACGCTGCCAGACTTTCCAGTCCACTACTTTGCAGAATTCAGGTGCAATACCACAACATTAGCTTTTACCTGAATTCCCAGCCTGCCCTGTGGATTTGTATCTGCCAAGCCCGAAGATCGCCTGAGCTAATTCCTTACAATAAATCTCTCTCTCCCTCCCTCTATCTATCTATCTATCTATCTATCTATCTATCTATCTATCTATCTATCTATCTCTTATACGTATTGGTTCTGTTTCTCAGAGAACACTGACCCCTAAAACCTCTTCCCTCTGCAGTTTCCAATACCATCTATTTAATGCCATCATTCCTCCTGAGGCTTTAAGTTCCTGGCCTCATGAGCCTTATATAAAATTAGGAGATCATATTCTCCTGAGACCGTCTAGTGAGGGAGTTTCTATTCTTTCCAGTTGGCGGTGGGAATCAGGTTGTGGGAAGGAAATCAGGCCCATGCTTCAGCACTGGGGACCTGTTGTGTTTTCTTCCCACCCTCAAGGTTCTACGGGATGGATGGAAACTCAGCATGGAAACAATATCAGTGTGGGGTGGAGAGAGACAAGTTGTAATCCTGGCTCCAGCTGACTCCCTGCGTCAACAACCTTTTCTGGACCTCCGTCTCTCCACGCACAGCGGTCCCATCAGTGGCTCTCACTGGCAGTGGCAAAGCCGCGGGGGACTTTGGGAAACTTACAGAGGTGGTTTTGGATTTTGACATGACTGCAAAGGCCCGCTGGTATCCAGTGTATGACAGCCAAGGACACCGGACATCATACACTGTTCCCCAATATTCCCCCACTAAAATAAATAAATAAATAAATTAATTAATTAATTAATTAAAGAAATGCCAGGCACATAGGCCCCCCCACACACAAAAGGGTAAACAGGCAGGTGATCTCTTAGCCATGCCCCACGGTACCAACTGTTGTGATTATAAGTGGGTTTGTTGTGTGACATCAGCCACCTCTGAATCATTCACAATGGGATTACGTGCCTTCCCATGCACACTCTTGCAGCACTGAAAATCACCTTAGCACTGGCCTTTCTTCTCAAAGTTGTTTGGGGGATTGGAGCGTCTGGATACTTCCAGGCCTTAATCACAACAGAAAAGACAAAGGCCACGGGTCAAGCCCATCTCTGGACTTCTATCCCACCACTCCTGTAGGTGCAACAGGGTCCGAGGATTGCCTTCGGGAATAAGCCATCCTCCTATTGGCCAGCGTTGGACTTTCCCTGCCCGTACAACTGTAATTTTAGTCAACCTCTGGTCTATTAGCTTCTACTCAGTGCCATGAATTTATAACTAAAGCCAAGTATCCTATTGTGTAGACGTTAGCTCATTCGTTCTGTTCCACACTTGATGTATGCGTTCGATCTGGACACTCACATTCCTCGATTCTGGAAAATCCTCTCCCTTTACTTCTTTGAATATCTCTTCTGACTTTCTTTTCTCTTATTCTAGAACTTGAGCTGTATGTATGTCACACCCTCTTATTTTGTTCATATCCATTTGTTCTTGATTCTTAGCTACCTGTTTTTATTTTATAACCTCTTCTCCTCCTTTCATGAATATTATTCCTTTTAGCCTCTCAACGGGCTTAAAATTCTTATTTCAAAGTTATTGGGGGGATGAGGCTGTTATTTGCATTTTGTCTTTCTTGAACTCATCTCCTAATTATTAAGTTTGTTGGCTACTGTTTCAAGAGATCCTTAGTCGAGATACTTTTATAAGTCTGTGCTATCTTACACTCACAATAAAACTATTTTTTGCTCTATTGGTTTAAAAATAAATTAATAAAGTATAACAATAAAGCAACTATTATACCATGATTCATGGGCATTTCTCAGAAACATAAATTTTACATATGCAAGAAACAGAACATGATATGATTACAAAGTACCTACGGGAAGTTTCTCTCTGTGCAAACATGGTACCAGCCAGCTGTTTTGTTTAATGTTGCAGAGCAGAACGGGATGTGCCCATGGAACCTGCTTGGAGGGTATTAGTGGAATTCAAACAGGTCTCACCACAGCCAATCATTTGTGTGTCAAGAGAGGTTACGAAAGGGAATACCTCCCTTCTTAAAAATAAGGTTATAAGAAAAACCCTCTATGCACCCCCAATTACTACCCAGTCTTATAAAAGTGGCTATCTGTTTGGATTTTTAGAAAATAAAAAAGAAAAAGAAATCTCTCAAACAGAGGGGATGGAATCGATAAGGTGATGACTGAATACTCTTTGAGGAGCACACTCAAGGCGGAGCAGAAAAACCATTTCACGGGTCTCCTAGGTCGCTTCAGCTCTAATGCGTCTTTTGGAGCAAAAATTAATATAAGACCCGGTATTATATTATTATATTATATTATATTATATTATATTATATTATATTATATTATATTATGTTATAGACCCCGTCTTATATTATAGTAAAATAAGACCGGGTCATATGTTAATTTTTGCTCCAAAAGACGCATTAGAGCTGATTGTCCGGCTAGGTCTGATTTTCGGGGAAACACGGTAGCTCAAGAAAAGAAAGTCTCCCTTGATTTTGTCAACTGACCAAAACAGCTTGCTTTCCTAGTACTATTTTCATGCACATGGGTTCCCATTTCAGTGCATGGACTTGCCTAAAAGGGAAAGTTTCTGGTTTTGTGGTATCCTCCCTGGGGCCTCCAAGGTCCCTTCAGGGCAGAACCAGGTTTCATATTAGCAGCTCAGAGCCATTCTGACCCGATCATAATTAGTTCTAAATCCTAAAACCATAATATGTTAGCACCGGAGGGGGTCTTGAAGATCACCTTGGCCAAACCAGCCATTTCTCAGAGAAAGAAAACCAAGACTCTGAGAGGCGGACACCGGCCAGGTTGCTGTCCCAGCACGGGCACTCTCTGGAGCCTGCTCTGTAGTATCTTGTCCTGATCTGGCTCCTGGCAGGCAGCTGAGGATCCTCCAACACTTCTTCCTAAGTCTTGCTTAGTCGTTCCGTCCCTCAAAAACTGCCTACTAAGTACCTGGCATTGCATCCTGGCCACTCAGGAAGCAACTGGGAATACGCACTTGGACGCCATGCAGCTCAGAGGTGGACTGTGGAATCAGAAGGAAATGAATTCAAAGCCTGACTCGGCCATTTGTTTCCTGTGTGATCTTCAGCAAATCAGGAGGCCTCTGTTATTTTCGAGAACCTATGTACATTAGACACGATCAATTATCCCTTAGTGAGGGCTACTACGAGAGGCAAGTGACAGGACACTCATAAAGCACCCAGCTCTGTGTCTGGCAGGCAGAGAATCAAAATAGTATTTCTCGTGATTACGGTTTGCTTCCTGCCCACCTGGAGCTCAGCGGGGACTCCAGGGTTTTCTGTCACCTCACGTCCTCATCTCTGGGGAGATCTTGCTCAGGCCCGTTGACCATCAGCCCAGTCTGGTCCTGTGCACCTCTAAGTCTCCAGTTGTCTCTCTAGTGGCCTAGCAGGTGCCATCCTTAACCTTGACTGGAGGTTAACCTTGACTGCTCCCTGCCCCATCCTCTCTGAACCGACAGCTTAGAGACCTGAAGTCTTAGGACCCTGTCCCTGACTCACTATGTAGTCTTGACCAAGACACTGCCCCTCTCTGAGCCTTACTTCCTCACCAGTACAGAGTGTGTTGGATTAGGTAACGGTGAAGACTCCTCCTAGTGCTGACTCCTAGGTCTCCAGGAAACACCATGCTTTCTGCGTCCTCCCAGGGCCCAGACTCAGGACGGCAGACTCTCAGTGGAGGAGAGCCCTCACGCTCATGGGCCTCCGTTAGCCAGTTCTAAGCAGGTTTCTTAGAGGCGAGAGGGGAGGAGGGCACCTTTTTAAATGAGGCCATTCTAGTAACCTCTGACTCCACTTGGCTCTGATGCTCTATGCCTCTGCTAGGGTTTATCTGAGGTCCAAGGATACCTAATGGAGCTATAATCCTCAGGAAATTATATGCAAATATCATATACACTTTTCAGAGGAGTGAGTTCATACCTCGATATCTTTCATCAGGATCTCAAAATGGTTTGGATTCCAGAAAGGTTCAGACCCATTTCTGGAAGCCTAGCTTATGCCTCTTATCTCTTAACCTCTGACCTCCTATCTGTGTCAGATGTTCCTCTACTGTTGCCCAACCTTCCCCTTCTTTTTTGCTCTGGGTTGTAATTACCTGTTAACTTATAGCTCCCTGCACTGGACTGAGAGCACTTTGATTATCTCCATAATCCTAGTAACTTAACACAGCACCTAGCATAGAGTAAGCCTCAGTAGTTATGAACGTCAACTTCATGAATGTAGGAATCTTTGCTGTTTGGTTCGTATCTTTATTTTAGGTGCAAGGTATAGGACCTGGCACATAGTCAGTGCTCGGTAAACATTAGATGCAGACAATGATTTGTGGAATGAATGAATGAGAGAATGGATTTACTCCAGAAGAGACCATCCCAGTCTCCACCTGTACCTGTCCCTGACTCACCAGACCATGTCTCGGGAATTATAGTTGTCTTTGTTTTCAATTAAAAAGGATCCTTGCAAAATGCTTACTTATACTGTGCTAGGCTTAAAAGATTAGAGGATCCACTCCCTACTCCCCCAGGTCTGAGATCAGAAGACTGGGAGAATGGCCAGTGGCCTTCCTGGGGGTGGTGGCCACCGTGAAGAAACCTCTGCAAAGATGAGCAAGAAGGAAAAAGATTGGGCAAGAGTGAACACAAGGAAAGATCAGATCATTCAAATTTTCCTCAATGATCAACGGTGACAGATGTGACTGCAAGATCTCCTCCTATCCAGAACACAGCTGGGTGGCCCCGCCACTCCCCAACTGGGGTTTCCCACCTAAACCATTCCCAACTTGCATTTTTGATCTTTATGTTCACAGTGATTGTATTTCCTAGGATTATGATTCTATATAGACTGGTAAGGGGGTTCTTCTCCTCAGGAGTGAAATTCCTACAGGTAGGAGTTTGAGATCTTAGGGAAGCTGAGACCTGGAGTCTGGGACAAAGGCAGCGATGGTTTGTCAATGTAGTAGAAGGTGAGAGAACAGACTGACGATGGTTGAGTGTGAATGCCTTCCCACCGATAACCCCTGCCAGAAATCATTTGTGAAGATGTCAGAAATATACCAGGGCATTTCTGGCAGTCCCCCAAGGGCTTAAGAGAAGGCATCCCATTTGCCAAATTGCTAAAGGAGGAAACTTCAATTATAGATAGATGTAAATATATAGATATGTAGATATCGATAAAAATTTCGCCACTCCCCACAATCCCAGCCCTAGATAGCCACCAATCTGCTTTCTTTCCCTCTAGATTAGTTTTATCTGCTCTAGAATTTCAGAACAATGGAATCTTGTTATACGTAATCTTCTGTTTCTGGTTTCTTTGGTTGACATAAGGTTTTTGAGATTCATCCATGTTGTTCCTTGTGTCAGTATTCCAGTACTTTTTATTGCCAAGTAATATTCCCTTATATGGATATACCACAATCTGTTTATCCATTTTCCTATCGGTGGGCATTTGGATTGCTTCCAGTTTGGAGCTACTATGAATATTCTTTTCAAATCTTTCTATGGATATATTCTTTACATTCCCTTGAATATAAATGACACCTAGGAGTGGAATTGTTGGTCATAGAGTAGCTGTATATTTAAGTTTATTACAAATTGCCAAGTGGTTTTCCTAAGTCGTTGTACCATTTTGCATTTTCTCCAGCGGTGTAGAAGAATTCCAGTTGCTCCATACCTACACCAACACATAGTATTGTCACTGTTTTTTTATCTTAGCCATTTTAGTGGGTATGAGGTGATATCTCATTGAGGTTTCAATTTGCATTTCTGGTGATTAATGATGTTGAGCACCTTTTTATGTGCTTATTGGCCATTCATATAGCTTCCTTTGTGAAATATCAGTTCAAGTCTTTGGCCATTTTCGTGTGTGTATGTTTAGTCTTTGTATGATTGAGTTGTACTCGTAGATGCTCTTTATATATTCTGATAGTTTATGTGTATCCTTTGTCAGATATAAATATCCCTTGTCATTTACATATATGGTAAACATTTTCTTCCAGTCCTAAGGTTTTCATTTTAACTTTTTTTTTTCCTTTGAAAAGCAAAAGTGTCTAATTTAGAAATAATTTTCAAGGCTCCATTACAGCTTAAAAAAAAAAGTAACAACTCCTGAGACCATCTGACTGGCTCTCTTTGGCCCAGTTACAAAAAGAGGACAGGATCTGGGGTCAGACTAAGCTGGGGTCTAACTCCCCATGCTGTCACTTACTTAATCCTCACAGTAATCTTATGGAATTAGGTACTTTTATGGTCCTATTATACAGATGAGAAAACTAAGGCCCAGAGACATGTTCCATTAAGATTTCTGTGGCCAATCTACCATCAAAGGAGAAGACCACTGGAAGAAGCATCCCTGCAGTCTTCCTGAAACAGATGAGGGAGACCAACACTTGACAGCTGCACTGTGTACCAAAAAGAACAATGGTAAGACCAGTGACCATCGTGGGCTAAGGACAAGGCTATTTCTCTGAGTGAGGGGTTCTAATGAACTTCCAGATGGAGACTTCCCCCAGCAGGAAGGATGGTCAGATACAGGGGAGACAGAAAACAAGCACCATCCTGTACATGTAGATGTACATGTCTGGCCATAGGAAAAATATCTCCCCGAGAGAGTAGTAAGTGAAAAGAACAAGCTTCAAGTAATGTGTAGAGCATGCTTCCATTTTTAAAAAAGAAAATTATAAAAATACATACTGAAATCACTAACGCTTACAAAGAGCTTCCCGCATGCCAACCACTGACTGCTGACTTGAATTCATTTATTTAATCCTCACAACAACTCTGTGAGGTCGGTGCTATTATTAACTTTGTTTCACAGATGAGGAAACTGAGGTGACTTGTCCCACTTATTCGGCAAAGAAGAGGCAAACCTGGAATTTGAACCCAAGTGAGCTGGCTTCAGAGCACGGCACTGATTGCCTCCAGAAGCACCAGAAAGGTCTGGAAGGAATCACAAGAAACCGTGGTTCTGTGGTTACCTCTGGGGAATGGGATTAGGAGAGCCAGGGGATTCCCCCCCACCCCCCGCACACACACACACACACACACTGGATACACTCTGTACGATTTAAGTTGTATTTTAACAATGAGCCTGAATTGCTTTTATAAAAAAATGATTTTTAATACAAAGGTCTTATTTACCAGATTTTAAAAACATTTCTGGATGTGGAGCTAAAAACTGCACCGGTCCTGTGGGGAGGAGAGCTAGAGAGCACAGTGAGCACAGACACCTTCCTGCCTGCCATCAGGGAGCTCTGTCGGGGGAGAGATGGGGGCAATTGTGAGGGGCTGTGAGTGAGAATGAAGAAGAGCCGGTGAATGTCATTCCTCTTCCACAGTTGCTCTCAAACTTGAGCGTGCATCACCGCCACCTGGAGGGCCTGTGAAAACACAGATCACAGGGCCCCACCCCCAGAGCTGTGGGGGGGGCGAGAACCTGAGGATGTGCGTTCCTAACAAGTTCCAACGTGACGCTGATGTGGCTGGTCCCGGACTGCACTCAGCACCACGGCTCTGCCCTTCTCTAATGGGCAGAATTTTGAATGTATGAAGCATTTGATCATCACCTAGTCTCACCTGATGCTCCCCGCCACTCTGAGAGAAAAAGGGGCAGGCCAGGCAGGAGCAGCCATGCCCACTTCATTGCTAAGGAAGTTGAGAGGCCCCAGAGGGGCAAATCCAGCAGGGCAGTTGTGGGGACAGAGCCCCAAAAAGCAGTTTCCAGGCTCTCGGCCTCACATAGAAAGGTGCTGGCTCAGGTAGTAAATGGCCATCGACTGTGATCAAATGGCCAGCAGCTGTGGCTAGTTGGCCGTCAGCTGTAACCAGTGAGCCATTAGCCATGAATATAACTGCCGTGGCTAGGCTAGCAGGAAATGGGGGCTAGAAAGAAGATGGTGGCTGAGCTGGCAAGCGCGGATTGCAGTTAGGATGGTGGGTTGCGGACAGTGTGGATCCAGCCTCCAGTGAGAGTATAGTGCCGCCAGCGAGAATATAGTAGTATGACTCCCTGACCTATGGCTCCGTGGCTGTTCCTTTTTGGCCTAGCCATATCCTGCGTTCTTGTGTGGGGAGTGGGACCAGAGACCCCGCAGGCCGCCCCGCACGACAGCAGTGATGAACCCCCTCCCTGCAGCCTGCAAAGCCCCAATTATCTGCCCTCTGCACCCTTTCTATCCACCACCAACTCCCACCATGCCATCCTGCTCACTAAATGCCAGCCTCACAGACCTTCTGCCCACCCTGGAGTCACCAAGCCAGCGAGTTCCCACCCGCCGGCCCTGCATTCGCACTCTCTCTCCTTGGAACTCTGGAAAGCTGTGGCTCCTCATTCAGACCCTCAGCTCAAATCTCACCTCCTGAGGGGGTCTCCCCTGACCCCTACCATCCAAAGTAATCACCTCTCCCCTCTCCAGGTACTCTCTCTACTGATGCTGCCTGATACCGCAGCCAGTAACCACATGGAACTTTTTCACAATTAATTAATTAGTCAATTAATTAATTAAAATAACACTTTACATTCAGTTCCTCGGTCACGTTAACCACATTTCCAGTGCCCAATAGCCACATGCTGGCTGCTGTATTGGACAACGCACATATAGAGGTTCCTGTCATCACAGAAATCCTGTTGGATAGCACTGCTGTTAACAGAGGGCTATCCTATCATCTTCTTAGTATTTATCACGACCTAAACTCTTACTCATTTACTTATTTGTTGTCTTTCTTTCCCTCCTAGAATGTACGTTGAAGACAGGGAGTGTGATTCTCTTTTTCACCCTTGTATCCCCAGTGTCTATATAGTACAGTATCTAACATATCTCCAAAGTAGACATTCAAAAAATACTCTCTGGGAAGGCATTTTTGAGCATCTGCCAAGATTAGGACTAGGTGCTCTCCAGCAGGGGACGGAGGCCCCCTGAGATTTTCTTGTTCACGTGGAAGAAAACGGACCTGGACTATGGTCTGCATTGCAGTAATGGCATTGTTACCTTTATCTGCCTACTTCCTCATTCATCGCCACCCCCAGCCCCACCCAGCTCAGCTGCTGGGACACTTTGCCCACCATGCGCTTGCCCTGGGGGTCAGACACTCAGGTGAGTCACAGAAGGTATATTGTACGCTTCAGGAAAAAGAATCACCTTGGGACTGGGAGAAGGCAGAGCAGAGGGTGGGGTGGGGTGGAGGCAGGACTGCCCAGGGCCAGATGAAAAGCAGAAAGAAACAGTGGTTCATGGACCCGGGAGTTTTAAATGTACTTGAGCTATCCCTGAATGGACAACCAGTGCTCTGCCCCTCATCTCTTCGAAAACTTTGGCTTTGCTTTTGCCTGCCCCTTGAATTTCCTAGTAAAAGTTCAAATTTGTCCATGATGAACCAAAGGGTAGGAGTATGAACAGGCCATACTCTGGGATTGAGAACACCTGGGTTCAAATCAAATCCTAGTGTTGAAACTTTGTGGCCGTGGGCAATAGTTCTTTTTGAAACTTGGTTTTCCCTTCTATAGGGTGAGGGGTTTAAACAAGATAACGCAGGTGTGAGGCATAGCATAGCCCTGGTACGCTGTAGGTATTTTGTGATTGATGTTTTTCTTCTCTCCCTTTTCTTACTATCATGAGTGCAAAGAACCAGAAGAGTGGATAACCCTTGGAGACAGCAGCTGTGCCAGCTGGAGAAACTGAGAAGGGCTGCCAGCTAGAAGATAAGGATAGAAAGGCCAAAAACCATGGAGAAATGGAAAGCCAGAGAACGTAGAAAGGGGTGAAATTCAGTAAAGGGAGTCAGGGCGACTGGCTGAGGTTGGTTGCAGGCCATTCCTGCCCCGGGTATTCCCATCGGGGAATATCTCCAGCACACGTTACCAAGTAGAAGAAACAGCTCCATGAGTAACAACTCTGGCAACCTGTGGGGACAGAGCCCCAGAAAGCAGTTTCCAGGCTCTCGGCCTCATGTGGAAAGGTGCTGGCTCAGGTAGTAGATAGCCATCAGCTGTGGCTGGTTGGCCGTCAGCTGTAACCATTGAGCCATTGGCCACTAATATAACTGCCGCGGCTACAGAGGGAAGTTGAGGAGAGAGGAGGAGACTGAAAGAGAGTGGAGGAGAGTCGGTCGGTTGGCGGCAAAGTGAACAGCAGGTCGCACGTCGTGTAAACCCAGCCTCCAGTGAGACCATAGTAGTATGACTCCCCTACCTATGGCTCCGTGGGTGTTCCTTTTTGGCCTAGCCATATCCTGCGTTCTTGTGTGGGGAGCAGGACCAGAGACCCCGCAGGCCGCCCCGCACGACACATGGCGAAGTCAGCAGGATCCCCTGCACGACACAACCACTGTAGAAGATATGGGCCTTTTAAATATTCAAATCGCCAGGGAACCAAGAGTGTTGAGGGTGCTGCGTTCCCTCCCGGAGACCTGGGCTCAAGAGTCCCCCAAAACCTAAGTGCTCTGTGACCAGTCTTATCAGGATCTGGACACCAGGTGGTCCAGGCCCAGTGTCTGCTCAGGCTCTGTGCCTTCTCTCCGCCTAAGCTTTCTTGGCGATTTCACTCTCCCCCCACTGTTCTTGGATTCTTTCTGTTCTTGGGTTAATGGATGTTTGTTTTTCTGAACCAATGAATCCTTTGAAAGTCTTCTATCCTTTGAAGTAGGAGGGGGTGTAAACAAAGAAGCAAGGGCTAGCTACCCGTATATGTGGGACATTCTTTCCTATCCAAGAGGGAAAAAGGAAAATTAAAGAGAGGAGACTGGGAGATGGGCAAGGGAACCAGCACCTGTCAACAGACACCCAGCTGGTAAGCAGTAGGGCTGGTCTGCAAATCCAGGAGTCTGTGTTCAATACCTAAGGAACAGAAGTAGCTTCTAGCATGAGGTGGTGGGGTCTGCCAGAGTGGGAGGGTGGGGTGTGAAGGGGAAGGAGAGCCTGATGGAGAACAGCCCTGGCTCATGTGTCATGTGTCCAACTGCCAGATACCAAGTGTCTGAAAAGGCTGGGACTCAACTCCAAATCAGAGCTCCAGGCGCCATCCAGTGACCACTGGGGAGATTGCAGGAGAAAAGAGCAGATGAGAAAAGAAACCCTACAGAAAGTTGTCCTGGCAGGCAGGGAGGAGGCAGGGAGGGAACCTCATCTTTGCCCTTGGTGCCCCACCATCAGTTGAGAGCCCCGTTCCAATCAGAACCCTCCCCGAGGCTACTGCCTGACCCATGTGGGGTTCTCTCATTGTGTGATCTTGGGCATGCAACTCTGCCTTCTGGGTCTGGTTCTCTAACTGTAAAACAAAGCTATTGGGCAGATGAAGTCATAAGCCCGGCACTGTGCTTAGCACTTTAGCTCATCTGACCCTCAAGTCCAGGTAAGATCTCAATCATCCAATCCCCCCATACTCCAGTCACTCCTGAATACACACGTTCATGCTTCAGTCGCCTGTGAAATCCCCTATGGCCACCTGCAGAAATTCCGGCCATAGGTTAAGACTTGGCTGGAAGGTCTGTAACATGGGGATGAGAAGGGCAATAATTCCTAACTCACAAGGTTGTTGTGAGGATAAAATGAAAATGCCTGCAAGTCACTTAGAGTAATGCCCAAGATTAAATATGTTAGTTATTATTATAAGAATGATTAATAGCTACCATTAATTGAGGGCCCAAGATGTACCAGGCACAACGTCAGATGCCTTAGAATAATTTCCTCAATTCTCACCATCATTCTTGGGGTAACAATTTTCATCCCCATTTTACAGATATGGAAACAAACCCAGAGTAATTTGCCCCCAGTCACTCTAGGACTGGAAGCATTTTAATCTTTGTATTTTCTTACACGCACTTGGGGAATGGTACCAGTTTGTGTTCTTTACCTATAGGGGTTGGTTTTGTAGTGTTTAGAGGTTTTTTGGGGGGAGGGATGGGAGGCAGAGCGTGGGACACAGGTTGGGCAGGCAGAGGCCTGCCTGCTCGGTACCACAGGTCCTGGCTGATACTCTTCTTCCTACCTAGTGCAGAAGGCAGATAAAATTCAGGTGAAACTCACCTATCTGCTCCCACCCTGTCCATTTAAGGGTTCAATTACTGCCTCCGGCTTCCTCACCAACTCCCCCACCGAGTTCTAGCAGCTTTTCAGCCAGGTTTGGGGGCACCATGAGATAGGCATGGCCAGAGAGCAAAGCGTCAGATCCGCAGGGGGAAGGAGGGGTGCAGACTTGCACAGACCCCAGGGTTCCCGTGGAGCCCCTTCCCTTCCTGCAGCCTGCAGAAGGAGCCGTCTGTTCTCGGCTGAATAAACAAGGAGGGGGAAGCAGTGCCCGGTCCCCTGCCCCCCAGCCCGACCCCCGCACAATGCGCCTTTCTCAGAGGAGACGCCGCCCGGGCGGGCGCCGCCGCAGCGCGCTCCGTCTGGGCTCCCCTCCCCCTGGCGGCACAGCAAGACCCACAAACCGACCCCGTGGAAACCAGATTTTTTTTTTTTTTTAAGAAAAAGAAAACAAAAAAAGAAATCCAAGAAAGATCTGAGCGCAGCACGCGGCGAGGGCGTGAGGACCTAGTACACGTCCCTCTGTACTCCGCAGTCCGGCTTGTGGTCCAGGCGAGGCCAGCTCGAGCGCAGCGCTGGGAGCCCGCCAGCGCCTGGTCCCCGCCAGTCGGAGCCAAAGGAGCCCAGGCTCAGCCCTCCACTGGCTGGGGACAGCGCACAAGGGGGCACAGTCCGTGGGTCCGCGTCCCTGTCCGGGTCGCCATGGTGGTCCTCACTTATGAGTGGCCAGCTGATTCTCCAGATCCTCCAGGCGCGCCATCAGCTGAGCGAGTGAGTGGTTAAGGAAGCCGTTGGGTATCGCGGGACCCCCCGCCCCCTTCCCTTCAGCCGGCGCCCCCAGCCCCAAAGGATATGGCTCTGAGTCAGACTCTCGAGCGCCCCCAGCGTTCGTCCCTGGAACTCCACGAGGCTTTCGCATTCGCAGGGACTCCTAAGCTCTGTGCCCGCGCTGATGCCTTCCTCTGCCAGGCAGGCACAGAGAGTGGGGAAATGAAAATCTGCAGGAGGACCAGCTGGCCCTGGCCAATGCCCTCTGATATACCTCTACCCGGACTGTAGTTGACTGTATGGCCTTTGGATTCAGACAGACGTGGGATGAGTGTGTGATACAGGAAACCTCATTCAACCTTTCTAAGCCTTAGTTTCTTCCTCTGTAAAAATGGATACAATGAAAAATCCTATTCATTGGGTGGTGCTGAGGATGCTAACGTGTGTGTGTGTGTGTGTGTGTGTGTGTTAGAAGAGTATTCTCAGACCTTGACGCTCATTGGAATCACCAGGATATCTTGTTACAAGATTCTTATTCAGAATGGAGCAGGAGCTGATACTGTACATTTCTAACAAGCTCTCAAAGGCTGCTGATGCTGCTGGTCCGTGGACCACACTTTGAGTGGCAAGAATTCGCAGCAGCGCTCTCCAAATGAAATTTTAGGCGGGGATGAAAATGTTGTGTATCTGCCCTGTTCAGTGTGGTAGGCACCAGCCACATGTGACTATTTAACACTTGAAAGGTGGCCAGTGTGACTGAAGAACTAAAATGTTTCTTTTAATTAATTTAAAGGAGATGGGCACGTGTAGCTAGTGGCTACCTTGTTGAAGACAGCAGATCTAGAATCTAGAGCACTTCCTGGCAAAAGTAAATACACGACAGCGTATTTCAACCAGGCCAGTGCTTCTCAAAGTGTGGTCCATGGACCAGACGCGTCAGCATCATCATCTGGAAAGTTACTAGATATGCAAATTATCAGATTCCATGCCACACCTACTGAATCACCAACGCTGGAGTTGGAGCCCAGCATTTTGTGTCTGAACCAACCCTCCAGATGAGTCTGATGCACACTAATGTTTAAGAACCACTGATCCAAGTCTATCTCTTCACACAGTTCTACATCTGTGAAATCAAAATAAGGGATTTACAATTAAATTTGGCACCTGTTTTTTTCTTCGCAATATAGAAAATAATGGTGACTCTTACAGCGGATGGCATCTTAGATTCACTGACAGTCTGTAAACATGTGCCATTTTTAATATGAGAGCATAATGTCTGGCACTTGGCCTTCAAAAGAATTGCTGTTATGATTTGAGTTCTTTCTTAGTCTTGTGTGTACCCTTAGCAAACTGCTGTATGTCATGTCATTGATGGTATTGATGACAGGCCTACAAAGACTCCTAACTTTGCAGATTAAGTCCCAGGTCCAGAGAGCGGGGAGGACATACCCAAGGTCATATGGCCAATTGGTGAAAAGCTTCAACCCCAGAGCCCAGATTTCTGATAGAATTCTATAGCTAAAGGCAACCTTGGGCAGCCAGCCTCCTCCCCTTTATAGGAGAGGGAAGTTAAGGTAGGGGTGAAGGTTAAGTGACTTGTTCAAAGTCATACTGTAGGGAACACTTCAGGACAGGAAGGGCCCTGAAGGAGCAGCTAATCCAGTGCCTCCAGAATATCCTGGCTAATTCTTAGAATTAGCCTGGGGGGTAGGAGGGAGAGAGAGAGAGAGAGAGAAAGAAAAAGAGAGGAGAGGTATATATATGTGTGTGTGTATATATATATATTTGTATATATATGTATATATATGTATCTGTATATACATAACATATGTGTATATATATAGATACCATATGTATATATGTGTGCGTGTTTGTTTGTTTATTTAAGTATAGATTTCTCCATTTACTTAAACTTAGATTTACCAGGCCCAGGCCAGCCCTACTGAACCTAGTTCTGGAGTAGGGCCTGCTAATCTAAAAGAAGAGTCCTATTTTAGGCCTGGGCTAGAGTCTAAAGACTCTATAGTAAAAGTTACCCCCAAGAAATTCACTATATCGCCTATAAAGTACAGCACACAAAGTTTAACAGCCCACTTCTCCTCCATGGATAGCACTGGTCTTTTTTTTTCTCAGCTGAGCACCAGACAAAGTAAATGGATTGAATTTATGGGCTACATTGTTAGAAAAAAAAAATACATAGCTGTGTGTACTTGAATCACGCTCAGTCCTGCCACTTTGCCAGGCTTGTAAAGTTGAATTCCAACAAGTTAATGGAATATATAATGTGACTCCACTTAAAAATGTTGTTTGGCATTCCTTTGAAAAAATTTCCCCAAATTAATCTGGACACCCACTGATCTGGAAGACAGATAGCCTCGTCTAGTGCTTCTTAATCTTTAATATACATACAAATCCCCTGAGGGTCTCGTTAAAGAGCAAACTCTGACTCATTGGGTAGGTCTGGAGACAGCCTGAAATGCTGTAGTTCTAACAAACCAGCAGGGGAGAGCCCTGCCGCTGGTCCACGGACCACACTTGAAGCAACAAGGCTCTGTCTAGGGAGTCCATCCTCTGGCTATCACTCTGCGAAGTGAGTGGGGGTGAATAGAAAGGGGAGATATCAGAGGATCGGCAGTGAGAGAAGGGGAGGAGTCCTAAGACAGGTGTGCTCACCTGGACAGATGCTGCCTTTGAGGTTCTCCAGCAGGTGTGTCATGGTGTTGAAGTCTGGGGAGTAGGACACGTGCAGCTCCGCGGGTTCTGAGGCGATCTCGCGCAGCTCCTCCTCCACCGCCTTGCCCACGCCCACGGCGTACATGACGATGCCTAGGGACCAGGGGACACAGGCGGCACCCTAGACCTCAGGAAACCACCTCCCCGCTTCCAACCCAACCCCAGGTCAGTGCGTCCTGCGCCAAACCCACCTTCCTCCTTGGCCCGCGCCGCCCATACGGAGATGTCATCCTGGGAGCGGCCGTCGGTGAAGACCAGGCCCACCCGAGGCACGTTAAGGACACGGGGCCTCGCGCCTTGCGCCTCGGAGAAGCTGTGCTCCACCATGTGGCGCAGTGCCAGCCCGGTCATGGTACCGCGCTCCATGTACTCTATGGCCAGGACCGCCTGCTTCACCTCCTCGGCAGTGCCATAGCGGCCCAGGGGGAACTCGGTGCGCACCCGACTCGAGAATTGCACCAGCCCCACTCGCGTGCCCTCGGGGGACACGTCCAGGAAGTCCACGATCTGATTCACAAAGCGCTTCACCAGCTCAAAATTCTGCGGGCGCACGCTCTTGGAGCCATCGACAAGCAGAACGAGGTCCACGTGGCCTTCCCTGCATCCTACAGGGCAAGGAGAAGGGCTTCGATGCAGGGACCAGAACCTTGGCCGGCACCAGCCGTCTACCCATCTGGTCATTCATTCAGAAACACTAATTATATAACAGACACCATGTGTGAAGTCCTTCCTGTGCCAGGCGCTGTGCTAATGGAATGATGTATTATTGTTGTTAGCAGCAGAGTCATTATAACCTTTGCCATTTATGGAGTGCTTAGCACAAGCCAGGCAATCGCTAAAAGCATCTTTTTAATAATAATAATAATAATAATAATAATAATAATAATAATAACAACAACAACAACCAGCACAATAGCTACCATTTATTGATCATCTCTTACGTATCAGACGGAATTCTAAATACTTTACCACTATCAACAATACTAAGTAAAAACAAAAACATTATTATTTGACAGCTTCCTGCCAGGCCCTGGGCTAGGTGCTTTATATATTTTTTCTCAATCCTCCCAATAACCTTGGGGATGATCCCCATTTTCTATCATCTGAGATTCTGAAGGAGGAAGTGATTTGCTCTGGATTCCAGAGCCAGTAGAACGTAGCTGAGCCAGGATTTGAAACCAGATCTGCCGACTCCAAAACCCATGCTTCTAATTACTCTATCATGTGCTCTCTCCTTTCCTCAAACAGGGGCTTTGCTAGGCCCTGAAGGGGGTTCAACAGGAAATGAAACAATCCTGATCCATGAGGAAATCAGGGTAGAGCAGAGTAGTCAGACATGCCATATGCTACAGTCAAAGAAAGTCTAGAGCAGATGGGCCTGCAGGGAGCCCAAGATAGGAATAGTTCATTCTTTCTGGAGCTGGTGAGGAAGCCTGCCTGGCGGCAGTGATATTTGATTTGGTCTTGAAGGATGAGTAGGAGTTCTCCAAGGCAGGAAGAGACATTCTAGATGGTAGCAGCAGCCTGTGCAGAGGCATGGAAGCTGGGAGCTCTTGACACATTCGGGAATGGACAGGCCAGTATAGCTAAAATGTTCAGGTGTGGCACGAGACAGGCTGATGGGGTTGGCTGAAGCTAGACTGTGATGCGCTAAAGCGGTGGTTTCAAAATTGTGACCACAACCCACAATTTTTTTAAAAAAGTAGTAACAATAATAATACATCATGACATACTTCATATGCTCACATATAATTAAAATTAAGCTTCATGCAATAATACTTACTCTTTCTACATGCAGTCAACTCTATTTTCTCTTTCTCTCTCTTTCTTTTTAATCCTGGTTGTAACCCCCTAATTTGATTTCATTATCCATTAATGTGGTTGCACCCACCATTTGCAAAACTCAGGGGTAAGACATTTGATCTCTATTCTGCAGGCACTGGTAAGCCACAGAAGACTTTTGAGCAAGGGAGGAATGTGATCAAATATGCATTTTTTAAATTAACTTTACAGCCGGGTAGAGAATTAAGGGGAAAGAGATGGAGACAGGGCATGGCACACCCTGCACTACCACCACCACCACCACCACCACCACCACCACCACCCACACATTCACACCACACCCCTGGGCTACAGCAAGGGCAAAGTCAAGGGTGCTCAGAACGAGGGCAGTAGGGCAAGGGCAGACAGAACCCCCTCCCACCTATAACTCACGGTTGCAGCTCTTGCCATCAGCCTGGAGTTGCCGCCCCTCAGGGCACAGGCAGCGGTAGGTGAGACCCTCACTCACACACTGGAATTCGCATCCATGGTCTACACCATTGCAAAGGTCCCGGGCTTAAAGAAGAGACAACAGGTCAGGATGAATCAGGGTGGACTCCTCCAACTAAGACCCCGTGCCCCTCCACACAATGCAGAAGCCCCTCCTCACCCTGACAGCTCTTTCCATCAGGCAGCAAGTCATGGCCCTCTCTGCAGTGGCACCGTGGCCCACCAAGGGTGTTAACACACTCATGTTGGCAACTGTGGTTCCCAAAGCTGCAGTGGTCAATGGCTGGTGAGAAGGAAGAGGCAGCAAGATGTCACTTCTAATTGGAGCCATCAGAGATCTCAGTCCAGGGTGGGAGGGCTCGCTTACCCCTGCAGCTCCTCTGGTCCTGCTGGAGTATAAAGCCAGCTCGGCAGTGACAGAAATAGGAGCCTGGGGAGCTAACACAGTGGTGCTCACAGCCATGGGTCCCTTCAATGCATAAGTCAATGGCTGAGAAAGAGGGGAGGTCAGCATATGCCCAAGGGCTGTACTCTCAGCCCTGACAGCACAGCTTTTTGAAAAATACCTATGTCTGGACCTCAGCTCTCAAAGATCCTGTCTTAATTAGTTTGGACTGGTACCCAGGCATCTGTGATTCCTATATGCATAGCTCTCCTTCCTATTGGGCCAGGTAGCCCTCCCAACTCAAGCCCAGATGATGCATCCCAGTGTGTCCCTTACTAAGCCAGGCATAAGGCCAAGAATCCATACTGGTAGAAGACAGGGCCCCTGCACTGAAGATGCTCACTGACTTACAGGGGAAGACTGGGATCTGTCACTTCACCTGTCTGAGACTTCATTTCCCCATCTGCAAAATGGGGATGTAATGGAAGAGAGCTATTGCTCTTTATAACTTCCTTCTGAGCAGGGTGAACTACTGCCCTGTTGGGTATCTTGATAGTTTAAATGTGCAAAGATGGCCTAGAGCTGCACTGGGGAATAGGAACTAGAGAGAGATGAATTGTCCTGCGTAAAAAAGTGAGAATTTGGGATCCCAAGAAAAGAGATGGGAGTGGAGAGAGGAAAAACAAAGAACAAGAGAGATGGTGTGAAGATGAGTAACTGTGTGGGTTGAGCCCACCAGTGAAAAATCCCGTCGTCGGGTGACTGAGGGCTTTCAGGGTCAAGAGTGTCTAATATTCAATTATAAAGAATGGATGTCTCCTGTTGTGTATGTTTGACTTTTCTTAGATGTAATTCACACCTCTGTTCATGCCCAGCTTTACTAAAATGGACATACAAAGTCAGAAAATTAAGTTCATGAACTCATCCTAGAAAAAGTGCTACATATGTCGTTGCTGAATATCACTACAGTCACCTTTGAAGTTCTCCCCTTGGGAAGCTATGCACCGACGCCAGCACCTAGTCCACCCTTCAAAGCAATCTTGGAACTCTTTTTCTGGAATGGCCATCAGAGCTGTCGTCATATTACCCTTGATGTCCTGAATGTCATCAAAATGTCTTTCTTTCAATATTTCTTTTATCTTCGGGTAAAGAAAGAAGTCATTGGGGGCCAGGTCAGGTGAGTAAGGAGGATGTTCCAATACAGTTATTTGTTTACTGGCTCAAAACTCCCTCACAGACAGTGCTGTGTGAGCTGGTGCATTGTCGTGATGCAAGAGCCTTGAATTGTTGGCAAAACGTTCAGGTCATCTAACTTTTTCACACAGCCTTTTCAGCACTTCCAAATAGTAAACTTGGTTAACAGTTTGTCCAGTTGGTACAAATTCATAATGAATAATCCCTCTGACATAAAAACAGGTTAGCAACATCGTTGCAACAGGTTCGAGAACTTAATTGTCTGACCTATGCATGCACTTACACATACACGCACATGCCCTTGTGTGCACAAGTGTGTAAATCAAGGAAGAGGCTGATTTACATGCATAGAACAAGAACAGCATGTATAGGGTGGAGACATTGAGAGAGGACCCGTAAACAATGAATTCAGCAGAAGCTCAGAGTGAGAGGGAACCACAGAACGTAAGCACTTGGGGGAATTTCCAGAGCTCTTGGGGGAGGGATTGGAACGCTCACGGGTCATCACGGGTGGCTTTAAGCCAGCCTTTTCTAAATTGTAGAAACAAGAAGACCCCAGCTGATGTCTGGCTTATGGGGAACACATGACCTCATTTTTCAGGTGGTCGTGAGGTTGAGAGATGGTTTATGCAACATTCCAAGCACAACGGTCCCGTACTAACTTGGCACTCAGCGAATGGGAACTGCCGTTATGATCCAAGAAGTGGACATGGCAGCACATGAAAAAGAAAACCCCAATTGTATAAGTGAGGCATTGTGTGCCAAAACCTTTCAGAAGGCAAAACAAAGAACCAGGCCTTGAAAGATTTGCAAGTGCAGAGAGGAGGGGCACGAGAGCCCAGGTGAGCAGCCCAGGAGAACAGCCCAGGAGATGCAGAAGCAAGAATGACAGCATATATGGGGTAGTGGTGGTGGGGGGGTGTATGGAGACCCTAACTGAAGACCCCAATTGTGTCTAAGAAACTGAAACGGTAAAGATATGCCTGTGAGAAGACACAAACAAGTTTGGGAGGTGTATTGGAGACAGGTAGGAAATGAGCCTGAAAGACAGGAGAGAAGGATGCAGAAAGCATACCTAACTGTAAAGTCAAGATTTCTAGCCCTGGTCTCACCAAGGACTTGTTTGACCCCCAGGTGTGTCATCTCTTTATTAGCCCTGTAAAATGAGGGAGCTGGAATTTTACTTGCAAAGGCCCTCTCAGACCCATTGGGCTGGTTCTAGGGCAATGGGGAGCCACAGAAGGCTCAGGAAGAGTGGGATTGCAGGGCAGAGGTAGCTCTTACCCAAACAGCTCTTGTTATCTGCTGCTAGCTGGTAGCCGGTGTTGCAGGCACAGTAGGATGTGCCTGGGGAGCTGACACATTGGTGCTGGCAGCCGTGTCCCCCCTCAGCACACAGGTCCTTGCCTAACGACACACAGGAGTATAATCAGCAGGGGACAGATGGGCAGAATCCTCAAACAAGAGAGAGCTCGATGGGATAAAAGGCAGGGCACCATGCTCAGGTATGGCCTTAGGTGGAATACGACTTATTTGAGAGGGGCCAATCCAGATGGGACAGCTTGGAAAGAATGGGGCCTGAACAGCCCCCTGTGAGTAGGCTCAGAAGAGAGGGACACAGGGCTGACGCAGAGCTAACGCAGGGCTAGGGGTGTCAGTGAGATGGAGCAGAACTCCACTGAGGTGAGGCAGAGGCGGAGAAGTGCTGAATCAACGTGGGCGGAGTAACTCAAAGTGTGAGTGGATCTTGCAGCCTTGTAGGAGAAGCTAAAATAAGAGTGGCTGCGAGGTCGGGACAGGGCCTAGTGTAGGCGTTCCTCTCATGTTCGAGGGGTGCTGTTGCAGTTTGACATTAAGCCTGCGGTAAACCACAGCAGTCCATCCTGGTAGGCCGGCACGTCAAACGTTGCACCAGGTGGGCGAAGCCTAAGCCCAAGTGGGAAGAGCTGGCATACGGCACAGCCTGCGTTAGGCTTGAACCACTCAACTACCTGGCGGGCGTGGCTAAAGCTGGAATGGGCGGGGACGCCCGGGATCCGGTGGGATTTACTGATGTGGGAACCGGAATCTAAGCAGTTCGAGTTCGAGCCGCGCTCCAGGGTCCACCTAACTCACCACACAGCCGGCCCTGGAACTGCAGGCCAAACTCCTGGATAAGGTCAAAGGACTCAACTAGGAAGACGTGCTCGTCCAGCGGGGGAGAGGCCATGGCGCGCAGGGAGCCCACGTCCGCGCGCTGCACCCCCACAGCATAGATTTCAATGCCGCGGGCGCGCGCCTGCGCCGCCACCTCTGCCACGCGATCCTGGGGCCGCCCGTCAGTCACAATGACAGCGACACGCGGCACGCGCGCCTCCGGCGGGCGCGCGCCTTCGGCCACGCTGAAGGCCACGTTCATGGCGTACTGGATGGCCAGCCCGGTCATGGTGCCCTGCGCCAGCGGCACCAGAGCTCGAATGGCGCGCTCCATATCCTCGCGGCGCGAGAAGGCGCCGAGCCGGAAGACGCTCTGCACTTGGCTGGAATACTGGATTACGCCGACGCGTGTCGCGTTGGGCCCCAAATCCAGGCCGCGGAGCAGGCCCATCAGGAACTGTCGCATCGTCTCGAACTCGAAGGGGCGCACGCTGCGCGAGCTGTCAATCACGAACACCAAATCTAGGGGCCCAGTACGGCACCTGGGACCTGCGAGGAGACCAGGAAGGACTTTCCTAAATCAGCAAAGCCTCATCCCCGAGGAAACCCCGAGGGAAGCCCAGGGCGGAATGGTACTAACCCAGCATAACAGCGCCTACACAGAATTAGCCTAGCAAATGCAAGCTAGCTATGTACATTCACTCAGCCAGCATTTGCTGAGGGCCTGGGCTAGGAGAGTTCACCAATTCTCTATCCTACTACAGCTCTGAGAGCTATTCTAAGGAGGTATTATCCATTCAGGAGTGGGTGAGGGGGTACTGCAAACTCAAATGCCTATAGAGGCCAGGCAGGCAATATAAATGAGTACATCGGTGGGATAGACAGTGGACACCCAGAGAGCCCATGTTGCTCCTAAAGTGGGCAGCTCCAGCCAATTGTTGCCATGCAGCCATGCGGACCCAGTGTTAGCAGATTCTTGGGTTTTTCAAGAGAAGTCCCAAATCAGGATTTTTATGTGAAACCTCCTGATTTTTTCAATTAACTTAAAAAATGTTATTACCAAATGGGCATTCTGCATAAGCCCAACTCTTACCTCTAAGCCACGTCCTACAGATGAGGAGACTGAGGCCCAGAGAATTGAAGCGGTGAACTCGAACCCAGCCCCTATGGTTGCAAAGCTTTTGCTTTTCTCTCCCCCGCAAGCCTAGCTGGCTGCAGACCAAAAACCTGCTTTTGCTCCCGTCCACTCGCTGGTCAGGGCTGGGCCCCGGCTCACCTGCGAACTGGAGCTGGGTTTCCCAAGGCTGGAGAAGGAGCAGCAACACAGGCAGTGGTGAGCATGGAAGGACCCTCATGGCGCTTGGGGAACAGACGTGTCAGAACCTGGAGGGAGAAAGGGAAATAGCAAAGCAACAGTGTTTACAGAACTCTCATTTGGGGTGATGGGCACTTGGAAGAAGGGGAGGTTCATGGGTTTATTTGACTAATCTCTCTACTTTTGTGTGTGCTTGAAATTTTTCATAACTAAATTTCATTACAGCGGGATTGCTGGAAGACACAAGGAATTCTGTCTGCTTTGTAGAACTGCAGAATAGTAAATAAATAAGAGCAGATAAAATATACAGAATTTTAAAAGAAAAAAGCTTTTCCTGAGTGCCAGGCACAGTGTTGAACACTTCTCATGCATTGTGGCACTTAATCCTCTCAACAATTCTATGAGACTAAGGCTGTTATTGTTCCCATTGTTTAAGGTGGGTGCAAAAGTAATTGCAGTTTAAAAGGTTAAAAATAATTGCAAAACCCGCAATTACTTTTGCACCAACCGAATACCCAGGAGGATACCGGCTCAGAAAAGTTAAGCGCTGGCACCCAAAGTCGCGCGACAAAAATGTAGCTGCACCAGGATACAACCCAATGCCTAGGGGATTCCGAGGACGAGCCAACGTGTTCCACGCCCTCTTCTCGTGGGAGGGAGAATCTCTGCAGACCGAAGCCATTCCCCGCCTCAGGCCCTCCTCCCCTCTCCATACAAGAAGCCTCTGTGTAGCTGTCCTTCCAACACACACACACACACACACACACACACACACACACACGTAGTCAGACACGCACCGCCCAACCGCAGGCTGCCGGGGAAGGCCGCACGCCCTTTCGCTGTGTTGGGAAAGTAGGGGGTTCGGCAGAGAGTTGGCCAAAACGCACTTGAACTCGCGGCTTCCCCCTTGAACTCCACTTCCCACCAGCTCTCAGAAGAAGCCGCCAGGGGGCATCTTCCCCGGACTAGCTATGTTGGCTAGGGGGCCGTGGGAAGCCCACATCTGCCAAGCAGGTGCCCTTGCCCAGAGCAAACAGAGGACCAGGAGCCTCGGGGCCTTGAAGATAAGGCCTGGGCAGGATATATCCGGCTCGAGAAGGGCCCCGGAGCCGGAGTGCACCTGGTTCCCGGGACAGCGGCGCTAAACGCGGAGAGTGGTGAGTGAGCGGCGGAGGCCTCGGAACGTGGCCATGGACCCGGTGGGGGCAGCAGGTGAGCGCTCACCCTCCCGATGCCCTCGATGCCCCTTGATAATCACGAAAGACTCCCATTGTACAGATGGAAAAAGTGAGACCCACGAAGGCGGCTCGCTGCGCTGCAAAGGAACCTGGGACTCCTGGCTCCCCTTCTCCCTTTTAAGCTGCCTGGCAACCTAGCGCCTAGGAGCCACTGAACCTCTTTTCCTTCCATTCACTCCCTCTGCTCCCTATCCCAGCCCATCCCCCGCACCCCATGCTGAAGCTGCGGTAGCCATTTTTCTGTCGCTGACTCTTGGCAGAGGGGGGCAGCCGCCCCTAACCCAACCGCAGCCCCTCCCCCTCCCCCCAATTCCCTGAATGGGCCTATTCTGAGCAAGTTCGGGTGCTTGCCGCTCACTCTAGGCGGCCTTCCCGTCCGGGATCCTCCCCGTCTTCGCTTTTCAGGCCTGGTAGAGAGGAACAAAAATCCCTCTGGCAGAGTCCGTCGTGGGAGGGTGACTAAGCCAGATGTGCCAGCTGCTGGAGGTGGGAGGGTGTGGAATGCTTTCTCTAGCTTTGGGCCGGAACGGAGGCCAGCACCCCTGGTGAGCATGCCGGTAAAGGCACGAGGGGCCTTCGCTATCTCTCATCCTTTCCTACCTGCAGAAGCCTCTGGGCCTCCAAATCTTGATTAAGGCCCCCTTATCCTGCTCTTTGCCTCAGCCAACATCTCGCCTGGCACATGGAAATAACAGCAGCCTCAAAGTTCATCACCTCTCCAACCCCCTCATTCTACAGAAGATACTAGGTCCAGAGAGGGTAGTCTCTCACTCAAGGTCACACAGCAACGTGGTGCCAAGGCTGACGCTAGAACCCAGAGCTCCTCGGAGGGATTAATCAATCCTTGCGTTAAAAAGATATATTTGGAAATGCCCTTAGGTTAGGGAAAGTGGGCTCGCAAAGGAGGAGAGTTCTGTGAGTAATTCCTCAAGAGTAGGCTGAAGAGTGAACACCTTGAGAACGGTCTTGGGGGTTCTTGGAGGAAGGCGATTAGGGGAAACGTCCCTTGCCCATTTCAGCGGCTTTGCTGGGGGCGGGGGGCTCAATTTGGAAAGGACCCCACAGAAGTGGGGAAGGGCACTGCAGGTCAGATGTGGGCACCCTAGATGGTGCAGCCGCGGTTAAGTACTGTCGCCTGGTCTGGCTGGCCGCCTGCTCTCCCACAGACCCCTCAGCGTCCCCAGGCCCTCTGACTCACCTGAGCCTGCGGGATAACTCGGAGGCGCGGCCGCCGAGCGGAGCCGACGGGCGGAGCCTCCCGGGCAGTTGGAGCAGGTAACGGCGCGGGCTGCGTGCCGGAGATGGGGACTGCCAGGCAGCTGGAGCGAGCGGAGGCGGCGGCCGCATTTAACCCGGGCTGGCGGGTGGGGAGGGGGAGCGCGGGCTGCGACCCCTCCCACTGGAAGGGCGATCCCCCTTCCTCTGCGGGCCGGGGCGGGGCCAGCGCGGCGCCCCCTGCTCCAGCCACCCTGGGAGCTGCGGACGCCGGCTGCAGGGCCGGAATTCGGTACAGCGGGAAGCTGGGCAGCTACCCACTCCGCAGCCGGAATGCGTTGGAGGCCTCCGAGCCACTTCCCCAAGGAGAGCCCCAAGGGGCGGAGCGGGGCCTGGCTGGGCCGCCGGCTGCCTGGCCCCGCTTCCGAGGGCGCGGCCCGGCTATTGCCCTCCGCTGCCCCCTCCAAGAGTGAGGAGAGGCCCCGGACACTGCTCCTGCGAAGAGGGTAAAGGATTCTGAAGGGCAACCTCAGGGTTCATGGCTCTCCCCGGCTCCACCTGGTGCTCCTTCAAATCTCTGCCATCATGGGCTCTGCAATTGCTTAAGACTTGGGCCCACCACACACCAACACCCATCAAAACTCCCAGGCTGAGAAGCCACCAGGTCCCTGGGCTCTCAGTGACCCACTCCACTGGGCCGATGGAGGCCATGTGATCAAGGGAAAGCTGAGACAGCAACAGGCCCCTTCTCTTGAGAGAAAGTGGTGAGGGAGTGTTGCTTTGACCCCGGAAAAACTCAAAAAGTTTCCCCCAGGATCCTGGGTACAGGGTTTGGGGTCCCTTCCATGTCTGCAGGGATCTGCGGACAGGCAAGAGAGCACTCTCGTCTGGGGCTCCAGCAAAGGCTCTTCCCCTCCTGGGTATCAAGACTTCACAGGAGAGGGTCCCCTTAGAGTTCAGGGAAGCCATGCGCTCTCACATACTCTGCTTCCCAAGGCCGACACAAGTGTGGCCTTTGTGCCGCTGGGGCCTCTCCCCAATGCTTCAGGCTGCAATGGGCGTGGAGCCAGACCCGCGGAGTGGCGCCTGGGTGGTCCTGGGGGGCTCTGTGCAGGCCTCACTGAGCACCACGCAGCCCAAATATTTAGCCCACGATTTGCACGCGTCCCCTCCCTTGCCTAACACTTCCTTGCCCTGACCACGAGGGGGCAGCACTAGAACTTCGTTTCATTCAACCCGCGCGCTTCGGGCTTCAAGCCGCCTCGCCCCTTGACGCTCCCTGCTGCGGGCCTCCCAGGTCATCCCCAGAACGCGCCACAGTCCTGAAAGAAGGCGTGCGCCGGTGCCTGCAGCAGCAGTGTGAGCAGACTGTGTGGATCCTGCACGCCAAGGTGGCCCAGAAATCATACGGAAATGAGAAGCGGTAGGTGCCTCCACGGCCCCTCCTACGTCCCTGTGGCCTTCAGCCCTATGGACCCCTCCCGTTTAGTGTCTTTTAGAACCTAGGGAGGACTTGGGGACTCGGGGCTCAGCTATTGGCCAGTAGGGGGTCCTTTTCCCACAGCCACCACTAGTCCCCACTTTGGACTTAGCAGAACCTGCCTGGGAATCTATAGTCCCCATTCACTCATTCATCCATTCATTCATACTTCCATTCAACAACTACTGAGTGTTGTGTGTTATCATGTGCCAGGCTATCTGGGCACCACTGGGCACGGGGCATACAGCTGAACAGTCCCTGCTCTCATGCCATCTTCACTATAGTGTGGAAGAGACAGACAATAAAGTCCCCACAAATCAGTGAACAAGATACTTCCAGATTATGATGAGAGCTGGAAGGGAAATAGAACAGTGCAATGTGACAGAAGCAGAAGGAGGGTGCTTTAGCTGGAAAGGTCAAGGTAACATCTGAACTGAGACTTGAATCTGAAAGTAGAGCCAGGCAGGAGAAAATCTGGCTGAACGTGTGTTCCAATTAGGAGGAACAGAAAACGCAGACCTTGAGGTTGTACCAACTTGGCCTGTTCTAAGTACAAAAGAAGTTAGAGTGGCTGGGATTAGGGAAGGGAAGCGGGTTGGAGAAAATAAAACTTTGAATTTAAACCACTGGAAGATTTTCAGAAGACAAGTAACATGATTGACTCGTGCTTTTAAAAATTAAAAAAAAAGGCAATCTGGCTGCTGTGTGGGAAAACAGATTGAAGGGGGAGGAGTGGGAGCAGGAGTTGGGAAGCTGCTGCAGTGGTCCAAGCAAAAAGGGATAGATAGCAAGTGGTTCCAAGGTAGAGGTGATAAGAAGCCAATAGATTCTGGATATGTTTTGAAGGTGGAGTGGAGGGACTTACTCATGGGTTGAATGAGGGAAGTGATAAAAGAAGATTCAGATATTAATGGGGTTCATAGTCTTAGAGAAGCCTGAGGGGGGTGGAGGGAAACGTGGATGGGGAATCAAGGAATCTTTTGGGTTTCTGCTACCTTTGAGATGCCTACAAGACAGTCCAGGGGAGATGACACACGAGTCCAGCGAGTACATGTCTCCACAGGTTCTTCTGCCCCCCACCCTGTGTCTACCTCGCAGGTCCCGGCTGGAGGGTGAAGCCAGCGCAGGGCCAAGGTGAGGGCAGACTCCAGGGCTGTGGTGGCCTCTGGTCGGGGGAGGGAAGTACGCAGTAGGCGCGGGAGCAGGGCGGTTCGCAGGCGCAGTCTCGCCGCACCCTCTGGCGGCGAAAACTAGGCTTTTGTGGCACTTGAGGCCTTCCCGAGTCTTTCCAGAGCCCCCTTGCATCCTTTTCCAGCCCACCAGGCAGGGGAGACGGGGCCTACGGTCTGCGGTTACATGGGACTGGACGGGGCGTCCGGCAGCGCCGCGGAGACGCAGAAATTGAATTTCGAGGAGCAGCCGGACTCCAGGGTGAGAGTGCATGGGAAGGGGTCCTATTCATGCTCCCATCTTTGCCTCTCCCTCTGGGAGGAGGGCTCATTTACTCCCCCGCAGAAACCAAGAGATAGGTATGGAGGCCGGAAGACCGGGGTTCTGCATGCAGGGTGCGCCCAAGAGTTTGGACAATGCTGTTTCATGTTACATCCGACGGGGAGGACGTCAGATAACTGGGGGAGGTCGGTTCATCCGATGGCGGAGGGCTGAGATGAGCCAGCCCCATCCCTGCGAACCCCGTAGGAATTCGGTTGCGCCAAGACCCTATACATCTCAGACGCAGACAAAAGGAAGCACTTCCGGCTGGTGCTACAGCTAGTGCTACGAGGGGGCCGGGAGCTGGGCACCTTCCACAGCCACCTCATCAAGGTCATCTCGAAGCCCTCTCAGAAGAAGCAGTCGCTGAAAAATACCGACCGTGAGCAGGGCGGGGCCTGATCGCAGGGCAGGGCGGGGAGGTGCTGTCACGTCTGGAGCGGCCGGATTTGGGACGGGGAGAGGCCTGGATTGTAGGGGTGGGGTCAGAGTGGGAGAGAGGGAGTCGGAGCCGAGAGGGGCGGGGTCCGAATGAGCGGCTGCCGTGTAGGTCTGGGAATGAGAAGTTAGAGAAGCAAGGGCAGAGAGGAAAAGGAACAGATACCAGACTTGAGGGAGGGCAGTGCGTTTGGGGGACCCCAAACGGCTGACAGATGCGAAACGAAAGACAGATTAAAAGTACCAATGAAAAGTAACAATTAAAAATAACAATAAAAAGAAATTCCGTTAAAAATATTTATTCAGGGCCTGCTCTATGCCTGGCGAGGTGCTGGATCCCCATAACACAAGGACAAGTGTCTGCTCTGGAGGAGCATGCAGTCTTGTAGGGGAGAGAGACACGCATAGTTGATCAAAGACACAGTTTTACTGTCCCGGGTACCAAGGTACCAAGTGACAAATCCCTGGGCTAGAAGCTTTGAGAATATTGGTGGTGGTGGGGAGGTGGCAGAATAACAATCACACCACCACCACTACCCTCTCTGGGAGGTGGAGGGAGGGAAAAGAGGAGGGAGGGTTGGCTTTCCTGGCACACACTGACATGCATTATCCCATCTGCTGCTCATGGTGGCCCTGTGAGATAGGTACCATCATTGTTCCTATGTTGTAGGAACAATGAGGAAAACGAGCTTTGGGACAAATGTTTGGAACATGTGAGAAATATTTGGGCCTATCATATTCCATGTGACTCGCTTAAGATAGGCCAACAGGAAGTGGCCCAGCCAGGATTTGGACTTGAGTCCGTATGATTCTGTAGCCCAGCTCCTACCCCTACACCATACTTAGTTTCTGTCTGGTAAAAATCTGAAAGAATGTCTCAGATCCAGGCAGGGCTCTGGCTGGTCCTTGCATCAGGAAAGGGCCAGGAAAGAGTAAATGGTATAGTGTGATGGGTATGAGTGCAGATTCTAGAGCCAGGCAGCCTGGTTTTGAATCCTGGCTCTGCTCCTTGCTAGTCACGTGGTTTTCAACAAGTTGCTCTTTTTTAAGTAGAGATAATATTATTTACCTATGAGGGTTGTTGAGAGACTCAAATAAGTTAATATCTATAAAGCATTTAAAATAGTACTTGACACACAACAAACGTTAGCTATTATTCAATGGATGGGAACTTGGGCTAAGTATAAATTGAGCACCTACAGTATGCGTAGCACTGTGAAGGGAGAGAGGGAAATGATGCAGTGCTTTCTCCAATCAGAAAACAAAACTGTGACTCTGCGTATGTGACAGGCTGGAAGAGATCAATGTCAAGTCCTGTACTGCTGTTTCACATCATATGGCCTCTGCTTATGCAGCCCCCTGAGCAACTCATACCTACTCACACTCCCCAGCAGAGAGGGGGTAACCTGCTCCAGGAAGTCCTCCTAACCCAGCCCTTGCCGCATCATACGGAAATTTTATGTTTATGCCCCTATTTCCCCTTGGAGAAGGTAATCTCCTCCAGAGTAACACTCACCCTTTGGTGCCCAATACCCAGCACAGTGCCTGCCACAAAGTAGGCACTTAGTGAATACGTGATAAAATTCGGTTTTGAACCAAAGGATGCCCAGGAAGCAAAAAGGAACAGGCAAAAGTGCAGAAGCAAGATCAGGGCAGGTACTAGATAAACAGCTATGAAATATGAATACCCAGCATGTTTGGGCCAGAGGGTGTAGGAGCCAGACTGGCACAGGGGGCAGAGATTCATATGTGTCTGGTAAGTCCAAGGACCAAGCCCGGCCAGCGTCCTGATTGCACCTCCGCTCACAGTGTGCATATCCTCGGGCTCCAAGGTCTCCCTCTTCAACCGCCTGCGCTCCCAGACCGTCTCCACGCGCTACCTCTCCGTGGAGGACGGGGCTTTCGTGGCCAGCGCGCGCCAGTGGGCTGCCTTCACACTCCACCTGGGTAATCGCATCAGCAGACCGAGGCTGGGCACTTTACATGCATTAGCTTATTTAATCTTCACCACAACAACTCCTGAAGGAAGGCAAACTCTGCTCTTGGAACTGGGGCTTTGAAACACGAAGACTTGGCCAAAGGTCCCAGTGAGTTGGTGACTGATCCAAGTTCTTCTGATTCCAGTGTCCAGCTAGTTCCTTCATCTCAGCCCCTACCCTGGGGGGGGAAACAGACATTTGTGAGGATGGCCACAAATGACCCCTCCAGGATGACAACCTTCAGCCTTAGCTGTCTCCCTGTGCACCAGCCCCATCCATAAGACTCATGTGTGATGCGGGATGGAGCCAGAGGTCAAGAAGGGCAGGGTTTGGGGCAGAAGCTTGGGGCCCCCTGAAACTGTCCTTCCTTCCTTTCACCCCCAGCTGATGACCACTGTTCTCAGGGGGACTTCCCACCTCGAGAGGGCTACGTCCGCTATGGCTCCCTGGTGCAGCTCGTCTGCACTGTCACAGGCATCACACTACCTCCAATGGTATGAGAAGGGAGGGCCCCCCCAGACCCCACCCCAGATCCATGCAGAAGGTATGACCCATATGGGCAGGGCTGGAGGGTGAGGGCCCAAGGCATGAAGACACCTACTCAATTCTCACCCGAGATACTCACTGCTTTATGGGGCTGGACGGAGGTCAAGGGCTGGTAGGGGGGCAATCTGCCAGTGCCCGCGTAGCTATTGGAGTAGCAGAACACTGCTGGGAGGTTGGCTTCCAGGTACCCAGGCACCTTGCCGCCACACTTCCTGCCACCTTTCCGTTGTAGATCATTCGTAAAGTAGCCAAACAGTGTGCGCTCCTCGACGTGGATGAACCCATCTCGCAACTGCACAAGTGTGCATTCCAGTTTCCGGGTGGTCCTCCAGGAGGCGGTGGCACGTACTTATGTCTCGCCACAGAGAAGGTGGTGCAATTCCAGGTGAGAAGCCGAGAGAATCAGCACCAAGCATCCGAGAAAGTCAGACAACCGCAGCATGTAAGACCATCATCGTCATCCTAGCTGCTACTTACTGAGCAGTGCTGCCTCCCATGGAATGTTAGTGTCGGAGACACTCAGAACAGAGTCAGAGAATGTAGGAAAAATACTAATAACGTTACTGAGCAACTCCTTCCCAAAGGATATTAGAGTAGTAGAATGTTGGGATATGAAATTGTAGAGTGTAAGTAAAAATAAATAATAGTGCTGAGTATTATTGAGCAAAGATGGTTAAATCATAAAGTATTAAGACATAGAACTGTAGAATGTGGAAAATGATTATTATTATTACTATTATTATTAAGCAAGACTACTCCCCAAAGAAAATTATCATGGTATGTTGAGAGATAAAATCACAATATGTAGAAAATAACATTATCGAGCAATATTCCCTCCCAAAGAATTTTAAAATTGTAGAAAAAGCACAGAATAGCAGTGTTTTAATAATAAAAAAAACAAAAACAAAAAAACCCAGAATTCTAGAATCCTAAGGAAGAGGACTTTAGAAGCCAGCCTGTCCAGTGAACTTATTTAACTCTGAGAGAACTGACCGGTTTTGTCCAAGCTCACAGAGCAGGTACACGGCAGAGCCTGGGACTGGAACCCGGAAGGCGGAAGCCCAGGCTTTATGTGGGCTTGGGTGCATAGTGGTGGCCACCATAAAACTTCAGCTGGGTCTCTTCTCTTCCCAGGCCTCCCCCTGCCCCAAGGAGGCGAACAGGGCGCTGCTCAGCGACAGCTCCTGCTGGACTATCATCGGCACCGAGTCGGTGGAATTCTCCTTCAGCACCAGCCTGTCGTGCACCCGGGAACCAGTCACCCCAGTGCCAGTCATCGGCACCCTGGAGGTGAAGCTGGGTGCTGGGGCTGGGGCTGGAGTGGGGGAGTGTCAGTGCTGGTGACCCGGGCAGCAGGCCCCTAGGCCACTTCTTTACTCACACCACCTGGTCCCACCTTCCCCCAGCTGAGTGGTGGGGGTGACGTGGCCACGCTGGAGCTCCACGGTGAGAACTTCCACGCGGGGCTCAAGGTGTGGTTCGGGGACGTGGAGGCCGAAACCATGTACAGGTATGGCGGTGGGGCCTCCCTTGGGTCCTGGGTAGCGGAGGAGGGGGTGCATGTCATCAGCCCTAACTGATGTCACTGCAGTCCTAACTCTGTGCCCCACCTCCAGGAGCCCGCGGTCTCTGGTGTGCGTGGTGCCCGACGTAGCTGCCTTCAGCAGTGACTGGCGCTGGCTCCGCACACCCATCACGGTGGCCGTGAGCCTGGTGCGCGCCGACGGCCTTTTCTACCCCAGCGCCTTCTCCTTCACCTACACCCCCGAATACAGTGCGCGGCCCGGCCCCCTGGGCCTCCCGGAGCCCGCCACCGACGCCGACGCCGACGCACTCCTAGAAAGCATCCACCACGAATTCACACGTACCAACTTCCACCTTTTCATCCAGACTTAGGCGCCCCCTGGCCTGGACTCAGGCACGTTTTTCTGGGTCCGAGGCCCTACCCGCTGCCCCTTTGTCGTGAAAGGAAAGGCTGGCGTTTAAGCAGCAGAAGGCTCTCACCATTGAAACCGGGCCCCTCGATAACTTTGTAGATCTCTCTTTGTATGTCCCTGTCCCTCCATCTTTGTCTCTCTGTGTGTCCCACATACAGTTTCACACACATTAAGGAACCAGGCCTGGGGCATTTGCCCTCCAGGGAACTGAGTCTCCTCTTGAGAAAACACATAGTTTCACACGCTCAGGCATGGCCTGCAGGCTCGGGAGCCCCAGGTCCTCACAAGAGTACTGAGTCTTACCAGGAGCCCTGGGTCCTGCCCCTCCTTATACTTCCTGTGGCTGGAGCCAGGCATAGTAACCTTGCCTGTGTTTGTTCTCTGGCCCACAACGTTGCTGGCTGGCAGGTGCCTGGGCCAGTGGGCAGGTTTTGCCATCTTGCCTGTGCACCCATGCACTTCTCTTGCAGGCCCAGTAGGATACAGTCCTGAGGATCAGGGATCCCTCTGCTATACTAGCAGCACCCCCAATTCAAGACAGAGTCTGATCTGTATGACCCACCTAAGGAGGGAGGTGCCCGGTGTACTTCACACACACACACACACACACACACACACAGGAACTAAAAGTGCGATGGAGCAGAGTCTACCCTTTTGAACCTTTCTAGAGAAGGAATGGGGTTCAGAAGCAGCTAGCATCCCTGACCTCTGCCCCTGCCCTAGGGGCCACCTCTCAGCTCTTATGATAAGTTACCCTACTAGCTATCCCCCACCCCAAGCAAAGATGCACCCCAGGCCCAGAGGCAAACGCAGGACAAAACTTTCCCAGGACAACTCTGGGCAGAACTCCTGGGATCAACTGGGCAATAACCCAGCTGAAAGAAAAGCTTCTCTGCCTGGGGCCCAGGGATCAACTCACAAGCCATCCCTGCTCAGCCTGCCCACCCTCTGCCTGGTCTGTGCTCTACAGGGAAGCAGAAGAAATGGGGACACAGATATCACGGTGCCAGCTACCTGTACCAGCCCCTGCTGGTGCCAAATGGGGAGAACTGGTCTGAAATGTGGGTTCAGGGCTCTCACCCCCCTGGGCCCTTCCTTGAACACCGAGAAGGGGCTCGTTTCCTGCAAAGCTACCCCCACCCCCAGAACATGGAAAGCCCCGTGAGAAAGAAGATGCTGACGTTTTCCAAGGGGTTTGCTCTTTAGATTCCCCAAAGTCTCCATCAGCAGACTGAAGCCCCTACAACCAGGAAGGAGAAGCTTGTTCAAAGCCCCTCATGGCCCCTGCGATTGAATCCTGGTGGAGGAATGCAGGGCACAAGTGGAATGGGGAATGTCCCCAACAAGAGTGCACGCCACAAGGAGAGCTTGGGCTTATTGCCCGTGATGATGTTGAAGCAGGAAACCACTCATAAGGAAGCTAAGAGGAGTTTCACAGCACACCACACAGGAAGTTGGGGCTCAAGGGTCCATTCAGTTCTGCTCTCAAGGACCTCCTCTGCCTCTCTACAAGGCAGGAGTGCCGGAAACCAAGAACCTAGTTTGGCCTGAAATCCCAGGCCCAGATATGCAACTCTGTCTTCTGTATTCCTGCCCATCTTGGATCAAAGGGCTTTATGTACATGTCAAGTGTCCCCTCTAGTCTATGACCTTCATGTGGAAAAAAGCTCATTGCTGAGTGCCCTGGAGGGCGCATACAATGCCTTGAACACTGAGTTGCGGCTCAATAAATACCAAATTGCATTGCATTGCATTGGTAGACATTTGGAGATTGCAAGTGCAAAGTGAAACCAGAAGATGGCACTGTTCCCTTCCTAAAAATTGAGTTTTCGTTTGTCGTTAAAAGTGTTAGGGTCCATAAAAATAATCTTAACTTTCAAGCTCTCAGGATCAAAACCTTCCAGGGTCGAGAATCCTTGCTCTCGTCTATATTTCCTCCTCGTTTTACAGATGAGGAAACTGAGGCTCTGAGCAGATTGGTGGCAGAGCCTGATTTGAATCCTATACTCCTTATGCTAAGTCTGGGGCTCTGAGGTTCTTTTAATTCTCTATCTAATAGTTTTTTATACTCTTTTAATTCCCTGCTAGGTCTAGGTAGAGTGTGTGTTACAAGGGCCGGGGAATGGGGGGACGGGGCACACTGTAAAAATAAGGTCAAAATCCTTGTTCCAAAATCTCGCTAAAAGTTGACCAGTCCTCATGCTGCCTGAGGCTCCACTATGCACAAGCTAGTCTTCCGGTTTAAGCATGGACCTTTGGGTTTCTCTCTTTTCTCAAAGAGAAACTCATCACCATAGCGTGGGTATAATTTTCACACATCTTCCTCCCTGGGGAGGATGCTTGCAGACTGCTCTGGTCATAGACGGTGAAGATGGCAAGGAAGAGAGGAAGTGGTTTAAAGGGGAATGAAACCAATAACACACCATCTAATAAGTTTTGCAAAGATCAGCCCCGCCCACACTCACCACTGAAGGCCCCCCAGTCAGGCTTGGCTCTGTTCCAGACTCCAAGAGACAAAGGCAGGCGGGGCAGTTGTGGCACAATAATGCTTTCAGTGGTGCAGTGGTAAGAACACATGCTGGCTGCAGGCCACCGGGGGCAAGGGTGGGAGTGGGGGATGGGCCGGGCAGGCGAAGTTCTGGGAAAAGGCACAGCCTTGTGACCAAGTTCTTTATGGACTCACTTCATAGTTATAAAGTGTTGAAGTGGGGCCCATTCTGCCAAATTCACCCCCAAGCCACTATTTGATTCAAAACATCCTCCCCCCGAACTTGGCTACGGTCTGAAAGTACACCACTAACACCTCACCCTGAGCGGGGGGGTCCTGGCCTTGGATGGTTTTGTCCTGGGCTCATACTAATATACACTTCTGCTCATACTAATTACTGGTATGTAGTTTTGGAAGGGTCACCTTCAAATGAAGGAATGCACATCTAACGGTGACTTTTCAGACAACAGCTATCTTGGAGTCAAAGCAGTATGTCCTAATAGGTGAGCTTGGCAAGTTCAAATCACTTAACCTCTGCCTCAGTTTCCTCTTCTGTAAATGGGGATGATAGTATCTGTTACATAAGATGTCATGAGGAATAAAATAATATATGTAAAGCACTTTCAACAGGGCCTGGCCCATAGTAACCACTTGTATGGGTTAGTTGCTGTTATTGTTACACCAGAAGCACTTTTAGAGATAATCCAAATAGCAATCTCTCATCATTTCCCAGATGGGGAAATTGATGGTCCAGAGGAGGGAAGTGACCTTCCCGTATTAGTTTTCTATGTTGCGTAACAAATTACCACAAATGTAGCAGGTTAAAACAACACACGTTTATTGTCTCACAGTTTCCGTGGGTCAGGAGCCTCAGCACAGCTTAGCTGGCTCTTCTCAGGGTCTCCCAAGGCTGTAATCAAGGTGTCAGCCAGGGCTGCCGTCTCCTGGAGGCACAGGGTCCTCTTCTAAGCTCACACTTTTGTTGGCAAAATTCATTTCTCTGTAACTGTGGCAGCTTGCTTCTTCAGGGTCAACAAGAGATCATCATTCTTATCAGGAAGGTTCCAGACCCTCTTTTAACGTTGATCAGGCTTTCAACTGATTGAGTCTGGCCCACCCAGGATAATCTCCCTTTTTGCTAAATCAAAAATCAATTTGTTTGTGACCTTAATTACATCTGCTAAAGGCCGTCACCTTTTGTTCTCTGATGGAACCTAGTCATGGAAGTGACAGCCATTATATTTACAGATCCTGCCCACACCCGAGGGGAGGGAATGTACAGGTTGTAGACACCAGGGGGGCAGGAATCTTGGGGACCATCTTAGAATTCTGCCTATCCCACTCCCCAAAACTGCACAGCAAATTATTAGCAAGGGAACATCTATGTTGCCTGCATGCCCTCCCAAGCCCCTTGAAGGAAATGCCCCATGCAGGGGTCAATGGGTCAATAGTTCTGCTGCCTCAGAAGATTGGCAGGATCATGAACAAAAATGGCCTGACATTGTCCAAAACCCACTTTGCACCCCCTGCCCCATTCTTGGAAATAACATTATATAAAGTTCCACTTAGAGTTAGCTCTCCAGATAAATTAATCCCTGTGCAGAGTTGACCAGCTAGAGTAACCAGCTTTTAACATGGCTTCTGTGGGGACAGAGCCAGGAGTGCAGTTTCCAGGCTCTCGGCCTCATGTGGAAAAGTGCTGGCTCAGGTGGTAAATGGCCATCAACTGTGACTGGATGGCCATCAGCTGTGGCTAGTTGTCCGTCAGCTGTAACCAGTGAGCCATTGGCCACTAATATAACTGCCGTGGCTACGCTAGCAGCAAAAATGAGGGCTAGTAAGCGAATGGTGGCTGGCAAGCGTGGATTGCAGTTAGCACGGCGGATTGCAGTTAGCAAGGGGTTGGTTGGCAGAGAAGTGGACGGCAGGTTGCAGATTGTGTGGCTCCTGCTTCCTGTGTGTCCAACCCAGCCGCCAGCGAGACTATAGTGGTATGACTCCCCTATCTATGGCTTCGTGGGTGTTCCTTTTTGGCCTCACCATATCCTGCGTTCTATGTGGGGAGCGGGAGCTGAGACCCCGCATGACACCTGGCATGGCAGCTTCTAATGTCTTGCCCCTGCCCTTCTGTAGTCAATGAGTAGGGTTGATATGTGTGACCATAGGATTTGTAGACATGACAGCATGTGACTTCCAAGTCTTGGCCCTAAAAGGCTTCCACCTGGTTCTATTGGATCACTGTCTGGGAAAAGCCAGGTGCTGTCATGAGGACACTCAATCGACCCCAGGGAGGTCCACCTGGTGAGAAGCTGAGGCCTCCTGCCAACAGCCAGCACCACCATGCCAGACATGTAAGTGAACCATCTTGGAAGTGGATCCTCCAGCCCCGTCAAGCTTTCCTATGACCACAGCCCGGGCCAACATTTCAAGGGCAACCTCATGAGACTCCAGAACCACCTAAGCTGCTCCCAAATTCCTAACCCACAGCAACTATCAGAAATATTTATGCCGTCATAAGCCCCTAAGTTTGGGGCTGATTCTACACAGCAGTAGATAATATATGGGCCTTCTGGAGCTCTTACCTTACCCGACAGATGGTGCCAATGAGAAGAATAAAGTGCCACTTATTGAGCACTTACTGCGTACGCGGCTCTGACCTACCTCCCCACAGGTTGTTGGAGCACAAGGTGACAGCTGGTGAAAGCTGGAATCCCAACCCAGAGGTTTGGCACCACCCAACAAAACATGAACAGAAATTTCTGCGACAATGGAAATGTTCTGTGTCTGCATGGTCCAATAGAGTAGCCACCAACTGCATGTACCTGCTGAGCCCTTGAAACGAGGCTAGTTAGTGCAACTGGGGGACTGCAATTTTAATTTTTTTAATTTTAATTAAAGTTGAAATAGCCACATATGACTAACAGCTATTAAGATAGTACAGATGGAAGAGACGTGAGGGCTTCTGCAAGACCTGTTACAAGGAGCAGAGACCCAGTCAAGCCTCATGGGGCTCAGGAAGACCAAGTGTGGTGGGGGTCTCGGGAGATTGGAGACCAGACTCTGCTTCAGAGGTTTGTGGGGCCTGAGCAGCCCCCAGTGAAGGGGCCCTGGATGACATAAGCCCTCTGATGGGCAGTGTGGTTATGAGCAGAGTAGATCCCGCCTGCCTGGGTTCCGGTCCCACCTCTGCCTTTGGTAACTGTATCGATTTAGGCAAGTTATCTAACCTCTTAGCTGCAGTTTCCCCATCTGTAAAATGGGAGTGCTAACAGCACCTACTTCGTGGAATTGTGATTAAATGGATCCAGGTGTAAAACATAGAATGGGTTCCTGGTACATGCATGTGTGACATGGAGGCGGGGGCGGGGGGTATTTCCACTACCAAATCCTGTTTCTATTCTTCCCTGGACCCCAGGGAAACACTGAGCCAACACAGCACCAAGGGAAAGCTGCGGAAGTCCAAGGCCATGGGATTGTTTAGTTTGCAGACAAGCTAAGGGCAGGTGGTCCCTTGGTCTAAAGGATTTAACCCACTTCACTGGGTTGTTCTGTGGATCGAGAGACATGTAGAGCCTGCCAACTCAAATGGCCACTGAGGCCCAGCAGGTGACGTGAGTGAGCAGGTGACGTGAATAAAGCTGGCAGAAGGAGACTGTGGCAAGACAGAGAACTCACGTCTAAACCGGCTGGCGCCTGTTGGCAACTGCCAATTGTTGCCACGAAGCCTGAGAGTTGTCAAACCTTCTTTTTCCCAAGAGAAGTGGGGAATCTGAATTTTTATGGGAAACGGCCTAATTTCTGTAGTTGGCAACTAATCCAAGGACTTCTGTGTTTGTTTTTTAAACACGGTGCCGCCTAAACAAAACACTGAGGTAGGTGCAACACGCCCCACAGGCCACAACCTGCACGTGCCGACTTTCTTCCCTCCTCTCCAAGCCCTTTCCTGGCTTCTTACATCTCTGCCCCCGGTATCTGGCACCACAAAGGGCATTTAGTCAGGGCAGGCTCCACCGAGGCCAAGGGCTACATAGCCCAGAAAGGATGACTTCTTACAAACTTTAAAATCACAGAGGCAGGCCATCTAGAAAGTACAAGGTTTTATTATCTTTTTATCAAAAAATCAGTAACAGACAACAGTGTGAGGTGGCTACAAGAGTTGCTCTCTCCCAACATAGCCAGAGGAAAGGGAAGGGGGAGGAGGGAGTCAGTAGAGAAGAGGACCCAGCCAGCTGGGAACCCTGGGTTTTGGGGGTGAAGGGTGCAGAAAGCAAGGCTGATTTCCCCTAACCCCAGCCAGTGGGGTCAGAAGACACAGCCTGCCCAGGCTATGCCACCTCTCTCTGGAGGGGGAAGGTGGCCGTAACAGGCTCCAGAACTAGGGCCTAATCAGCCCTCCCCACCCCCACCCTGCCTTTGCCCAGGGAGACAAAAGTCATCCCAACAAAGCTGGGACTGTGACTTGCTAAGCCAGTTTAGTTCTCTAGAAGTGCTGTCCGACAGATGGAAATGGTCTCTACCTGCCTGCTCGCTGCAGCAGCCACCAGCCACATGTGGCAACTGACCACTTGAAATGTGGTGAGTGTGACTGAGAAATGGATTTTTAACTTTATGTAATTGTAATTGATTTAAATAGCCACACGTGGCTATTGGTTACTGTATTGGCTAGCTCAGCTCTCCAGTTTTCTCTGAAATTTGGAAAAATGAAGGCATACCAGCTGGACTCAAAGCTGAAGCTAGAAAGAAGGCAGAACTATCTGCCCTCAGCTATCTTAGCCCAATGTAAAGAAGGCACCACGAACGGGGTAAGAGAAAGAGGCAAACCCACTCAGCCACATAAAAGTTCACTCACTCAACCACCCAGCCAACTTTAAATTGGAAATATCACACTAGCTCCTGAAAAAATATATTTATCTATTTTTCTAGAACCAAGGAAGAATAATATATTACAAGAAAAGAGACACAAAAATCCCACTATCCCTTATATTTTGGGATCTGCCAGAAAACTATGTCTCAGCAAAAGCTACTTCTTAGAGGAAGCAGCTTCAGAAAGGGTCAAAGTCATGAACAGGAGTGTAAAATATATTAAAAAAAAAAAAATGGGGAGGGGATTTAAAGAAAAAGAGGAAAGAGAGGCCCTGTCTGAAGCTATAAATAGTAAAAAAAAAAATTAATAAAAATTATATCTCCGGCTCTTCTCTCATTTTCGAGAAACAAAAACAAAAACAAAACCATTAAATACAAACTTAGCAGGTACTGTGGAAATGTGCAAGAGAGCGGAGAACACCTCAGCACCTGTGCATTCCGGCCAGGCAGAGGCGCTACACAAAGGAATGAACTGTTAAAAAAACACCCCCCTAAAAAGAGATTTACCAATAGATTCTACCGATCCATTTTAGTATGAGTTTTCAGCTTTTCTCCTCACCCTCCCTCCCCAAATAAAAAAGGTTGATTTCTAAAAGTCACTTGGAAGAGCCTAGAATGGCCCAAGTATACCACAGACTCCTGTAGTGTGGACTCAAGTGTCCTTTGATGGACACATCTCAAGGTGCAGATGGTTCTAGTTCCTTCTCCCAGTTCCTGGCAGAGGGACCGGCAGTGAAGGGGGCGGAGGGGGGTCGGGGGAGGAGGGAGGAAGGCGCTAGGAGCAGATCTCCAGCAGGACTCATACGACAGCTTCAGAGGGGCTCTGGATGAGGCATGGTCAGTACAGGCTCTATACTGGGCCTAGATTCTAAACCGGAAGATGAAGAAATGATCCAATTCTAGATTTGCCTTCAGAAAAGCCAAGTTGAGCCTCGTTTTTCTGCTGGGACATTTGAGGCCCAGAGAATCAAGAATGAGGCAGGAACAGTAGAAGATGATGTCTCTCCTGACACTTAAAATGTAGTCAGAGCTGAAGATGCTGACAGGTCAGTGTTAGGTGGCCCTCCCCCTACCTTAATGTCCACCCTCCAAAATCCTTCAGCCTCCCACCCCCCTCAAGTCCAAGCCAGTGCCCGTGAGGAAGCTTCAGGCATAGAACTCGTTGGTGGGGGCTTTTTTGTAGATGGGTTTCTTGCCCAGGTCATAGCTGCCTTCGTCCTTCTTCTTCATGCGGTATACCAGCAGCAGAACCAGGAAAATGGCAAACAGGATGCCCACGCCGCCGCCCACAATCAGAGCTGCAGGGAACAGAGGGAACAGCAAGGTGAGAGCTGCTCATCGGGACATTGGGGTTCGTATCCTCCCTCATCCACCCTGTTGGTTCTTACAACTAGACACCCTCACAATCACCACCACCTGTGCCCAGCCTGCTGATGACTTATTTGATTCTCACAACCTCACTTACGAGAAGGGGGTCACTAGAAGTCCCTGAAGACCCTAGGATCAGCGTGGCAAAGCCACCATGCCAACCTACATTTGCCTGGGTCCAAAGCTAGGCTCTTTCTAAACATCAGCTTAGCCTTAACTGAGCCAGAAGCAAGAAAAATCCCAGTCCCCTTGCGGTCCCTGTGTGCACACATACCCATGCTGGCTTATACTTCTATAGACAGGTATACGTGTCTATGTACACACAGGTGTAACACACTAGCATGTCCATGCTATTATGTTATAGATAATTATAGATGGTGGTTTATGAGCCTAAGAATGTAGCTCTGTGGTTAAGACCTAGCGTCCACTGCCATCTCTCCTCCTCACTGACTGGGTGACCTTAGGCAGGTTCCTTCATCTCAACCATGTTTGTCCTAAGGATTAAATACATGAGTCTACTTAAAGTGCTTAGAAGTGTGTAACATAGCATATGCTCGCTGCTCATTCACTGTAAACGTCTGTGGTTTCTTTGTGTCCCCAGCACCCTGAATCGGGCCTGGCACAACAGGAAGTACTTAATAAATGATGCTTACAGTTTGGCTCAGAGAAGAGCACAGCCGAAGGGCACCTGGCCAGTGTCAGGCAGCTGTGGAGGGCTCCTAACCTCAGGGGAATGGATGTTCTCTGCTCTATGCCAGGGGGCCTGAATGGCTCCATCCTGTTTGTTGACTGGCCAGGGATGTCTCACAGAATCCTTTCTGTGGCAGACTGAGTCCCCTAATTCGGTCTTAGTCAGGCTAAGAAGATTAATTTTCTGTCCCTGCACACACTCCACAGCTCTGCACAGAATGGGGGCATAGGAGCCAAGTAAGGTTCTTTCTTGGCTAAAACTCTATGAAAAAGCAGCAACAAAGTACCCCCAGGAGATGCCAGGAAAAGCACAGGGGTTATCAGATATCAACCCCACACCTGTCGCCATCACCTTTCCCTCTGATGACCCCAGCTCCTCTAGTAGGTCTGTACTGGGCTGCCTCACAAAGTCATGGTTCAAATACGGTCTCAGAAGTGACTATGGTCCTAGGTTCAAAACCGTTTCCTGGTTTTGTGACTTTGGAAAGCAAGTGGTTTGCTTTCTCTGGGCCTCAGTTTCCCCATGTATGAGAAATAGTTGCTTTATACTATATCAGTGTTTTTTAAAACTACTTTTAAGGTTTTAGAGGAAAAAAACAATTTTCTTTAACAGCGGTAGAATCCTCAGTTGGTAAAAGCAAAACCTTATCCAAATCCCACATATGCCAGCTGAAAAGTGAAACTCTGAAGAAAGATGGGGGAGGCTTTACCTCTAAAACTTCCAAGTTGTTTGAAACTTACAAGACTAAATGGTCTCTAAGGGCCCTTCTAGTTCCAACAGCACCCTCAACCACACCTGTATCACACAGAAAGTAGTGAAGGGAAAGTGAAAACAACGTTGGCTCAGGTATCAGGAGGCCAGGGGCAAGGCTTAGCTGGGCCCAAAGTCACCTGGGATTATACTCCCAGGGAACTTCATCTACAAGATGCACGCAAGATCTTTTATCTGTCCTGATGGAGACAGGACACAAGGCTCTTTGCTTATACATCAAGCCTCCTGGGAGCTACTGGCCCAGCTGGTTACCAGGAGATGGGAGTTACCTAGCCTGGGCCCAGCCCAGGGTGCCCACTCACCAGGCTTGTTCATCCTTATATTTTAGGCTAACAAATCAGAACAGCCCTTTACAGTTTGCCGAGTTATTTCAGAGTCATTATACCAACCCAAGGAGGTATCATTGTCCCCATTTTCAGAGGAGGAACCGGAGGCTCATCTCCACTGAGGTTCAAAATTCTTCTCAGCCACTGTCACAAGTGATAAAGCAGGGGGAAGGAAAGCCAGCCCAATGCTAAGGAACCTCTAGGCTTTCAAGGGAGATTTTCAAAGAATGTTAACTTTTAATAATTAACTCCCCAGCTACCAAACCTAAGCTCTGAAAATAAGAGAGGACTTAAAGCAAGTGAATGACTCAGCTTGTCTATTCTTTAGAAGCCTTTGATGTGCAATTTTCCTCCCCCTCCACCAGGCTGCACAGTCAGAGCGTCCCCCGACCACCCACAGGTGGAGTCAAGGCCAGGACACCCTGGGTCTGGCTCTAAGGAAGGGGCCCCAAGGCGCCTCCCGGGCTAAGGAGTCCTGAGTGCAGCACTACCTCCCATGGAGACCTGCCCCTCTTTGGGGTATCCTGCGAGGACCTTACCTGCCAGGACCTCTGTTCTCTCAAAAATGTTGCTGGCCTGGGCAGTGCTGGACATGGACACCCTGTTGGACATATCCTCGTTCCCCTCGAGCGGTGGGGAGAGCCTCTTGGGGATGACCTCGTTCTCCTCCAGCTCCTTGGGTTCGGTGGGGACCCAGCTCCCAGGCCCTGTCCTCTCAGGGATGCGGTTATCTAAGGGCTCCTGGATGGGGGAAGGAGGAGAAGAGACAAATGCTCAGCATGGTTTGGGGAGGCACCCAGGGCAGGGGACAGGGACATTCAGGCATGCAGGCCAGGGGACAGGGGAATCTGCTTCGGCCATGTTGCTGACAGAACCATGTGGTCCTGAAGCAGAAATCAGCAACAATTCACTAATTATGCTGTGAAATCCTTCCCTGCAGCTTTTCTAGTAGATCTGCCTCCAAAATGGGAATGAATAATGTGACGAGGGCACAGGGAAGCCAGTGACCCCACGCACTGCTGCTCGGCGTGTATTCTAAGAGTAACCACTCTGGAGGGCAGTTGGGCAAAACTGCAGAAATTGCTGGCCCTTGAATGCAGCAATTTTGCCTCTGCGACTCTGTCCTAAGGAGCTAATTAGAGATTTGTACAAAAGATGCGTGCTGTAGTGCTATAATTTCAGAATATCGAAAAATTATAACTTTTCCATCAATCAGGGAAATTGGGTGAACTATAATTATGCAGCCTATAAAAATAGGAAGAACATTTAATTATGTGGGGAAATATGCATGACCACTTTAAGTGAAAAATGCAATATATAAAACTGTGTATATAATTTGACATTCATGTTGGGAAATATCTATACAACCACAGAAAAGGGGTGGGAAACATATCTAAGTGTTGACAGTGACTATCCTTGGGAGGATGGTCTACCCATGATTCAGTGGTGCTTGCTCCAGAGGAGCCCAAGGCCACAAATAAAAGTCTTCTTGATGGTGAGGTGAGACCCTGATTTCTTCTGCTCTTCTCAACGGGTTTCACACGGGAGCACGGGGAGAGGCAAAGCACGTAGCTACTTACCAAGGGTTGGATAACTTCGGGGAAGATTCTGGGGTCCTCTGAGTCATCTGTAAGGGCAGAAAGGCTATATGAGTATGAGGTCAGTTACCCCCAGATAAGTGACCCCCTTTCAGCCATGGCTGGTGAATCCAGGGACCGACAGTACCACCTGGGGGCTAGAAATACTGAACTTCAGGGCCCACTGACTCAGAATCTGCATTTATAACAAGATCCCCAGGGGACTCGTTTCAAAAGGCAAGAGTCTAGACTGCAATATTAAACATTAGAAATTGCAATATTAAAACATACGAGTCCTTGGTACGTGCACAGAGCTACAACCCAGTGCAATCCCCATAACACTGATGTACTGTCATTCCTATTCCCATTTTGCAGACTCAGAAACCAACGACTATGCGACTCCAAAGCTCAAACTTTGAATGATTACACCATCCCACACACAGGAGGGATGTTTCCTAGTCACTCTGTCTGGCCCAGCAGCCAGGGCCAGACACTCACAGAAGACCCTGGAAGTCTGGGTGCCTTCACCTACTCCCACCCCCCTCGGAAGCAGGGGTTTGTTCTTGGTTCCCCACCTACACCTCAGCTCTTGCAGGCCCCCAGGTCTTTTTCCTTTCAAAGGAAGACAAACACTCTATCAGTTCTCCTTCCCCACCCTCACTGTGCCCTAGGTGAACAAGTTCAGGCTGGTGCTCAGAAAACCTAGTAGTTACAACAACTAGCCCAAGAAGGGTCTCGGGGATGGAAACGACTGATCCAGTTACTTTTGTTTCCGCTTATTTGAGGGAGGAGGGGCACTCCAGGAACATCCCCACAAAAATCAAAGGCTTCAGGTGTGGTCCCCCTCCTAGGAGGAGAGGCCGCACTCCCTGCCATCCACGCGGCCCCGAGCCCTGGCCAGCCCACCTCACCCTCCATACCCAGATCTCCAGAGCCAGACAGCTCAAAGTCATCGGGTTCCTGCCCGGGCCCCACCACATCCTCGTCGTCGGGGAGAGCTCCAGAAAAGTATCGGCCTTCTAGGAGGTCTTGGGGGTCGATGACCTCAGTCTCTCGGATCTGGGGAAAAAAGGAGACAGGTCAGCCGATAGCCTGGCTAATGGGAGGCCACAGCCTCTGAGCCACAAAAAGCAATGACACAGGCATTCGAGGAGGTAAACTTGGGTGGGTGCTGGAAGATGACTAGGCCTGGAGTCCTAGGCCCCTCCTGGCCCCTGATTTGCTGTGTGACCTTAGGCAAGTCTCTATCCCATTCTGGGATAATAAAAATAATAAAGGTGAGAATAATCAGAATATAACTATAGTACTAGGTACCATTTACTAAGCACCTGTTTGTATGTGACACCCCTGTTCTTAGTCACTCTAAAGCCATGTCTTTAACCCCATTTTACAAGGGAGGAAAGTGGGCATTAAAGACATGGAGTTATTTTCTTTTGATGACATAAGTAGCCGATGAAGAAGTGAGGATTCCGTGTAGGGCTGCCTGACTTTGGAGCCAGCGATTCCACCCACCCAGGCCGGCCGGAGCATACGCTATGCCAGGGTTCTATGTGGCAGAGAGGGCTGCTGGCTCTGGTCTGGCCCAGTCTCGGACACCTTTCCCAACTGAGTCAGACTGGGCTGGGACAGGCAAGGCTGGCTCACCCACACCCAGAACAGCCTCAGGTCAGGGCGCTGCCCCAGACCGAGTGACTCAAGAGTACATAAGCGCACTCTTGTTTTTAATCTTCCAAGTATCTCCCACAGGTCTATTTTGCCAACACCACACAGGACATGGAGAGGCACCGTTTCTGCCCTCATGCACCATCTACTCCAGTACCCCTAAGTGTCACTCAGCTCCTATCCCATGGGAACCTAGCTAGTCACAGCAGAACCTGAGGTCCACCCCTGCTGAGAACTTTCAAAAGGAAAATATTAAAGGTCCAGGGAGGCAAAGAACATTCCCAAGGTCCTACAAGTACATCTGCCACATCCCCTAGAGTTCAAGAGGGTAAGGGAAACATTTGGAAAGCCTACCATCCTTTCTCTTAGCTCCTAGGCTGAGGTTCTGTCTGCCCACAGAACAGCAGCCCTGGGCCAAGCTCATTACTTCTCTAATTAATTCAAATATGAAGGTGTCCATTTGTCAGAAGAGTCAGGGTTTCACTTAAGTTCAACACACACTCTTCCCCAACACATTCTTAGCGTCTTTTTCAGAGTCCCTAACTGCAGGAGACAGGGGCTCTCCTCAGAACCAAGAATACCATCTGGAGAGGCCAGGGACATCCTGTCCTCCCGTTTCACAGAATTTGAGAGAATCTGACCCCAAACAGGGCAGTGACTTGCCCAGGTTCACAGTAAATTAGCCTACATAGTTCACAAAGGAAAGAAGCCAGTTCTGTTTCTGCCTGCCCCAGGCTGTCCCTCTCCCAGCGGAGCCTGCCGGTGACACAGTGGGGAGCCCGAGAAGGAGTATCAGTTCCTCAGACAAGGTTACCATGTCAGGAGAGGCCCAGGCACCTCCTGTCCTCCCCTCCACTGGTTTCCGGGGAGAGGCGGGGAGAACTTGACTATCAAGCCCTCTTCCACCCCCAGGAGGGCATATGCCGGATTCCTGGAAGGGAGCAGGGTCAGGCTGGGAGGAAGGCAGCAGTGGGCAGGCAACTCCCCTTCCTGCAGGAGGGGAGAATCTGCTGACGGCCTGGCACACATGGGGGTGGGAGCCAGAAGGGGTTAAGCCCTGGTTAGGGATGACTTCATGACTCCGGAATCAGGAGCTAGCACTGGAATTCCAGCCCCCGCACACAACTCGGTGCCTGTGGCTTTGGTTTGGCAGCTCAGGAGTAAGGTTCCTCCACAGTTGCGCAAGCTGCCTGTACCTAGGGCGGGGTCCCTGTGCTCCTTCCTATGTACCCTGTTCGCCTGTTGCAAATTCCTCTGGGGCCCAGAACCTGACAGCAGCACCTCTGTGGCTTACCTAGCTAAGCACTTAGCATGAAGTAAGTCCTCCTAATAGATCTTGTGCAGAATTGGAAAGGAGGCAGAGGGAGCGACTCAAAAAGGTAGTCGCTTGGCCAAGTTCACACAGGCAGAAAGTGGCCCCTCTGGACCAGACCCCAAGTACGGGTCACCTGAGCCTTTAACCACATGCAAAGAAACACACACGTGCACATAGAGTGCCCATCTACCCAGGGAGAAGGGAGCTCTGTTGGTGGAGGTCCAACCAGCCCAAGAGGGCAGGATGGTACTATGGCCACTTGTTGACTGGCCTGGAGACCAGACTGGCTGTGGGGAATCAGAGCTCAAAGTCCTCGACACCGGGGCTAGAATCCCGAAGTGGGGCTGTTTCAGGCTGACACCCTCCCTATCCCTTTTTGTCCCCAGGAACCATGGAAGTTGCTTCCTCACCTGCCTTTCTTTCAGTATGTCAAAGTGCTAAGGGGTGTTTCAAAACAACCTATGGCATTAGCACGCTGATTGGTTGACAGTGACGAGCTCCATTTTACCCATGAAGACTCAGAGGAGATGGGTATGAAGACCTCGCAGCCACGTCAGCAGCAAAACCGAGGCTGCACTAGATTTATTCCCAGTTCAGCCCTCTTGGTGGTCACCGGGGCATCCCTAACCCTTCATACTTGCTTGTACCAGGTTCCTGGAGAGGATAAAGGCCTTGTCTAAGATCACACCAGGGGTTAGCAACATGGCCTAGAGTAGGCCCCACCAGACACCTATTCTGCATCTAAAAGGATTGGGGTCCCTAAAGACTGCATTAGATGAGCCTAGGTGCCCTCCTACAGCAAGTCCAGGGGCTTGGGAGAAGCTTTGGAAGGTGTGCTTCCAAAGATGGGAGGACCCAGGAAAATTAAATTCTTCTTCAACTCCCAAAAGTGCGCTCTCTGGCCACGACCCCTGATCACAGGGAAATTCCCAAAGTGGGCAGGAGCCGTTTAAGGCCAGCAAGACAGGAGCGTGCTGCAGGGGGTTGTGGGTAATCATCCCTTTGTGTGCGTATGTGAAGAGGGTGCCAAGTGCCCTCCCTTCCCTCACACTCTTCAGCAAGGCCCATTCAGTCGGGGGTAGCTTTGAAGAACCAGGCCACCCAGCAGCCAGGCCCATCCCTGACCAGAGAGGGACCCCACCCTGCTCCTGGCTGAGGATGTGGTCTGGTCGGTTCTCCTCAGTTCACCCCATCCCTGCCCAGGGAACGTGTACTCACATGTGTGTGCACGCACAGGCATCCTCTCTGGGCCCTCAGGTCTCCCTGTGTCTTTGTCCTTCTCACAGACACACAACACAAATCACCAGGTGAGTGAGGCAGTGGGCCTGGGTCCCACAGACCCTGCTACCCCATTGAGGGTGGGCACCTAGGGTTGGTGCCTGGAGGCTTAGAGATGCTGGATGCTTCCCCACACTATCCATAAAAGAGGAGTAGGTGCTATTTTGTTCTAAAGGGACTAACACCTGCCAACAGACGGTATCTGAGGCCACAGAGCCCAACCGTTTCATTTTATAACCTAGCAAACAGATTAAAAGACAAGGGGCTTTCCAAGGTCACACAAGCAGCTGGCAGCAGAGCTGGACTTAGAACTTAGGTCTCCTGGCTCTCAGCCTGGCGCTGTCCTCTCTCCCGTTCAAGGGTTTTAGCTGCCCTTAAGGGTCTCAGCAAATCCACAGGCAGCAGCTGTCACTCCAGAGACACTCCCCATCCAGTCCTTAGGCTCTAGGCATGAAGCTAGAAAAAGGTCCCCACTCTATCCCAAAGTCCTACAACTTCAGTCACCCAGGACAAGCCTGGGGGCTGGGTGGCTAGTACTACGTATTCACTACGTGCCAGGCACAAAACTGGATGCTTCTCTACGTGAGCTCATTTCATTGGCACACAGCTTTGTAAGGTGCTCTACCCATTTTGCAGGAAACTGAGGTTCAGTTGAGTCATTCATCCAAAGACACATAGCTGGAAATCGACAGAGCTGAGTCAATCCTGATCTTACTCAAGACCGTGCCTCAGCCACAACCACACTTCTCACTGTCAGCCACGCTTTATTTACATCTCCACCCCAACCCCACAGCCCACACTGCCAGGCCAGGGCTCCAGGGCACCCCTGCCCCTGGCCAGGGAATAAACAAAGGCGAAAGTGATATTGATTAAACAAAAGTACAGAAACTTGGCTGGGGCACCAGGGAGAAGTTCAGGGTCAGAGCTAGGTTAACTATGAACGGTGTGAGGAAGAGAGAGGAGAGCCTTCCCCTACCTGGCCTTTCCCCAGGGGAGGGAGGGTCAGGGACACACTGGACCCTTCGTTCAGGAGGTGAGACCAGAAGGGCGACTAGGAAAGCCACATTTTGGGAGGAGGTGGGATGGTGACTAAAACCATGACTAAACCTACCAGTGATCCTGACAGATCTCCAGAAGACGCCATTGATACAGTTACTTTCCTCCCTCATCCCCCTTCTGAAGGGTCAAATATCCCCCCAAATGAGCAAAACCTGGGGGCCACAAAAAGGACTGTCCACCTTGGCAGAAAGGAAGGCGCCCCGAGTGTGGTTACCTGAAAAGGCAGATCCACAAGCAAACTGCAGTCCTGCCACTTTACCTAACTATATGAGCCTTGGGGGCTTCACGTCTCGTCCTCCCTTCTCTCTTTTTGTAACCAGGGCGAGTAGCACCTTGCAAGATGATGAGGATTTAGTGAAATGCAGCAGTGTGTGTAAGGGACCCAGCAGGAGGTTTGGTACACAGCAGACGCTCAATGAGTAGCAGCTATTAATCCCCACCTGCCTTCCTTCTGGCTAAGGGGATTAGTGCTCAAAAGCATCAGTAAGACCTGGGAAAAGTTGTACAAGCAATTCCATTGCTAGAAAGAAGGTGGTCCCTGGGTGGGGAAGTACTTGGCAAACCGCAAAGGGACATACCCAATAATGGGTTATCATTTTGCTTCTGAAACCAGAGACTTTTCAACAACCAATCAGGTGCCCTGAGACTTTGCAAGAGAAAAAGACCCCGAGATGGGCAGAGGCCTGCACAAGGTCACACAACGTGGAGCACCTGTGCTAAGCACATAAAAGCAAAGGAAAGACCAGTTGTATTTTTCCAAAAGGATCAAACAGCAATGACCAGAGACACCTGAAATTCTACTTGGGACCTGTATCCCCAGAGTATCTGACCTGCCTTGGGGATGAAAAAAAAATCTATAAGGCAAAAAGAAACGACACACCAACCCACGACCTGGTGCTCTGGTACCTGAAGGGTTAAGCCAGGTCTGGGGGTGAGGTAGGGAGTTCGAATGTCAGCTCTGCCCAGGCTCTGTCCACTCTGAGGTCGGGTTACTCTGAACACAATCACTCAGGAGAGAAGCCAGGCCTGGCACTGCCAGCAGCCAGCTTTTCACCAACCCCCCAGGGCAGCCCATTCCCACAGCAAGGGCTCCAGGATTCAGGGTGCCAGCTAAGAATGGGGGCAGGGGGTGGGAGCTTCTGGAGCCTCTGGACATCCCCCTGCCAGAAGCTGATGTCCCACCCCTGTCACTAACTCCCTGGGTGATCTTGGGAGATTCCCTCTCTGGGCCTCGGTTTCCCTACCTGTAAAAAGACAGTTCTCAAGGAGACAAACCTCCCTCTGTCTCAAGTCCTGGTAACCAAGCTGGGCACTGCTCCGATTACCGGTGGAGACAGCTGGGAGGGGCTGGCTCCCTCAGGGCCGCAGAGACAGAGGTGCATTGAAGCTGGGGTTTGTAATCTAGGCAGCGGATCCGTGGTCCCTGCTGGATCCATGGGCGGGAGGTAAACAAGCCTCCCTGTTCTCAAGAGCAGAGTCGATAGCCTGTCTCAGCTGATTAGATCGGCTCTGGGTGCTGGCTTCCTGCCTCTCTGAAGCACCCCCCACACCCCGCATGGGGAAGCCATTGCTCCAGAATATGTCAGTCTGTCACACAGACGTCTCGGCCCGGCTTCCCCCGGGCAAGAAGTGTCCTTACTCCTGGTGACCTGCCCAGCCACTGGTCACCCCTGCTCCCATGCCCCGAGGTTCGAGTGGTACAGCCAGTCCCTGCAGGCCTGGCCGTGACCAGCAGGCTCCACCATCTCACTGTTTCCACACATACCAGCCTCTCCCTGCCTCCCTTTCCATTACCCCAGGTGTCACCTGACTAGAAACCTCTACTGTGCCAGAGAAAACTAGGGCAGCTGAGCTCCTGGGCCTGAAGGACTGCGAAGGGGGCATGCGGAGTAAGGGGGGTGGAGGTGGGGAGCTAAGTGGGAAGGAGGGACTGGCCAGAGGGTGGGGACGGGGAGTCAGAGGGGGCGCAGAGGTGGGGAGAAAATAGGAGGGGCAGGTAGGGGAGCCTGCAGAAGGCCAAAGCTGGAAAGGACTGTTCATATCACAGAGTGATCTTTTGGGGACTCCTGGAGCCCTCCGATAAGGATAAAAAGTTTTGAACTCCAAGAACTGTAACCATCGGTTTACATTTTCAACGTGCACACAGACACCGCCCTCCTCAAAGCCAACCTCTGGCCAGGTTAAGAACCCTTGTCTAGCCGCTAATAATAAACTAAACTTAAGGTAGCACTTTACAAGTTTGCCAAACACCGATTATGACCCTCAGGTGACACAGGTGTTTTATAGAGGACACTAGGGCTCCCATCGGGAAAGTGACTTATTAACTGCGTGTTCCTGGGTGAGTGACAGAGCTGGGATGGGGACTCAGGTTTTTCTGGCTGTGAAATGTACCCCCTTTGACTGTCACGCAGCCTCTAGCAGACAGGGCCAGAGGACCCTGCGAGATGTGGAGCTGCACCCAAAGGTCACCAGTGAGTTAATAACAAACCAACCCAAGAAGTCAGGTTTCTTGTACTCCTAGGGTTAAATCAGGCCCCAACTGTTGACAAAAGCCTTCTCCTCCTCCCTCTCCAGGCACCAGGAAAACTGGCTTTTCAGAACACAGTCCCTTTTCTGCCCACCATCTCGCCCCTTACAAGCAGAGCGCTATTTGTATTTCACTTAGCCTCCGCAGGGCTAGAAACTATGGCCCCCCTCCTACAGAACAGTCCCTCCAACCAGGGGTCTGGGGTGACCCGAGTCCTGGGCAGTGTCCCCAAGGTCCACACACCCTTTGCAACCTTCCTGGTCCCTCTCCCTCCCGGCTGCAAACTGCTCAGCAGGGGGTTCCTACAGATTCCCAGCAGGAGGGGTGGGGCTGCCGGGAACTGGTTCTTGATTAAATATAAACCCATCTGATAATTAGCAAACAACCCACTTCTAAGACAAACAAATTGCAGATTTGGGTTCCATCGGCCCCACCCTGGACTACTCCCTTCCCACCTTGCTGCTGTGGGTTAGAAACGGGGGAGGGAAGAAAGCTTTCCAGGGGCCATGGTGGGGGAGAGGTCCTCAAAGGGACCAGGTAGCATCCAAGTGGCCTGGGCAAAGAAGGGCACTGTCACTAAGACGGCCTCCTCCCTCCCAGGCACCACACAGGGAGCATAACTTGCAGTCTTGTTATCTGCTATCAGTCTTACCACAACCCCAGATCTTCTTACAGACCAGAAAGCTGAGAGGTGGAGTGGCTCATCCCAGCCAGGTATAGCTAGCTAGTAAGACGTGGACTTCACACCTCTGGAGTTAGGTCTGCCTGACTCCGAACCAAGGTTCCAATGCCCTCCAGCCAGTCCCAGGAAGCAAGGAGGGGGTATCCAAAAGACCAGAGACTCCCGGGGTCACATCCAATCTGGACTGTACAGACTTTGCTCTATGAACTTAGACCAGCGGCAGCCTTAGTTTTGCTTTAAGGAAAAAAGAAAAAACAGCATTACCTGCTCCGCAGAGGCCAAAAGACCAATTTTGAGGACTGGTTGAACTCTACCCTTTCAAAGTCCACACAGAGGCAAGGCATTGAGAAGGTCTGTGCCTAGCGCTAGTATTTCTTGTACGTCCCCTCGAGGCCCTGGACACTGAAATGCTGACTGGCTTTCACAGGCTCTCAAAGGACAAGGTAAAACTCGGGAGGCCATTGCAAGGCCTCCAGCACAGAGCCATCCTATAGCCAAGAGGTAGAAAGGAAATGGGTGACTCAGGCAGGCCAGTTAGTACTCTCCTCCGGTGACTCAGAGAGCCCTATCCAGCCCCTTCCCCCACTTTTAAATGGTCATTTGGAAATCACACCCAGCAGTCCGGGAGGCTGAGGACAGCTAGGAGTCAATTCCTCCCAGGAGGGAGCTGGGGCGGGAGCCCATCCTGGCTCTCCCAGCTTCTCATTCAGGCTGCTCAGCACTCCAAGTCCTTGGAAAAGCCCTCTGTTTCCAGGAGCTGAGGATGGCAGGAGCTGAATGTCCCACCCACCCTCAACTTCTCCTCTAGTTCAGGCCAAGAACCCTCTCCTCCCCCTATCAGTAGGCTCTTGGGACAGGAAGGACCCTGGAGGGCTCTGATCCAACCTCCTCATTTTAGAGTTGGGGACACTGAGATCCAGAGATAGGGCACATTTCTCAAGGTCACCCAGCAATTCAGAAGTAAGACCCAAGGTATCTACCTTCAACCCAGCCAATTTCCTGATCTGAAATGTTCTGAGGACACTCAAAACAGACACCTTATGTTATCAGACAGACCTTGTTCTGACCTTGGCAAGCCATTACGTTCCTCTAAGCATCAGTTTCCTGTAAAAATGGAGATAATACCTACCTCACAGTATCACCGGGAGGCATTCATATCAGCAATAAATTACCTCAGTGCACCTTTCAGAATGAAGTTACTTGCGTGAATATTATTTATTCATGCATGCAAACATTTCCTGAGTACTAACCATGGGCCAGGTATTTCACTAAAAATGAACACAGCAGAGTTCCTGCCTTGGGTGTGTGTGGGTGGAAGTTGTGTGTGGGGGAGAGGTGAGAAGACAACTCAGAATCTGGTGGGGTGTATTTATTCCCTCACCAACCATAACTTTCTTCAAGGGAGGGAATGCCTCCGATGTCTTTATGGTTTCCGCAGCCCTTTTCAAAGTGTAGGTCCTTAATAATGGAATACCTGGGCTAGAAAGGGCTTTTGAGGCCATTCGGTTCAAATCCCATTTTACAGATGGGGGATGGCAACCCAGAGAGGGAAAGGGACTCAACCTCACAGAGTCCCCCAAAACCATGGCCCAAATATTCTCCCGGGTACTTGGTGGCTCTCAGGGCTTTTAAGAAGTCCAAAGAGCTCTCTCACTGGTCACTCAAGGATCCTAGACCCCCTGGGCTTCCACCCCAAGCCTACTCTGTGCAATCAAGGAGAGAATTCTCAAGGAGACCAGAAACATCTCTCAGCTAAAGTACAACGGTGGGTGGGGGACACTTCCCCCAAACTGGCCGGGCCTGGTACCACATAGGTGGGCTGTGTCCCTGGGCAGCAATATCGCTAGGGGTGGGGGTGGGGGGAGTTCCCGCTCCCAAAACAAGGCTGCCTTTGGCTGGCCAGGGAGGGAGTGGCAGGAAGGCAGTTGAGGGGAGTGCTCCCAGCTGGACAGGAAGAACTGGTTTAGGATGGCAAGCCCCGCCAATGGAGAACCTGGGTGCTCAGCCCGGGTTTCCTTCCCAAAACCTGTGGCACCTAGGGGGTGGGCGATACCACCCAAGGGGAGGGGCCCCAACAGCACTATTGGAGGGGGACGGGGCAGAGATTCTGATGGCCTAGATGCTCTCTGCTACCCCAAAGTGGTACCCATTTTACCTCTCGGTTCCCTCATCTGCAAAGTGGGAATAATACAATCCCCACAGGCTTTTTGTGGACCTGGCATATGGAAACACTCAATACACCATGACTGCCATTAGCAAAACCCTTCTCCCTGGGCCTCAGTTTCTCCACCTGCAAAAAGGGGCTGACCAGATCATCTCTGTGGTCTAATCCAACAGTGACGAGGTCTGCTTTTTCCAACCACAACCCTGGGAGGAAAGGGGGTGGTAGGGCCCAAAGGGGAAGCTCTACGATCCCATTAGAGGAGGAAGGTCTGTGACATTAGCGGAAGGGGAATGCTGAGGTCAGAATGAGAGGGGGACAATTCGCTCAGGAAGCAGCTGCTCAGGGCTGACTTCTCCCTCAGCTGATGGGTCACCATAGGCAGGACTGACAGCCCTCCCCCAAACTATGTCCTTCTGACTGGCCCGGGGACAGAGCTGTCTGCCCCTCACGCTGAAGTACTTGTAGGCTCAGCAGCCCAAGCTGAGAGTGGCACGCGAGAGCCCACACGGTGTCCTCACCACCTCCGGGGTCGTTCCTGTTCTCCCCACACTGTCGGGGTCGGCAGGACCCAACATGGTATTGCTTTCGATGCCTCCCCAAATGCTGGACTCCAATACATCCTTCAGGGCCTAGTTTAGAGCACTGCACCAGGGAGTAACAGGCTTGGGTTCGAGTCCTGACTCGGCCACTAAGCTTCTGGCAAGGTTGCCCTTAGTTTATGGAAGTCATCCCCTCACACGGGGCCTCTGTTTCTTCCACCTCAGAATTCCTTGAGGCTGGCCAGCCCCAAATCTTTAGACTCTAAACTAGTCTTGAGTGACCTGAGGATGGGACACAACAGCAGCCACCCATCACCGCATCAGACTACAAGTTAAGATGAGCTGGGACTTGGAAGCCTGGCAGCCTAAATTTGAATCTGACTCAGCCCTTTATTAGCTGTGTGACCTTGGGCAAGTGTGTTAGCTTTCTAGCCTGAGGACCAGTTTCAGAACAGTCACAGGGTTGTTGTCCGAGTGAAGCTAGTTGATAGAACCATTAGAACAGCCATTAGAAAGCGGTTAGAACATTGCCAGGAACACCGTAAGCACTAAATGTTTGCTATCATCACAGCAAGTCTGCAATTGTGCTGCAGGCATTATTGCTCGGGTCTTACTCATTCAACTGAAGCCTGCCAGGCTGAAACCACTTGTCCCTAAGTAAGCCCAGAGAAACGGGAGCCCCATACCAGAACTAACAACAGGGACTCGAGTGCTTTCCCCAAAACCAGGGCTTAAGGACACGAAGGGGGCACAAAGCCCAGGCTTTTGGGAGGCAGATCGCCTCTCGCAGCAATTCCGGAGATTGCCTCCCTCCTCCCCAGCTGACTGCTGGCACGACTGGAGCTTCTGGTAGCCCAGGACTTTGTAACCCAGGACAGTAACCAGTGGCCAGCGAGAAGGAAAGCTTCTTAGAGCTCACGGAGACCTTCTCTCCCCAGGCTCCCTCATCTCACTCAAGGTGGGTGCTTCGATTTCCCCATTTGCACTGAACAGAAATAGGCACCCTTCTTGCAGAAAGCAGGGGCTCATCTCCTGGTGGAAAGCGCGGAGCCGGAACCACCCCTCCCACCCACCCTTCAAATATCAGTCTCAACTTTATAGGGACCCTAAAAGAAACACTCGTCATACGCTTTGTGCAGATGGGGAACTTAAAACTCAGCGGGGGCAGGGCCTTGCCCTAAGTCACAAGCCAGTGGCAGCGCGCTGGCCAGAAGTGAGGTCAGGGCCCAGTTCTCCACTCCCCAGTGTGTGCAACAAGGCCCAGCAGAACCCCGAACTCCTCCCTCTTCCGAGGACTCACAGTCCCGCTCATCCCCCGGCATCTCGGATTCTAGATCTGCCCGCTCTGGGCGCCCAGGAAGCGAGGAGCGGGGTTTGAGGCTCCAAGCCTGTCCCAGGAACACCAGGGAAAGGGCGACAGTGTGTGTACGGGGTGGGGTAGGGGGGAGAAGGTGACACCGGCTTAGTCACGTCCGAGCCTGGTGCCCGGGGCCGGCCTGAGGTCAGGGGGAGGCGGGAAGAGCAACAGGCTGGGGGCGCAGGGCGCGCAAAGGAGCCACCCCCGGAGGCCTCCCTGTGACCTCGGGTCCAAGTTTCCAACAAAGTTTCTCCGGCCCCGATGTCTCCTTGGGAGCGGCGCAGCCCTCTGATCAACCCTATTCCACGATCCCAGGAACAAAGGAGACACCGGTCCGCACCCCCTCCCCCCGCCATCTCTAAGCACCTACCGACTCCGCGAAAGCGGCGGAGGAGCCCACGAGGAGCAGCAGCAGCAGCCGGAGCAGGCAGGCGTGGGCCATAGTAACACCGTGCAGAGAGGTCGCGCAGGCGAGTGGCCGTGGCGGGCGGGCCGCCCTCCTTATAGACCGCAGCCGGCCCCGCCCCGCCCCGCCTCCCGCCCTCTCCCCTGCTCCCCGCTCCCACCCACTTGCCGCCGGAATTCCCCGGGAAAGCTGAGCCTCGGGGGCGCTGCACCCGCTGTCCGAGCTGGAAACCCCAAGGGACCCGCCCCATGCGCTGAAGCGGGCTCCCCATCTACCCCAGTCCTCTTCCTCCAGGAGCCTCAAGCCCCTTTATTTATTGGATCCCTTGGTAGGCAGGCCCCCAGAGATCGCTGTGTCTAATGCCCATCAATAGACAATTCGGTAAAGAAATTGTGGTACATACCTACAGTGGAGTATTACTCAACTATAAAAAAGAATGAAATCTTACCCTTTGCAACAACATGGATAGACCTAGAGGACATTGTGCTAAGTGAAGTAAGTCAGACTGAGAAAGACAAATACCATATGATCTCATTTATATGTGGAATCTAAAGAAGAGAATAACTGAAAAAAAAACAAAACAAAAATAGACTCAGAACGAACTGATGGTTGCCAGAGGGGAGGGAGGTTGGGGAAATGGGTGAGAAAGATGAAGGGATTAGGAACAAACTGGTAGTCACAAAATAGTCATGGGGATGTGAAATACAGTACGGGGATACTGTCAATCATATTGTAAAAACTATGCATAGTGCCAGGTGGGTAGTAGACTTATCAGGGGGATCATTTCATAGATTATATAAATGCCTAACCACTATGCTGTAACCTGAAACTAATATAAAATAATATTGAATGTCAACTGTAATTTAAAAAAATATATAGTTACAGGATGTAAAGTACAGCACAGGGAATATAGTAAATGGTATTTTAATAGCTATGTATGGTGTCGGACGGGTAGTAAACTTGTTAGGGTTATCATTTTCTGAGATATACGAGGTCTGACAATTGAGTTCGTGAACTCACCCTAGAAAAAGTGCTACAAATCTCATTGCTGAATATCACTATGGTCACCTTCGAAGTTCTCCCCTTGGGAAGCCATGCACCGGGGATGCCAGTTTCTAGTCCATCCTTCAAAGCAATTTTGGAACTCTTTCTGGAATGGCCATCAGAGCTGTCGTCATATTACCCTTAATGTCCTGAATGTCATTAAAATGTCTTTCTTTCAATATGTCCTGTATCTTCAGGTAAAGAAAAAAGTCATTGGGGGCCCAATCCGGTGAGTAGGGAGGGTGTTCCAATACAGCTATTTGTTTACTGGCTCAGAACTCCCTCACAGACAGTGCCATAGGAGCTGGTGCACTGTCGTGATGCAAGAGCTCCTTCGGGACCATTTTTGCACACGCCTTTCTCATGCCAAGATTTTCAGTTAAAATTTTCCTAATTGTTTCTTCATCTATGTTGACTTGGTCTACTATGCTTCTCACAGTCAGCCAACAATTTTGACGCACAATTCAACAAATGTTTGCAATGTTTTCGTCACTTCTGCTCATTACTGGCCACCCTGATTGCTCTTCATCAGTGACTCGTTCTCTCCCCTTAGAAAAACATTTAATCCACTTGTACACTTCCGTTTTCTTCATGGCATTATCCCCCTAAAGTTGGACTAACATGTCCCTGATTTCGCTTCCACTCTTGCCAAGTTTAACAAGAAATTTAATGTTTGTTTGTTGCTCTAATTCAAGCTCAGGCATTCTCTCAGCGACACACAAAAACATGCAATAACAATAATGAACGCCACTCAGCAAGACACCGCCACACGTCGACAGGAACACAGCTGTGAGACACTGATATACCAAGGTTATGATACCTTACAGAGCTGTTTGTACAGGCTGCCAATGTAAGCGCACAATGACAAGTTCATGAACTTAATTGTCAGACCCTGTACAACAGGTTGAGGCTGCCCCTCCCCCTCTTTCCAGACCTCCTAGGGTAGAGTACACAACTGGAGCACCAGAGACCCAAGCCTAGGAAGCCACATCCAATCCTGTCCCCCTCATGGCCCAGCTCAAATGCCTCCTTCTCCTGGAAGCCTTCTCAAACCCCTCACCTCTCCATCTAGCTCGTATCTCTCTTTCCTCTGAGACCTCTAATACTCCATCTGTCCCTCTCTTTGCGCACACATTCCTTTCTTATGTCAGAGTTACAGGTGAAGAGCACAGGCTTCAGGGTCAGAGAGATTTGGGCTGTCATCCTGGCTGGGTTACCTGGGGCAGGACACTTTACTTCTCTGTGCCTCAGTTTCCTCATTTGTAAGCTGGGAGTCATAACAGTTGTTACATCACGAGTGTGGAGAGTTTGGTGCTCAGCACAGTACCTAGTACCTAAATGCTCTCCAGTTTTTATGGCCGCAGAGGTCTCCCTCTGAGTCTCAAGTTATTCCCCCCACTCTCTACCAGCTGCTCAAACAAAGCAAATAACAGGTAATCATGTCACTATTTTCAGAATAGCTGAGAGAGTGGGCGTGGGTCTCTCTCTCCCAGAATGTCACCAACCCTCTCCAGTCTTGCTCGCCATGCAAATCTCTCTCCAGTTCCAGATAATAACAGCCTGGATTTTCCAGAGGCTATGGAATGTCCAGCCACTGCCTTGCAAACCACAGAAACTGGGAACATTGGATTCAGAAGGACCCTCCCAAACCTGTCAATCTAACAGATAGGCAAACCCATTGTAAGATAGGCAAACCAAGGCCCATTCAGTGAATCAATATCCACCCAAGCATTCTACAGAATTCTAAAAATAACCCTCAACCCCTCCAATCACCTTTTCTCCTTGCTTTCTATTTTTTTGTCATAACACTTTCCTTACCTGATGACACATATTTATCCCTTTACTTGTGTATCATCCATTTCCCCACCAGATTTACGAGATCTGACAATTAAGTTCACAAACTTGTTGCAATGATGTTGCTAACTTTTTTTAATATCAGAGGGATTATCCATTATGAATTTGTACCAATGGATAAACAGTTAACCAAGTTTACAATTTGGAAGTGCTGAAAAGGCTGCATGAAAAAGTTAGAGAATCTGAACTTTTCGCCAACAATTCATGGCTCTTGCATCATGACAATGCACCAGCTCACACAGCACTGTCTGTGAGGCAGTTTTGAGCCAGTAAACAAATTAGTGTATTGGAACACCCTCCCTACTCACCTGATCTGGCCCCCAATGACTTCTTTCTTGACCCGAAGATAAAGGAAATATTGAAAGGAAGACATTTTGATGACATTCAGGACATCAAGTATAATATGACGACAGCTCTGATGGCCATTCCAGGAAAAGAGTTCCAAAATTGCTTTGATGGGTGGACTAGGTACTGGCGTCGGTGCATAGCTTCCCAAGGGGAGTACGTCAAAGTTGACCATAGTGATATTCAGCAATGAGGTATGTATAGCACTTCCTCTAGGATGAGTTCGCGAACTTAATTGTCAGAACTTGTAAGAGGCTTTTTGAAAAATCCTGGTGAATGAGACATTGTCCACCCTCTTAAACAGCTTCCTGATTAGTGAACAATAGCCACCAGTGACTGCGGACTATAGGCCAAGTTTTGGGCTGGCAACTTTATGTGTAATTTCTCTGTGTTAATGCAGCTCTTGTCATTGCAAGGAACCATATCTCACTCAGGACTCCATAAGAAAAAAGAGCTTGGGGGTTTTTTGGAAGGCTGTAACAGGTCTAAAGACTAAAATGGAAAGAAAGACATCAAGAACTGAGATGATTCCAGGGGCTGGCAGACTTCTCTCCAGCTTTTGAAGCCTGGGTGGTCTTTATTTGTGGGTGTCTCTTCTTCCTGGATGTGTACCTCTCACTCTTTGACTGGCTCTCTCTTCTAGTCTGAATTTGGGGGACAGCCAGTCTGATTGGTTTGGCCAGTGACCTTCATGTCTCCTAGAGTGAGAGTTTTCAGGTCAGACCATTTCTTGGATTATTAGTTGGCCTACAAGGTGAACATCATTTAGCTTCTAACATACAGTACCCAGAGCAGAGGGTATGTTTAGTTAGATGGGAGTGTTGACTCATGCTGAGCCTGTAAAGTTGACAGTATTATTTGTATTTTACAGCTGAGAACACAGGTTCAGAGAGGAGGTATGACAACAAAGCTGTGACAAAGCTGCCCCAGCTGACCTGCAAACCCATGATTGAGAAATATTTGCTCTTGCTGGTTGCAACTGAGATTTGGGGGTTGGTTGTTATGCAGCAATAGCCGACTAATACAAGATTCAAATCTGGTATCTTTAATTCTGTCTGACGATGTTGTCCCACTGAGGTTATGGCTTTCATTCCTGTTCTCCCCACAGAAACATTTTTGGAGTGTCCTGTTTCCAAAGGAGCAGAGAGGAAGATACTGGAAAAGAGATTTGTCCCTGGTAACTTCCTGCATACTAAGTTCATGCTTCCGCAGCAGTCCCCTGTTCTGACAGCTGGAGAAAGACATAGACAATAACAACTCCAAGCATTCACGGAATGCTGTAGAGTTCTTCGAAGAGGTTTCATGTAGGTTATTCCATTTACACACCCCAGACAGTCTCAGACGGTAGCCAAGGCTGGTGTTATTACAACCAGTGTATAGTTGAGGAAACTAGAGCTCAGAGGGGTGAAGTGAGTTGCCTCTGAGTCCTGATAGAGACCATCGTTCATTTGAGCACTTTTAGGTAGTAACATAGAGCCATGTGCTTCATATGCCTCCGCGTCTAGGGCTAGAATGGCGTGTTCAGAGCACGACACTTTCAACCTCAGTCCATCCCCTCACTTTACTAATCAATCATTCAGCTGAACTTTCCTTTTCCTCCCAACTGGCCCTGCTTCCCTTGAGGTCCTTTCCCCCAGCCACCATCCAACACTTGGTCAAGGTGGACATAGTGCAATTATCTTCCAGCTGCCCCAGAACTCAGAACCTGCTCTTTGAAAACAGTAAACGCTGTGGTGCAACTGACGGGTAACGGGGCAGGGAGGTAAAGAGCCTCGGTTGAAGCCCTGGCTGGCCATTTGATTTATGACATGGGCAATTCACGTCCCATGCCTTGGGTCTCTGTTTTCTCCTCCGTTTTCTCCTCCGATATGAGGGTCATCAGGTGATGACACACGAATGTTACAAAGGCTCTGTCTCCTTTGCCTGGCACACCCTTGCCTGGCTAACTTCACTCATCTTTCAGACTTACTACTTTCACGCTACTTCCTCAGAGAGACCTTCCCCTGAGGCTAAACGGTGTTCCCTGCCCAAATTCTTTCACATCCTGTAGCAGGCACTACCATTTAGGTTTATACAAGTATTTGTTTTATGGCTTTATTGTGTATCTCTCTTGCTAGATCAGCAGCTGCCTGAGGGGAAGGACTATGTCTGTTTCGTATACCCAGAGGCTAGCACAGTGCCTGCTAGCTAGTAAGCACTCAAAACATATTTGTTGGGTGAGTGAATGAATGAATGTGCCCCCCTCTTTCCATACTTCCCACCTACCTGCACCCACCCGTCCCACTCATCTCCCAGGGGTGTTGTAAGGTGATAATGAACTGTAAGCTGGGAATTCTTGGGCAAGGAATTGATGACTGAGCTCTCCTCTCCTCTCTCTGTTCACTCACTTCCTGCCACTCTGGCCTCCTTACTATCCCTCGAATATGCCAATCGCATTCTTGCCTCAGGGCTTTGCACTTGAGTTCCCTTCTATCTAGAATCTTCTTCTCAGGTGTTCAGTTGGCTTCATCCTTCCCATCAATCAAATCTCTGCTTAAAATGTCACCTCTTCAGGGAGGTCTCTGCTGACTGCCATTTCTAAAGTAATTCCTCTCGCCATCCTTGTTCTCTATCCCCTTACCCCCACTTTCCTTCATAGCACTTCTCACTACTTGATGCTAAATTTTACATCGTTGACTGACTTGTTTATTGCCTGTCTCCTCCACGAGAATATAAACGCTATGAAGTCAGAGTTTTTCTCTTTATTCACTTTACTTGTATGTATCTGTACCACCCAGACCAGTTCCTGGCACATAGTAAACGCTTAATGAATATTTATCAAATGAATGATTGAGTGAATGAATGACGATGAAAAGGAAGGTAAAGAAAACAGCTTTTCTTCTTAAAATAAAGCCCTGAATCCTTCAAGGCCAGAGCCAGGAATAATGTCTAGGTAAAGGGAAAGACCAGCCACACCCCAGCTGTGAACCCAGTGAGTCACTTCCTTCTCTGAGCCTCCGTTTCCTCACCTGCTAAATGGGAATAGTGTATCTACTATTCACAGGCTTGTTTTAGAAATTAAATAAGGATTAAATGAGATAACATAAGTGTCTGGCACACAGTGGGTGCTCAGCAAACATTCCTTCCCCAAACTTGGAGGCACATTGAGCCCTTAAAACAGTCTGGGTAACAAAGGGTTCTCAGTCTGAAGGAGAAAACAGGCAGGCGACATCTCTCTCTCTCCCTCTCTCTTCAGTTTCCCTTCTAAGAGAGGAACTCATTGGCCAGAACCCAGGATGGTCACTAATGCAGAGGACAAGCAGCCAAATACTAGCCTCCCACATGGAGTTTCCAAAAAGTGTGAGCACAGAGTTGCATAACCTGTCTCTGAGACACGTGTCTCCCCCGAAGTGTTTTCACCAAACATTCCTTGAAAGGGATCATGTGAGCAGGGCGGTAAGGCAGCCTAGAGAAGGAAGAAGGAAGAAAGGGAGAGAGTTGGAGAGCCTTGGGGGTGGGGTGGGATTAGGAAGAGAAGGTCCACATTGACTGAACTCCTACTATGTGCCAGGCATCGGCCTCCTTCTTACTGATATCTACCTAGATCCTTGCTATAAATCTAAGAAATCAGGTCTTGCCACTTCCACATTCCAAGAGAAGAAAAATAACAATAATTAATGGAGCTAATGTTTACCTAATGCTAACTGTGTATCAGGCAGTGGGTAAGCACACATTACATCTTCAGGACAGCCCATGACATAGTTACTATTCTGATCCCCATTTTACCGAATTGGAAACTGAGACTCAGCAAGAGGAAGTAACTCCCCCAAGGGGAGTTACTCTATTAGCCAGGAAGACAATAGAGCCAGGATTCGAATATGAGCAGAGCTCGAAAGCCCAAAGACCTGTATGAGGACATTTCCCAAGGGATTTGGGGGGCAGGGCGGGGGGAGAAGATCTGGAAAATGACTCCAGCAGCAAGCAGCAGTTGTCCTCACTTGCCCATAGTGCGGGCCCAGTGTGGGAGTGACGTAAGTGACCGAGTAATCAGAAGCACCCCCTTCCTTTGCACCCAGGGGACAGTTTGTCCCAGCTTGTGGCTGTTTGTCATTCTGCCTCTGACCTAAAGTTTAAAATTTCATTCATAAGTTTGGAACCACAAACTTGGCAGTGAGGGAAGGGCCCTTGGAGATCAGCTATTCTAGTCCAACCCCCTTAAATTACAGATGGAAAAAAACTCTGAGGGCCAAAGAGAGGCACAGACATGGCAAGGTCACAGAAACGTTTTCTGTTAGAAGGAGGAGTTGGTTTGAAGTCAATTACAGATCCTCTTGTTCTGTAATTACCAAATATGGCTGTACCGTGAATTACTTGGGGAGTTTTTTAAATACACAGATTTCTGCACTCTGCTTCTAGAGATTCAGACTTCGGTTTGCAGCAAGACTTGGGACTCTGACTATCGAATATGTTCCTCAGGTGATTCAGATGGCACAGGGCCATGCACTGCATTTGGAGGTTGAGTCCAGTACTCCTCTTTCACTTTATAGTTTGGGATTCTAAGAACCAGCACAGGACTTGCCCAAGGTCACGTGGCATGTCAGTGTGGCCCTAACTCCTATTTTGTGGTCTGAACCCAAAGCTCATTCTCCTTCTCCAGGCTGCCTGTGGTCAAATTCTCAAAATGGACCAAAAGGGCTGGCCAAGGGAGTTACTGTGGTTTTTCTCCAGCTCTTGGTTTCCTTGTTCTACCCTAACTAAGACACAAGATGATGCCCATTTCTGGGGCTTGGAAAGGTGAGAATTTAAGAGCTGAAATCTTACAGAGAAAAGGAAACTGCAATAAGCTGTCCTGCTGTCCCTTGGGGATTTCCCAGAAGTGAATCCAGGCTCTAGGAATGACGTCAGACACCAGCACCAGCACCGGCCCCAACAACGCCTCAGGCTCCAGGCTACGGGTACCTGTATTTTCCATTCCAGGAGCATGGGGAGGGAGGGCCTTCCCTCTGTGGGAGGAGATGGGGGAGAGGGTCCAGCTGTGACGTCAGGGGGACTGCCTCAGGAAGAGCCACACATTCCAGCACCTGGAAGGAAGACAAAGCTGCTTTCGGGAACTAAGTCAAACCTCTCAAGCACTTTTCCTGAGCCTGTCCTCCCACCACTCCTTAATCCCTTACCCAAGAGCTACTTGAATGGAGGGAGTCACTGCTCCTTTTCCACTTTCCGGTACTCCATCACTGCTTCCTTCCTTCCTTCCTTCCTTCCTTCCTCTCTCTCCTCTCCTCCTCCTCCTCCTCCCTCCCTCCTCTCTTTTCCTTTCTTTCTTTCTTTCTTTCTTTCTTTCTTTCTTTCTTTCTTTCTTTCTTTTTTTCTTTTTTCTTTCTTTCTTTCTTTTCTCTTTTCTTTCTTTCTTTCTTTCTTTCTTTCTTTTCTTTCTTTCTTTCTTCTTCTTTCTTTTCTTTCTTTCTTTTTCTTTCTTTTCTTCTTTCTTTTCTTTCTTTCTTTTCTTTTTTCTTCTCTCTCTCTCTCTCTCTCTCTCTCTCTCTCTCTCTCTCTTCTTTCTCTTCTCTCTCTTTTCCTTCTTTTTCCTCCTTCTTGCCTTCCTTCCTTTCCTTTTCTTCTGGAATGTATCTTGGGGTTTGGTGTCAGATGTCCTGGGTTTGAATCCCAGCTCAGCTTTCTAGGTAGCTTCCTGAGCTCTCTGACCTCGGTAGTAGAGTCACCCCTGCCTCTGAGCCTCAGTTTCCATTTAAAAAAAATTTTTTTTGCTAGTTCTGTACTCCTCTTTCACAGAATTTAACACCTATTATACCAAAACATTTTAAACACTGACATATAAACCCTCCAATAAGGTAAAGCAAAGACAAAAGTATCTTATGAGAAACCAGATACACCATCACTTATTCTTCAAATATTATTGCACCTAAACTTTCATAATTTGACAATGCATTCATGAAAACAATCTGCAGAGAAATTAAAGCACACTTTTAAGCAAACATGTCTGTCCTAAGTTATTAGGGAAGAATTTTACAAACATTACTCATATTAGTGGTAACGATGGAGCTGGCGAGCATTGCACCTTCTCCAAGCTGCATGGCAAGACCCCCCAACAGCATGGTGAAACCTGTCACCCTTTCCAAGGCCATGGGTCTTGCGACCTGCAGATGTCAGCTCTCCCTCGCATCTCCCTGTGCTTGTGGACTGGTCTAGTGATCCACTGGGTGTCAGGATTCTGTCTGATAGCTTTATGGAATGGGCCCATGAGGATAATCTCAAAGACTTTGTATGTGGAATCTTCACCAACCCAGGAAGAATTCAGGACTCTCAGAACCCCACAATGGCATCCATCTCACGCCTGGGCAACAGACTAAAGGCTTTAAACTTTAGCTGGTTAACACCGTGATGGACAGGCTTGCCATAGGTTGCACACTTAAGAACTAGGTGCTTGTGGCCACCATGTTGCACATGAATCTGGTATATGACATAAACTTGCTTGGCCTTGTATCCCAGCCTGTGTGCGTTATCAGGCCAGGTGGAGTGTGTGTGTGTGTGTGTGTGTGTGTGTGTGTGTGTTGTGGAGCACAGAGAGCTGGCAGTACTGCCAGCAGTGCACCCTGAGAAGAAACAGAATTACATCGAACTGCTTCTTCCTCCACAGCTCCTGGATGTACTTGTAAGCACCCATCTTGGCTTACCTGATGGCTGTGGACAGATGGAAAGGGCCTCAGTTTCCACTTTTAAATAGGAAGGTAATACCTGTCTTCTTGGATTGTGAGGATGAAACAAGATCATGTATGTACTTAATAAACAGGAAATGTTTTCTTAGAAACACTAGGTCATGTGAGTAATAAAGGAAGGACCAGAGGGTTTTGAATATGTATTTGTTGAACAAATTTGAGGTACCTAAAAGAATGGTTGAGCTGGAAAGCATCACAGGAAACTTTGGGCCTTAATGACTTTCAAACTGGAGTCCAAGTGAACTGTGTACAGTATTTCCAAATGATAAGGGAAATCACATACTTACTCTTGATAGACTCAAGTTTCTTTACTTTTGTCTGGAATTGTATCAACCCAAGGTGATACTATGGTTATCACATGCTGTTCAGAAGTTCTGATTGGCAGTTACATGGGTCTTTGATAAGTTTTTTCATGGGAAAATAATTAGTGGAGCATAGTTTAAATCTTGGAAAACTTTTCTTGTCTGACTTCTCATTTCATCAACAGGGAAGTTGAGGTTTAAAGAAGGAAGTGGCTTGCTAGTCACACAGCAAAAGTAGTAGAGCTGGCATTAAAACTCAGGTTCTTTTTCTGGAGCAATTACTTCCCGTCTTTTCATCTGAAGAGGGGAACCTAGAATCGATGAAGTTGAGGGGTTTTGGTCTGCTGTGACAGGGATAAAGTGACTCATCAGTTAGCTGTTGCCCTTTCTCTGTTCTTGACTCATTCAGCAAATGTTTACTGACTGTTCACATTATTTGGACTCAGAAGTGAAGGCAGAGAGGAAACAGTCATGGGGGCAGGCAGAGTCAGGATCTGCTCCCAGGTCCTTCAGGACTCCAGAACTTGTTTGTTTGTTTGTTTGTTTCGTTATAAATACATATATGGATACATGATAAAACACTCACTACCCTGGCTTCTAATTAGGTTTTATCTGAGGGCAGGGATTGTCTCATTAGTACCTGTCCAGACCTTCCTGGCACCCAGTAGGTAGGAAAGCAATGCTGTGGTGTTGCCAACACCTGAATTCTAATCCTGGCTGCCACCATGTCTTTGAGACAGACAGTACGTTGCTTTCCTTCCCTGACTTTTAGTTGAATCATCTGTAAAACACGAACAGTGGCAAAATCATACGTGAAAGAGCTGGCAGATTTATTTCAAGTTATCTCAGACTTTAGGAGAAAGAAAACATTGGGAATCTAGGCTGAAGATAGAGTCAACGTTTATTGCCTCGTTTGTTCCAAAACATCTTTCCCTCCCTCTTGGCAACCCTTCTTCCTTCTCCCCTAGTTGCCCTTCTCTTCTCCAAAATTGCCCTCTAGAGGGCACGCAAGCTCCACCGTTTCTCGTGCCTCACTTCCGATCGCCTTCGTGCTTCATTTTGCGCAAGTGCACACTTCGCTACCCGGCGGCCCGTTCCGGTCATTAGGTGGCTCAGCGGGAGTTTGCACCCACTACGCCTGCGCAATCTCAGCCCCGCCCCTCCCTCGCCGTCTCCGGAAACGCTTCCTTTCTACGCAGCCGCTACAGCAGCCGCCGTCCCTGGAGCTTTGCCTCTCTAGGCCGCTAGAGTCTCTCCTCCATGATCCTGTCGATCTGGATTGTTTCGGGGGCCTGCCGGTGAGGCTGGGCCGCCCTCGGACTCTTCGATTCTCAGATCAGTCACCGGTGAGTGAACCCCAAGGGAGCTTAAGTACGGGCGGGGCCCGCGCAGCCGGAACCGGCGGGATTTCCCCTCACTCTGGGAATGGGTCTTTCCATCCCGCCCTCCCCCCACTCCCGGAATGGGCTCTCCCCCTCGGTCCCAATCCCTCCTCCCAGGCTGGGCAGTGTTGCCATGGTGACGGCCGGCGGGCTGAGACCCGGCGTGTGTCCTCGCAGGTGCCAGGGCGGCCCGGAGCCCATGGCGCGGCGGCGCTGATGCAGGCCCGGGCGGTGACCGGGTCCCGCGGGCCGGTATGGCGGGCCAGTTCCGCAGCTACGTGTGGGACCCGTTGCTGATCCTGTCGCAGATCGTCCTTATGCAGACCGTCTATTACGGCTCTTTGGGCCTGTGGCTGGCGCTGGTGGACGCGCTGGTGCGCAGCAGCCCCTCGCTGGACCAGATGTTCGACGCCGAGGTAGGGTCCTGCTCTGGCGCGGGCGGGGTCTCGGCTTCACCGTGTGGGTTTTGCGGCCCGACGCTCCTGGGATCTAGACCTGGTTGGGCCTCCTTCTAGCTTTGTTGCCCTCACCTTTCTAAGCCTCTGCTGCCCCATCTGTAAGATGGAGTGACGGATAACAGAGGCAGATTTAGTACAAAGGAAAGAGACCTGGATGTTATAACAAACAGGCCTGCGTTCCAGGCAACCTGATACTGCTCCTTTCTGACACCCTGAGAAAGTGACTTCACTTCTATGATTCCCAAGATTCTCAGGTGCCAAATTGGAGAGGAGGATGTTGATAAAAGAGTACTCAAGAAGATATAATGGAAACTGCCTGGACTTTGGAGTTGGGCCTCCGTTTAAATTCCACTTGCTAGCTGTGTGACCTGGGCCAAATATCATCACCTTTCTGAACCTCCGTTTTTCTGTCGGCAAAAATCATGAGACAAGCAGAGAGCTTGTGGGTTGCAGTATAAGGAGCCTGAACTTTTGATCCAGAAAGGCTAGGTATCCAATTTAGACCTAAACACACTAGCTGTGGGGCTTTGGGCAAGATGCGTTACCTCTCTGAGCCTGTTTCCTCTTCTAGAAATGGGACGGAATAATCCTCAGCAAAATGTGATAAGGCCCAGAGGGGCCTAAGAATATGAAAATACTTTATCAAGTGTCATGGAGGCCCAACAGGTGTTCGCATCTGAGAGGCACCTGTGGGATATGGTAATGAGTTCTGTTCTTGGAGCTGGGAGATGTAGGATGAAATCCTTGCTCCTGCTGCTTATTCTTTGTGTAGCCCTTGGGCACGTTATAATTCAAAAAGAGGTAAGAATAACAACAACAACAATAATAATAGCTTTGTGAGGTGGTTGTGAGGATTATGAGATTATGGATATCAAAGGCCTTTGTAAAATGAAAGTGTGGTGTAGATGTTGGTGTTTAGTAGTATATTGTGTCACAAGTGGTGGAGGTTACACAGCAACAGGTGACCAGCAACAGGTGACCAGTACTTTCCTCTTAGGAGTCTCTGTCCTGCTAGGAAGGGCGTGTGGCAATCCTGGGCTTTGTTGAAGAACCATCTCATGTATGCAACCTGAATTTTAGACCAGGGGCGGGCAAACCTTTCTTAAAGGGTGAGATAGTAAAGGTTTTAGGTCACAACTACTCACTGCTATTGTAGCGCAAAAGCAACCATAGACAATACTAAGCGAATAGGTGTGGCTGTGTTTCAATAAAACTTTATTTACAAAAATAGATGCCTGGCCTGTGGGGACATAGTTTGCTGAACCCTGTTCTAGACCTTGCTCTTGTTTCCTTATAGCAAAGGGATGGGCAAGTTACTTAACTTCTCTGAGCTTTTTATTCCTTCTTTGTATGATGAGGATAATAACCCTTTCCTGGCTGCTGTGAGGGGGTGCAGACGAGATACGATAATGGACGTCTGTGAGAGCACCTTGTTGGAAATAGGCAGGCATGCTGGTGAAGGGGCATATTGTCTGTGCTCTTGGAAGAATGCTTGTTCCTCAGGAGGCCTGCTGGGGTCCTGGCCCCTGGGGCTCTGCCACCTCACTTCTCCTGCATGTTTCCGTTTGTGATTCCCCCTCAGATCCTGGGCTTTTCCAGCCCTCCAGGCCGGCTCTCCATGATGTCCTTCATCCTCAACGCCCTCACCTGGTGAGTATCGTCAGTTTTGTTAATCAGCTTTTGGGGTCTGAGCACCAGAACTAACTTCCTAAATTTGGATGTGAGACAGGCTGGCAGTTGTTCCTGGGGACTGTGGACTAAAGTGGGTGGCAGAGGCCGATTCTGGGACGGGCTCCATCCCAGGGCTCCTTCCACTGCTGTTTGGGCTTAGCTGGAAAGCTCTTCTATCACTCTGTGCATGCTGTCTGTGGGACAACTTCTGTCTCCGATCACGTCCCTGATGTGGAATGAGGTGAGGAATGGATTAGACCAGGAATCAGGAGAACTGGGTTCCATTCTTGGTCCGTGTGCCATTGGCCAAGTTAGTTCCCTCCTCTCTGGGCCTCAGGCTCCTCATCTGTACCCTGAGGGGTTTGGCTGTGTGAAGTCTCAGGTCACTGATGACCACTGTTTGTCTTTCGAGAGATAGGTTAGCATAGTGATGAAGACCTCGGGCTCTGGAGGCAGACACACTTGGCTTTGCATCTCAGGTGTACCAGTGACTATGGACAAGTCAGTCTGTCTAAGCCCCCGTTTTCTCATCAGGGAAATGAGGCGAACAGTATTACCCACCCCATAGCTGTAAGGATTAATTGAGCTAATTCATGGAAGTTCTCAGAGCAGTGCCTCGCACGTTACTATTGACCTTACTTACACTGGAGGTTGAAAACTCGTGGGGGCTGATTTTGACCTAAATTTGGCCCCCCAGGTCTTTTCTGTGTGCCTTACACAGTTGTCAGCCCATGCATGGTGTTTAAAACATTTTCCCACTTAGTTGAAAATCAGAATATTTTATATTAAAAAAATCCAAATTTCTGGCTTCTCATGAAAAATGGGAGGATTGATTCTAGGCCAAACTTCTAGCGTGATGATTTGCCCAGTGGCAGCTGGCTCTTGTCCCCACTTTAGATGGAACATGTGTGCTTCAGGGTGCCACAATCCCCACCAAGCCCTAGGATTCTCTTAGTGACAGTTGCCATTTATCATCAAGCTCGTACTTTTTTCTTCTACCCAGCCTGACTCACTCTCAGCATTACCTGCCAGGTTCCTCTAGCATCTAATAACGTAAGCCTTGCTTCATACTTATCTTGCTTGCTTCTGACCCCTATGCTGTCATCCTAATTGTCCCTACTCCCCAAATAATCTAAGGTCCAGGACAACCCAGTGACAACTCACTGCTGTCCTCTCCCCACAGTGCCCTGGGCCTGCTGTACTTCATCCGGCGAGGGAAGCAGTGTCTGGATTTCACTGTCACTGTCCATTTCTTTCACCTCCTGGGCTGCTGGTTCTACAGCTCCCGTTTCCCCTCGGCGCTGACCTGGTGGCTGGTCCAAGCCGTGTGCATTGCGCTCATGGCTGTCATCGGGGAGTACCTGTGCATGCGGACGGAGCTCAAGGAGATCCCCCTCAACTCATCCCCTAAATCCAATGTCTAGATTTGGGTCCTTTGCACACCTTGCTGGGAGTGTGGACCCCCAACGCCTTGGGCTGCTGAGACCCTCCAGATGAGGTCCAGCCCGGGTCCGAGAGGAACCCTGGAAATGTGAAGTCTCTGTTGGTGTGGGAGAGATAGTGAGGTCCCGTCAAGAAGACAGGTGGCCGTCAGGATCACAGCTGTAAGAGCGGCCTCTGTCTGCTGAAGCCTTGGTGTCTGGGAGGTCAGCAAGGGGACCTCTTTCAGGGTAATAACAGAATTGGAACCATGTCACTCTTGAGCCACCCTACCTGTCACCAGCCTGTTATTTTGAAAAAGAAAAAAATCAAGGAGAACTGATTGGAGCAAACCACTTTTCTGGGCATCTGTCTTACCTCCCTGGGACAGCTGTTACCTTGGCCATGTTGCGGAACCACAGCGATTCTGTCTGGAGAAACCCTGGGCCTGGATCCATAACCGCAGAAAAAGATGTAGGTGCAAAGTATTAGGCTGCTGTCAGGGAGAGGATGGCAGATGGAGGCATCGAGCACAAGGAAAATAAACCACCCGTGTCCTGCTTCGTGCATGTGTACACGCACCCATGAACCCATGACTAACTTTTCTACTGGGTGCCTACCTTGCTGCCAGCTTTCAACATAGGAGGCGTTAGGACCCAGAGGAAAGTGTCAGCATCACTCCTAGTCTTACCCTCATAACAGGGTCACTGCCTGCTCTCTAGGAATGACCAGGCACCCTAGCTCCCACTGGACCTCAGATCTGGCAATAGTTCCTTTTTCCTAACTTACTTGGAATTCTACAGTGGGAAGGGTATGGTGGGTGCCTAGAGATAGGAAGCCCAACCTTCCAGCTCGACCTGCACTCATAGTGCTGAGGGAGATAGGAATTTGCTGCTAAGATTTTTCTTGGGGGTGGAGTGTCCTCTGCGAGGGGCTTGCAGCTGTCCTTCCTGTATACATAAATACAGTATTTTCCACGGTTGCCTGTACGTACTTTGTAATGCCATAGTTGGGACTGAGAGATCAGCACAGCCAGGCAAGGGAGCTATGTATAAAGAATTAGGTCACCTCCTCTCCTGGACCCCAGATTATTCCATCTGGTTAAAATGCTAAGTGCAGTGAACTCCTAAATCCTACCCCCTTCACCGTCAGCCTCCTCTCCTACACCTTGGGTGAACTGCCATAACTCAGGATTCCTTTCCCACTTGCTGGTGATTTCTGAACATGTCCAGAGGAACACACTGGTCTAGACCCCTTCTGCACTGAAATCATTTGGGTCCTCCGGAGTCTGCCCAACAGCTGTCAGTGTTTAGCCTTTAGTGTTAGGGCTACACAGATGGGTTTGGTGTCTCCACAGGAAGCCTTTCTAGCCTCCTGGCTCCCAGCCCTCCCAAGTAGGGAGTTGAGGTTGACAAGATTAAGATGTAAGAGTGACTTCCCCTAAGTCGGTGGATTTCCCCCAGACACCATAAACTAAAGGCATGGGGCTAACTGTATTTTGAGAAAGGCATCAGAGCAGTCCTGTGGCTGCCATCCTCCTTGGTCATCTGTGGGGGTCGCTCCAGACTATATTGGCACAGCTTTTTGGGAGTTTTCTTCAAGAGCTTCTGCCATTCTTCCGCATAGTTCCTGTGATGACAGATCTCTTCCCCTTGAGTGTTAATTTGATTTTTGGAAACTACTAAAAGGGGAGCCAATTTTCTTTTCAATAATACAGTGGCTCAGCTAAATGACGGGTCAAAAATATGTGACCTTAACGAGATTTTTTTTGATTTGTAAAGTAACAATAAAAGCCATATCTAGAGGCAAGTTCCAGAGAGAACTGGGCAATTGCCATGACATCATTTTAGTAAAAAATAACATCTATTGATTGTTTAATAGATGTCCAGCAGTGGGCTTTACATCTCCTTGCTCACTTAATCTTCACAACAACTTCTTGAAGTCGAAAATGTCGTCATCCGTATCTTACAGATGAGGAAACTAAGGAATTGGCCCGAGATTACACATTAGGAGCTGGTAGAGCAGGACTCTCCAGTAGTGACATTAGTAAACTCATTCCGAAGACATTAGTAGCTAAAGGATATATAAGTTCTTATTGCTTAAACCGTCCATCACCTTATACCTTTACATCCTACTGTACTGTTTTATACTAAGGATGTATAGTGCTTTATAAACATTACTAGCTTTCTAAGAAAAACTGATAACAGTACATTAAATATGGCCACAGATTTCCACGTGTATGGAGGAATGTAGGAAATGATTTTATTTCTAAAAGATAGAGGAAAGTTCCCTCCACCCCACCACTGAGTTGGTGTCTCTTGACTATCTAGTGGTCTGAAGTCTGGACTTCCCTTCATCCCACCGACTACCTGGACTCGGCCATTTGGAGAGAGAAGTGGACACTAGTACATAGCCGGTGCTCAGAATAGTTTATAACCCAGAAGGACGGGAAAGGAGAAAGGCATATGTAGCTCTGAGGGTGCCTCTATCCCGAGTTACAGGCAGCCCCCCAGATCAGAGCCAGTTGAGGCCAGGATGGCAGCCAGTGGGCACCTGGGGGTGGGGTGGGAAGCTCCAGGTCCCCATGAGTCAGTCCTATGGGGGCACAGCTCAAACAGGTGCCGCAGGAAGCAGAGTTTCTTAGACTCTTCAGTGACTCCCAGGTCAGGATAGCTTCCTGCTGGCAGTCCCAGGGCAGTCAGTTTGTAGGCGAGGGACTCCTGCCAGTAGCTGTAGCTGGAGGACCACTGAGCCTCGGGCTGGGAGAGTAGGGTGGATTCAAGGCACAAAAAGCCCTCTGTGGAGAGGGAATTAAAAGGCACTGGCGTGCTTGAGGCTTTCTGTGGGAAAGTAGCAAAGGGTGGTGTAATAGTATTGAGAGGAGGGGGTAGCGGGACCAGAGAGTTTCAGCCCCTGTCCGGCCACAACCTGGGCAAGTCAGAATTCTAGCAGTCTAATGATGGGAGGCTTTAGAGAGCTGCAGTAGAGTGCAGATGAAGTCCTGGAGTCCCGTTGCTAGCTGTGAGACCTTGGAAAGCTATATAACCTCCCCCTACCTCAGTTTCCTCATTTGTCAACCAGGGATAAGAACAGTGCTTCCCTGGGTGGTTGTGAGGATTTAATGAGATGTCATGTGTAAAGCAGTTAGCACGTGGCCTAGCACATAGGAAGTGATCCAGAAATGTAAGCAATTACAGCTCTTGGGCCATCCCTCCCTCCCCGCATTTTACAGAGGACACACCTTCTGAGCCCTGTTAGATGGGGAACAGCACAGACCGGCTAGGTACAGCCGACACGTATTAAGCTCCTATGTGCCATGCACTGCAAAGTGATTTCTCTGTGTTCTCACGTCATCCAATAAGGCAGGCGCCATTATTTCCCTCATTTGACAGACAAATTGAGGATAAGGAGAAAATAACGTGACCACACAGCTGATAAGAAGCTATGCCTCTGCCTGCACAGCTTCATCTTTTCATGTTCCAGTCGTGTCTGGAGTGTGCGTGGTGCAGACAAGGAGAGGGACAGTCGGGAATCCACATGCCATTTTAGCAAAAGGTGAATGTGAACACAGGGCTGACTGTTTAATAAGCAGTTCGTTCCCTTATTGGGCAGTTTGGCAGCTGCTCATAAGTGAGAAACAGCGTCCATACTGGCCTCAGGGTTTTATGAGGGTGAAGAGAAGGCGTGGGAAAAAGGCCCAACATTTCTTCAACACCCTATAAATTGGCTTCACCTACAGCCAGCCTGATTTGCTCAAAGCCCTACGGAATGGATATTAATATCTCTATTTAATAGAGATGAAGTAGGCTCAATGAGGTCATGTGACTTGTTGAAAGTCACTCAAATACTTTAAAGTTAATTCCCCGCCCTCCCCACCGCCCCCCCCACCGCCCCAAGTTAATTGTTAGGGAGCCATTTCTGCGGTGGTCTCTGATCCCTGATACCTATTGCAGCCTCCTGCCCAAATCAGGATCTGAGCCCAGAAGAGGAACCTCAGATTGAAGTGGTTAAACAAAGGGAGGGTGTAGTGGGAAGACCCCAGTTGTGGGATTGTGGGGGGCAGGTTGCCTGAGGTTCAGGTTAGGATATAGCTGGAAGAGTGCACTGCTGCCAGTCACTAACCCTAGGCCTGCATCCTTGCCCTCCCCGCCACCCTTCTCCCCCACCCCTCTCCCCGGCGGTGCCCTAGCCACACTGGGTCTCACCGGCTCCCTTCTACTTAATACTCCATGTCACTTCCGGTGATGGGCAACCCGGGTCCCTATGAGGCAAAGCAGAAGCTGGCAATCTTTTGAGCCCCCAGTTGGGGTTCCCTGGGCAGGCTCCCTTGAAGAATAATGCAGGGGGCCCCTCCGACAGGTTTTTTTTTTTGCGGGGGAGAGGGTGGGAGTACCTTTGCTGACTGCCTGCTGATAGCCTGGGGTGGCGCGTGCAGGGCCGAAGTTCATGTGAAAGTGGAATGATGAAATGGAAAATGCTTAGGAGGAAAGATCGAGTAAAGGTTATTTTAGAAGCTTGATGGGATTGATGACGTCCAGCAAGAGTAACGAAATGGAGACTCAGGAACTGGGCTAGGGTGCAAGCTGAGTGGAAGATAGCTTGAAGTGGAGGCGACTGGGTGGCGGTTGCGCGGAAGTGCCGGGGGTGGGGGTGGGGGTGGGGGGATGCCCTGTAGGTACCCGAGCACAGCCGCAGAAAGGCGGCACGCGGCGGCAAAGAGCAAGCGTGTGCTGGGGCGCCGGTCAGCCTTACCCAGGCAGAGCCAGGCGGCGCACAGCGGTCCCGCGCCTCCCCAAGGGAGACGCGTTCCATTTTCTGCAGGTGCGGGCCAGGTGATTCTCATCAAGGTGCTGAGCACCAGTGGGGAGGTGGGGTGTGAGCGGGCGGGTTCAGGGGGAGATCACCTCTCCCCCGTCTTTCTCCCTCTGCCAATGTGGGGATACCTCTCCATCAATGGCTTCCGGGGGTGGGGTGGAGGCTCTGCATCCCTGGGTGATTTCATTGCTTTCCCCAGGGCACCCGCTCCACTCAGCCTGCCTCTAGGGGAATAAGGAGGATTATAGTCTTCGTCCAGAGAAAGCCTGGGCTTTCCTCTCCCCAACTGCATGTTCAGGACCCTGTGGCTTCTGCCCATAGGGCCACCCCGACCAGATGGGTGTATCAGGGCTGAGGGTTGGCTGATGGATGAGCCATGTCACGTGGGAGCAGTTGGGACACAGTACCAGCTTCCCACCTGACTTGGTGCTTTCCGTAATCAGGTGCTTTCAGTGACTCAGGCAGGGCCCAGCGACACCCACTTATTGACACCCGAGGCTATGATAATTAGGGTAATACATGCGCATGACGAGCGGGATGCTCCCTTGGGCATTTTTCCTTTCTTCGGAAAAGGAAATAGGGAGCAGCCAGGAGACCCAGATTAGAGTCCTGGCTCCACCGCTCCGAGCGATGTGAGTCTGGGCAAGTACTTCCAGTCTCGGCACCGCGGTTTCCTGGTCTCCTTGGCTTGCAGGGCCATTGTGAGGCATCTGGCACCCAGGAAACACCCAAAAAGTGTTCCCTTTCTATGACTTCATAGAGTACACCACTTAGGAGGTCAGTTCGCGGAGGTGGGAAGGGGTGCAGCTCGCTGGCTTCTTTGTTCCGGGTTCTAGACAGACCTTAAGGACCTGGGGACGGGGTAGAAGAAGCCTGAAGCCCTGATGCCCTCTCCCCCTACCTCCGCTAGGGCCTTTTGCCTCCCGCCTTTCCCGACCCAGACAAACAGGCAGAGCCGGCCGTAATATTCTTCAGTGCCATATGGGTGATTTTATTCGTATACTCGCGAATTTTCCCGTCCAGCCTTCCTTCCCATTCAGATGTTTGCATGATCTCTGCCCTCCGCTCACACTCTGGCTCCCATCCAAGGCCATAACCTGCTGAGAGACCGCGGTGTTAGGAGCTAAGGCTGCCCCCAGGGGGCGCTGTGGTCCAGAGAGAGGGCTTAGGGGCCTGGCGTTGCGATGTCTGGCAGGTTGGAGGTAAGGGGTTTTGTGAAGGAGAAGCCTCCGTTTCGTCTGGACCCCCAAGCTCATCACCCCCTTCCTTTCTTGGGACCTGAATTCTCTCATAGAGCGGCTGGAGTATTTTTCGTGCTAAGGAACTTTTTCAGAGTAAATCTTATTTGAAGCATGAATAAATAAAACAAATAGAGAGTTGATTTTGTCTGAGAGGAGATGGGATGTGGCAGGGCCCTACTTGACCACTCCCCTCCCCCCACATTTAGAAATTCCTAAACGTGCTCACTCAGATTTCTGTGAGATTCTGAACCATAGCCGTTGTGGCCACTCCTGAGGCCTCCAAGCAGTGGGATGACTCACCTCAGCACCCACATTCCCACAATGTGCCTTCCTTTCCCAGAGCCCCTAGTGGGATTCTGGGAGGCTCCAACCTAGCCACTGCCCTGCTGAATGGCCGCAGTCAGCAGCTTCCGCCTCTCTGAGTTTCCCTTTCTAGGTATGAAGTGGGGCCTGCCAGCCACAGCCCCCAAGATTCCGGATCCCAAGCCCTCCGACTCCGGGTCCCAGCTCTGGGCCTGGCTTGGGGTGTGCATCTCACCCTGCCTGGCAGTGGCGTCATCACACCCTGTATGGATGGTACATCGGCAGCTCAAGTGATGCAGAGCAGAAACGGGTGCAGCAGCGCTTGACGAAGCGCAGGGTGGATGCCCTGCACATCACGCGGGGCCCCGGGAGGTGGACTCGTGTGGGCAGCCCCTCAAACCAGATCCACTGGTCAGCTGCTGCCAGCTGCTCCATGTACCCCATGGCAGTTTTCTGCTGGTGGGTCTTCAGGAAGATGACATGGGGACACTCAGTGGGTCGCTGCCTCCCCTGGGGTCCAGGGCTGGTGGTCAGGCCATGACTCCTCAATGTCCTTGGGATCTCAGGTTCCACCTGTTTTCTCCCTGGCACTGCTGCACGTGGCTGCTGGGCCTCCTTCCTCTTCCCCACCCCCACCTTGCGCTTCGACTCTAACTTCTTGGATTCCAGTTTCTTCTTAGAGCACCTAGCCTGCTGGGGCTCTCCATTATTCTGGTCCACTCCATTGCCGAGAGCGATGTTCCTGGCAAGGAGAGGAACGGCAGTCAGCAGAGCAGGATTAAAGCTCGGTCCTCTAGCCTACTCCCAGCACAGTTGCTGTACAGCCAGCTCAGGGGAGCCTGTTAAGAAAGCTAAAGGGAGGGCATTTGAGATCTTGCTTCCTGGCAACTGTTGTCAGTTTGGGCTCAAATAAACTCTTATACAAAAAAACAAGAGACAAAAACAAAAAAGCTAGAGGGCCTGAAAAGGAACTTCTCTACCACCCAGACGTCTTGCGCCCGGGCACAGGGGCTGTGATACTATTGGCAGCAGGGATGAGAAAGTTTGGGAAGGCGAAAGGCAATCACTAGTAGGTGGGACACTAGGAATACAGATGGTCTGCATCGGCCAGTAGGGGAGGGTTCTGCCTTCTGGATTTCGGTGGATGGGGCGAACGAGTGCAGTGGTTTTTCAATTGTGTTCCAAGAAATCTGAGGGTTCCCCTCAACCCACAAGGGCAGGGTGAGGGCAGGATACCTTCCCCCACAACAACACAACTGGGGCTTGGGGACAAATATTTGAAGAGGTTATGCTGCTTTAAAAAGGTTGGAAAACTACGGACTAGGTGATCCTGACCCTCTTGCCTGCTCTAGGAGGCCAGCGCAGGAGGAGGAGCCCAGAGAGGTGGAGTTGTCCAGAGGTACTGAGTGCTGGAAGGGACTTTCCCAACAGGTGTCTAGAATACACTGAGTCCTCTGGAAAGTGGCAGCGCCGTCCTAGCCGAGTGTGTGGAGAGGGGCGAGGCCTCAGGCTCAAAATAATGACAATAGTGACGATAATAATGGCCACTGTTGACTGACCGCCACTGTGTGGCAGGCCCGGACCCTCACAGTCCTGCACAGTGGGACACAGTGAAGCGGCAGAACGGCTTGTAGAGCACAGGCTTTCGAGACAGACAAGTGGGGGTTCAAATTCGCGTCTGCCTCTTACCATCTGTGTGATTTGGGGGCAAGACATCTAAGCTCTCAGAGCCTTAGTTTCCTCATCTGCAAAACTGGAATAATTCTGTCTACCTAATAGGATTGTTAGGAAGAACAAACTAAATGGGGACATGCTTGTACAGTACTTAGCACAGTACCTGGCACTTAGCAGGTGCCTAATAAACGTGAGCTTTCTTAATATTCTCATGTGACTGATGAGGAAATTGAGCCTCAGCAAGATGCCTAGTCTGCTGGTAAATCGTGGGGTTGTGTTGACTCGAGAAGGGGAGGAGTGTGGGACCCCAGTGGTGGTCAGGCCCATAATTGGAGAATGTTGACCATGGTTAAGATCACAGCCCTGGTATCAGACAGGAATGGCTTCAAATCCTGGCTCTGCCACTTACCAGGTCAGGTAACTGGGACAGGTCATTTCATCTCCTGAGCCTCAGCTCAGTAAAATAGGGCTCGTAAATACCTTTCTCACAGAGGCTTTGTGAAAATGTGGTTTTCTACATTCCTTAGCACAGTTCCTGTTCCTAGTGGAGAGAGCGTGGGTCCATATGGGGTGGGGGCTGAGCTCACCCAGAGGAGATCAGGAGGATTGTCGGAGCTCTGAGCAATGAATTCCAACACATGTTGGCCAGTTTATACAGTTTTTTGATCCGGGGGTTCGAGTTCTTGAGTAGCCTCAAGAGCGACAAATTTTTTAACACCTGCCAGAGTCAAGAAACCAGGAAAACAGAAGCTTCAGCTTTCCTGGGACAGCCTTCCACTCCCACCCACACTTTGGCTCAATTCAGCCCGGTGACTTCTTCTGGGTCACTCAGGCTGGCACCCAGGGCCAGTAAGTACTGCATTGGTGCTCAGGCTCTCCTCGGCTGGACCAGGATGGGGCATCTTACCATTTTAAGTTGGTTCTGCTTAGTTACTTTGTTGACAGCCTGCTGTATCTTGTCCCGTGGTTCTTTATCTTGCACCTGAGAGAGAGAGAGAAAGCTATCACAGGAAGAATCCCGCCGAACGCCTCCGGATGCCTCTCCACTTGCCTCAGCATTATTTGACCAACCCTAGACTAGGAGTTTTGTCACTTTGGTTTGAGGGCAGAAATGGGGAGACCATTCTAACTCTTCCGACCTCCCTTCACCCTTCACCTCTCCCTTTCCCTCCGCCTGCCCCAGTTACTCTTTGTAAGGCCCCCTCTAGGTCCAGTCCTTAGTCCAACCTCCAAAACCACTCCATTCTTGAGCCTCTTCTTTGCTGATGGACTCATGCTGAGGCTCTGAGGCTTCAAAGACAGACAGAGCAAGACTGGTACCAGATACTCTCTGTGCTCTGCCCCTCTCAGTTCAGCCAGCACTCAGACTGAGCATCAGGATGGCTGTGCTGCAACTCCCAGGGAGGGGAGCTGTGACATCACTGAAATGTGTGACAGCAGCAGGGCTGGGTCTCCAAGGAGTATGTGTGTGGCAGGGGTGGGGGGTGGAGGGTGAGGCAGAAACTCCCATCTGTGGAGAAACTTAGTAGGTACCAGGCAGAGGCCTATATTGTCACCACCTCCTTGTGACCTAAGAGGATTATGCCCTCTTTTTTTAATGAAGCAGCCAAGGTTCAAAGAGGTTAAATCGTTTACTCAAGGCCACACAGCTAGATAATGGTCAAGCCGGAAACCTAAGGTCTGATCGTCAGCTCATGAAACCAGGGCTTCCCAACTAAGCTCATCTCTTCGTTCATGTCACATGTTAACTGCACCTGCACGGCAGATGTTCTAAGTGCTAGAATCAAAGAAAGTTCTTACCCTCAAGGAACTTACATTCTAGTGGAGGGCAAACAAAACAATGTGGGTGCTTGTAAATGTTTAACAGTTGGCTCTGTGAAACAATGTATGTGTGTGTGTTTATTATAATAAGCTTTACCGACAGAAATCTGAAATAATGAACTTCTGCAATAGTCTTTATTGCACATTCTATAGCCGTTTGATTCTTACAGTATACTTTTCTTGAATTGTGCCTCTTATATCCATAGCCAATCTATGGTTGTAATGGATGAACAAATGCAGTTGCAACATGAATGTTAATATTTTCATTTACACTAAAGAGTAAGAAGAAAGTGAAAAAGTGAAAGAACAAATATGTTGGAATTCCACACATTCATCAATGACGTGATCAACTTATTTGCTATATTGGATCACAGTTTTCAAATACTGGAAGTATATTTTCTCAACAAAAAATAAATATATATTTTTGTAGGCCATATAGTTGCAACTACTCAACTCTGCTGTTGTGTGAAAGCAGCCATAGTTAATATGTAAATGAGTGGACATGGCTTTTTGCAATAAAACTTTATTTACAAAAACAGTTGATGGGCTGGATTTGGCCCATGGCCAACCTCTGGTGTAGACAATCAACAAAACAATAAATCAAACCTGAATTATCACGTTCACTTATTTCTGTGGTAGAAATCAACTCCTACCATGGCTGATTTCAAGCTCCCAATGTAATGTCACTGAATACAGAGTTGACTAGAAATGCAGAGTACATTACCATTATACATTATATATTTCTACTATATTTTTACAGATGTAAAGACTCAAATATCGGTAATAGTAAGAAGTAGTCAAAAAAATGGAAGGTGATAAGTTTGAGCATTTTTCACTTTTGTTTTTAATATCATTATTTTAATTAAGCTTGTATAATTTAATTTTTAATGATGGCTATGCCTAACAACCAGCCGGCAGAGTTCCTGAACATGTAATAGGCTTTCTCGAGCCCTTAGGGAGGAGTTCCAGCATACCATAGATGGAAGTGAGGGCATGGCGAACATTAAACAGAGCAGAGGGGACAGGAGAGCGAAGGTAGAAGGTATGCTGTATCAAAAAGGGTGGAATGCGAAAGATTCATCCACAAGATGAGATCAGAGCAGAGACCTGAAGGAAGGGAGTGGTGGTGGCAGGAGATGAGGGCAGAGAAGGAGCTGTGGGGAAGGGTTGGGACAGACGGGGGGACTTTAATAACTCGGGCTGCATCAGAATAATCTGAAGAGTTTGTGAGACATGCCTTCTCCAGCAGCACCCATAGAGTGGGCCAATCGGATACCGAAGCGAGGGTGGCAGCCGCTCCACCCCAGACCACTTCTCGGGCGGAGAGGTGCGTGCATAGGAGGTGCGCTAGCTCTGCCTTTTTGGGGCTCATGGACCAAGCCTACACTGCACAGCAGCTTCTTACACGTTAATGTCCTTTATCATTGGGATGAAGGGGGGCAGTGGCTAAACATGCTGTGGCCCCAGGAAGAAACCCAGGAGGTGACTTGGGAGGGAAGACAAGCAGGACTCCCTCCCCTCTCTCCGTCCTGTCTATTCCAATACTCCTTGGCTCCTCTGCCTGCTCAGCACAACTTCAGTTCTCATCTACTGGACTCCTGTGGGCTGCATCAGAATCATCTACACCTGCCACTCAGCCCCCCCGCCCCGGGCACCAAGGGCTGGGGACCCCCTGTGCGCTAAGCACCAAGGACAGCAGCATATGAGGCAAAAGATGCCTCCCCTCAACAAGCTCAAAGGCTTAGGGCAGAAGTACCTCTAGAATATGGGCTCCTTAAGGGTAGGGGGTTTTGTCTGTTCTGTTCATTGATAAACGCCAAAAGCCTAGAATAGTGCCTGGCAGATAATGGGTACCTCATAAGTATTTTTTGAAAAAGTGAAATAAGTAGTATTATCTGTGATAAAGGTAATTCTGCAGGCTGTTGAAACACAGAGGACCAGCCTGAGGAATGGCAAAGGGGTGTGAGGTGGGCAGGGCATTCTCAAAGAGGGATTTTAAAAAAAATTAGCTGTGGAAGGGAATTATGAACGATTATGTTGCCAGAGCAGAAAGTAGGGGCCAAGAGCGGCAGTGGCTGAAACTGGAGAACGAGCAACACACAGACCTCCCAGGGCTTGTTGCAGTTTATCCTGAGGGTCCAGAGGGCCCTGGAAGGGCTCTGGCAACTAGGCAGGGTGGCTGGATTCAGCACTGGGAGCCTGGCCAAGCCTCTGCCATTCTGTTCTAGTGCACACTTTTAGCCCTCACCCTCCCCTCTCTTCAGGAGCTGTGCCTACACAGGCCGTTCATCCCCAAGGAGACGGAGTTCTCCATGACCACACTTTGTACCCCAGCAATGGCTCCCAAAGCAGTTTTCCATATTCCATCTTGTTTGGTCCTTCCATTTACATGGGAAAAACCATTTGTAGGGAGAGAGACTTATCCAGTGACATACAGCTGGTAAGCCTTGTGGACTAACTCCAAGAATCTCAAGTGGAAAACCGCCACTCTTCTTTTTTTTAAGTTGTGGTCAAGTACACATAACATAAACTTTACCACTTACTCATTTTCAAGCATACAGTTCAGTAGTGTTAAGTACATTCACATTGTGCAACCATTACCACCATCCAGCTCCAGAACTCTTTTTATCTTGCAAAACTGAAACTCAATACCCATTAAACAACAGCTCCCCCATTTTTCCCTCCCACATCCCCTGGCAACCACCCTTCTATTTTCTGCCTCTATAAATTTGACTGCTCTAGGTTTCTTATGTAAGTGGAATCATATAATATTTGTCTATTTGTGACTGGCTTATTTCACTCAGCAAAATGTCCTCAAGGTTCATCCATGTTATAGTCTGTACCAGAATTCCCTTACGTTTTGTTAAGGCTGCATAATATTCTATTATATGTGTATGCCACACTTGGTTTATCCGTTCATCTATTGATGGGCACCTGGGTTGCCTCCGTGGTTTGGCTATTGTAAATAATGCCGCTGTGAACATGGGTGTACAGAAATCTCTTTTAGACCCTGCCTTAAATTCTTTTGGGTATACACTTATTAGTAGAATTGCTAGGTCATGTGGTAATTCTATTTTTAATTTTTTGAGGAACTGCTGTATTGTTTTCTACAGTGGCTACACCACGTTATTCCCACCAACAATGCGCAAAGGTTCCATTTTCTCCACTTCCTCACCATTACTTGTTGTTTTTATTATTTTTGACAGTAGTCATCCTAATGAATGTAAGGTTCCACTCTTTTTGTTTGTTTTGTTTCCTCTCGTGCTTTAGTTTCTCTGAAGTCAGGTTTAGTGGGCTATATTTTACATACATGAAAATTCACCTTTTTAGTACGTTCTGTGAGTTTCGGCAAGTGCATACTATTGTGTAACCGCAACAATCAGTATATAAAATGGTTTCATAATCCTACATTCCCCTGGGCAAAATCTCTTTCTAGTTAACCCTCCTCCCATTCCTGGCCCTGGCAATAACTGATATGTTTTCAGTCCCTATAGCTTTGCCTTTTCCAGAACATCATATAAATGGAATCCTACAGTATGCAGCCTTTTGAATTCTGGAATCCTTTCATTTATTACAATGCATTTGAGATTCGCATATGTTGGGTGTCATTTGTTTCTTTTAGGGTTTCCAGGTGGGAATGCCTGCCCAGTCTCAGGAATTTTTTTCGCTTTCCTGTTCCCGAATCCTGACATATAAACTGTTTTCTGTTCTCCACGATGAATCGTTTCCACAAAGGGACGGCCAATACTACCAACCACCTGGGTTCAAGGAGCCGTTTTTCCCGATTTCCCAACCAACTTTTCTCGGGATTCAGGAACTGGAAAGCGAAAAAAAAAAAATCCCTGAGAATGGGGTGGAATTCCCGCCTGGAAACCCTAGTTTCTTTCCATTACTGAATAGTATTTCATTGTATAAATATGCCACTGTTTGTTATCTAATACAAATATTATCTCCATTCTTCTATTGAGCCTATTGAGTGAGTTTTTTAATTTTTTGCTTTCTATATTAGGGCTGTTGTAACAAATTACCACAAACCTGGTGGCTTAAAACAACAGAAATTTATTTTCGCACAGTACTGGAGGCCAAAACTCCAAAAATCAAGGTGTTGGCTCCTTCTGGAGGCTCCAGGGGAGAATCTGTTCCAGGCCGCTCTCCCGGCTTCTGCTGACGTCCAGCAATCCTTGGTGTTCCTTGGCTTGTACACCCATCATTCTGATGTCTGTCTCCATCTTCTTATGGTATTCTCCTCTGTGTCTTTCTATGTTTTCACATCTTCTTCTTATAAGAATACCAGTGATTAGACTCAGTGCCCCCCCAATCCAGGATGACCTCATCGTAACTACTTATATCTACAAAGACACTGTTTCCAAGGAGGGTCACACTCTGTGGTTTTGTAGACATGTAGACATGAACTTTTGGGAGGACACTTTTAACCTAGTATAATTAGTTTTTCTTCACTTCTAAGATTTCTGTTTGGTTCTTCTTTATATCTTCTGTTTTTTCCCCCTGATATTTTTCATTTTTCATTTATTTCTAGAATCTTTGTAATTGCTTATGGAATCGTTTTTGTAATAACTGTTTTAAAATCCTCATCAGATAATTCCAACATCCTGTGATCTGTTTTATCTGTTGGTTGTCTTTTCTTATCCGAGTTGAGATTTTCCTTGTTCTTGGTATGGTGAGTTATTTTCATTTAAACTGAACATTTCAGAAATTATGTTATGAAACTCTGGATCTCGTTTAAGTCTTCTGTTTTAGTAGGCCTCTGCTGACCTGGGCCAGTGATATGGCGGGGCACCAACTCTTTACCACCCGGTGGGAGTGAAAGTCCAGGCTTCCCACATGGCCCCCACTGACCCACCCTGTAGGGGAAGGGGAGGGTTGCCTCATCACTGCTTGGCAGAGGTGCTCATATAGATTCTACACTTGGCCTCCTTTACATTGGGGGGAAGGGAGTGGTGCCTCATTATTGTTGGATGGGTGCCAGTGGGGCTCCCTACATGGCCTCCACTGACACCATAGAAATTGTCGGGAAGGGTACTTGTTACTGCTGGGCCCCGAGGAAAGCCCTGACTCCCCTCTTTGTCTCCTCTAACACCACCTGGAGGTGAGGGGGAGACGTGTCTTGTTATCACAAGAGAAAGATTAAAGTCTAGGCTTTCCCTTCTGCCTATGCTAGTGGAGGTTGGAACTGAGGTTTTGCTGGAGTGGGGCATGTCATGTCAAAAGATTTCTGTCTTGCTAGGGAGCCCCTTTCCCAGTCCTTTGACAGAAAACAGGTTTTTCACGGGGGTGATTTTTGTCAGCCTGTTTGGCATTTCCAGGTTGCAGGCTTTTCTAGCACCCTAGCAAAAAGAAAACCCAGGGACTCGCTGCTGTATCATTTGAGTACGAGGGTTCCTGGTTGGTCTGCCTTCTTATGTTTGTTTTATATATAATGTCCAGCATTTTAAGCTGTACTTAGTGGGAGGGATAAAGAGGTACGCATCTACCCCATCTTGTTCAGAATCGGAAGTTCTCTTTTTATTCTCTACTTCCTTGATCATCCCTATAAGCCCAAGCTGGAGACGTGTCTGGATATGTAATTCTTTTAAGAACTTGTGGGTCTCTGAATCTGATTTAGGTCCACTCTATCAGACAAAAACCATGCTTACAATTTCTTTGCGATAAGTCCTTCTCTCCATTAGGCTTCTGCCAAAATGGCTAAGGGACAATACCCTTAAGCTTTACAGAATCTGTACTGTTTGATTCACAGGATCTGTGAGACACACCTATCATCTCTTTAGAGGTCTTCTATCTGACTGACTAGTACACTGAGGCATTGTCTTAAATCTTTCTGAGATGTAAACAATAGGTTTTACAGTCACATTCTCAGTTTCATTTTTGGACCATGTTTTTTGTTTTGTTTTGTTTTGTTTTGTTTTGTTTTGTTTGTTTGTTTGTTGTCTATGTGCTGGACTTGAGTTGCTTTATTAGGAAACCATTTCTTAGTTTTACTGTCATTTGCCATTTGGGGTGGTTGAGAATTTTCTGCCATCAAGTCCTGAATCCTTCAAACTTAACAGTTCTTCCTTGTAGCTCAGGGTTTCTCAACCTCAGCACTGTTGACATTTTGGGCAGGATAATTTTTTTTTTTTAATTGAGGCACCTGATACCATTTCTTTTCTCTCTCTCTCTCTCTTTTTTAAGGAGGGAGCAGCTCACAGTGGCCCATGCGGCAATCGAACCGGCAACCTTGGTGTTATCAGCACCACACTGTAACCAGCTGAGCTAACTGGCTACCGCCAGGATAATTCTCTGATGAGGGGGGAGGCGGTCGTGGGGAGCGGGGTCTGTCTTGAGCATTGGCCTCTACTAACTATGAAGCCAGTAACAACCTCTCCGGTTTTGACAACCAAAAATGTCTCCAGACGTTGCCAAATGTCCCCCAGGAGGCAACATCCCTCTCATTTGAGAACTGCTGCTTTAGTTTCTTTCTCTCCTCTTGCATTTTACTATAAGCAGCAAGGAGAGACCACTTGAACACTTTACTTGGAAATATCCTTAGCTAGATCACCAAACGCATTAGGCATGTTTTTTTTTTCCCAAGTCAAGCTGTTGTGCTTTCCATGTAACTACAGGCAACAGGGTTGCTGAACTTTGTGCCACAACATAACGCGAAGAATTCTTCTTCCCCCAGCTTCCAGTAGTATTTACCCTGACTGCAGCCTCTCCAAGGCCGGAGGCTTCTAGTAACAGCTTTATCAAGGCACTTTCACTCCACTCTTCTCAAAATGTATTGTCCATTACTTAATGCCACTCCCATATTTTAGGGAGTTGTGACAGCAGCACTCTACCCCCATACCCAAATCTCTATATGTTATCTATTGCTGCATAGCAAATTATCCCCAAATTTAGTGGTTTAAAACAAGAGGTATTTCTTTATTTCAGAGGGTCTGAGCATCAGGAGCCCAGGAATGCTCTAGCTGAGTGGTTCTGCCTCAGTCTCTCACGAGGTTGCAGTCAAGCTGCTGGCCAAGGCTGTATCATCTCCAGGCTCTCCTAGGGCTGTGAACTTGTTTCCATGCTCACTCAGGAGGTTGCTGCAGGCCTCTGTTCCCTGGATGTTGGCTGGAATCTTCAGTTCCTTGCCACGTGGGCCTCTCTGTGGGGCTGTTGACAATGTACTAGATATTTGCTCCCTGCAGAATAACGGATCCAAACAATAGAGAGAACACACACCCAAGATGGAAGCTGGGCTCCTTTCTTTTGAAAATCCTAATTTTAGAAGTAATATACCATCATTTCTGCCAAGTCTTATTGGTCATATAGAGTAACCTTGACAATAGCATTGGAGAGGACTACACAAAGGTCTGAATAAACAGAAAGTAAGGAACATGGGGAGTGCTTTGGGTGGCTGCTGCATTTCAGTTTCATTCAATTCAAGATATTTTTCTGATGTCCTTGACTCATGGGTTATTTTGAAGTGTTGTGTTTTATTTCCAAGTATTGGGTTGCTTTCCAGATATCTTTCTGTTATTATTTATATTTTAGTTCTTTTATAGTCATGAAACATATTTTGTATGATTTAAATTCTTCTAAATTTATTGAGGTTTGTTTTATGGCCCAAAATATGATATATCTTGGTGAATGTTTTATATGCAGTTAAAAAGAATGTTTATTTTGCTGTTGTTGGGTAAAGTGTTATAAAATGTCAAGCAGAACAAGTTAGTTGATAGTGTTCAGATTTTCTATATCTTTAGCTCTTTTCCTGTCTAGAACTTGTTATTGATTACTGAGAAAAAAGTGTTGAATTCTCTACCTGAATTATAGATTTTTGTCTTATTTTAAAGGTCTGTTGGTTTTCACTTCACGTATTTTTGAAGCTCTATTATTAGATGTATATACATTTATGATTGTTAAGTTTTTTAGTGAATTGAACCTTTTATCATTATGTAATGTCCTTCTTCATCCCTGGTAATAGTCCTTCTTTTAAAATCTACTTTTCCTGATACTAATACTGCCACTCCAGTTTGCTTAGATTGATTTGTGTGGTATATCTTATTCCATCCATGTACGTCTTTTTTTTTTTTTCAATTGGGGAAGGGGAACAGGACTTTATTGGGGAACAGTGTGTACTTCCAGGTCTTTTTTTTTTTTTTCCAAGTCAAGTTTTTCTCCTTTCAACCTTAGTTGTGGAGGGCGCAGCTCAGCCCCAGGTCCAGTTGCTGTTGCTAGTTGCAGGGGGCGCTGCCCCCCATCCCTTGTGGGACTCGAGGAGTTGAACCCGCAACCTTGTGGTTGAGAGCCCACTGGCCCATGTGGGAATCGAACCCGCAGCCTTCGGAGTTAGGAGCACGGAGCTCTAACCGCCTGAGCCACCGGGCCGGCCCCATCCATGTACTTTTAACTCATGTATTTCTTTATAGTTAAATGGGGTTTCTTGTAGATATCGTATTATTGACTCTTGCTTCCCCGCCCAGTCTACTAATCTGTCTTTTAATTGGTTGTTGATACAGTTGGATTAAAATATTCCATCATACTACTTGTTTTCTGTTGTCTTCCTCTTTTTCTCCCTTACTTGGATTAATTATGTTTTGTCAGGGAAAAACCTTAACCTCATGGTACCAAAAGTAGACAGTGAGACTTACTGTATCCAATCAAGACAATTTATTATTCCTAGCACACCAAGCAACGTGACCATCAGCATAGTTTTGTGTTGGTTCCCTCAGCTCTGAGTCCCACAGGTGATAACAGTGGTCTCAGGTGCACAGTGGGTTTGTCTTATGGCTGAGAAACCCAGGCCCAGCACTTTTATAGCAAGCCGTACGCAAGCCTGCCTTTGTGCGATGTGATCTCACCTCTCAAAATTGCCAGCTATATTCACAATCCTGAACAAGGGCCCAGATGAAAGAGAAGTCAGGGCCTTGCAATCTTGACATACTCAACAAATCACATTGAACACAAAGAGACCCAGGAGGATACCTCCCGATATTTTTATGATTCCATTTTATCTCTACTCTTGGCTTGTTATTTATACCTCTTAACATTTCTTTTAGTAGTTGCTCTTGCACTTACAATATATATGTTTAATTAATCACAGTAAATCTTTTATTATATTATATCACTTCTTATGTAGCATAAGGACCATTTAACAGTATATTTCTAATTCTTCATCCTATAATTTTTACTATTGTTATTACCGGTATCATACATTTTCCTTTTATGTATGCTATAAACCCAGTGTATTGCTATTGCTTTGTTTTAGACAGTCAATTATCTTTTAAGGTGATTAAAAACAGAAAAATGTCTTATATTTACCTTTGTTCCATCCATTTCCAGAGATCTTCATTTCTATATGTAGATCCAGGTTTCTCTTTGGTATCGTATTTTTTATGCCTCCAGAACTTCCTTTACCATTTCTTTTTCTTTTGTTTTTCAATTACAGTTGACATTCAATATTATTTTATATTAGTTTCAGGTGTACAGCATAATGGTTAGGCATTTATATAATTTACAGTGATTTCCTCCCCCCCCATTAGTCTTGTACCAATTTTACCATTTCTTATAGTGCTGATCTGCTGTTAATGAATTTTCTGTTTTCGTTCATCCGAAAAAGTGTTAGTATCTCTTCATGTTTGAAAGATATTTTGCTAGAATTCTGGGTTGACAGTTTTCACTTTCAGCATTTTAAAGATACCATTCTATTGTCTTTTGGTCGTATAACGTCTCTGATGAGAAATCTGCTGTAATTCTTCTTTGTTCTTCTGTAGGTAGTTTGTCTTTTTCCTCTAGATGCCTTCATGATATTCTCTTTATCTGTGGTTTTCAACAGTTTGAATATGATAGATCATATTTGTGCGTGTGTGTGTGCACGTGTGAGTGTGTTTCTATCTGTATCTCTTCTACTTCTGGCATTCAAATTACACATATGTTAGCTCTTGGATGTTCTGTTCTGGCTTTTTTGTTTCATTTTGTTTCACTCTTTTTTCTCATCCTGTTTCAGTTTGGGTAGTGTCTGCTGACCTATCTTCAAGTTCACTGAGTCTTTCCTCAGCTGTGTTGAGTTTACTGATGAGCCTGCCAAAGGCATTCTTCATTTCTGTTACATGTTTTTAAAAATTTCTAGCATTTTACATATGCCTCTTTTTTATAGTCTCTATCTCTGCTAAAATGCTTCTTCTGTTTATGCATATTGTCCTTATTTTCCAACACGGCCTTTCACATATTGTTGTAGTTGTTTTAAATTCTGTGTCAGGTAACTCAAGGGGGTTATCTGGGTCCCAAGTCTGGTTCTGTTGCTTACTTTGTCTCTTGACAGTAGGACTTTTTGGTTTTTGGTTTTTTAAAGTTGCTTTTTGTAATTTTTTTATTAATTTCTGGACATAATATGTAGAACAGTAGAGACTGAGGACAATATTTATTATGTATGCTTGGAAATTGTCATATCTCTCCTTAGGCCATTAATGTGGAGGATTGAGTCAATCTTGTCAGGAGTTGAACGAGGGTTGGGTTTTGTTGTTTCTATGATTACTTTTAGTGTCTGTGACTTCCACAGATTCTATACTCTCACACTAGACACACTGGGCCTTTAGCAATTCAATTAAAAACTATAGCTTAACTCTTACCTGCTTGCGTGGATTCCTCGTCTTCCTCCTGCTTCACAAGTGTGCCAGTGCCTGCATCCCATTTTTTCTTGGAGGCTCCTGTCCTTCTTTGGAATTCAGGTTAATTTATTGCTCTGCAACCTCAGCTCTCTGATGGGTTCAACAAAAGTTATAATTCTATAGATTACCTAACAACTAAAAAAAAATTATTCATGTGGTAATGATACTCTCCGTAGCTTTCTGCATCTTAGGTGGAAACCAGAAGTGTAAGCCATGTATTTTGTCATTGTTCCTTTCAAGACCTTTTGCCGTCCATTTCTGGATCTCCTGCCTGGGTCTTTCTCTTGGCTGACACCCTTCCAGCGTAGCCCCCAGAATTATTTCTAGCTCGGATTCTTTTCCTCTCTCTACCTTTCCATCTTCTTTTCCATTCTTTTCCTCTCTCTACCTTTCCCTTCGCAAAGTGAGGGGACAGAGGTTCCTGATATGTCACTATCTTGGAGACAATTCAAAATAATCCATGGAGCCCTGTTCCCAGAGATAAGCCTGAAAAGGGGGGAGGTGACTTTGGGATCTGAGTTCTCATCCACTGTACAATGGCTTGGCCTCATTCCTTTGTGCTGGGAAATGAGACCAAGTATTTACTCCATCCATTAATAAGAAATAGGAATCAAACTGACAAAACACTAGTTGGAAGATAAAAACTGAAACAAGATAAAAGGGGAACAGGCTGGGAGTAGGGATTACAAACACAGTCTCTGGAAGCAGCCTACCTGGGTTCGAATTCCAGCTCCATCACTTACTTACTATGGTCTTGGACAAGTCCCTTTACCTCTCTGCATCTTCGTTTCTATATTTGTAAAGTGAAAATAATAGTACTTACCTCACAGGACTGTTAAGAGGATTAAGAGTTAATATATGCAAAGTACTTATAAGAGTGACAGGTACGTAAGCTCTGTAGAAGTATTAACTATTAGAGAGCACTTCCTATAATTTCAGAAATTCATGGATGAAAGCAGTTTACTCCCTTTCTCAGAATCCATTACAATCAGAACAGCTAATGTTTATCGAGCATCTCCAAAGTGTCCAAGTCCTGTACTAAGCATTTTATGTGAATTACCGTGTTTCCCCGGAAATAAGACCTAGTCGGACAATCAGCTCTAATGCATCTTTTGGAGCAAAAATTAATATAAGACCCGATATTATTTTACTATAAGACCGGGTCTTATATAATATAATATAATACAATATAATATAATATAATATAATATAATATAATATAATATAATATAATATAATATAATATAATACCGGGTCTTATATTAATTTTTGCTCCAAAAGACGCATTAGAGCTGATTGTATGGCTAGGTCTTATTTTCCGGTATCTCATAAGAGGTAGGAATTAACTATTCCTACCTAATAGGCAAGGAAATCCAGGATCAGAGAAATTAAGTGTTTTACATAGCTGACTAGATGCAGAACTAGGTTTACAACCCAAGAGGGTCTGACTGCCACGCCTGTGCTTTCAACCACTGCACTTGTTGCTTCCCGTAAACTAGTTTTCTTGCTTTTAAAATAGTGGGAAAGCTGTTTGCTGTATTTATCTCACAGAGTTGTTTTGAGATCCCAATAACAATAGAAGAGGCAGTGCTTTAGGTTTTTGTACAGTGCTGGTCCCCTGACAGGGAAACCTGAACCTGTCATGACTTTTCACTCCTCCATCCCTTTGCACATGCCCTTCCCCCTCATCTCTGCTTGTTGAACTCATTTCTTCAAGACTCAGCTCAAATAGCAGGCCTAGATTTTATTCTAACAATGGAGGGATTTAAGCAGGGGGTGGCACATCAGACTTGGGTTCTGAAATGATGACTGACTGCTGCGTGGGGATTGGAGAGAAGCAGGACCTGAATGAGGACAGGGAAACCATATATTAATAGAAGGCTGCTGTAGGAGCCAAGGGAGAGATGGTGGTGGAAACGGAGAGGAATGGTAGATTGGAAGGATATTTAGGAAAGAGAATCGACAGGAAATGGAGATTTATTTGAATGTGGGCAGCGAAGGACAGGGAGGTGCCAAGGATGAGTCCTATTCTTGACTTGCTGGAGGATGATTGAGTGACCTGCATGGCTGAAGCATCTCCGACAGACACCTCCTCCCACCCCGCCCCCCCCGTCCCCCACCCCCTGGAGCTAGGAGCACCGGAGGAGGAGAAGAAAGAGAATGGGCACAGTCTTGGTCCGGGAGCAACTAGATTGGACACTTCCAGCACGGGTCTGAGCCAGGAGGTGCTGCGAGGGGGCAAGCGTTTCCCCTATTGGCCCGCAGTTGGCGCCTCTCCCCTCCACCCCCGCCAGCCCGGCATGCTGCGCCCTTCTGAGCACCCTGCGGGAGTTGGCTCCTCGCGGGTGTGTAGGAGTGCGGCGCGGCGGCCCACCCCTCCAGCTCTGACCCGCCCCGTCCCGGCGCCCACCCCGCCCAGTGCGCTGGAAAGGCTGGGCGGTGGCTCTGTCCAGTCCCGGAGCCAAGGAACCAGAGGCTGCCGAGTGAGTCCCAGGGTTAGGGGGTGCTCCGCCGCAGTGCACCTGTCTTGACAGGAGGTACGGGGTCGGTGCCCTCCCCCTCCGGCAGTCCCCAGCCTCTCTTCCCCGGCATGCGCCCTCTCGAGATGTGCGCGCATCAGTGTGCGAGGGTGTCGGGGTGCGGGTGCATGCTCGTTGTGTCGGGGTTGTCCTGGAGCAGCAAGTGTGTGTGCCCGGGAGCCCGCGCGTGTTCCTGCAGCGGGTCTGCGCCCGCGGGCGGGGTGCGGCTAGTGGAGCCGAGCGTGCGGAACCGAGCGTGCGGGCGACGGCGGCGGCGGCGGGGAGAGCGCGGAGGAGGCCGGCTGGGCGCGAGGAGGAAGGATGCGAGCCGGGAACTTTTCGGCGGCTCTGGAAGTATGAGCTGTCGCGCCTGAAGGGGCTCCCCCCGGCCGCTGGACAAGAGGCGAGCGCGTGTGCCCGCCGCCACCCCTCCCCCACTTCCGCCTCCCGCCTCTTCCTCGTTCCCGGCTCCCAGGGCCCGTGCGTCCCGGGGGAGACCCGGCGGCGCAGCCCCACCCCGGCCGGCGCGGTTGGCTCCCACGCCCCCGCCGCCGTCTCGCCTGAGCGGACAGATTGAGTCAGCGGGTCCGCGGGCGCGGCAGGTAGGGGCTCCGCGGTGGCGGCGGGCGCAGGTGCTGCGGGGAGGGCTGGTGTGGGGCGGGGACGGCCGGGTCGGAGGGGCCTCTGTCGCCTCCCCTCCATTCCCCCGCGGACGCGGCGTGTCCCTTTTTAGGGAATTCTTTCGCTCTCACTGTCTCCAGTGCGGGTGGGGCAGAAAGAGAGGGTGCTTTCCATTTCACTGGTCCCCCGCCGGGCTCCTGGCAGCCTTCTGCCCCCGAATTTCTTCACCCCTCTCCCCAGCACCTTTAGTCGCGTAAACAACTCCCTTCCTCTCTCTTGCACTCGGCTTCGCGGCCCCCAGGGGGTAGCTCTTTCAATCTTGTGAGATTGATGGGGTTGGGGGAAGGGAAAAGAGAGGGGACGTCCCGGAGCCCCTAGTCCCTGTCACTCCCCTTACCCTAGCCTTCGCCCTCCCCCAACCGCTGCAGGACCAGACGGCCCCAGGGGCCTGGGTATTTTTAGCGTTGTGACCTGGGCCACAGCTCTCAGAGCCTTTCCCAGGAGTCGGCGTCAGCGCCTCCTTCCTCCGCCGCCGCCAGCCGGTGGCCACAGAATCTCCCAACGGTTCTGTGGCCCTGCCAGGCCCACTTGGGTTTGGGTCCCTCGCGGCCCGCCCCAGCGCCTGTGGAGCTGGCCAGGGTCTCGAGTCCACCCACATGTGGAGGGAAAGGCAGTCTACAGAGGAGGAGGATCTGGTCCTCGAGTTAGTTACTCCCTGGCCTCCGGTGATGGGCTCAGAGCCCAGTGCCTGGAAGGAGGCTGAGCTTATGCGACTGAATACAGGGCCTGGGAAGGCCCAGAGCTCTGGTGTTCTGGAAAGCTCTCAGCACTGGGAACCTGGTCTGAATTGGACCCAGGACCTGCCCTTCCAATGACTACTCACTGACTAGTGGGGAGATAAGACAGTGAGATATGTCAGAGGAGAGGAGCTCAAATAGAGAGCTGTGGGAGTACAGAGAAGAGACTATGGATGATTCTCTGAATAGCACAGGTATCAGAGCTTTACATTTTACGGAGCAGTGTCTTGTGTTTGAGGCAGGTAGGATGATTATGGCATTTTCCGATGGGGAGACTGAGGCTAGAAAGATGATTTCCTTAGGAACAAAACTAACTCTGGAAGTCAGGTCTGTAGCTTCAGAGCAGGGTGTGCAGTGGATGGGGGTGATGGTGACGCGGGTATGTGTGTGGGGGGAGAGAGAGAGAGAGAGCTCTAGCTTTTGTCTGGGTTCTGAAGAACGGGCAGGAACTGGAGTTGCAGTACTAGAGGAAGAAGACACTCCACCTTGAGATCTTTGTCCCATCCTCCTCCCTGGCCTTCTGAGGAGATGCCAGGTCCATAAAGTGGAAAAAGTGCCTCCCCTTTCTGGGCCAGACCAGTCCCTCCAACCCCTCTCAGAGGGCATGATTCTGAGATTTGGCCATTGGCGGCGTCTGTCCCCTGAATACAGAGGAGCCTCTCTTGCTGTGCCTGGAACTGGCATCCCCTTTGTGGAGCTAGGGTAAGCCCCGCCTCTGCATGAGACTTGAAGTTTGTGGTAATGGACTTTGTTTCAGGGAAGGGGAAGGAGAAAGCCAAGTCCAGAAGTGTCTGGGCTGGAACCAGAGGCCCCACTACTGGGATGCTGGCTGCAGTGGGACTCCCCAAGCCTAGCCCCCCGCCCCCACTCCCTGCATTCCCTCTCAACTTCATAGCTTGCTCTTCCACCCTCCAGGAGCTGACATGGACCCAAATCCTCGGGCAGCCCTGGAGCGCCAGCAGCTCCGCCTGCGGGAGCGGCAAAAATTCTTTGAGGACATTTTACAGCCAGAGACAGAGTTTGTCTTCCCCTTGTCCCACCTGCATCTTGAGTCGCAGAGACGTAAGTTCTAAGACCTGGGGAGAGGGCCTAGGATAGGGAGGACGTCTTGTAGGGCCCCCTCCTCTCTTATTTTCTTGGCCCTCTGAACTTCTGTCTCTGGACCTGACACATCGCTGACCATCCTACCGCCTGGGTCCTCCTGACTTGCCCCCTTCTTGATCTGCAGCCCCCATAGGTAGTATCTCATCCATGGAAGTGAATGTGGACGCATTGGAGCAAGTGGAACTTATTGACCTTGGGGATCAGGACGGAGCAGACGTGTTCTTGCCTTGCGAAGATCCTCCACCAACCCCCCAGACATCTGGTATGCCCCGCTGCTGGGAGATGGGCACCAGTTAGCCAGGGCCGGATGTCGGGCTCTGGAGTGAGGCTGCAAGGCTGGGCTGGGGAAGTATAGCCGTGGGGGCTGGAAGGGGGCGTTGCCACCAATGAAACAGCTGTTTGTTCTGATTTTAAGGAAGTTGACCCTGAGGGGAACTGGGTTACAGATCCCCAATCCAAGGTTCTAGGAATGCTCAACCCCCTTAGCCTTTGCTAATTTTACATTTGTGAAATTAATGTAATTAAAATAATATAAAAATGTAATATTTACATTAGGTAAGGTAAGCAGTATTAGTCATCTTAATAATATTTATTGAGCACTTTATTAGATTTCTAATACTGTGCTAAAATACTTTACATATATTATCTCAAGCCTTACAATGTCCTATTAGGGCAGGTGGTATTATCTCCATTTATAAAGAAGGAAGTTAGAGAAGTTGTCACATAGCCAGAAGGTGGCAAAGCTGGGTTCAAACCCTGGCTCTGTTACTCCAAAGCCTGTATGTTTAACTTACAAAAGATATTCACTTATTTAAAACTGCTGCTACTGATAGCCTACTACGTGCCAGACATTTTATAAGCATTCTTAGGTTTTATCCTCAAAACCCTTCTGGAATGTAGGTATCCCATTTTTTTACAGAGGAGGAGCAGAGTGCTTGAGAGGGAAAGTGACTTGCCCGAAGCTACTCAGTAGCAAGTAAGTGACAGGTAGAACTCACGCTCTTGCATTGATTGACCTGACTCTGGAGCCCAGACAGGCTCCCAGAAGTAGGAGGAACTAGGAGTCAGAAGACCGGGCTCTTTGCTGGACTGGCTAAGTGACTCTGGACAAGTCCCTGACCCTGTCTGGGCTTCGGTTTCTCCCGGCCAGATCATATCTGAGAGTCCTCTGAAGCCCTGTTTGTGACCCTGACCAGCTCTTCTCTCTGGGCAGGGCTGGACGACCATCCAGAGGAGCGGAGCCTGCCAACGCACATACCAGACAGGACCACATCCCGCATTTCCTCCTCATCTTCTGACTCTTCCACCAACCTGCACAGCCCAAATCCCAGTGACGGCGGAGCAGACACGCCCTTGGCACAGTCTGATGATGAGGAGGGTGGGGGTGATGGAGGGGCAGAGCCTGGAGCCTGCAGCTAGCAGTGGGCCCCCACCTATGGACTGACCGAGCTGGCTATTCTCCACTTGAGACCCTAGGGCCAGCCAGGGTCCTTCAGAGAAGACCAGACTCTCCTTGTAGTAGGCACCACCAGGAGGAAAGGATGGCGGGGTGGTGTGCCTCCCTGGGAATTAACCCTCTCCTGCTTTCCTGCTAACCTTGTCCCGCTGCAACCCTGCCACGAGTTTTTGGCTTACTCCTGAGGTACAGCTTGCAAGCAAGGAGATGGAGATGAGGTAGGACGTGATGCCACTGCTTTTCTTAGCACTCCTTCCTCCCCCAAACTATCCTGCAGCCTTCTAACAGTCTCTCTCTCCTACACCAGTGTCTCTAAATGGATGTGAACTCCTTAGCACTCAAGTGAGGTGGGACTCCGCCATCCTGCTTCCTTACGTCCTCTTTTGGAACAGGGCACGGTGTAAATAATAAACAAATAATACACCAGCCATTCCACTTCATTTTTTCACATTGCAAAGATATCAAACCCACTATATTTCTAATCAACACCATCTTCCCCTACTCATCTACTCCTTTTACTGAAGCAATGCTCACTCCTGTGCTGGGACTTCGGCATCTAGTTTGAATAAGAAGGCGGTACTGTCTTGGAGGAGGACAGCAAGTGAATACCACCCTTCACAGTGTAACACGTAGCATGACAAGGAGCGGCTGTGGTGTCAGAAAGTAGGGGCATCTTAGCCTGTACGGTTGCTGAAGAGCTGATTTTTAAATTGAGATCCAGAGCATGAGTAGGAGGTGAGTAGGAGCTAGCTAGGTGGGGGTTGTAATCCAGGCAGAAAGAGCAGCTTGGGAAGACTTTCAATGGAGAAAAATAGCCTGGAGGAACTTAAAAACACTCAACGTGGCTGAACTGTTGAATTTGAGAAGAAGATGAAGGGAGAGGTAAGACTGACAGAGGTCAAGTCATGAAATGCTTAGAAGCCTGTATCAACTTTCAATTTGGCTGTTCGCAAACTATCAGTGACTTAGGATATACACTTATGTCTTCATATAAAAGAAGTCCAAAGTATAGGGCTCTAGAGCCGCTCCATAGTTAGTGGGCATCAGGGTCCTATTGGGCTCTTTTTGCTCAGCCAGCCCAGGCACATGTCTCGAGTTCTTATTGCTAGTTCATGTCTAAACTAGCTGATGAAGCCCCTGCCATCATGTCCTTGAAACTGGCAGAAAGCAGAAGAAATTGGGGATGGCCAAAGCACACCCAGCTGTCTACTCCCACGTCAAGAAACATACTTGGAAGTTCTAACCAGTACCATCCACTTTCATCTCATTGGCCAAACACGAGAAACGTTTCATTTGTGGACGTTTTGCAGACATGAGGACACAGCATTATCTGGGAGAAAGGAAATTCTGGCCTTTGGAAAGATAACCCTCAAGTCACTGAATTACCAATGTATCTGATTTCTGTACGACCTTTCAAACCTCTCCAACACGCTGGTCACGGGGAGGCTGGGATGGTCCTTTCGTAGGGCACACTGCTGTAATCAGGGTTATGTTACTAAGGAACAAGAGGACGATAGTCTTTGGATAGGTAACTAGCAGATTACACATTAGAGGCCACGTTCGTGAATTTGAACTTTATTGGGAGTAATGAAAGATCACAAATGGGTGAATTTGCCTGTTGAAAAGATAATTCTGGCTGCAGTGTAAAGAATATACTGGAGGAAGGACAGGGTCAGGACAGACATATGACGCAATAATCCATGAAGAGGTAACAGTGGCCCAGAAGATTGTGGTGATCAGTTTAACTGGGTTGAGGCACGGTATAAATAATGACATTCATTCAGTAAACATTAGATGTCAGTGTTGAACATGAGACACTGAGCACGGCCTCGGGAATGTAGTAGTGGCAAAAAGGCCTGCTCTTACGGAGTTTAGACTCCAGTGGGGGCCACATGTAAAACTGCAACTATGACTAGTGCTAGGAAACAGCACTATTCAGAGACGTGACGGAGTGTTTCCCTTGAGGAAATGGCATTTGCTGAGATCTGAAGGATGAGGAGGAGTAACCTAGGCGAAGAATGGCTGGAAGACCTCCTTGTGGAGTACTGATTGGAGGGGACCGAAGTGGGTGTCTGGAAACCAGGAGATTGTAGCCATCTAGATAAGAGGTAATGGACTAGGGTGGAGGTAGTGGGGGATGTAGAAAACTGGAAGGAATGAAGATTTAGGAGGCAAATTCCAAACGGTTTGAGAGGTGGGTGTGAGAAAGGAAGGGGTCAGGAGTGCCACCACTGTTTCTGCCTTTTGCAATAGGATGATTTGGAGGGTGCTTCACCCAGACGGGGAGTTTGGGAGAGAATCAGGTTTGGGAAGGTCATAAATTTGGTTTTGGATGTGATGAGTTTGAGATCTCCAAGAGGACATGTTGAGTAGGTCGTTGGACTCACGAGTGTGGGATTTAGGTGAGAGGATTGGGCTGGAAAATAAATATGTGAGTTATCAATGTATAAGTGGTCAATGAAGCCATGGGTGTGCAGGAGCTTGCCCAGGGGGAGAGGAGAATGAGAGGAGCGGTTATAGGACCTAGCCTTAAGGAACGTGAAGTATTGAAGTCATTTTCTCACATTAGAAAAAAACGAGTCATTCCACCTGCCTTCCTACATCAGACACCACTGATGGGATCAGAGCCCTTCATCCTAAATTCCAAAGCTCTTTGTGCCATCCAGGCTGAGTGACAGGGCTGCAGTCTTCTGATCGTCCCATCCTGCTTTCACTCCCGCAGGAAGCCATTGTAAGTGACAGTTCCTAAGCGCTAGGGAGAGACTTGTGGGAGTTTTGTGCTCCTTTGTCTAAAAGCCTGTGTCCAAGTTGAGGTCATCGTCTAAGCTGGGCCAGGGCCCAGTGTCATGTTAAATTGTGCAGTTTTTCTGGATTGCTTATGACTTTGATGCACACACGGTCTGTGTCCTCTTGTGCCTTTTCCCTTTAGTAGCAAGGCTCAACCTCCTGACTGTGGCTGAGCTTTCTGGGCTGCAGCCCATGAACGCTGCAGCTCTGCTTTGCGGGGGTTCTCAGCTCCCAGGTTACTTCACTTTCCTTGAAGGTGAGTGATGGGAAGCTAGACTAGCTTGATTGCTGTCAGCATGTCAATAAACCTCTTAGTACCACAGGCATGCGATGCTAGGATCTGTGGGGTTTGGGCAGGGAGCCGCCTGGGGAGAGGAATCGACAGCCTTCTGGAGAGGTAGAATTGTTTGTGAGCCTATGGGGAGCCTTCAGTTCAGCTATTATGAGTCCCAGCCCTGCCTGGAAAAGTCTAGGGTCAGCTGAGACCCCAGGACCACTTCCTGGTTGGACAATGACCTCTTCTTCTGCCAAACCACAGGGGCTTGGCTGGCCTTCAGAGCCAGCAGCACCAGCTGTCTGTTTTTTGAGGCAACACAGTGCCCTTGGAGATGGGAGGAGGATTTGGTGCCAACTCCAAGGCAAGCAGCCCAGCTTTCAGTCTCCAGGCCACCGTGTGGCTTCTTCTGTCTGTTGTATAGACTTGTCATAGTCTCTGGAGAGGAGGGAAGAAGACGAACTCATTCTGCAGAATCCTGTACTGTGGAGGACACAGGAGGGACCACAACCCAGGGGAAGATTCTCTAGGAGGCTCACGCTGTAGCGGTCCCTAGGAGTGCACAGAACTCGGTTCTGTGAATAGCATGGCAATGTGGCAACAACGTGGAACTGCTATAATGTTGTCTGTTTGTTCGTTCAAACGTTACCGAGCACCTACTATATGCCAGCCTTCTTGCTTGGGCAACAGAAATACTAAGGTGACCAAGAACTCTTCCAGGAACAGATGTGGCCAAGGATAATGGAAATATAATGTGGGCCATAGCAGAAATGCACCGAGGATGGTAGCACACCAGAGGGAGAAGCTAAGTCTTCTCTGCAGGTGGCTGGGTCTTGAATGATGAGGACAGGCAATTTCAAAAGGAAAGAAAATGCAGAAATACAAAATAATCATAATGGTGCAGCTACTTGCCCCCCCTTATTGTGCCTCCCTCCCACTCCAGTTCAAGCCATTGCTTCTCAGTCTAGTTATATAGGACACAGCTCCCTGGCCCATGCTGGTATTATGAGCCTTGTACTCCCCCTGGCTGAGGCAGTCGATAGCTGGTCCGCTCATGGCAGCCCACAGAGCCCACAGAGCCCACAGAGCCCACAGAGCCCACAGAGCCCACAGAGCCCACAGAGCCCACAGAGCCCACGGCAGGCCACAGCAGCCCAGCTCCAGGGAGAGCTGTTGTTCGTAATCTTAGCTGTAGAGGGCGCAGCTCACTGGCCCATGTGGGAATCGAACCTGCGACCTTAGCCTTAGGAGCAGGGCACTCCAACCACCTGAGCCAATGGGCTGGCCCCCCCCTTTTTTTTTTTGATATGGATCATGTGGTCTCTAGTCTTGGCTCCATCACTCACTGTGATCTTAGGCAATTATCTCAGTTTTCTGTACCTCAGTTTTCTCATCTGTAAAGTGGAAATAATAGTCCCTACCTCAAAGAGTTGAGTAAACGTTAGTAAATGTTATTAAGCAGTTATTACATTCCAGATCCGACGTGTACAAAACTTTTAATCCTTGCAACAACACTGAAAGTAGGTTTATCCATTTTATAGAAGAGGAAAAGTGACACTCAGGTTGCTCACGCTCATATGGATTAAAGGCTGATGTGGGGATTTGAACCCATATCTATCTGACCTCTAAACTCACGGCTGTCCTTCTGCTCCCTGTCTAGTGGGACAGGAATACTGGATATAAGTAGAATGAAGTCATAGTGAAATAAAAACACCTTTTTGACACTTCATCCCTGGCTGGGGTGTATCTTGGCAGACCTTCCTGACACTAATTTGGCTCTTCATAGAAGTATGGTTGTGAGTGGTACCAAGACACAGTGTGCAAAATTCTTCAAAAATGTGTTCCCCATAGGGCAGCTGGGAAAACTAAAGCAGGAATTTAGCACTGGAACTCCTACAACTCAATAATAAAAAGGCGAACCAGCCAGTGAAAAAGAGGGGAGTGTGCAAAAAGTTTTTAATAGACGCTTCACAAACGAAAATACATAAATGGCGGATAAACACATGAGAAAATGCTCAACATCATTAAGTACCAGGGAAACGCAAAGTAAAACCATAATGAGATACCATTACATACATACCCACACGGCTAAAACGAAAAACTCCAAAAAATTCAAAACCAACGTTGACCATTCAAAACAATGTCTCATACATTGTTGGTACAAGTATAAAATGATACATTTTGGAGAAAGGTCTGGCAGTTTCTTATAAAATTAAACATACACCTACTCTTTGACTACTAAATATTTATCCAAGGTAAATGAGAAACATTTGTCTGCAAGTTAAATTGTACAGCGGTCTAGTTCATAATAACCAAAAACTTGAAAGAGCTTAGGTGTCCGTCAACAGAAGAATGGATAAACTATGGTATATTCATAGAATGTAATACTACACAGCAGTAACAAGAAACAAAATGCTGATACATGCAAGAACATGATTTTCAAAAACATTCTTCCCATGAAAGAAACCTTACACAAAAAAGTTTACATACTATATGATCATTTCATTTATATGAAGCTCCACAATAGATTAAACTATTTCGTGGAGAAAAATCCAAACAGTGGTTGCCTTTCTGGGGTTTTAGGAAGTTAGGAATTTGGTTTACGCAGGTATATGCATTTGTCAGACTCAGTGAATGTGCACTTCAGAGTTGTGCATTTCATTGTATGTAAATTTTACACCAAAAGAAAAGTGTAAACAAAAGTTGAAATCTAGTTAATAATAATGCATGGGGAAGTATGTGGCGGGAAGTGTACTTATGTCTGCAATTTACTTTGAAATGCATTAAAACATAGATGAATGAAGGGATTTATACACCGATATGTGATAAAGCAAGTATAGTAAAATGTTAATGGTGGAATCTTGGTGATGGGGAAACAACTGTTCTTTGTAACAGGTGTTCATTCTTTCAACTTGGATGTTTGTTTGAAATTTTTCATAAGAAAAGGACCAGTCATTTGGGGGTGTGCAGGAAAGCCTTCCACCAGAAGCTGGCTCGGCTTAGGACCGAGTACATGGAGACATTAGAAGCTGAGGAAGGCAGGAGCCAATCCCTGTGACCTCGCAAAAGTAATTAACCGTTTCCAGTCTATGTTTCAACTATCACAGAGGCGCCACTCGGCATTATTAAGCACTTTCTCGTCGGTAGGAATACCTCAAAGTTGGGTGATCCTCAGCCCAGCCTCCAGCTACACCACACGCCCATCGTCCTTCGTACCCTTCCAGCGCCCACATAGACCCACTAGTCCTGAAGGACCTATCCAGGCCGTTGCTCTGGTAACCACACCCGTTTCCGGGACGGTACCGGAAGTCTCTTCTCATACGCTCTTCCTATTGGAGGCCGGCCTCGTGGGGGCGGGCGCTGTTGGGAGGCGGAAGCGGCCGCAGGCATGGCGGCGGCCGTGCCGCTAGCGGTGCTCGCGCTGCTGCTCCTGGGGCCGGGCGGCTGGGGCTATGCAGAGCCCCTACGCGACAGTCTGAGAGAGGAGCTCGTCATCACCCCGCTGCCTTCTGGAGACGTAGCCGCCACATTCCAGTTCCGTACACGCTGGGATTCGGACCTGCTGCAGGAAGAAGGTGAGAGAACGAGACTGACCGGAGAAAGATATCTGTGGCACCTGCTGGGAGTGGGTGGAGGCAACCCTCGGGGGAGGAGCCTGGTCCCTGGGTGGGCTTCTGGCCAGTGGGCGTGGAGCCGGACGAAATGGGTCTTTGGGGGAAGGATGGGATAGTTATTGAAGAACCTCATTGTACCGTTGGTGAAACTAGGGTCCGGAGAGGGGCAGCGACTCCTGACTGCCACGTCCAGTGCTCTTTCCGCAGCTCCAGGCTGCCACTCTGAACCTTTAGTTAGAGCCCTCTCTTGACAACATTGATGATGATTTGTGGCTGTGGGCTGTTATCATTTATACTGGGTGCTAGGCATAGTGTTAAGTTCTGTGAACGATTACTAGGAAAAAAATTAGAGATGTAGCGAGGTAAAGATACTTTTTCAAGATCACATCGCTGGTGGATGACAGTCTGGTCTGGAATTCAGATCTCTCTGCTGCCAGAGCCTGGGGTCTACTGCTTCTTTGAGGTGGCTGAGACCCCTCCCTCACCAGCTCCCCTTTCTCCAGTGTCTCATTATAGGCTCTTCCCCAAAGCCCTGGGACAGTTAATCTCCAAGTATTCTCTCCGGGAGCTGCACCTGTCACTCACGCAAGGCTTCTGGAGGACTAGATACTGGGGGCCACCCTTCCTGCAAGCCCCATCAGGTGCAGAGCTCTGGGTCTGGTTCCAAGACACCGTCACGGAGTGAGTGCCCATTTTGAGTCCTGTTGCAGGCCATGGAGGGAATGTGGCAGGGGAAGTTGTTGTCATCCTGCCACTGCCTTTGGGGGCAGCAGTTCCAGCAGGCAGCAATTTCATGGGGGTAACACTGCATTGGAAGTAAGAAATAATGTTACCATTGAGTGGCATTCTTTATCTTGCTGAATATACTTCCTTCCCCTACTACTTCCAGACCTGAGGTAACACGTGGATCTCTCTACAGAGGCAGGTAACACATAGTGGATGCTTGCTTGGATGTATGGTAGTAGAAAACTGGCAAACTGGATAACCTTTTAAAAGACGTTCATTAAATAGTAACAATAATAATAATCATGATAGTTAAAAAGATACCATAAAGGCCAAACAAAACATCGATGAGCTAGAATGCCCTACAAGATGCCAAATCTCCATGCTACAGGAATTGCTTTTGTTCGGGAGGGGGCGGGCCTAGGTACCGCTGTTGTACCACAATTTTCTCTTAATTCCACTATGAGAAATAAATAGCGGAAGTATGATAAAAAAAAAAGTTCAGGGCATAATAGGGAGTGGTGGGAACGGTGGCAGGCTAGAGAGCTTGAAAGGACAGCTGCCACTCATCTGCTGTGGAAATAGAGGCCCGCTGTTGTCAATAATTCAGAAGTCTGGATTTTAATGTGATAATAGTCAAATTTAAATATCAGCAAGGAATTTAAAAATGTAAGACATGCTACGTGGGTCAGTGTTGTGTACACCAAATAAAACATGGTTCTGGTTTAAGCAGAGCTTTCAGACTTCCAGAGGACAATCTTTACTTAAGGTTTGAGGCTTGGAGCAGTTGAAAAGCTCTGAACAGAGGATTATCAAAACCCCCCAGGGCAGCACAAGGTGATATCAAATGAGGAGCAAGCAGTGACCCCCCAACTTGCCAAGCATTTCTCTCTTGCCTAAACGCTGGCTCTCTTGCCTTTGTCCCATCTGCGCTGCCCTCACTCTCTCCCCTAAGCTCATAATTGCCTATAATATGGAGTTGATGTTTAGAATTCTAGTTTTATGCTTTCTGTGATTAATAGAGAAAATCGGTTTTGATGTTTCTCTAAGGGAAAAAACACCTAATTTCATGTGATTTTTTTGTGTGTGTGGCAGGAAGGGGGTCCTAGAATGGTTGTTTTCCCTTGTTCAGTGAGCCTTTATAGACGGAAGACTTTCCATCCTGAACGTAGAACCAGGACTTACTTTCCTGCCCAGGGTGTTCACAGGAAGCTCTGTCCTTTTGCGCAGCAGAGCACACCTCAGCGTGGATCAGTGAGCTGAGGTCAGCCTCTGACATGTGGGGCACATTGCATGGTGCTGTGACGCATACAGAGGTGACCCAGCCTTGCTCCCTGGCCTCAGGTTGCTCACAGCCTGGTTGAGGAGAAATGATGCTTAGGACAAGATGCTGCCACCACTAGCCATTTCCCAGGAGGGACCTAGTGAGGGGCTTGGATGGTCAGAACGGAAACAGGACAGGTGGAGGCTGTGGTTGAGAAGGGCAGGGAAGACTTCCTGGAGGAGGGAGCCTCCTTGAAGATGGGCAGAGAAGAGTGAGTAGGGCATTCCCAGCAGGAGCAGGAATCACCTGTGCGGAGACCTGTAGGGCTGCAAGGCTGTCCAGAGGACAGTGAGGAGGAAGAGACTGAGCAGGAGCAGGGATGGTGTTCCAGCTCCATCAACTGGCCAGTCTAACGGTGTGGCCGCCAACTGCAGGCTTTGGGAAGGGAGCAGAGGCAGCCCTGGGACAGTGACGGGTTTGTGTCTCCATCCAGTGTGGATAAGTCTTGGAAGGAGCTCAGTAACATCCTCTCAGGGATCTTCTGCGCCTCTCTCAACTTCATCGACTCCAGCAACACGGTCACTCCCACTGCCTCCTTCAAACCCCTGGGGCTGGCCAATGGTGAGAAGCCCTTCGAGCCCCTTCCCTCTTCCTGTTATGTCTTGCCTAAATCTTTGCCTCCTTGCTGCTCAGCTTCCTCCTTCCTCAGCTGGGCCAGATCATGAGTCCCCTGGGTGTGCAGGCCCCAGGGGAAGGCTTCCCGAGACTGTGCTGTCTCTGCATTGTCTTCTTTATCCCCAGGGGTGGACAGGGTGCCGCCCCCAGCTGGGACTGTTAGGGCGCTGTGCTAGAGAGATGTCTGGCCAGCAGGAGGGGTCACTGCCATCTCTAGAGAGTGGGTCCTGAGGAGTGGGGCCCCCGGGCCCACCCCAGACGGACTTCTGGCTCCCTCAGGCACTGATCACTATTTCCTGCGCTACGCTGTGCTGCCGCGGGAGGTCGTCTGCACTGAGAACCTCACCCCATGGAAGAAGCTCTTGCCCTGTAGTTCCAAGGTGAGGCCAGAGGGGTCTGAATGTGCATGGGTGCCCCAGAGAGTGGATGGAGTTGGCAGGTGCCCTCTCACTGCCTGACAGCCAGGGTGCATTCCAAGATAACCTCTGCCCCACAGTGCAGGGCACTGACCGTTCATGTCTTCCTACCTCCTCCAGGCAGGCCTCTCTGTGCTGCTGAAGGCTGATCGCCTGTTCCACACTAGCTACCACTCCCAGGCAGTGCATATCCGCCCTGTATGCAGGGTAAGTCGTGGGGAATAGGGGTGGTTACCATCCAGAGGCTCGGAGAGAAAGTGCAGGTACAGCTCATGGCCCAGTGTCTGTCAAGGGCTGAGCCAGTACTCAGTGGTGGATATAGTGATGATTTCTGGGGGCTCTGGCCATGCACCAGGGAAACTGGGTGATTGTCTGGCAGTGTTCAATAAATCTTTGTCATGGAGTGTAGTGGTTCAGAATGGCTTGTGGATGCAGTTGCTGCCTTTGTCACTCACTAGCTGGCATGACCTTGAACAAATCATTTCATTTCCCTGAGGCTGGTTTTCCCACCTGTCAAATGAGAATAATAGTAGTTGCATTTCCTACAGTTGTTGGCGATGGTTCACCTGACTGATGCACATAAAACTGCTGGCACAGGATCGAGTGCTCAGTAGTGAGTGGTAGCAAATCAGTGGACGGGAAGATACAGAGTAGACGAGACTGAGTCTGGGTAGGAGTCCCTGAGGCTGTGTGGGGGGGGAGCTGGTGTGTCCTCATTGCTGCTGTCTGGCCCCTGTGGTAGAATGCGCGCTGTACCAGCGTCTCCTGGGAGCTGAGGCAGACCCTTTCCGTTGTGTTTGATGCCTTCGTCACAGGGCAGGGGAAGAAAGGTAAGCCGCCACGGCAACTCATCTCTGCCACCCATTGCCAGCCCTGTCCTGTTTCTGTGGATGAGGCCTGGTCCCAGCCCCTGCCCAACCCTGCTCTCTGCTCCTCAGACTGGTCCCTCTTCCGGATGTTCTCGCGAACTCTCACGGAGCCCTGCCCCCTGGCTTCAGAGAGCCGAGTCTATGTGGACATCACCAGCTCCAGCCAGGTACCAAGGTCTCCGCGCACACACATTGCCCCCCTTCCCCAAGGCCAGCCTGCCCCTCTGCTCGCTCCTCAGCCCTGCCCCTGTGTCTCCAGGACAATGAGACATTGGAGGTGAACCCGCCCCCGCTCACCACATACCAGGACGTCATCCTGGGCACCCGGAAGACCTATGCTGTCTACGACTTGCTTGACATGGCCGTGATCAGCAGCTCCCGCAACCTCAACATCCAGCTCAAGTGGAAGAGACCCCTGGAGAACGGTGGGTGAGGGTGGGCCACAGCAGTCTATGGAGGTGTCGTCTCTTGGGGAAGAGTCACAGCCCTGCCCGTCACTGAGATAACAGGCTTGTGTGTAGACCTGGGTCTCGCATCAGCCATTCTGGTTCTAAGTCCCATCTTCATAGCTCTGTGACCTTGGGCAGGTTCCTAGGCTTTCTGCTTCATCTGGAGAATGGGAACAGTGATACCTAGCAGATTGGATGAGATAATTAATGTAAAACAAGGAGTTTGTCCATGCATTCAATTAATCCACAAATATTTTTGAAGATGGAAGATAGCTACCCTGCATTCGAGAAACAGAATGTCCGCTGGTTGAGACAGGCCTCAAACAATGAATTAATTGTGGTTGTGTTCAGTATTATCCAGGGAAAGTGCAGAAGATCATGAGAATACCTGGTTTGGGCTGGCAGGGGCACGGAGCTCGGCACCTATAAGTCCTTAGGCAATAATAGTAATTCTGTCATCACCGCTGTGGGCTGGGGAGGACAGAGCTGGCTCCAGAATGCAGGTTTCCCAGTTCTGGTGGCAAAGCTCTTCTCTGTCCCCTCCTTGGCCTGGAGAACTCTGAACGTGGCCGGGGCCGTGCGGGCAGGGTGACCCTTTCCTTCGGGACCTATTAGTAACTGCTGACTTTGCTCTGCGCAGAGGCCCCCCCAGTGCCCTTCCTGCATGCCCAGCGATACGTGAGCGGCTACGGGCTGCAGAAGGGGGAGCTGAGCACTCTGCTGTACAACACCCACCCGTACCGGGCTTTCCCCGTGCTGCTGCTGGACACCGTGCCCTGGTACCTGCGGCTGTATGTGCACACGCTCACCATCACCTCCAAGGGCAAGGAGAACAAACCAAGTGAGAGCCGGCCACCCCTCCTCTACCCCGTGCTCACTCTCCCTCCAGGGCCGCCCCAAGCCCTCAGGTCTCAGGGTAATTCCTGAAATCCGTACCTCAGAAAAAATACTCAGGACGAAAGAGTTAGGAATAATTTGAAAAATGGAAAGGGTAGCGTCACCAGTGCCAGATCTGGGAAGTCATTTATAAAGCAAAAATAATTAAAACACATAGTACTGGTGATTTTTCATTTCTTTTTTTTTAATTTTTATTAAATTTATCGGGGGGGCATTGGTTAGTAAAATTATATAGCTTTTAAGTGTACAGTTCTATAGTACATCATCTATATATTGCATCTTGTGTTCACCACCCAGAGTCAGTTCTTCTGTCACCGTATATTTGACCCCCTTTGCCCTCTTCCACCGTAGGAGGGCAGTAGTTTTCCTACCTTTTCCTCTTACTCCTTCCTTCCTTCCTGGTGTCCTTGGGCGCAGTCTTTTGTGATGAGTCACAGGCTCTTTCGGGTGGAGAAAGGATTGGCAGGAACAGCAGAGTATTTAGAGCCCAGACAGCAGACCTGGCGCAGACGGCTTTTGCTTCCTTGGGAGGGGTGAAGAGGTGTAGTTTTTAAAATTTATTTGTATTTTCTATTATTTTCCTAAAGAGGAGTTAATATTTCCTGCTTTCTGTTAGGTGCCAGGCATAGCACTAAAGCACTTGTCTTTCTCTGCAGTGGAGGGAGACTAACACTACAGAAAAGGCTTCTTAGGAAGAGGTTATAGCACGTCCCACAGCCAGACTTAAAGTCTTCTGTTGTTTCCCAGATTTTCAAGTCTGTGGCTGATAGGTTTACTTATTTTCAACACCACTGTACCACCTTCAACATCTCTACTTCGAACATCTTACCTGTGTATTTTGTAGGTTTTTCTGGTGATTTTTTTTTTTTACCTTTTGCTCTGGAAAATTTCGAACACACACCCAAATGGAAGAGTATAATCAACTCCCACGCACCCATTCCCAGCTTCAGCGGTCCCCAGCTTTCTGTCATGTTTTTCATCCCCATTATTATTATTATTATTATTATTATTATTATTATTATTTTGGTTTGGTTGTTTTTCTGCTGGAGTATCTTAAAACAAGTCCTAGCATCTCATCAATTCACCTTTAAATCCTTCAGTAAACATCTCTAACAGATAAAGGACGTTTAAAAATTATGGCCTATCATTATCACTCCTGTTTTCCCCATTGGTCTTAAAAAATAACTTTTATAATTCTTTTGTTTGAATTGGGATCTAAACAGAGTCCTCCCATTACATTTGCTTGATACGTTCTCAAGTTTCTCTCTTTCTAAGTAATAGGCTTTATAGAAAAATTGAGCAGAAAGTACAGTAGTTCTCATACGTTCCCTTGCCCCACCTACAGCTTCCCGTGTTATTAACATCTTGCATTAGTGCGGTACTTTTAAGTCTCTTGTAACCTATAACAATTCCCATTCTTTCTTCTTTTTTTAAGTCTATTTGTTGGAGAAACTGGGTCCTTTGCTGTGTAGAATGTTCTGCATTCTGGGTGTGCCCTTGTGTCAGTGTTTAACATGTTCCTCCATCCCCTGTATTTCTTGGTTTGGTGATTAGTATTAGAGACTTGATTAGATTCAGGTCCCAGATTTTTGGTAGGAAGACTTTCCAGGTGAATTTCCTGTTGCATCATTTCAGACACCAGATGTCTGCTGCCCAGTGTCTGTGATGTGAACATGGACCACCATGTTTCCCTGAAAATAAGACCTAGCTGGACCATCAGCTCTAATGCGTCTTTTGGAGCAAAAATTTATATAAGACCCGGACTTATATTCCTGTACTATAAGACCGGGTATAATATAATATAGAATAATATAATATAATATAATGCCATGTCTTATATAATATAATACCGTGTCCTATAATATAAAACCAGGTCTTATATAAGACCGGGTCTTATATTAATTTTTGCTCCAAAAGACTCATTAGAGCTGATGGTCCAGCTAGGTCTTATTTTTGGGGAAACAGTAGTTGGCTGCCATGCCCTCGATTGCCTCTCTTGAACGCTCCTGGGACAGCCGCCCTGGACACGTTTCCCCTTTTCTGAGACCTTGGTCCCTTCCCTGAGCTTGCCTGACTTCTATGATCTCTGGGCACCCAGATCCAGGCCCCAAGACCTCAATAAGTGGAGCAGGAGGTGCAGATAGTCTGACCTCAGGAAAGAGGTGTGGGTGACCCTTGACCCTTGCCTGTCTCCAGGTTACATCCACTACCAACCTGCCCAGGACCGGCTGCAGCCCCACCTCCTGGAGATGCTGATTCAGCTGCCAGCCAACTCTGTCAGCAAGGTCTCCATCCAGTTTGAGCGGGCGCTGCTCAAGTGGACAGAGTATACCCCGGACCCCAACCACGGCTTCTATGTCAGGTGGGCCCCACCCACATGCTGCTCCGCCCTCCTGACCCACCTTGTCTGCCGCTAACCCTGGGTGGGGAACCGGTGAGGAACACGGCTCACAGAATACCTGCCTGCTTCTCTGCAGCCCGTCTGTCATCAGCGCCCTGGTGCCCAGCATGGTGGCAGCCAAACCTGTGGACTGGGAAGAGAGCCCCCTCTTCAGCAGCCTGTAAGCGTGGCCTCAGCTGCCTTCCCCGGGCTGGGCATGGACACACATGGTCCGGTTCCCGCAGCGGGGCTGGGGCTAGGGATTACCTCTCCCAAAGCAATGCAGAGATTGAACGCAACCCTAATGCCACGCCTCGTGGTCTATAATATTCCTACAGACTTGATGAAATGATTCGAAAGTGCTTCTAGAAGGATAAGTAGGTGAGCAGAGCAGTATTTATAGCCTACATTTACTCGCTGATTCTCTCAGCACATGTTATTTAGTTGATCACTTATCCAGTGTATTTCAGAGAACACCGGCTATACCACAATATGCAAAACAGGTTTGGCCCTGCCCCATAGTCCAGAGGGGAGATTCTGTTCTAGAGAGCAGTGGGTCCGAGGCGGTGCTGGGAGTGATTTGGTGTGTTATCCAAGAAGGCTTCTCTGAGGAGCTGGCCTTTAGGCTGAGACCCAGAATGCTAAGGGAGAGGCAGCCAAGGGAAGGCAGGGCCCGATTCCTCTCCCTTAGTACCAGGCAGCTCTCCTTCGGTCAGGTTTGTGTATTGAGCTTTCATCTGAGATGTCTTCTGTTGAAAAGGTTTGGAGGCTAAGAAAACTTGGAAAGTCCCTACCAGCGAGCACTGGCCCAATGCAGCCCAAGAGGGGACGGGGTGAGGTGGGGAGGGCCAGTGATCCTGCCTCACCCCTCCTTCCTGACCCCCAGGTTCCCAGTCTCCGATAGTTCTAGCTACTTCGTGCGCCTCTATACGGAGCCGCTGCTGGTGAGCCTGCCGACGCCGGACTTCAGCATGCCATACAATGTCATCTGCCTCACCTGCACCGTGGTGGCCGTGTGCTATGGCTCCTTCTACAATCTCCTTACCCGAACCTTCCACATCGAGGAGCCCAGCACGGGCGGCCTGGCCAAGAGGCTGGCGAACCTCATCCGGCGCGCCCGTGGCGTCCCCCCACTCTGAGACTCAACCTCTTCACAGGCGGGGCTGCTGTTTCCCTCTGGGGAAGGGTGGTAGGGACCACAAAAGCTCCTTCTGCCACTTGCTGTCCCCAGAGTTGGCTTTTGAACCAAACTGGACGAGGCCAGGGCCCAGAGCTACGTGTGCAGTACAGTAGCCACGAGCCAGACATAGCATTCGAATTTAAATTAAAAATTCCTTTCCTCAGCTACACTAGCCACATTTCAGGTGCTCAGTAACCAGAAGTGGTTGGGGGCTACTGTATTGGACAGTGCAGATAAATGTTTCCATCACTGCAGAAGGTTCTGTTGGACAGCACTGGACTAGTAACGGGGTGTGCTGAAGAATTTGTGTCACTGTGTGGTAGATGGAATTTTCTGGTTGTGGAATAAAACGTGGCTGCTGCCTGGGTTCTTGGCCTTCTGTTTCCTTGAGGCGTGGGAAGAGCTGCAGCTTGTGTGCTGGGTGCTGAACAGAAACTCCTACCCCCCAAACAAACTAAACACCCCTGCCTCCCCCACCACAGCCAGAAACTCCTCCTCTGCTTTTTGCTCCCCCACCAGCCTTACCTGACTGTAATTCCCAGAATCCCCTGGGTGTGGCAGAGAGGGTTTATATAAGCACATCCATGAGCATGAACATGACTCATCCTCTGCCTTTTTTAGGGGCCCTGAGAACGGGTCCCCTGTCACCTAGGGTAGAGCTGGAAGAGGTGGGAGAGCTGTGGTGTTTTTCTAACTGGATCGTGCACCATAATCATTTGGGGCTCCTGTGAAAATAAAGCAGATTCCTGGGGTCCAGACCCTGTGGATTCAGTTGATCTAGGCGTAGCCCAGCCTTTTTATCAGGCTCCTCACGAGCTTGTGTTGCAGGTGGTCCTTGGACCACCCACAGGCTTTGAAACCAGGCCCATTGGATTGAAGCCTATCCCTGCCCACCTCCCCTTCTGTATATACAACCCTGGATTCCTGTAACACAGGTCCTTAGGCGGATGCCTCTCCCTCCCCCCATCTTCTGTGTCTTCCTCTGACACAAGTGGCATCAACTATATATGCTACTTGGGGTCTGTCACTCCCCTCCCCCATTGTCCCAGTGGTTTGGCTTAGAATGCCCTGTTCCACCAGCCACACCACTCCTCAACTGCCTGTTTCACTCTTACTTACAAAACCAGATAAGATGTTGCTTCCTCTAGGAAGCCTTCTCTGATACACCAGGCTGCTGTAGATGCCCCTTTCCTCTGCTCCCACAGCACTCTGGACTGACTGTTTTTGGTTTTTTTGTTGTTTTTTTATTGGGGAAGGGCAACAGGACTTTATTGGGGAACATTGTGTACTTCCAGGACTTTTTCCAAGTCAAGTTGTTGTCCTTTCAGTCTTAGTTGTGGAGGGTGCCGTTCAGCTTCAAGTTGTTGTCCTTTCAATCTTAGTTGTGGAGGGTGCAGCTCAGCTCCAGGTCCAGTTGCCATTGCTAGTTGCAGGGGGCGCAGCCCACCATCCCTTGCGGGAGTCGAACCAGCAACCTTGTGGTTGAGAGGACGTGCTCCAACCACCTGAGCCATCCGGGAGCTCAGCGGCAGCTCAGCTCAAGCTGCCGTGTTCAATCTTCGTTGCAGGGAGCAGAGCCCACCATCCCTTAACGGGACTCGAGGAGTTGAACCAGCATCCTTGTAGTTGAGAGCCCACTGGCCCATGTGGGAATCGAACTGGCAGCCTTCGGCATTAGGAGCACGGAGCTCCAAACTCCTGAGCCATCGGGCCGGCCCTGGACTGACTTTCACGTATTCCTCGTCACCCTGGTTTGTTATTATTGTCCTTTAACTTCCATTAAACTATGGGCTTCCTGGACCCACAGGGACTGTCTTCCAATCTGGACCTGATCCAGGTCAGTCAGCAAATGGTAAATGTGTGAATGGTTACGGGCTATTCTGGCCAGGGGTAAGGATGGGTAGGGCGAGGGACACCTATAAATCCCAGTGCACCTGTTTTTAACACTGGTACTGGTGGTGTTTGGAGAGCCAACAGATGGGACTGTTCAGGCTGCTTCTGAGGGGTTTCCAAGAGCCCTCAGAACTTACGAGTGATGTGTGTGCATCCGCGTGTGAGTATGAAGGGAGCTGGTGAGCTAATCTAGACCCTGGGCAAACACAACTTAATCAAGATGCTTAGACTTGAGTTTATTTCCAAAGCAGTAAATAAGCAGAGTGTAAATGAGATAAGAATGCAGGTGGGTAGCTTTCAGAAGCTGAGTGGTCTTGGCAGCCTACATGAGACGGCATGTCTGCCCAGTCAGAAAAATATGAAGTCGTGGTCTGGCTGCCTTATGCACCCCACCAAGTTAGTACCTAGAAACAGCCTCCACTACCACGTCATAAGTAATCTGTGCCGTGACAATGCCCCACATCTCTAGTCTAGACCTCCTCCCAGAATTCCAGATTCATTTACCCAACTACTGCCTGCTTGCCATCTAGACTTGGCTGTCTAAAGGCACGTCAAATTGAGTATCTCCAAACCTGAGCTGCCATTCTCCACCCTCACCCCAAACATGGTCATCTGTAGTCGGCTCATCTCTGTCAACGGCAACTCTCATTTTTCCAGTAGCTCAGGCCAGAGACCTTGAGTCATCTTTCGTTCTTCTCTCGCCCCCCACCCCCCGCCATCAATAAGTCTGTTTGCTTTACCTTCAGAATCCATGCAGAATCCAACTCCTTTTCACCACCTCCACTATCCAGTTACCAGTAAGGTCTTGGCCCCTGATTCTAAATCGCTCCCCCAGCTACAAGCTCACTCCGTCCCTGTCCATTTCCTCTATAGCTCTTACCACATGCTACGTGTCTCATCTTGTTTATTAATTATTAAGCTCTATAAGGGCCAAGATTTTCATGTTTGGTAGCTGCAGTGTCTGGAACAGTGCCTGGCATGTAGTTTACATGCCAGTAATTGCTGAATGAACGTATGAATATCATGCAGTAATTTTGCTGCTGAGCAAGCCAGGTCACCCAAATCCCTGTGTTCTGAGCCTTGAAATACTTGCTATGGCAGCACTGGGACAATCTTCCCTCGTCCCTGCCCTCAAGGCCTGGGCATTTACATTTGTGGTCATTTGGGAGTTCTGCAAGTGTACCCTTGGCCATCGCCTTCTCCAAGTGGGTTGGCACAAGGCATTGTCATCTGGGGAAAGGGCCAGAGGTTCTGAAGGCCCGCAGGTAATCGTGAGGTGGGCTCTCCCCTCCCATGCTGGGGCTGTCGGGCCAGTCTAGGGGGACAAAGGGGCGCTCCTGTCCTCTGAGGGCCTCCCGGGGAAAAGAACAGCAGAAGTGGACTTGACTCAGAAGAACTTCAGTCTCCCTTGGTATCATCCCTCAACACCTGGGACAGCTCCTTGTAACCAACTTCTGTTCCATTTGCTGGACAGAACCCACCGACACTGTCACTGCCTGCCTACCCTGACCCTTCCAGGACACTGCAGTGGCCTGTCCCCTCTGAAGAGAGCCTGGAGAGAGTTGGCATGAGGCTCAGGCATGTTTGGCAGCAGCTGTGCCCTGGGAGTTTTGAGGCCCACCTGTCAGGTGCTCTCAGAAGACTCGGGGGAGCAGCAGGGCCCCCAGAACCCGACCCCTTCCCACCGCCGGTAACCAGGATCTGGAAAGGCAGCCTGGGGTCAGCCTTCTCTGCCTTCTACCTGCAGTGGGACAGGGTTGGTTGGTAATGCATTGAGAGCTGGGTTGGGCGGCGGAGCCCCTGCCCTGAGCAGGGAGTGCTGGGAGAAGGGAGAAAGAGGCAAAGTTCATCAGCCTTGCATTTCTCAGCCTCCCTGCCTCTGCTTCTGCACTTCTCATTAATGCCTCCCGGGTTTGGTCCCTGAGCTACATCTTCCCTGAAGCCTTTTCTGACCATCCGCAGTCCTACAGTGAGCATGGCTCCGTGTGAGCTTGCATAGTCATTCCTTTATTTGTTCATTCATTCATTCATTCACGCAGCCTCTGACCCATCTTGCCACCATTTCTATGTATCATCCATCCATCCATCCATCCATCCATCCATCCACCCACTCGTTCAGCAAATATTTGTCTAGTACCTATCATGTGCCGAGCACTGTTCTAGGCACCAGGGACACAGCAGTGAACGAGAAAGAAAATCCCGACCCTCCCGGTACTCAGCGTGCCGCAGGACAGACAGGTAATACAAGCTTAGACACAGCAATAAACACACTGTCATTTCAGGTAGTGCTATGTTTCTTGGAGAAAAGTAAAGCAGGGTGAACATGAAAAGGATGATCCAGACCTCTCAAGTGATGAATGAGCAGGGACCTGAATAAAGTGAAGGAGAAAATGACATGAAATCCGAGGGAAGGGCATACTAGTCAGAGGGAACAGCAAGTGCAAAGCCTGCAGCAGGAGCGTGCTAGTGTGTTTGCAAAACAAGAAAGTCTGTGTAGCGGGAGCTGAGAGGGGAGGCAGGGGCCTGATGGAAGCACGCCCTGTAGGCAGGGACTCTGGGTTTTATTCTCCATGTGATGGGAAGTTCAGGAGTAACACGCTCTGACTTACGCTGATTTGTTTATATACTTTTTTGGCCTCCTGGTGCACAGAATTGGGTTAATAATTCTTGCTTCATGATCCTTTCAGCTTTGGTCCATGCTTGGCCCTTTTTAGGTATTATGTCCACATGTATGCGTGTATTTCAACACAGTAAGCACCCATGACCCTGCTGTACCACAGGAAAACTAGCACCTCGATAGTAACTGATTTGATGTTTAAGAGAGCACTCTGATCGCTGTGACGAGACTAGACTGTAGGAAGAAAGAATGGACACCGGAGGCCAACAAGAAAGCGATGGTGTCATCAAGGAAAGGGGACTGGGGTGGTGGCAGTAGAGGTGGTGAGAGGTTGATGGAGTTTGGGGTAAATGTTGGAGGTAGACCCACCCCCAGGACTGACTTTTGGATTGAGTGTGGGGTGAATTCTATGACTGCGTGCATTCAAAGATTAATTCACTACCTATTCACTCGGTGCTTGCTGCTAAGTGTTTAAAATATGTTAAGTCCTTTGCGAAATACACGTCTGAACATGGTCTCTGCCCTGCTCACAGCCAAGACACAGAGAGAGAGAAACACAAATTTAAAACACATTAGAATAAATGCTGTGATCCAACCCAACCCCCAGGGAAGTATTGATTCATTTTCCTGGGAGAGAAGAAGAGGATGGTTAGTTATGACCTGGCACATGGGACGTAGTTCTTGTCCCATCTCTAGAATTGATGTGAGCTACTGATTAAACACTGTGTGTGTATGTTGTTTCTACTTTAAAATAAATACTTTTAGTAGTCGTATTTTAAAAACTGTATAAGCTTCAGAGACTAGAAACTATTTTAAAATACCAGTTGAAAGCTATCCTCACTTAATCTTCCAGAGCTCAAATCTCTGGAGTAACAGTTAAGAACAGGAAAGGGAGTGGGGAAGTACAGGGAAAAACTCGACCTTTCCATCTCTCTACATATTCATTCCCTCCTGGAGCCCAGCGCAGCTTTGGGCTACTGAGCAGGTTCTTCCTGGTATGATTTTGCGTGATCTAGGTTGGCTCCTGGCCAACTAGAGATGTCAGGACATCTGAGGGCTATGGGGGTGGGAAGCATACAAGGACACCAAGGACACCACCAAGGGTGGGTCTCACCTGGGAGCCGAGGTTCTGGCTTTTAGTATTGCTGCTTCATCTTAAGCAGCAGTTTCCGTCTCAACAAGGGGAAGTGGTTGGATTAGATGGAGGCCAAGAGGAGAGGGTTACGGGGGGACGTGGGTGGGTGCTCAGGGCAGACCCCATCTGGCATTCAAGAAATTATGCAACAGTGGGCTATTATTCAGCCTTAAAAAGAAAGGAAATGCTGACACATACTATAACCTGGATAAACCTTGGAGACATGTTGTTGCCCAAAGAAATAAGCCAGACTAAAAGGCCAAACACTACGTGATTCCACTTCGAAGCCGTACCTAGGGTGGTCAGACTCATGGAGACAGAAAGTGGAATAGGGGTTGCCAGGAGCTGGGGGAGGCAGGAATGGGGAGTTAGTTTTAATGAGTAGAAAGTTCCAGTTTGGAAAGATGACAAAGGGCTGGACATGGATTGTGGTGATGGTAGCACAACAGTGGGCGTGTACCCAAAGCCAGTAAATCATACACTTAGAAGTGATTAAAAAGGTAAATGTTATGTGGTATATATTTTACCACATGCAAAAACGTAAAACCTGTTTTTCCAGGATTCCTCTGGGTAGGGAGGGGAGTCACACCCTGGTTGACCAAGATTCCCTGAATTTCTACCCCTCCCCACACTCCTTTAGGGCACGGTTCCTGCTGGACAGGAAGAACCTCCCAGCTCCACAGGGAGCCCCAGGTGGCAGGCACTAGAAACAGACATGCCAGGTCCCCAAATTTCCATTCCCTCTGGCTTCCGTGAGGACCCCCTGGTAGGAGGGGAACTTGTATGCTGTGTCCTCATCCTTATTTTAAGGGCACAGGAGAATGAGGGCCCAATAGATGGAGGGGTGGGGGTGCCCCAGGATTGATCACCCACGAGAGCTCAAGAGGCTGTGAGCAATTTTTCAGGACAGGCCCAGGGTCCTTGGAGGAAGTCTTCAGGCCACATCAAGTCTTTGTTGACCCATTGCCAGCAGGTTCCAGGATGGGCTCAGGACAGGGCTCCAGAGCAAGAAGGCGGGCAGAGCCAGCTTTCAGTCAAGACCTAGGAATGTGCAGGCATCGTCTCTGCTGCCCTTTACCTTGGTCTCTGTAAAGGGGATGACAGTCACCTCCCCCATGGCTGGCCTATTGGTGACCGAGTGCCAGAGCCATCCAGGTGGACTCCTTAACCATCTACCACCCTGGGGATCTCTGCTTATCTATTGCCTCCCACCATGGTCACAGCCACAGTGACGTTCATCACCTCTGAACACGATCGTCCCCATTGCCATCTTCACCTGTGTCGCACCAGCACCACCACATTCTTACAAAGGCGTTACTATGGTAACCAGTATTCCTTTCACCTTTACGCTCCATTCCAGCACCAACCACAGCCTTGTTATCTACACCCTGGCACCGTCCTTACCAGCGTCACTACCATCCCATGCTGACATGTCCCTGATTTCCACTTTTCCCATCAGCACCAACTCCCATCATGACATCATCACCTCCATTACTACCACCATCCTCACCAACACTCTCTCCCTTCACACGTCCCTCATCCTGTCACCTCCATTACTCTTCCTTTTTCTGTAAGAGGACTTACCTGGTTTGCAGACGCTCAAACAGATCTCTGCGGTCCCAAAATCATTGGCATTGCCCTAGCAATCACCATCAGTAAATGCTCACACTCCTTGGACTTAGTAGGTGGAAACAGCCTTTGCTGGGGGGTTGGAGGGTGGCTGCCCTGGGCAGGGAGAGTGTGGGACAAGTCCTGGGGAGCCTCTTGCTTGAGATTGGCTGCAGGGCTAAGGAAGGATGGAATTGTCACTTATGTGTCCTTATGAACTGGTAAGGATCTTTTTCTGAGCACCTTTCCTACCCCAAGCACCATGCTAGGTCTTTGTCATACTCTGCATTATTTAACCAACAATGAGGCTGTTACTATCTCCACTTCACAAATGAAGAAACTGAGGCTCAGAGAGATACGGTAATTTCCCCCAAATCATAAAACCTACAAGTTCAGGCCTGAGGTTTAAACTCAGATTCAATTTCAAATCCCAGGCTCTGCATCCTGCCGCCTCTCATAACTCGACATCAAGATGTTTGTCGTGGTCTTGTTTATAATTGCAAAAAATTATAATTTGGAAAAAATGGAAATGTTTACCAACAGGAGATTGATGGGCTACTATGCATTAAAAAGCACAGTGTTGATCTATATACGTCAACATGGAGAGCGGTGCATAAATTTTGTTGAATTAAAAAAACACAAGATAGGAGCTCTAGTATGGTCCTGTTGATGCAAAACATGCGTTTAAACCTATAGAATGACGACTGGAACATTGCTCACTAATCCATTTAGAGTAGTTATCCCTGGGTGGTGGAACTTCAAGTAATTTTTATATTTTAAAAATTCACATTAGTATCATTTGAATGACAATGAACAAGAATCATTTTATAACTAGGAAAAAGGCATTTATATTAAACGATCTTTAATATTTATGGATAATCAGCAAATAAAGTAACCTTTTTCTGAATCACCTGATTTTTTTTTGATAGGAAGTTTTTATTGATTTTTCTAGAACCAGAATGTTATGTATTTATTTTTATTTTTTATTATTTTTTAATTTTTCAATTACAGTTGACATTCAATATTATTTTATACTAGTTTCAGGTGGACAGCACAGTAGTTAGACATTTATATACTTTATGAAGTGATCTCCACAATAAGTCTAGTAACCACCTGGCACTATACATAGTTTTTACAATATTATTGACTATATTCCCCATACTGTACTTTCCATCCCCTTGACTATTCTATAACTACCAATTTGTAATTCTGAATCCCTTTACTTTTTCACCCAGCTCCCTAACCACCTTCCCTCTGGCAACCATCATTTTGTTCTCTGTATCTAGGAATCTATTTCTGTTTTGTTTGTTCATTTATTTGTGTTTTAGATTCCACATATAAGTGAGATCATATGGTATATGTCTCTCTCTGACTTATTTCACTTACCATAATACCCTTTCCTCCACACCCTCACCAGCACTTGTTGTTGATTTATTGATGATAGCCATTCTGACAGGTGTGAGGTGATATTGTGTTTTGTTTTTTTTTAATTTATTGGGGTGACAATTGTTAGTAAAATTACATAGATTTCAGGTGTACAATTCTGTATCACATCATCTATAAATTACATTGTGTGTTCACCACCCAGAGTCAGTTCTCCTTCCATCACCATATATTTGATCCCCCATACCCTCATCTCCCACCCCCCACCCCCCCGATATTGTGGTTTTAATTTGCATTTCCCTCATGATTAGTGACATTGAGCATCTTTTCACATTCTATTGGCCATCTTATGTCCTCTTTGGAGAAATGTCTATTCGAGTCTTCTGCCCATTTTTTAATTGGATTGATTTTTTGGTGTGATTTGTATGAGTTCTTTTATAAATTTTGGGTATTAACCCTTTATCAGATGTATCCTTCATGAAAATCTTCCCTCATTCACTGGGGTGTCTTTTTGTTTTGTTGATGGTTTCCTTTACTGTGCAAAAACTTTTTAGTCTGATGTAGACCCATTTGTTTATTTTTAATTTTGTTTCCCTGGCCCGAGGGGATATATCAGTAAAACATATTACTAAGGGCAATGTTGGAGAGTTTACTGCCTATATTTTCTTCTAGAGTTTTATGATTTCAGGTCTTACATTTAAGTCTTTAATCCGTTTTGAGTTTATTTTTGTATATGGAATAAGAAAGTGGTTCTGTTTCATTTTTTTTGCATGTATCTGACCCGTTTTCACTGCACCATTTGTTGAATAGGCTGTCTTTACCCCATTGTATATTCTTGCCTCTTTTGTCATAGATTAAATGACCATGTAGGCATGGGTTTATTTCTGGGCTGTCTATTCTGTTCTATTGATCTATGTGTCGTTTTTATGCCAGTACCATGCTGTTTTGATTACTATGGCATTATAGTATAGTTTGATATCAGGTAGCATACCTCCAACTTTGTTTTTCTTTCTCAAGATTGCCGTGACTATTTGGGGTCTTTTATGGTTTCATATAAATTTTAGGATTATTTATTCTAGTTCTGTGAAAAATATCATTGGTATTTTGATAGGGATTGCATTGAATCTCTAGATTGCTTTGGGTAGTACGGATATTTAACAATGTTAATTCTTCCTATCCATGAGCATAATATATGCTTCCACTTACTTGTATCTTCTTCAATATCCTATACTTTTCAGAGTACAGGTCTTTTGCCTCCTTGGTTAAATTATTCCTAGGTATTTTCTTTTTGATGCAATTGTAAATGGGATTGTTTTCTTAGATTCTCTTTCTGATAGTTCATTATCGGTGTGAAAAATACAACTGATTTCTGAATGTTAATTTTGTATCCTGCTACTTTACTGAATTCATTTATCAGTTGTAATAGTTTTTTGGTGGAATCTTTGGGGGAATCATGTGCTATTTTAACTTCTTTCACATTTGGCTCTGATTATCATACAAAGATGATAACTGGAATTATGACTGATAACATTATATTAGGTTGGTACAAAGGTAATTGCAGTTTAAAAGGTTAAAAATAAATGCAAAAACCGCAGTTACTTTTGCACCAACCTAATACCAGGACATATCAGATTTTTAGGAATTTTATACAATTCTGGAACACTTATATTAATAATACATACCATTACAATGATAACCTAAGAAGGTTTAGCATTACTTCTTATTTTGCAATGCTTCTTAGGTAATTTAACATCAAATAAATCTAATTAGTTTAATATTTTGCTTTTTATAAGGAGAGAAACAAGTCTTTTGAGATGTTCCAGGAACCCTCTGAAAAATCCCAAAGATACTTAGAGGTCACAAAGAGTTCACTTAAAATTTGATTTGGAGGAAGTGTATTAAAAATATCATGGAATTGTTTAATTCTGCCAGGAATATTTACTGTTTTTCCCAACTGAAACTTGATGAGATATTTGAAACTTTTGATATTTAATAACTTTTCATCAGGAATTTGGCCAAACTGGAAGCTGATATTCAGAGCCTGATAGGATTTTTTTTTTTTTTTAAGGTCTTCTCTTCTAAGCTAAAATAAAACTGTACCCAGAGGGAAAGAAGCAAATTAAGGATGATGTACTCGGAGAAATAGATCAATCTATGTTGTTATTTAAGTTATAAGCCGGTTCTTTGGGGGAGATTGAGAGCAATCGTCCTCACCTTACAAATATTTGTGAAACCAGAAACGCAACTCTAGAAGCAGTTCAAAGCCCACTTATCTTTATTATCTTTAATTCCTAAGACTTGATGAGAAAAGAAAAGGAAAGGAATTTTTTTAAAAAAGTGTATAGAAGGATCCTTGCCTAAGATCTAGCCCACAGCTTCTATAAAGTTAAGTATCTTCTCCACAAATATTAATAAGAAAAAGCCTTAACTATCTGAGTGGATAAACTTAACTTATTCCAACTGTTCTCTAATAGCTAGTGAATTTTACATTATCGTGCCCATCTCATGGCAGTAATTATAAAACAAAGGCTAGAAGGTCTCTGTTTGCATCTGTCTATGTTCATGTGTGTTGTGTAGTATTTTCTACCTCTGGATGGTATTGCTCATTTGTCAAAGATTTCTATTTAATTGGCTTAAACAAAAAAGCCCTTATATAAACAAATTCTGAATAATATAATAGAAACTAACTTAAATGCCTTTCAGGTTCATGTGATCTGCTAATTAAATATGTTTGTCTAATTAAAATAGGCAAATGTTTAGAGTTATCACCATTAAATATAATACTTTTATTTTGCCTAGATTTACTGAAAGAAGTTCATGTCATTTCTGTTGCAAAATCTGTCAGCAAGAAAAGTAACACAATATAATAAAAATTTCATAAGTAATCTAAACATAATTGTTAAGAGCAAGTAAATTGAATAGGTAGTAGAATAAGAAGTTTTGAGATGAAACTGTTAACAATAATGTGTTATATATACTTAAAAATGGTTTCCCAAAATCTTTTGGTAACTTGCAACCTTAGAATTTTGGAAAGTTAAATTAAATGGTGGAAATTATTGAACACCCAGATCATTTCCAAGTAAGATAAAATAATGAAACATTAATTACTGAACATAGTTCTAGCAACTTATAGCTTCTTATTACAGAAAAACTAAAAGATACATTTGGGTCTGTTGGTAAACATGTGTCACATTGAAAGATTATACTATGAAAAAGCTTGTATTTCTAGAAATTATGGGATGTATTTGTAAATTTGTCAATCTAAAGAACACTGGGGTGACAGATGGTTCACAATTGCTTACTTCTAGTTTTTACTAGACATCAAGGTTTCTAAGGATTAAGAATGCTAATTAATATGGAAGGAAAATAATGTTTTTGGTAAGAGAAGAACTAAGGCATGGAGATACATTTTTGTGGGTGGTAAAAGAAGGTCATTCTATCCTAACATAAAGTTGTTTCGTTTTTTTTCTGAATGGCTAAAAGAACAAGAGAAGAAATAAAATGGAAACAGAAAGTTGCAGAAGGTATATGAAAAGGAAATCTGAGAAAGGAATTTTATGTGTGATCAAGCTGATAAGATTGAATGAATTTATGCGGGTTTTAAAAATTAAGCTTTAATATTAATGATGTACATTATAATACTGAAACTTAATTTCTTTTCACCTGCTAAAAGGACAAAGTTTTCTTGGGCTGTCCAGCTGGTACACTAATAAGAGATTGTAAAATGTTTTTCTTTTCGAGTAATCTGCTGAGAAAGCAAAGCTTCTGTGTTTATGTCATCTTAATTGGGTCGTTGATTACTTAAGGAAATAGAACGTTCTCAATATTAAGAGCTAACCTTTTGTATTTGGCTTTGAAATCTTTTATTGTTACTTTGGTCAGATAGGTAATTAAGTATTGTTTCATAATAATCCTTGGTCCTATTTAGTCAGTATCCAAACCATGTAGCCTTCTTTATGTTGTGTCTGTATGTAGGTACACGGTAGAAATGTTCCAGAAACTGTGCAAAGTAACTGTAAGTCTGATATCTCTTAGTATAAAATGTCTGTTGTCAAAATGGAGGCTCATACTAAAAGGACTGAACCTGAATATTAGGGAAATACCTCAGCTGACTTTCATGCAAAGGCAGCCACCACAAAATCTATCAAGATTGTGGCACATGTGGATGAAGTGCATTTTGCTTCTGCAAAAATGGCCCTTCAGTGCCAGATTTTGCCCTCCTGCTACCCTTGTAACATGGGAGCAATCTGCTCCTAAATTAGAAGGCTGTAAGATGGGTAAACGACAGCTGTAAAGTAAATCTATCGATCCAACATCTGGAAGTTGAAACTTCTCGGGAAATTTCAACATGAGACTGGAGGGTTCAGAACAAACCTCTCCAAGATGTGCTACTTTGGTATGTGGATTATTTTTCGCTGATGGCAATGGAGATATTGTAGGCTCCAGAGAATCTTTTACCTCTCCCTTAAAGAATTTAAATTCGAGCTCTTTCCAAATAAGATAACGAGAGTTATCATCATCTATAACTATTTATGACCTATGTAGAGCAGGGCAAACATGTAATTACGGAACATCTGGTTGTCTTATCGATCTGCGAATGACCCTCTTTCCCTCTGAAGTTCCAAGGCATCTTACCTCCTTCCTTGGTTCAGGATGCCATATATACGTTATTATATCTTTCTGTCTCTGAAACTCTCATGTATGTGGGGGCTCTGACCCTCGCAGGTATGTGGAGCTCCCATATGTACATATGTAACTAGATCTGGTTACTTTCTCTTGTTAATCTCCCTCCTGTACATTTAATTATTAGATCAGCCGAAAACCCCCAGAAGTGTGGAGGGAAATTGCTTTCTCCCCCATAGGTGTGATTATGATGACCATAATAGCAATCCTGAATTTCTGAGCATTTCCTACCCAAGGGCAGAGCTGAGCATTCTCTGTTCATTAGTCTCCAATACCCTCACAACAAGAACCCTGAGAAACGGGTTGATTTGATAAACACGCCTGTTTTGCAGATGAGGGCACTCAGGTCCAGAAACACTAAGAAATTTGCCAAACCCAAGTCCTCCTAATGGTGAAACACACAATCTTAACCACTGTGGTGTCTTATACTCCCGTTTGAGTTTGTCTCCAATATGTCAAATGAACTCAAAAAGGGTCTGAGTCTTTTCTGGGTAAATTATAGATTTACTCAAGGGTATCCAGGGTTTGGAAACTGAATATACAAGTAGGGAATATCCAGAGGGTTCTGAAGAAGAAAGAAAAGATAAGAACTCTTACAGTAAAAAGTACATTCTTGAGAAGGGTCAGTCATACGTTATCAGCCTCTGGGTAGCTCTGAGATGGTAATCCTCTAGGTGAATTATCCTCTGGGTAATGAATGTCAGACCATCTGGATAATGGATGTGATGTTGTCTGAATAGGTGAACATTCTTTCCTTAGTCCTTCAGGGGGTAATCAGGGGGTTATCTGTAGGTTTCCTGTTTGTAGGCATTGACGCAGGACTGGAAAGGTCAATGGTTTAAGTTCCCAGACTACTTAAAGCAAGAACAGAATCATTACCTCAGGCTGCATCCTACTTGCTTTTAGAAATTTAGCGCCTTGACTATAGTGACTCCATTTTATTTCTTCACTCTGTTCCTCCAGCATAAGATAGGAAGGAAGGTATTTCCGCTCCCAAGGGTACTTGCCACTTGTTCGTGGGTGGTGGCAACGCAGTCACATCCAGGCCTGCTGGTCTCTCTGTAGCAGCTGGGTGAGTGACATTAGAATGCTGAGTCTTCCTAAGTTGTGCACACTGTGTGGTGTGGTGCAAGCGCATGGAAATCTGCTCAGTTGCTCAGTCCCCTGAAGGGGTGGGGAGGAACTCATTCATTTTTGCAGAAGTCAAGTGAATTGTACTGGTCACATGGTTGACATTGTGACCATTCCAAAGAAGTAAGGGAAAGGTGCAGGTTCAGGCGAATTAGTGGGAGAGAATTGGGGGGTCCTCTAGGACTCCTCTCTTCCTGATCTTGTCTCTTCTGCCACTTTCCCAAGGTGTATGGGAATAGCAGCTTTTCCCTTTGCCTGCTCTCCCTCCTCTCCCGCTGAGGTTTCCTCCAGGCTTGCTACTCAAAGAGTGGTTCTGTAGACCATTTTATAGGCGAGGAGAGGGACTAGGGATGCACCTGTAACAGCCTGTTAGAAATGCAGCTTCTCAGGCCCCATCCCAGACCTGCTGAATCAGAATCTGCATTTCAACATAGTCCCCGGGGGATGTGCAGGTATGTTGAAGTTTAAGACGCACTATTACTGAGCCTTTTGGCCTCTGCAGGCAGAAGCAGGAAGCCTGGGGAGGTGGGGAGATAAGGTTTGAACAGGACTCACCCCGGCTCCTCCCCTTCCTCATTCCCCACTAACCTCACCTGTTCCCACCCCTCCTCTGGGATGTTAAAAGCTCTGTCAGTCTCCAGGTCCTCAAGAGCTCTCCCTCCAAGGCTCTGAAGATGGACCCGCTCTGCCTCTCTGCAGCCCTTCTCATCTTCTTGAACATCCAGGCGGCTGGCGCTCAGGGGAGTGACACCGTCTCCCCTTCCCAACGTAAGTCCCAGTTCACCTCTGCTCTGTGGACTGGGGCAGGAAATGAATTTGTAAGAAGGGGCTGGGGAAGCAGGGGTGTGGGTGGACGAAGCCAATCCGTTCTCTCTAGATTTCTCATGGTAAATGGGGACGTTTTAACTCCAGGGACATTTCTTGACTCTAAAAAGTAACTCATTGTGTTTTCAGCTTAAAAAAGATCCTGCCTAACACTCATCAGACAGCTCTAGCAGATTCTGCCCTCACCTCTTAGACTCTCTCTATTCCTGGTCCCTGCCTCCTCCCTGAACCTCACTGGAATATAATAAAAAGATACGTATTTGATCTGTCTAGGTTCTTGGCCCAGGCCTGAGAAGAGTCTTGGAATTTACCGTCTTTTGTATGATAATGCAAGGACTCAAGGTGGGGGAGAAGGGGCCTGAGAAAACCCACCAGGTGATGAGGTTAGAACTTTCAAACCTCCCTCCTGTGGGGATATGAGAGGGTACCAAGATTGAGTTCAATTAGTAATGGCCAGTGATTCAATCAATTATCCCTACTATATAATGAAACCTTAACAAGACCCCCAAATATCACGGGTTTGGAGATCTTCCAGGTGCCGTGAAGGTGACACACCCAGCGAGAGAACCCCCTTCTACTCTCACTCCGCCCCGTCCTACGTATCTCCTCCATTTGGATGTTCCTGAGTTTTATTCTTTATTATCAACTGGTAACAGTGAGTAAAGTGCTTCCCTGAGCTCTGTGAGTTGCTCTAATGAATTATTGAACCTGGGGGGTGTGGTCACAGAACCCCAGACTGGTCAGGAGTATGGGTCACCCCCATGACCTTGTGACTGGCACTGGGAGTGGGGGCAGTCTTGTGGACCGAGCCCTTCGCCTGTGGGGTCTGTGCTAACTCCAGGGATTAGTGTCAGAAGTGAACTGACTGTAAGACACCCAGTTGGTGTTCGAGAATTGGCTGATGTCGATAGAGACACGACATGTTGGTGTCAGGGGAAAAAACCAGATGCACTCATCCTGTGTTTTGTTGGCTGGGATGGAGCTAAGGGATAGAGGAGTGAGTATGGGGCAGTGCCCCCAGAGACCCTTACCTGTTATCTGGGTTTTAAGGTTTCGCTGCAGAAGTCAGGTGGTTTTGTCAGGTGGAGAGAACTGTGATTTCTTATGTGCAAGCAAGCAATTTCCAAAGTGATGCACAGGTGTTCTCATACTCAGAGCTTCCCCTCTGTGCTCTGGACAGTTATGGGACATTTTTAGCTTGTGTTTCACCGGGGGTTTTCTTCCCCCTGCTTAATTGATGGCTTATTGAAGGGCTTACGAAGTCTGTGGCTGAACAAACACATTGGATAATTCAGCAACTTATTAAGTTCCTATCTTAAATAATCCTCAAGACATTTTACATTTTGACAACTTATGCCAATCGTTAAGTCCAGATTGTCACCTAAGCTTCTGATCCACTGGCTGTAGATCGTAGATTCCCACCACCGGTGCTAGAGAGGCTCAGAGAAATATTTTACTTACTAGATTCTAGGTTTAAAAGGATGTAAATTAGGAACAACCCGATGGAAGAGATGCAGAGGGCAAGGTATGGGGGAAGGGCCCTCTCCAGGTACCCTCACCGAGTACCTGTACGTGTTCACGGGGCCAGAAGCTCTCTGAACCCCGTCTTTTTGGGGTTTTATGTAGGGTCCATCACATGGGCATGGTTGTTTAAATCATTGGCCATTGGCGATGGAACCAGTCTCCAGCGCCTCTCCTCTCCCAGAGGAGGGGTATGGGGCTGAAATTTCCAACTCTCTAATCACATTAGAGGCAACCCACCCCTCTCCCTAGGTTACCTAGGGGCTTACCAAAAGTCACCTCAATAACATAACAAAAGGCACCTTCATCGCTCTCACACTAAGAGAATTGTGAGGGCATTAGGAGCTCTGTGCCAGGCAGGACTGGGACCTACACCAAATGCATGCTTCTTATCATAAGTGACAATATCACTCCCACCCAATATTACATTATTCCGGTCCCCTAGGGGGTAACCAAAGTTAACATGCTGGTATGTTTTCTTCCATGCCTTTCTCCATGACAGCATGACACTTGAAGACTTTTTTTTAAGAGTGGAAACTTTGAAACATACACGAAAGCATAGGGATGAGTATAATACACACGATGTATCCACTGTGCAGCTGCAACAAGTATTGACATATGGAGACTATTGTTTATGTATTTTTTTTGTACTTTTCTGGAGCTTTTTGAAGCGCAGCTCAGTCATTATGCCAAGTAATCCATAAATACTCATTCAGGATATATAATTATTTACATTATCACCATGCCATTGTCACGCTGAACAAAATTAACAATACCTCAGAAAGCAGGCCATCAAATGAAGGTTTCCCATGTCCCCTCTCCCACCCCCAACTGTCCTCCATCCGGAGTCGTGCAGGTTGTTTCAGTTGTTCACTGTGTAGACCATCCTCATGTGACAGCCGTCCCCAGAGCTGACCGCAGTCCTGTTGCCTCCCCGCAGGCCGCCCTGTGTTCTGCCTGGAGCCTCCTTACAAGGGACCCGGCAGGGCTGTGTTGCCCAGGTTCTTCTTCAACACCAGGTCCGGCTTCTGCGAGGCCTTTGTGTTTGGCGGCGGCAGAGCGAAGCTGAACAACTTCCTGACCAAGGACGAGTGCACCCGAGTCTGCAGTGGGAGAAAACCAGCTTTCGAGACTCAGTACCAGCTCGAGCTCCAGGCGCAGCCTGCACTCAAGGATAAGCCTGTGGACAAGACCCAGGACAAGGGGCCCGCGTGCCGGCACCTGGAGCCTGAGAACCAGGACGGGGACGGAGACTCTGACCTCAAGGACGACGACGACGAGGAGGACGAGAAACCTGAGGATGAGAAGCCTGAGAACCAGGACGGGGACGGAGACTCTGACCTCAAGGACGACGACGACGAGGAGGACGAGAAACCTGAGGATGAGAAGCCTGAGAACCAGGACGGGGACGGAGACTCTGACCTCAAGGAGGACGACCACGAGGAGGATGAGAAGCCTGAGGACGAGAAGCCTGAGGACCAGGACGACGACGACGACTACGAGGACGAGGACGAAGAGCCCCAGGGTTAGGATGAAGATGAACCTCAGGCGGAGGGTAAGGCGGGAGCAGGCCAGGGAGGGGCCGCGCCAGGGCAGGGACAGAGGCAGAGGTGGGGGGCACCCCTCACTCCTGCACGCGTCTCTTCCTCGATGCCTTCGGAGGAGCAATGTCCTGTGAGACCACAGACTGAGCACACGCTCCACGGCCAGCTTGGCGGAAGGTCATGCTAGGAGCGCCCCTTGAGACAACCCGAGCCTTCTCAGCTGTTCCCCTTTTTCAGGGGGGTACACGGAGGCAGCCTCCCTGCAGAACGGGTCTGCAGTGCTCCCGAGCTGCCACCAAACTCACTCCCTTCTTGTCAGTCATCCGGGTCGCGGGACGAGCATGGTTGCTCATTCCTGGGATGGTGTAGGATCTGTCAGGACGGACTGCCTCGGGTCAGAGGCTGCAGTAAGGACCATCAAGTCCCTTTCTGGTTGCAGGGACCCTGGAACCCGAGCTGCCCTGAGACGCGGCAGGAGGCCCCACGCAGGGCTGCTCCCTTCCAAACCTCCCCTCCTGGCAAAACCCTGCTTCTGCCCTTCCACCCACAGCTCTGGTTTTGCTGTCTTACTCAGTAGACTGAGCAACGTGAGAGCACAGCTGTGCACCTCTGTTTGTCTCCTCGCTTTCTTCCTAGCACTTACTTCCTTCTCCACTGGGTTGGCTGTAGGGCCAGAGGGTTGAAGCCACCCCATGCCCCACCCACCATCCCTGGAATCTCTAGGGCTGGCGGTGGTGGAGTTTCTGGCTCCCAGTACTGAGAGTTAGTGGTGACAGGTGTTTTCACTACAGAAGCCCTTTCCGCCACAGCCATGTTGCATGTTTTCCTGCCTGAGGCCTCACACTCTCTAGCCTTGTATTTAATAAACACATTTCTGTTGTTTGCAACTAAGAATCCATGTCCTGTCCATACAGTCTGTAAAAATGGTGGCATTTCACATTATTCTATTCTGCCAAGCAGTGGGTACTTCCCCCCCTTCAGAGGGGGCCCCACCAGGTGTAGGAAGCAAACCCATTAGGGGGTCATCTAACTCTTTATGTCCCCTCCCCCACCCAGCTACACAAAAACCTGGACTGAGATTTCAACCTTAAAGTCTTTGTTCTTTACTTTTAAGCCAGGTCAAAGGTTAGGGCAGGTTGTTCTCCTGGACTCTCAGAAGGAGAAAAGAAGGAGCATGAGGCTTAATTGTCCCCTTGTCCAAGGAGCCCCTTCCCTGAGGTTGTTTGTGGGAGGGAAGGGACTTGCTATTTCAGTTACAACATAGCAACCACCCATTTAGTGAGCACCTTCTGTGTACCGGGCTCCATGCTTAGCATTTTACAAGCATTATTTCTTGAATCATCCTAAGAATCTGCGAGGGAGGCAATGGAAGCACGGAGATGTCACACTACTGGCATATTTGTGTCCTGGGGCTGCTGTAACAGTAAACGACAGATATTTATTCTCTTACAGTTCTGGAGGCTACCAGTCTGACATCAAGGAGACAGCAGGGCCATGTTCCCTCTGAAGGCACTGAAGAAGGGTTTGTCCCAGGACACTCTCCTACCTCCTGGAAAGTCCTTGGTTTGTGGCAGCAGAAGTCCAGTCTTCACTTGCATTTCTCCTGTCTGTGTCCTAACTTCCCTTTTACATAAGGCCATCAGTCATGTTGGATTAGGGCCCAGCTTCATGACTTCATCTTAACTGGATCACCTCTATAAAGACCCAATTGTTAAATAAAGTCCCATTTTAAAACTCCAAGATATCTTTTTCTGGGGGAGACACAGATCAACCTATAAGAGCATATAAATGGTAGAAACCGGGGTGATCTGACCCCAAACCGTTGTCCTTTGGATGGAGGAAGAACCTAGACTCTCTAACCAAGCTGCAAGGGTCCAAATCCTGGGTCGGGCTTAATTTGGGGTTCCCGAGGAGTACAGGGCAAGTAGCTTATTAGATAAGGTCGGGGCGGGTGAGAAAGGGAAGGAAAGGCAGCCTACAAACATTGAGTCATCAAGCCCACCACATAGTCCCCAGGGGATGTGGGCAGGTGGGGTAGAGAACTTTCTTACTATTATCTCCCCCAGCAGTAAGAGGGTGTTTACACACCAACATCCTGTCATTCATTGATTGAGGACTCTGGCTTGCTCTGTGCCCTGGTCTGAGGGCATATGTCCCAGGACCCCCAGTGGTTGTGAATACGTCTCAATCTCTCTCTCAAAATACCATGTTGGGCTGTACTCATCGTTCCTCTTCTTGTGATGCTGTGAGATGATACAATGCCTACGTGATGAGATGAAGTGAGCTACTCAGAACGGTGTGCAATTGAAAACTTAGGAATTGTTTATTTCTGGAATTTTCCATTTAATACTATTTGGGAGTGTTAACTGAAACTGTGGAAAGGAAAATTGCAGATAAGAGGGTGCTGTACTGGCAGCTGGAAGTCAACCAGCAACATGGGATGTGTAGCTCCCAGGGGGAAGGGTAGGGCACACAACTGCCACGCTATTTATGCGGTTTTGAACAAGTTAGTTAACCTCTCTGTGCCTGTCTTCCCACTACATGGGGTTGTGAGGATCAATGAATTCATACATGCTGAGCCCTTAGGCCATGTAATCCATGCAACTCAAACATTTGCTAGGATTATTACTGACTAAATGATACGGTCCCCTACTGGACAACGAGGGACTCCTATGCCACTTAGAAACAATGTTGGAAGGTATGTGGGAGAGAATCTGATCCAAACTCTCTACTTCACAGGTGTGGCTCTTGGGGCCTAATAAGGGAGTATCTTCCCCACAGTCATGCAGGTAATGCATGATCAGTTTAGTAAACTAAACCCAGGCAACGTCACTCATTCATTCATTCTCTCATGTATTGAAACCTGTTTTGTGACAGGCATCAGGGAACGAGTAATGACCAAAACAGCAGCCTCCAAATTTATTTGACTATTCACAGCCATATCGGTAAAATGATTCTGAGTGTGCAACTCCCATTTTTATAATTATTTGTAATTGTATGCACACTGTTGTACTACCACGTACAAGTGTTTGATAATATCAAGTTTAATAAAGGGTAGCTAGAAACAAATATGTAGACGTTCCTTGATATTTTCTTCTGGTAGCTCAGTGCATCCCACTTGGGAGACCACCAGACCAGGACAGGCTTTGCCTTCAAAGAGTTCCCCACCCAGTGTGGGAGACAGAGGCATAGCATTTCAGCAACATATGTGCTGTGGGAGGGATATGGAGACCCTGGGTCTCAGCTGAAGAAGTCAAGGCTGACCTCCCAGAAGAGGTCATGTCTGAGCTGAGTTTTAAAGGGTGAGTTGGATTCTGTCAGGTAGAAAGAAGGGGTGGGGGCAAGTGAGCTTTTGGGCATGACAAAGATGTGGAGAGGATTAAAAAAGATTCTAATTCCATCCATTTCCCACCTCACCACAAGGATGCTGAAGTCTGTATAGGTTTCCAAGTAGCTGCTGAGCGTGATGAGGGGACCCCAACTTTTCCTCAAAGTCCACCCAACCCTGAATCCAGATGAACTGGGGAGACCCCTTCCTTCGTGGAGAGTAGAGGAAGGGGAGTTACCTAGGAGAGATGGAGGAACCACCTCATTTGCATGAGAAACCTTATCCTGCTCCATCCTGCTAGTCCTAGTTCGTGAGGGCAGTGAGCCAGCTACCTTTATCATCTCTAAGAAAGACCTACCAGAGGTGAGCGACACAGCATGTGGGTGTTGGGATGGGGCAGCGCGTTGGTGTTGGAAGAAAAATTGGGGAAGGCTCTTGAATAATGAAATCCTCCAATTTCATAGAAGGCAGCTAGTCAACCAGCCTCAGCTTCTGTATTTCCCTCTATAGGGAGCTGCCGGTGTTGGGCAGCTGGTGCCAGCTGGCAGCACTCATCTTTAGAACCGTTTTTTGTCATTGACCAATCCCAATAAGTGTCCTCCTCACCCCCTTCATCTGCTTTCCACATTGGTCCTGACTCTGTTCCCAAGAAACCCACTAACCAAGTGTGCTCTCTTTGTCCTAAAACAATTCTGCAAAGAGGAGGAGATGGCAATCAAAAAAGTGCCCCTCCCACAAAGTGTCTTTAGGTTCCTGTGCAACATTTTACTAAGTCCCAGCCACCAACTTTCAGATTCTCAGGGTTGAAAGTTAGGGGAATTCCTCTTTTCACTCCCTACAATTTACGCAGAGGCTGCAAGGATGTCCTCTGACTGGGCTGAAGGAGAGCGGTTAGTGGAAGAACAGGAGGATTCTCAGAAGGCTAAAGCTCCCAAGTTACCCTCCCGATGTGCCTCCCCCAGTTGGCCAAGAGCTGTAGCAATCAGATAATGCAGAAATATGAACACATGAAGGAGGATGGCTGAGAGGAGAGAGGAGGAGATGGGTGGCGGGCAGGGGTCCTAGGCTCATGGAGGTATTTCCCAGGATGCACCACTTTTCAAGTTGGTTATTAGACCTTCCCAGCTGCAAGGCATTGTGGGAATGACTTGTTCAGAATCTAGTGGGTCCCCAGCCAAAGGGAGGTCCAGAGATCCCAAGTGGAGCCCCTTTGACAATGTTTTTATGCCCCTGCCTCTGGAAAGATGGTCGCTGGAGGGAAATTTGGAGAGCAGAATCTAGTTGTCTCACTACACATGAGGAAATTGAGGCGTAGAGTGCTCAAAGAGCAGGAATCATGAAAAAATGAGAACATAGAGGTTCTGGCACTCACTACCTTGCAGTCTTGTGCAAATTTCTCGACTCTCTGAGTTTCACTTTCCTTATTTATAAAATAAGGATAATGACTATACCTGTTAGCGTCTCCAGCCATAGACCGCTAGAAACTAGAAACTCCTGTTCCTAGTTTAAGGAGTTGGGTTTATTACTCACTGCAGCAAGGAGAATGCATACCTTGGGGACCCAGATGGGGTCTCATTGAAAGGCTGTTAGGAAAGACTTATAAGACTTGGGCATGTGTTTGGTGATTTGGGAGAGGGTTTAAGGAAGCTGGCTTTGCTCTGGATTGGATGCTGTTGAGAAGTGGGGCAGTTCTATGACGGGGGACCTTAATTTTAACTATAAGAAAGGAAACTAGATAGAGGTTAAAGCTGTAGTTAGTGAAGAAACAGCAGTCACTCATATTAGCCAGGATAGGGACGTGCTGGTCATTTCTGTGGCTTGTATAATCTCATGTTTTGTCTGTGTTCAACGATAAGTGTCATGTTTTTGTCTTGATCCGCCGTGGGCACAGAATGGCTTTGTCTGATTTGGATGTTCTGTGAAATTGTTTATGCTCATTAGGAGATCATCAAAGGCCGACTGTGCATTCCAGGTCAGCTCCCAGAAGTCAGGGGCTGCTTTTCTCTTTCTCATATCAATCTCATAGCATTACAGTGAGCATTAGAATGATATGTTTGTGAAATGCTTTGTACAAGTGCTTGGTAGAGTGACACCTCAATGAGTGGTAGCTTTGATAACAGTAATAATAATAAATAACAATAAGTAAGTTATTTAATTATTATTAATAATTATAAATTAATAATAATGCAATGGAAAAGGACTTGGTACTAATGAGAAAAGTTTGGCTTCAGTAGCTCTTGATGTTGCTGTGTGACCTTGAGCAAGTCGCTTCACCTTTCTGAGCTGCAGTTTCCTTCTTTGTGAAATAGGGTGATGGTATCTGCCTTAAGACATTCATGGGTTTGGGTATTTTTGAGAACTACGTTGATTATGGTGCTGAAGTGCTTTGAACAGCATACATCAAAGCAACTTATCAAAAGCACATAGATTTTTAGTTTCCTTTGGCTCCTGACTGCTTTTTAAATGTGCTGTCTACTGCTTTAAAGAAAGGAACAAATAACTTTTTTTTTTTTGTAGTGTTACCTCCCTGCCATCTACTCCTGAAAAGTCCCTCCAAGCGCCCAAGGAGTGCCACAATCTCTCCTCCAAATGGGTCACAGTCTTCCTCAGGGGTAACCTAATCCCCTCTTGTTTCAACGATAGGCCTCACCCGGGTCCAATCTTGTGCCCACCCCACCTTGCCCTTTATTTGACCCTCTGGTCTCTCAAGAGCATGCACATGTGGTGGGAGATACTGTGGGTTTTCTTTGGGATTAAAGATACCCCTTCTTCAGACTTTAGGAAGCCCTCTTGAAGGAAGCACTGCCTGCCCTCTGGTGGCAGCAGGAGGAAGTGCCACTTCCATCTGAACCTACACACACTCCCTTCCTTAACACGGATGATACTCATTTTTACTCATAAATGGGCAGCAAACTATACACATTTTACAGAAGCAATATTTGTAGAAGCCCTTATTTAAGTTATTTTGTGCATCACAACTATAAAAATGGCTTGAACAGTTTCATCTAACCATTTATAAAGTGCAACTACCTAATTTTCTGCGTTTTATCTCGGATGCGACAAATGTACCCTCGTTGCCAATTTCCACCACTTCTGAAAAGGTCTAGGTGCGTGAAAAAGGACTGTCCCCCATACAAAGGTGACTATGTCAAGAGCTTTAACCTCTTTTTTTTTTTTTTAAGTATTCAGCCCCCAGATGATTGTATGGATAGATCTTACATAGTCTCAGTTTAAATGTCACCTCTTCAAAGAGCATGTCCCTGGTTCCCCCACCCCTGACTTACAATCACATAACCTTGCTTTTATTTTTCAATAGCATTTATCCATATCTGCAATGATATTTTCCATTTACTAATTTACTTGTTTATTTTCTTCACTAGAGAGTATGAGCAGATTCCTTATTCATCTGGTTTACCACTGTGCTGGTGATCTACCGTATTTCCCTGAATATAAGACCGGGTCTTATATTAATTTTTGCCCCAAAAGACGCATTAGGGCTTATTTTTTATTATGAGCATCACGAAAAATCATGCTAGAGCTTATTTTCCGGTTAGGTCTTATTTTCAGGGAAACACGGTATTGTGTATAATGAACCCCCCAAAAAACTAGTGGCTTAAAACAATTTATTATTAACTCTTGTGGTCCTATGGGTTGACTTGGATCAGCTGGGTGGTTCTTCCTTGGGTTCTGTATGAGGTTGGTGTCAGATGGTGGCTGAGGCTGCAAGTTGCCTGACGGCTCGATTGGGCTAGACATCCACGATGGCTCCCTCGCAAGACTAGCAGTTGGAGCTGGCTGTTGGCTGGGAGCTTAGTTGGGGTTGTCCCCTGGATCACCCATATGTGGCTGCATGTGGAGAATGGATAGAAGGGGGGCCACCATGATAATACTTGGACCAGGCAAGAACAGTGGAAATGGTGAGAAGAGGATTCTGGAAGTATTTATATATTTGCGGCTAGTCAACAGGGTTTGCTGATAGATTTCTATGGGTTATGAAAGAGGCAGGTTTTGACTATAAGGCTTTTGGCTTGAGCCCCTGGGAAAATCAAGTTGCCATTTACTGAGATGAGAAAAGCATGTTAAGGAATAACCAAGAGAATGGTATGAGCCTATGGTGGGTATCCATTCTCCCTTCCTAACAGTTCTCTTAAGTTATCCCTAGTTGGATTCTTCTGCTTGCAACCAGTAGAACTGAAGGGAAGGGTAAAAGAAGCCAGCTTGGAAAGGATGGGAAACAAGGCAGAACTGAAGTCTTCCCAGGGCTCCTCTGAATGAGCTCCATACATTTGCAGGTCTTTTGTTATTCATTGCTCAAGGTAAAAAAAATCCAGGGAAATTGTCTGGCCACTCTTTGATGGTGGTAGGACAGGCACTTTGATGGGCAGGCCCCCACCCCCACCCCACCTGTCCTGGGTGGAGGAAGAGTCATTCCCAAAGCAAAATCAAGGTACTGTTATCAGAAAAAGGACAAATGGATCCTAGGTAACAAAACAACAAAATAGCCAATATACTCAGAGAGAGTTTTCCGTGGAGTGAAGGAAGTTTATGTGGGTCCAACAGTCCAAGAAAACAAGGCCCCATTGTCTCTTTAAAGAAACACGGTTCCTGGGAATTTCCGAAATCTTCAAAGTTAACTTGTTTGTGGTCACCTTAGAGTGGGCATGTCTACATCTGACTAATATCACCTCCCATTGTAAACGTGTCCTTCTCTCCTATTTCTTTTCTTTTCTTCCCTGATTATTATTGTATGCTCATGAAGTCATGTCCAAAATTTTTGATGCATCATCTGTGCTAACCTCAGATAGGTGTGTGTATGTGTGTGTGTGTGTTGTGTGTGTATTGTGTGTGTGTGTGTGTGTGTGTGTGTGTGTAAAGCACTGAATCACTGGAACCACATGATTAAAAGGTTTGGGCAAATTTCTTCCTTCTGGTTCACTGACTGTGTTTCCTCCAATAAGTCACTTTGTCTAACTGAATTTTAGTTTCTTCATCTGTAAAATGGGAATAATAATACTTCGTTCATGCATTGTTAAGTAAATACTAGCTACCTTTTACTGAACACTTACTATGCAACCACCCTAGAGGTCACAATTGTAAACGCCTTCCAAGCTAGGCAAGTAATGTGAACGGAAGGAGTTAGAGGGGGGTTGGGGCATGTTAGACAATAAGGAATGGTGGGCATTCTGGGAAACTGGAAAGCATTATCCCTCATAAGATGAGAGCCGATCTACTTGGCTCTAGTCAATGGTTTTCAAAGTGTAGTCCCTTGACCATCAGAATCAGCAGCACCTGGAAACCTGTTAAAATGCAAATTCTCAGGTTCCACCTGTGGCATGAACTCAGAAAGTGTCTGGAAGCTGTGCTCGAAATAAATGATAGGATTTATTCAAGGGTGTCATGCAGGGTGTCAGGCGGGGTCTCTGGTCCCGCTCCCCACATAAGGACGCAGGACATGGTGAGGCCAAAAAGGAACACCCACGGAGCCATAGATAGGGGAGTCATCTCACTACAGTCTCGTTGGCGGCTGCGTTAAAGACACAGGAAGCAGGAGCCACAGAATCCGCAATCCACACTCCGCCACACTCCGTGCGTGCTAGCTGCAATCTGCTCTTGCTAGCTCAGCCACCATCTTCTTGCTGGTCCCCATTTTCTCCTAGCGTAGCCACTGCAGTTATATTAGTGGCCAATGGCTCACTGGTTATAGCTGACGGCCAACTAGCCACAGCTGATGGCCATCCAATCACAGTTGATGGCCCTTTACTACCTGAGCCAGCACCTTTCCATGTTAGGCTAAGAGCCTGGAAACTGCACTCCTGGCTCTGTCCCCACAAAGGGTCTTAGGCTTTGCAAACTGGAAACATAACTAGGCAAAAAGCCAGAAGTGTTCCAAAGAAGAAAGAAAAGTTAAAGAGTTCTTACAGTAAAAAGTACATTCTTGAGAAAAATCAGTCCTTCATTCTTAGACTGATCCAGGATGGTTTTCAGTCAGAGGTCAGGTGGCCTGGAGGATGCGCTATAGGAGGCCTGGTCCTATCCAGTGATCTGGATAATGGATGTCAGGTGGTCTGGGTCCATGAGTCCTTCGGGGGGTCATCAGAGGGTTATTTGGAGGTCTGGTGTGCGTTCAGGTATTGACGCAGGACTGGAAGGTTCAAAAGTTTAAGTTCCCAGGCTAGTTAAAACAAGAACAGAATTGTTTCCTCCTACCGCAATCTACTTGATTTTAGTAATTTGGCAGCTTGACTATAGTGACTCCATTTTATTTCTTCACTCTATTTCTCACTACTGAATCAAAACTCTGGGGGTAGAGATCTTGAAATCTGTTTTAACAAGTTCTCTAGGTGATTCTGATGCCCGCTTACATTTGAGACCCACTGCTGCCACGTAGAACTGCAGGACTGTGCTGCCAGAGCTTTTACTTTTTCCAAGTGAAGCTAGACATTTATTTTTATGTGAAATCTCCCCCTTTTATGTCTTGGCAACAAATTCAAAATTTAAAAATGTACTGTGTGGGCTAACAACATATATGTTTTAGCCAGATTTGCAATCTCTGGTGTATGCTTTTTCCCTTTAATCCTTAAAATAGTCCTACAAAAGTTATGATGATGCCTCTTTTATGGAAGAAGAAATAGGTTCAGAAAGTGAAGTGTTGCTCTAAGTCACATAGCCAGGAAGTGGCCAGCCCCTGATTTGGACCTGAACGTATTTGTTTCTAAAGCCTTTGTCCTTTTTACTTTTTTGTAGAAGAGAAAATATATAAGTGTCCCTAGCACAAAGCCCAGCATCACAAAAGCAAAACATCTTTTGCATGCTACGGGCCACTGACCCATGAAACTTTTTCCTCCATCCTTTGCCCCACCCTCAGCCTCAGCCTAATCCTCATTCCTGTAAAAGGTAGCCAATCAGCAGGGGAGTTCTTGAGGCTAAGGAGAGGTGAGGCCGGGCAGTTTCCTGGCCTACGGAGTGGGGTAGGACCCGGAAGAAAGCTGTGGGCAGCAGTGCCCAAGGCGGAATGTCCAGTAGCCAGCTGAGACGACAGGCTAAAACCGGCTGCTCACCGAAGTGTCCTCTGCGTGCCCTAGACTGAGTTTCAGGAGAGCGCCCAGTGTTGTGCCCCCACCTGGCTCCTGCCTCATTGCTGTTGACTTCTCTGAGCTCAGAGTAAATAGTCCTGGCCTCTCCCAACAACGGCATGTCTCCAGTCCCCTGACTGGGCATGGGAAGTTGGAGGAGGCAATCTCAGCCTCTTTTACAGGATCCATCTGTGGGGACAGTGGCTGGAGAGGAGCTCTACTCACCTGTCATCCCAATGTTCACTGCCCCAGACCCTCTCTAACCTTCAGCTGCAAAGATCTCCTGGGGCTTACAGAATCTCAGACTGTTGGAGCAGGAAGGATGTTTGAAGGTACTTCTTGTCTAACTGCCTGGGTAACTCTGTTGTGGCATTTGCCAGCCTGGATTCGAAAGCTTGGTATATACTTATCAGTCTCCTTAGTAACACTAGACACCATTTATCCGTTATGTGTCAGGGCTGGGTTCCTGTGGCAACGACGTGGACCTAGCCCCCAATGAGTACACAGCTATCTCATGGCAGGAACATTACAATTCGTGTTCTTGTTGAATTCTGGTATTATCATCATCTCTGTAGACGACAAAATTGCTGCTCAGAACAGAGAAGTGATTCATTCAAAGTTCCTCCTTGACTAGAGGTGGGAGTCAAACCCAGACCCTGTCACCGCAAGGCCAGTGCTGGAAGGCTCCTGTGATGACTTTCTCTAAACCAAGTGTCTTGTCTTCTATGTGTCACATAGTAGGCACCTAGCGAATATTTAGGCTGGAATGGAAAAACAAAGGCTTGGGGGGGAAGGAGACGTGGGTTCAAAACCTTGTCTCTGTAGCTTTACATGGGCCCTTGAGGGGGCGGGGTCTAAACCTCAGAACATCCAGTCCATCTGTCCTATACAGCTGATGATGACAGCAATTATTCATAGGTTTGCCACAAATATCCAGGATACAAAGAGCACAGAACCTGGCACACAGCCATTGCTGAGAGAGGGAGGGTGTGGAAAAGAGACGAAGAGAGACACACACACCCAAAATGACTGTTAATAGGTGTTTCACCTTCATGGGCCATTTCTTGTGTGAAATGGGTTCATTTAGTCATAACCACTGCTTTTTGTCTAGCCCCTAGCATGTGCTCTTTATCACTACACTACACCTCCATCATTAATCCCTAAAGAGGGATCCCAGATGATCCGACCCCAAATCCAACCCCTTAACCCCCAGGCTCTGTCGCCTCTCTGTGGACCGGCGTGGGGGGGGGGGGCTCAGAGTCTTGGAATAGAGACCCAGGAGTCGTGGACCTGATCCTCTCCGGTGGCCCTGCCCTCAGGCCCCAGGAGGGAGGAGGAGAGAGGCGAGGGGACTAGGGTCCGGCTGCAGCTGGTTGAGCTGCGCCGCCTGGAAGATGATTAGGTTCCTGGTTCCCACCGGGGCCAGGAGTGACACCTGATCCCAGAGGATTGTGAAACGGCAGGAGGTGGCAGGCCGCCCGCGATGCCCGCAGGCTCGGCCCCGCCCCTCCCCCACGCCCCCCGCGCGCGCGGTTAAATCCCATCCCGGCGGCGGCGGCTCTCACCTGCACCCCGCCGGGCGCAGCACCATGCCTGCCTGCCGCGTTGGTCTGCTGGTCGCCGCCCTCCTCCTCGGCCTGCTGTTGCTCGGCTTCCCCCCGGTCACAAGTGAGTGGGGCAGGGAGAGGGCCGGGCCAGGAGCGCCAGGACGGAGCCGGGCGGAGGTGTAGCCTTTCTGCTGGCCGGAGAAATGAGGATTCTTGGGGTTGAAGTGGGGGAGACTAATGACTAAACTGTTTGGATCCCTGGTGGCTAAAGGTGGTGACCCTTGGAGCTTAGGGTGTGGGGTCCAAATTGCCGGGGGCAAGGAAACCACTGAAGACTGAAATTTGGGGGAGTCTTTGTGCTGAAGTTGGAGACTCAGTGGCCCGAGGGGGGACTCTCTGCTTAGACATCGGTAACTCCTAGACTGTCAGCTGTGCCAGGGTGGGGGGTCCCCTAAGGATAGAGGGCTCTGAGGCCAAAGGGTCGGTACCTCCTGTACTCCCAGGTGTCAGGGACTGCTGGCCTGAAAGTGGGAAGCTGGAAGGGGGGACGCCTAGAGACAGAATTCATTGAAGCTTGAGATTGGGGGTCCTGGGAGCAGGAGGTGGGCATCCTCTGGGACCGGGGCTCTGGTCCCCCACTGACGGCCCTCTGCCTCCGCTCCCAGGCACAGGAGTGGAGAAAACGGGCGTTTGTCCAGAGCTAAAGGAGGACCTGAATTGTACGCAGGAGTGCGGCTCAGATGGAGAATGCGCGGACAACCTCAAGTGCTGCCGCGCGGGCTGCGCCACCGTCTGCCACCTGCCCAATGGTAACCCTTGGGCGACCAGCGCGGAGGCGGGGCGGGTCGCAGGGAGGAGGCGGCATCGCCCAGGTTCCAGGAAGAGGGACGCTCCCGGACCCAGGGACCATTGGCAAAGTCTTAGGCGGATGGAACCAGATCGCCCGAGCTCTCCCTCGCTTGGCCCCAAGGACACAAAGGCTTGGCCCTGGGGACATAAAGGCGTGCTGAGCCGCAGCAGGGAGCGGGAGGGGGAGGTCAGGGAGGCCCCCACCCCTAGCTGTATTTGATTCTCTGGTGCATGACGGGTTTCCGGGCACGCAAAGCAGGGGGGTTGTTCCGGGAGGTGCGGGGACCAGGTTTTGAAGTTTCCTGCTCCACCGGGTGGAGCAGCCGAGAAGCCCAGAGCTGGCGAGTGGGCTGGGTCCCAAGGCCTGGGGAACTCACCCCTCTCGGTGGCCCTCCCCTGGGGTCACCCCTATCCCTGGGGGAAGCACTTAGGGCACCTGGCCTGGCAAGACTCCCCGGATTCCTCTGTTCAGGTGGAAGGAAACCTCACAGATTTAGGAGAGAGAAAGGTTCTTGCCCAACATCACACCACCAGCCCCGGGCTCTGGCAGGAGTCATAGCCAGGGGGTTCAACTTTTCCAGAGTGGATGGAAGAAAGTCAGGACTCCTCCATGGGCACCCCTCCCCCTTCCTCATCTTTAAAGCAATCCCTACCACTCTAGGGATTGCGTGAGAGAGAGAATGTGTGAGAAAGCTTGGGTGCTCCATAAAAAGTCCTTGCTAGCGCTCCAGTCTCCCCACTAGGCTGCAGGACTCCCCTCAGAGCAGGAAGGGGCATGAGACAGCATGGAATCCAAGCTTCCGGTTTTCACAGGGAAAACCTGAGGACTGGAAGTCGGGCTATGACTTGGGTGTGTACCCAAGGTAGTGTGATTACTGGTACTTATCCAGAATATGACCCCGGTAATTTTCCCTCTGTTATTTCTCCAAAGATGCTAGGAGGGGCTGGGAAGGTTTGTAATTAGAGACCCCAGGCACTGATGAACAGGGAGGTGAGAGGTGGTGGGAGGACTGGCCTATCAGGGCAGCTTCTGGGTCTGGAGGCCTGGAACCTGGCTCAGAGAGAGGAGAAGCAGAAGGAGAGGTGGAGGTTGGGAGAGAAAGTAGGAGGCAGACGGACAGATGAAAGAAATGGAGGGGCAAAAGAAGGAGCCTCTGGTGTTAGGAGGCTTTGCTGTTCCCTCATCTCAGATGGACAGGAAGAGGTCCAGGGCTAGATGGCCCCCTGAACTAGAATCCTAGTTCTGCCATCTGCTAGTTGTGTGATTCTGAGCCAGTCACTGTACCTCTCTGAGCCTCTGCTTTCTCATCTTCTCCAACTTTACAGGGATGACATGAGAGCTAAAGAAAATTATACATGTGAGATGTCTTAGTAAAGAGTAGATACTCGAGTAGACACAGCGTTTGGTCAGTACACTGCTGCGGATTCCCTTTGTCCTAGGGCGGCCTGGTGTCGAGAGCCCCTGCCTTTTTCAAAGGAATGAATTTCCTTGTGCTAGGAAGTCAGCCACACCTGTCCTCTGCGGCTAATCACCCAGTTCTGTGCCTGTGTTTGACATTTGGCTGGGCTGGTTCCTGGGGCTTCTGGGAAGTGAGCCGAACTCCCTTCTCCTTGACCCAAGAAGTGGAGTGTGGGGTGTGTGAGTATGTGTGTGAGAGAGAGAGAGAGAGAGAGAAAAAACAGATGTTGGAAGGTTTTGGTTTTACTTTTGACCAGCAATGTGGTGTTGGGTGATGTGTCGTTTTCCTCGTCTGTCATAGGAACAGGGTTAGAAATATCCCCTGCAGAGGAGATATTTATGTGAGGATTAAAGGAAATAATGGATTTACACAAAGAACATTGTAAGCGGCACATCTCTACAATGTTAGCTGTGTGTGTGTGTGTGTGCGTGTGCGTGCTGGTGGAAGAATGCTTGTCTGCATGGATGAGTGAGTGTGTATGGGGGACCATGGTGCTCCCTGGTTGTAACTGGGAGTGAGTATATGGCAGTGAGTGAAGAGATCGTGGGTGTGAAACCCCTCACACGTGCACAGAACTTAACAGCGTACAAAGCAGCAGAGTGCACGGCGCACAGACTCTGAAGCCAGATTTCTGGATTTCCAATCCTACCTCTACTCTGTAGGACCTTAGGCAAATTACTTAACCACTTGGTGCCTAAGTTTCCTCATTGGCAACATGAGGAAACATTAACAAAACACCTCTCCCTCTTTTAGGATTATTGTGAGGGTTAGATGAGTTAATGCACATCAAGTGCTTAGAATAATGCCTGACACATAGAAGGAGCTAAGTAAAGCTTACTGTTCTAATTACTCATTCTTATTACAAAGTAGTTGAATTTTTCAGGGAGAAGTAGTGTAGACACACTGCCTCCATTGCTTTCAGAGCAGTCCCAGGATGTGGGCGGCACTGATCTCATGTAACACCTAAAGACGGGACCTCTGGGAGATTTCTGCCCGGGGGCACAAAGTTAGGCAAAGGCAGAGCCGAGACTCAGGCTGAGGTCCTGTGATGCCAAAACCAGTGAAGGAGACAGCAGGAGGGAGGGGGAAGGGTCTGCAGGTGATCTTCCTAGGCCCCTGGGATCACCTGTTTGTGCAGCCAGGGTAAGGACCGTGGGACACCGGGCTGTGGATAACTGTTCATTCGCTCTGCATTTTCCTCTCCCCACGTCCCCTTTTCTACCCAGAAAAACAGGGTTCCTGCCCCCAGGTGGACCTTCCCTTGACCCCTCTTGGCCTCTGCCGGGACCAGTGCCAGGTGGACAGCCAGTGTTCTGGCCAGATGAAATGCTGCCGCAATGGCTGTGGGAAAGTGTCCTGTGTCACACCTATCTTCTGAGGTAGGTGGGTGGGAGGACGGAAGTGCACTGATGCCCAGATGTGATGCCACCTGCGGGAGGTTGAAAAGGAAGACCTGGGCGACCATACTGCTGTTCCCTTATCTGTCCGTTTCTTAACTTTCGCCCACTCGACAGCTATTGAGCATGTATCACGTGCCATCCTCTGCTCTGGGTGCTAGGGTTGCTCCATGACAAATCAGACAGAAATTTCTCCGATGGGATTCATATGCTAGCGGACAAAATAAAGACAAAATAAATAAGCAAGCACATTCTGTAGAGTGTTAGCGGGAGATATCTGTGATGGAGAATGAGAAAGCCGAAGGGGGATAAGGAGTCCTGGGGTGGGAGTAGGGTGGGCAGGGGACAGTGCTGCCAGTTTTACCTGGGACAGTCAGGGAAGGCCCCACCTGAAAGGCTGCATTTGAACAAAGACTTCACGGCACTGACTGAGGGAGCCAGGAGCCGTGAGGACATCTGGGGAGAATGTTGCAGGCAGAAGAGGTAGCAGGTGCAAAGGCAGGAGCATCCTGGTTTGTTTCAGGAAAAGCCCAGAGGCTAGAACTGGATAGAGGTACGTGAGCAGCTCGTTAGCTCACAGATCATTGTAAAGACTTTGGTCTTGACCCAGAGGTGTTGCACCCTTGGAAATGGACATGCTCCCACTGAGATTGGACAAGCCGTGCTCTGGCTGCTGTGTGGAGAATAGACTTGTAGGGGCAGCAGTAGGAGCAGGGAGACCAGCGAGGAGGCACCTGCAAGAGGCCAGGTGGGAGATGGACCAGGCGACATAAGTGGCTGGGTTTGAGACATATGTGAAGGTAGATGGGACAATATTTGCTGATGAATTGGGCTGTGAGGGAAAGAGAACGTTTACTCTTTTGTTTCCTTAACATGCACTTAAGTAAGTCAGCAGCTGGAGGAAGAGCTGTGTCCTGGGAGAGGGGACAGCGGCTGGAGGGCCACTGGGGAGGTAGGAAGCTCTTTACATGGCCAGTGGGACGCAGAAGCATTGATCTTAACTTTTGCCAAGAAGCCTGGCTTTTCAAGGTGAACGTGGTAGAGGTCAGGTAACTTCAGTTCACTTCGTCAACTGTGTGTTGGAAGTGTGCTGGGATTTACTCCGTGACAGGCTAGGGCGACGTTCGGCTGCCTCTAGTGGCCCTGACACAGAAACGAAAGGCTTGTGGAGCCTCTTTTTCCCCATCTGTCATTAAAAATAAAACACCATGAAGTCCTAAAGTCAGTGTGAGGAAGTAAAGAAAAATCAAACCTAAAGTGCTTGCTTCGTCGGCCCACTGGGCGATGCAGGACTGTGCCACCAGCTCCATGCCAGTGCTAGGACAGGTGTGACCAGTGCCCTTCCTCACAGAGCTTGTAGCCCCGTGGCTGAGGTGGACAGATGGGCAGACACTCCCAGGTCTGTCGTCAGTGCTGCAGTGGAGGGAAGGGCTGGGTACTGTGGGAACAGAGAGGAGAAAACCCTCCCCCAGGCGGGGGTAGGGGGCAGCGGGAGTAGGTTTCCTGAGCCAGTCGTCAAGGATGAGTGACAGGTGGGCTGTCTGGTGAAGTACAGGCTTTCAGGCAGAGCTAACAGAACAAGCAAGAACCTGGAAGCGCCCTTTGGTTGAAACCTCATTGTCGACCTTGTGCTGCCTTTGACAAGCTCTCAGCCAAGGGGCTGGCAGGTCACAATGGAACCCAGGATTGCACAGATAAGATTGAGGCCCAGAGAGAAGGGAGGACGTGCCCCAGGCCCCACGGTTGTTATTTCAAGGCGTGCTCTCCAGGGCCTGAGAGGGAACCACCGTCTCCCGAGGGCCCAGAGCTCTCCAGCCATGCCAGCCATCTCTTGCCTCCGTGAGTGCCAACAGCACGGCTGGGCTTTGCCAGTCAGGAAGACACAGATTCAAGTTTCTGCTGTGACACGTAACTAGCCTTTCACCTCCCGCAGCTGCAATGATTTTACTTATAAAATGGGATAAATTAGATGGTTTCGATTAGCGAATACCAGCTTAACCTAAGGAATGGAGGCATGGTGAGTCTTTCTGGAGGTACTAGAGGGACTCTTAGGGAGACAAATGAAGATGGCTCCTCAGGAAGGCCATGTGGTCAGTTGGGACCATGGGATAGCCAGGTGTGTCCTGGGGGATGGTCTGAAGCAGAAGACGCAAGTCTAGGGCCTGCAGAGAAGTACAGGTCTCCAGGGCCTCAAGAATGTGACGGTTTGCTGTGGGAGGAGGGGAAGATTTTGTCCAGAATTTAAGCTGCGGGTGCTCTTGTCTAGTATTATGGGTATCGTTGATGGTTTTATTATGATTTTCTTCCTCCAGCTCCAGCCACCACAGCCCGAGGAATGGGAGGGAGTGGAAGTTTCTACCTGGCCCTGTCGGGGTCCAGCCCAGCTGCCCCTCTGTTTCGCCTTTGCCCTTCTCCCGCCTGCACTGACCACAGCTTCTTTTGCCAACCAATAAAGTAACCATTTCCAGCACTGGTGGGGCCGTGGCCTCCGTTCTTATCATTCTGTCCTTGCCTCCCCTGACTCTGGGTTGAGGTAGGATGGAGGACGACCTGATCATTCAGGCATCAGACCTGATCCGCTCTGAAACAATCAACATAAATTCAGGGCTCGTCGTGTGTGCAGTTTCTGTTATTCTCCGAGGGCGGTGAAAGAGCAAACTGAGGCTCAGAGAGAGGGTGGGATGTTTCCACGGTCGCTTCGATCCACTGCTGGGGGTTCTGCTAATAGCAGCACAGTGTACTGTGTGCCAGACAAAGAACTGGGAGAACTTCTGGATCCACAAAACACCCTCAGTGGTTGATGACAGTCTCATGTTATAGATTTGGCCTCCACCAAATTACTTGCTGTGGCCACAGAGAAAGAAGGTGGCAAAGCCAGGGTCCTTTGTTGTTTTAAACCAAACCATTGTTTGGTATAAAAAGTATATGCACCTCTATCAAAATTCAAAAGGTTAAAAAAAAGGATATGTAATAAAAAGCATCTTTCACCCCTGACTCCCTCCCTCTAACCCCGCCACCCAATGTCTACAATTTCTTGTGTATTCTTTCTGAGATATTGCTCCATCTCTCTCTCTAGCCTCCCTCGCTCTCTGTCCCTTCTCTTTTTCTCTCTCGTCCTCTTTCGTGTTTCCCCCTCTATGCATTACTCTCTCTATCCTTCTCTCTATCCCCACTCTACCTTCCCCATATCTTCTCTCTTTCTCTTTTCTGTTTTCCCCTTTCCCTTACTTTCTCTATTCTCTCCCACCTTCTCCCTCCATCTGCCTCTCTTCTCGATCCTCTCTTTTCCCCCCCTCTATTCCTCACTCTATCCTCTTTTTTGACCCCCTTCTCCATGCTCCTCTCTCTTTATCTTCTCTCCCTCTATCCCCTTCTCTCAGTACCCTGTCTCTCTTCCTCTATATACATGCTCCCTCTATCCCTTCCTTTTCTGTCCCTCTCCTCTCTTCCTTCCTCCCTATTCCTCTCCCTCTCTTTTTCACCCCTCCCTCAGTGACCAGCCATCACTGTCTCATACTCTTGTAGGTCACTGCCCCCCTGGACACGAGCCAAGCAAGAACCGAGGGCTTCTCCACCCACCCCCTCAGGAGTACAAGGTGAAGGAGTGTCCTGGGTGGGAGTGGCAGTGCTCAGTGCATAAGGCTGTTTCCTGGTGATAGATGGCAGTATAGCTTTCCTCCTAACTTACCTGTTGTGTGGGGAGTCACATGGGGTCTCAGCTTCAGCTCCCCACATAAGAACGCAGGACACGGTGAGGCCAAAAAGGAACACCCACGGAGCCATAGATAGGGGAGTCCTACCACTATAGTCTCACTGGTGGCTGGGTTGGACACACAGGAAGCAGAAGCCACACAATCTGCAACCTGCTGTCAGCTTTTCTGCCAAGCAACCAACCCCACTTGCTAGCTGCAATCCGCCATGCCAACTGCAATCCGCTCTTGCTAGCTCAGCCACCATCTTCTTGCTAGCCCCCATTTTTACTGCTAGCGTAGCCACAGCAGTTGTATTAGTGGCCAATGGCCCACTGGTTACAGCTGACGGCCAGCTAGCCACAGCTGATGGCCATCCAATCACAGTTGATGGCCATTTACTACCTGAGTGAGCACCTTTCCACGAGAGGCCGAGAGCCTGGAAACTGCACTCCTGGCTCTGTCCCCACATTACCCTTTCCTGATTTTTATCTGCCCAAGCTTGGGTCTCCCCAGCCCCTCAAGGCCCAAACAAAGGCATTGAGCAATGAGCTGGATAGAGGTTAGGGACTAAATGTGTGGCTACCATCCCCTCCACTTTCTCCAGGTTTGCATTCTGAAAGAGCCCGGGGCAGGACCATGGCTAAGTCACGGATGGCAGGGGTCTGCCTGTTGTATGCGTGCCAACATTTCTTTCACTAGCACCCACATGGCAAAACTGTATCACTTATGTTGCGCCTTTCGGAAGCCTATATGTGGCCACAGAATCTTTGAAACAGGGCTCCAGGCAACTGCTACCAGCTATTCATTGATTGGAATTGGCAGGCAAATTTGCTACTCCTGATTTAACTCAAGAAATAAAGCGCCAACAGGGGAATATCAAGCTGGTGGTTGAGGTTTCACTGAGTGAGAAGGCCCAAGGAGACGGAACCTTATCACCTCCACTGGAATCTAAAGAGGGGGTGGGGCTTTTTAAATGGGGCCCTGGCCAGGGGCTTCCTGAGAAAGATGAGTGGGGAGAACCAGAGGTGGAGGTTAGGAAAGACCCCACTGACGAACAGGAAGAATCTGCCTGGGAAGGAGGGCTGGGGGTGTGTGGGGACAGAGCCAGGAGTGCAGTTTCCAGGCTCTCGGCCTCAGGTGGAAAGGTGCTCACTCGGGTAGTAAATGGCCGTCAGCTGTGGCTAGTTGGCCGTCAGCTGTAACCAGTGAGCCATTGGCCACTAATATAACTGCTGTGGCTACGCTAGCAGCAGACGGTGGCTGAGCTAGCAAGCGCAGATTGCAGTTTGATGTTCCTTTTAGGCCTCACCATATCCTGCGTTCTGGTGCAGGGGGCAGGAGCTGAGACCCCGCATAACACCCTGCATGACACATGGTGCCGGCCAGAATTTTCAAAGGGGTAATGGAGCAGTTTGTACGTGTGAAAGCTCAGCTTCGGGAGGCCCATGAGGAGCGGTGCCGGTGCCGGTGCCGGTCTGCCTGGGAGATTCTAGCTTCCGGATGGCATACCACCCTCTAGGTCATAGAAGGTGTCGCCTTCCTTTTGATGGTCCGCTGTTGCCCTGGGCTCCTGGAGTTGTGAATATCTTACACCGGGGCCACCACCCACTCGGACACCTGGCACGGCAAGCAAGCTTCCGACCAGCACAGGAAAAGCCATGCAACTGTCGGTGAACTGGACCCCCATGGAGGGGTGGGAAGAGGTGGACAGTTCTCCCACCAGCATAGGCTGGAGAAAGTGAAGGTCATTGTTGCCGGCAGTGGGGGCTGGGAAGTGCTTGCTGAGGCCCTCACCCCTAAGTTGGGGAGGACTTGGAGCCCTCGCTCTGCGGAGAGGGCACACATTGTGGGGCCGGTGCACAGTCCCGGCGAATGACTGTGGACTCTGGGGAATTGCCTTCCATCCCTGATTTGATGGACCACTTGACTGTTTGCTTGGGAACGTACCACCATGCAGTGGAACTGGCGGATGTTTGCTTCCTGTGTCTCCACTGGCCGCTATCGAGAATATGTAAGCACTCTCGCTGTGCCTAGGGAGTCTGGCTGTTGCCCAGAAAGACTGGCAGTGCCCTGAGAAACACTGGCTGTGCCCAGGAAGTCTGACTGTGCCCAGAGAGAGTGGCAGTGCCCTGAGAGGCCCTAGCTGTGTCCAGGGAGACTGGTGGTACCCTAAGAAGCCCAGGAAGTCTGGCTGTACCCAGAAAGACTGGTGGTACTCTGAGAACCCTGACTGTGCCCAGGAGGTCTGGCTGTGCCCAGAAAGACTGGCAGTATCCTGAGAAACTCTGGCTGAGCCCAGAAAGACTGGCGGTACCCAGAGAAACCCTGGCTGTGCCCAGGAAGTCGGGCTGTGCCCAGAAAGACTGGCGGTACCCAGAGAAATCCTGGCTGTGTCCGGGAAGTCGGGCTCTGCCTAGAGAGAGTGGCAGTGCTCTGAGAGGCCCGGGCTGTGCCGGGGGAGACTGGTGATACCCTAAGAATCCCGGGACGTCTGGCTGTGTCCAGGACTGGTTGTGCCCTGAGAAACCCTGGCTGTGCCCAGAAAGCCTGGCTGTGTCCAGGATATTGCATTCACCTCCAGGCTCCTCGCACAGGGCCCCTCGCGGAAGATGCTTGTCGCGTAGATTGTGAGGCGAGACCCTGGAGGGATGGAATGTGGGGACAGCCAGGAGTGCAGTTTCCAGGCTCCTGTCCTCATGTGGAAAGGTGCGGGCTTGGGTAGTAAACAGCCATCAACTGTGATTGGATTGGCCATCAGCTGTGGCTATTTGACTGTCAGCTGTAACCAGTGAGCCATTGGCCACTAATATAACTGCTGTGGCTACGCTAGCAGCGGATGGTGGCTGAGCTAGCAAGCGCGGATTGCAGTTAACACAGTGGGTTGATTGGTTGGCAGAGAAGGGGACGACATGTTGCAGATCATGTGGATTCTGTTTTCTGTGTCGCCAACCCAGCCACCAGTGAAACTACAGTGGTATGACTTCCCTATCTATGGCTCCATGGGTGTTCCTTTTAGGCCTCACCATATCCTGCGTTCTTGTGCAGGGAGTGGGAGCTGAGACCCCGCATAACACCCTGCATTACAGGGTGGGAGTGGGTCATGTGAGAAATCTGTGTGGGGGCATTAGGAGGAGCCCCTAGGCTACGAACTTTGATTAACTTTTGCAGTCAAGTGGCTGCTGTAGGTTGGGGACTCCAAAGGTCTTTGGCTGAGTGGGGGGAAGAGGGAAGGAGGGAACACTGGACTGGTCCCTTCCACCCCCTTTTTCAGGTCTCGCTGGGCTATGTGTTCTGTAGCCAGACCAACAGCAATGCTTAGTTTGGGCTAGGAGGATGGCTCCAGGAATCCTGGTAAACTGCTGGCTCCAGCAGTGACTGTCACCCTCACGGTCCCTTCCCAGAACAGCTCAGTCCTGTTGCCCTTCCAGAACTCAGGGCTGGTGTGGGGACAGAGTCCCAGAGAGCAGTTTCCGGGTTCTTGGCCTCACATGGAAAGGTGCTGGCTCGGTTATTAGATGGCCATCAGCTGTAACCGGTCAGCCCTTATCCACTGATAGAACTGCCGTGGCTGAGCTGGCAGACAGCGGATTGCAGTTAGCAAGGTATTGGTTGGCAGAGAAGCGGAGGGCAGATTGCAGATCGTGTGGCTCCTGCTTCCTGTGTCTCCAACCCAGAAGCCAGCCAGAATATAGTGGTGTGACTCCCCTATCTATGGCTCCGTGGGTGTTCCTTTTCGGCCTCACCATATCCTGCGTTCTTATGTGGGGAGCGGGACCAGGGACCCAACGCGACACCCCGCATGACAGCTGGGTTTCTTCCTGCACTCACCTTCTCCCCTCTCCAGCAGCAAACGGCTTTGCTGATACCTCTAAACCCCGTCTCCAGCCCAGAGGGCTGTGTAAGGTAACACCCATGTGGAACCCAAGCTCTTCAGGAAAGTGCAGGTTTGGGGTTGGAGGGATCATAGGAATTTACATGTGAATGAGCTGGAGCTTAAAAAAATGAACTGTTCAAGAGGGACCAGTAGACGATAATCCTGCCTGAGGAACAGCGTAAGCAGAGGCATTCACTCATTCAGTACTTACTGAGCGATGACGTCATCTGACTTACGTTTGAAAATAATCCGTCTGGCTGCTATGTTACGGATAGACGCTAGGGGGCGATGTGGAAGCAGGGAGAGCCGGTAGACTATTGCCTCAGGGCAGGGAAGAAAGGAGTTTTTCCCCCTCTCTTCACCTAGTGCTATGAGGCCCCCCAAACTGCCAGCCCTGGTACTCCTGCAGGTTGGGCTGTACCAGCTTGGATGGGTCCTGTGGCTGCTGCGTGGTTCCACTTGTCCTGCCCATTGATGCAGCTTCGGGAAACTAACTTGTGAAATAATCGTATTGCAAACACATCAAATACTCCCCTTCCTGCCCCATGACCCTGTTTATCCAGTTGATAATTCTACCACAAGGTGGTGGTAAACGTGAGGGGGGGAGGAAAACGTAAAAACAGTGATGGCTGGCAAAACCTAACTCTCTCCTCGCCTGTTGGTGAGGGCCTGGGGTGCCTAACTATTCAAAGTGGTCCACGGGGGGGAGCTGCTGGGCTCCTCCTCCCCTGCCAGCTGCCAGACCGAAGCTCTGTGCCCTAGCTATGGGTGGGGAAATCAATCTCCCCTTTTCCACAGTCCCACGGATTGGAGGATCTCCAAGGGACTGACATTTCTGGGCTGGGATGTGCTTTGTACTCAGATTAAGGGTGGGTGAGAGGTTAGCCCCTGCCAAGCGGCTTCCTGAATGCACTGTGGTGCCGCCACTCCAGGACAGGGACGGTGGTTGCTATGGCCTTCCTTGAAATGCCACGGGGTGTGCATTCCTTACTCTGAGCCCCCTACAACTTATGCCCCCACTGGGAGCAGAAGGCAATGCGAGTTCACGGGCCTCCCCACTAATGTGACTCAATTGCTGCCCCAGCCATGGGTGGCAAGGTAAGAGGGGCTACGACAGAAAGAGGGAGGCTGGGCAGGGCTAGGGTGCCAGGGGGTGGAGAGCCAGCTGCTGAGACTCCATTCTGGAGGCAGCAAGAAGGGGGACAGCTCTGGAGATAAAGCCCCAAGTCCCCAGAGCACACTCCGTTCTCTTGGTCTTCACTTACAAAACACAAATTCAAAGGTAAAATTATTGAGAATTTCAAGACAGTGACCACAGATCACTAACCCCAGGTCCTCCTGAGTATAGGGCCCTGTGTCACTTGGTTGCACATTCACGAAGCCTGTCCACACACCTTATTCAGATTTCCCTAGTTGTGTCAATAACGTCCTTTATAGCAAAAGAAAATTCTGGATCCTGCATTGCATTCGATGGTCATGTCTCTTTAATCTTCTCTAATCTGGAAAAGTTCCTTGATCTTGTTTTGTCTTTCACGACATTGACACTTTGGAAGATTACAGGTCAATTATTTTATGATATGTCTCTCAGTTGAGCATATCTGCTCTTTCCTCATGATTAATGTTTTGCATTTTGGGCAGTAACACTCCAGAAAAGATACTGTGTTCGTTGTGGTGTGTCATATCAGAAGGCATATGATGTGGATTGGTTTGGCTACCAGTGACATTAATTTTGATTAGTTGAGTAAGGTGCTGTCTGCCAGGATTCTCCACGGTGAAGTTCCTCTTTTCCCCTTTGTGATGAATTAAGTGTGGGAAGATATTTTGAGACTGTAAATACCCCACTACTTCTCAATATTTTACTTATTAGTTTTAGCATTCACTGATGCTTCTTGCCAGAATCAATGATTATTTAATCGATGCACTGGTTAAATAATCAAACACTGGTTTTCTAATTCTATCCTTTCCTGAGCTCTTTTTTGACTTTCTCTCTCCAGCTACAGGGTGTAGGGTGGGGTATTGTGTTCCATCTGCTCTTCTGAGCCTGGGGGCATGATGGCTGGGAGGTAAGCTTTGTAGGCGATTTTGGGATCTCTCTTCTGAGTTTTGGTTAAATGTCCTATGCTAGGATTTACTCCATCTTGTTAGTGTGATATCCTACTCCTGAGAGCGGGGTTACCCTTAGCCTTAGTTAACCCACCCATTCTGAGCAGAGCTTGGACTCCTCCTTCCCTTCCCATCCCCCTTCTTTCCTTTTCTCCTTCCTCCCCCCTCTTTCCTTCTTTCCTTCTTTTCTCCCTTCCGTAATTCACAGGTGATGAGAATCGTAGCCTTCACTAAGAGTGAGGCAGGGCCTGGTTGGGACCCCCATAGTAGAGACCTTGCAGTGTCCCGGCCCCACCTTTCCTTGACCTCTAGCTTAGCAATAGATCATCCCCTTGTAGCCTGAGCTCAGAATGACCCTGTCCCAGTTCCCTGTTTTAGAAAATTACCTTGAAACTTAAGATTAATACCCTTAGGCTTATCGATCACAATCTCTATAGTCTAGCATTCTTTCCAGGCTACTCCCATCACTATTACCGGGTCTGACGCAACTGGAGAACCACAGTTGCCAGAGGGAAGGTTCCATGCAGAACCCCAACCATCACGTAGCCTCTGGAGGAACGCCCAGATTTTCCCTTAAATACCTTAGGCCAGTCTGAGAATGTTAAGGCAGTTTTTGAAGGCATTAACCTGCTGCCTTCTTGGATCACTGGTGCTCTGATAATAAACGCTGATCCGATAGCCCCGCTCAGGGTGGGTCTATTGGCTGAGAGGTGCAGGGAGTATAAGCCCCGGACTCTGTTGCCCTCCAGTGTTAAGAGCTTAAAACTTTTACTCTGAAAAATAAGTTTCAGGTCCCTCCTTTCCTCCATGGTATAATCTCGATGAAACTAGTTAACAGTACTAGCTTACTCTGTGCATGTCACTTTTCTTGGCTCAGTGTGTGGGAGAAATATGTAAGACGATATCCCTACTTTCAAGAAGCCCCAAAATGTGAACATGAAAATGCAGAAGCAGGGGGTGGCCGCTTAGCTCAGGTGGTTAGAGCGCGGTGCTAATAACACGAAGCTTACCAGTTCGATCCCCGCATGGGCCCCTTGAGCTGTGCCCTCCTTACAAAATAAAGAAACTATTAAAATAAAAAGGTAGAAGCAGGCAGGCCCTGAATATTTCTTTGTAGTCCCTATGGAGGGGTCCAGGGGATTTTATGGAATGAAGAGGTAAAGCGGGACTAGGTTGGTTGTGGCCGAGCTCAACGTTAATGACAGTAAACTGAGTAAGAACAATGGACCCTGGCATCAGACTTTGATTCAGACACCAGCTTCATTCCTTGTGATAGGTCGGCCGGTAAAGCAACGCGACAAAAGTTTAAGAGACAAAAGTTTATCGGGCTGAGCAAAAGATGGCTACAGCCTGGGCTGCAGGCCTAAAGGAGACTTGCAGCCCCAAAGGAAGGGGTGAGGAGGGTTTTATAGGGGCTGTGCTGACAGGGCAGCATTGTTTGAACAGAAAACGCGGACTGCCTGTAAGCCAGTAGCTGTTTTGTGGCATTTTCTGTTACGCAAGTTTGGCTCTGTCTGCAGGTGCAGGCCAACAGATATTTTGTTGTTTTCTGGCAGACATGGCTCTGTAAGTCAAGGTCTCTGAGATCTAACATTCAGAGACCTAACGTTAAGTCAAGGTCTCTAACATGCAGAGATCTAACACCTTGCCAATTTGCTATTTTGGGCAAGTAATTTATCTTTCTGAACTTCAGCGTCTTCATTTATAAGATACAAATATTAATAGAATCTTCCTCTTTGGGCTGTTGGGAATATTAAATGAAATACCGTTTGTAAAGTACTTAGCTTGGTTCCTGGCATATTGTGAGTGCGGTTCCCACCAGATCCCTTGGAAGGCTTTTCCCTGGTCACTGGATGGGTCCCTGAATGGGCAGAGCTGGCCTTAGCCCAGGCCTAAAAGGGACTGGAGCTGAGCCCCAAGGCTGGTTCAGTTTCCACAGCCAAGATTAAGGTCCAGAGGCCTGGCTCTGGAAGACCAGATGACTGTATCTCCCACCCACTTGAATGCTCCATCTTTTTTTTTTTTTTTAAGGTTTTCCCAGATTCACCACTTTTTTTTTTTTTTAAAGATTTTATTGGGGAAGGGGACTAGGACTTAATTGGGGAACAGTGTGTACTTCCAGGACTTTTTTCCAAGTCAAGTTGTCCTTTCAATCTTAGTTGTGGAGGGTGCCGTTCAGCTTCAAGTTGTCCTTTCAGTCTTAGTTGTGGAGGGCGCAGCTCAGCTCCAGGTTCAATTGTCGTTGCTAGTTGCAGGGGGCGCAGCCCACCATCACTTGCGGGAGTCAAACCGGCAACCTTGTGGTTGAGAGCCCACTGGCCCATGTGGGAATCGAACCAGCAGCCTTCGGAATTAGGAGCATGGAGCTCTAACGGCCTGAGCCACCGGGCCAGCCCCATGAATGCTCCATCTTTAATTATACCGTCCATCCCTGAGAACAAAGGAAGTCTGGGGAAAATATGGGGTGGGCATTGCATGCAGAGGAAAAAGATTTTCCTGGGTCAGCAATGCATCTGTTTCATTCCTACCTTGTGATTTTAGAGACGTCCCTGCCCACCTTTGGTCCTCAGGTTTTCCCTCTGAGATTTAGATAACTGAACCAGAGTATCCCCAGGTTTTCTCCTTTTCCTCCAAGTGGTAATAACTGGTGTCACTTGAGGCAAATCAAAGGACTCCAGGACCAGATCTTTTTACACCTCCTCCCATGTAGCCTGTGGCAAGAAGAAGGAGACTTGGAAGATAAGGGCTTTCATAAAATGTCACTAATGTTTTAAATGAAAAAGGTCTTAATATCCTCAGTTCCTCCCTCCATTTCCCTTTCTTCTCTGGTTTCTATTTCCTTGTCTTGTTTCACAGGACGCCGGAAATCCTTTCCTTGTTTAATACAGGCTCTTCTAATACTGTGCCCAGGTTTCCAAATTCAGCCCCATCTCCTCCAAAACCTTTATCTTCTATTGGGCTAAGCGGTAATTCAAACTAAGTGTGAATGATTGTGAACTCTTAATTTTCCCAGTGTATTTGTGTGTATGTATGTGTGTATTTTAAAAAGGTCTTGAGATTTTAAGCATCTTGGCAATGTTTGTAGAATTTCAGGCACAGAGATGAATGATTTTCGGAACCCAGAAGCAAGAATAAGTTGGGGGTGGAGGAACGCACCTCTTGTTCACAAAAATGCCCTTTATTGCCCTGCAGCAATCCTGACTACAGAGAGGTCTGTGCTCTTATTAGGAAATCAGGTGTTCTGCAGACTTTCTCACCTCCTTCTTTCTTCAAAAAGTTCTTGCCATTGCCGCCTCCATAGAATAACATCTCACACTCATAAGTGTTCAAGTTGTAAAACCATCCTACGATTTTTGACTCGACAAAGGCCCTTTTCCATAAGAAGGTTGCATACATTTGGGAAGACACTCTGTTGGCCCAAAGAGAGAAAGTGGTTGAGGCCAAACTCATCACCTTGCCCTGATTAGGCCCATATACCAGGGGCTGGGACGGCCCTGGGCACAATTGTGAGGCTGTCCACAGTAGTTGAGCTCTATACATCTTCCCACCCAAGCCACCCGGCCATCGCCTTATCCACCTGTACAGGAATTGAGGTTTTCACTTCTGGAAGTAGCCTGCTGGGCTCAATACCCAGACTGAAGAATACAACTCAAGGGGATATAAATCTTATTAGCCCTGCCACTTACTACTGTGTGATGTTGTATCAACTTCTCCAAATCTCCGTTTCCTCATTTGTAAAATTAGGGTATTGAACCCCATCACCTCTAAGCACCCTTCCAGATCTCATTTGGCAGGATTTGATGAATAAGACCTCTCAGGCTTCTACCTTCTGTCTCATAATCATTCTAGAGTAGATGTTTTATTACTATATGAAAAAAGGACTGACTTTGAATCCAAGAGCGGGGTTCCAAGTTGACTCAATCATTTTCTAGCTGTGTGACCTTGGACAACTCATCTATATCTTTGATACTCAATTTCCTTCATGTAAAATGTATACTATCCATAAATTAATGTGTAAATGTATTATACTATACATGTATAAAATGTATTACATCCACACTTCAGGTTTACCAAAAGGTTAAAGATAACCTATGGAAAGCATTGATAAATAGAAAAGCATTAATAAATAGTTGCTGCTCTCAATCACTCTTTCTTAACCAAGAAGACTTGAGAGCAGGGATCTCATCCTATTCATTTCTGCAGTCTATATGCCTAACACAGGCCTGGCTCTTAGCTCTCAGTAAATATTTGTTAACAGAAAAAAAAACAAAAAGCCAACAACCATGAGATCCTCTGAGGTAGAGCTCCAAGGCTCTTGACAGTCCCCTTTTACGTGAACGGTTTTATCCTTGGAATTACTCTTCAAGGTAGATATTAGGACGTCCAACTTGACATGAAACAACTCTAAGGTCTGAGAGGTGCAGTGCAGAGGTGGAGTACTTTCCTAATGTCATTCTAGAAAGTGGTGAGGACAAGAATCTAACTCGGGATGGTCAGGCTGCAAGGACTTGCAGACTCTCAATCCATATTTGTTGTTGTAGGATGGATAGACGGACGGATGGGGCAGAGGAAAGGTTCAGGCTCTGTCTTCTCCTACTTTGTAAGGCTGACTCTAAGGGTGAAGGATAATGGGAAACAGGCAGAATAGCTTGTTTACTCAAGATGGGAAGTGGGGTGGGGCATGTTGGAATGTCCCTGAGACATCCAGTCACAGCAGCCTCACCACTTGGACACTTACAGGTGACTCTGCAGGGGTTGGAGTCTCACTTGCTTTTTAATTTCCTCAATCCTGCCTCTCTGCTCCTCCATTTCATTAAACCAAAGGAAAATCACTTGACCTGTTTCCTTATGAAGTGGGGGTGATAATATCCTCTGTGTATGTGTATATACATGTGCATATGCATGTGTGTGTGTTTTGAGGATGAAAGAAACTGTGCTAATGCTTTCCAAGGACTTATTTTGTCACCACCCCTCCCCCAACTAATAGTTTTCTTTGTTATCCCTATTTATCTTGTTTTCTATGCTGTTCTTCATTATTTTTGTTCTATTTTTTTGGAGGGGTTTGCTCTGCTGTTCCTCTCTAAGGTCTTAAGTTCTGTGCTTGGCTAGTTGACTTACAAACTTTTCTTCTTTTCTAATATAAACACGTAAGGTTACAAATTTCCGTCTAAGAACCATTTTAGCTGCATTTCACAAGTTTTGTTTTGTGGCATCTTCATAATTGATTAGTTCTAAGAGTCTATTAAGAGCTAAGTTACACCGAGAGCTTGACTCACATCAGAGCAGTTGATCAATAAAGTAGATGAGATCATTTGCCTTATTTTACAAATAAAGAAACGGAAGTTCGGAGAGACTGAATCGTGTTCCCGTGGCATGGAGTTTGTAAGTGGTGGAGCCAGGACCTGAACTCAGGGGTCTGACTCCGGGTGTGCCCAACCTGTTGACCACTCCATCCTTCTTCCTCATTAGCAGAGGTTCTTAAACTTGAGTGAGCATCAGAATCACCGGGAGGGCTTGTTAAAACACGGATTATGAGAACCACCCCCAGAGTCTGATCCAGAAGGCTCTGAACTGGGAACTCGCAAGTTCTCCGGTGATGCTGCTGCTTCTGGATCAGGAGACAAACTTTGAGAACCACTGGCCTGTAGCATTATTGGGAGGTTTCGTATCTCATTTATGTGTAAGAATCTATCATGTGTAGCTTCATGCGTGTGCATACGTGCAGAGAGCTATGTGTGAAGTGTGCTCACCAACATGTCAGCAATGATAATCTCTGGTAGGTAAGATTTTGACAAATGTTTTCTTTCTCCCTGAGATTTTTGTATTTTGAATTTGCTACAAAGTATAGGGATTATTTTTATAAACATGTATTATAATATGTAGTTTTTAAAAAGGGAATCTTACTGGCTGCTCAAAAGTCTTAGATACGATTTCTGTCCTTATTTCCCATGGGCTAACTTATAGGGCATTTCATCTCCCCAATTCCATTTGCAGATTTTAAGCGTCAACAAAGGAGACCAGAAAGAACCCTTTTTCTATAAGTAGGTCTGACTTGGCTAAGTCCCTCACTTTCAGATTTTGGCTCATATCTCTCCTTATCAATCTTATTTTGCTCACAACCTGCCCTCTCACTACCCTTCCCCCCCACCCCAGCAGACTTTCAGTCCCCTTTACCCTGCTCTACTCCTTCTCTTTAAAAAAAAAAAAAAAAAAAAACACCTTTTTTTTTTTTAAATTGGGGAATATTGGGGAACAGTGTGTTTCTCCATGGCCCATCAGCTCCAAGTTGTTGTCCTTCAATCTAGTTGTGGAGGGCGCAGAACTCAGCACCCAGTCTAGTCACCGTTTTCAATCTTAGTTGCCAGCTGAGCCATCCAGCCGCCCCTACTCTTTCTCTTATCTGTAGCACATTTACCATCTATTATGTGTATTACTTATTGTCTCTCTCTCACTGGAAAGTGAATTGCCCAAAGGCAGGGTTTTTGTTGTGCTCCTTACTTTAGCCTCAGCACCTAGGACTGTGCCGGGCATAACATCCGTATTTCATGAAGTAAATTGAATTAACTCTCTAGCCTCCAAGATTAGAAACAGACTCTCTTTGTGCTGCTTGGCCCCCTGCCCTTTTCCCAGGCTCCTCTTGGAGGTCCCATTTCTATACCAACCTTTTCCTATTTCCGATTGAAGCTTTTGACAGAGGATGAGAAGCAAGAGAAGTGGGAGAGAGAGTTGGTGCTGCATGGTGCCACCCATCCAGGGGCCCAACCTGGGGGTGGCATTTTAGGGAGAAAGAGGACCGAAGGGAAGGAGCCTGGCAGCACATTCTGCTCATTCAGCCCTAGCTCCTATTCACGAAGTTGGGCTGCCACTGGAACAGAGTGTCCTGCCCAAGCATGGCTCTGCCTTTCTCCTTTGACCTTATCTGATCTGATGTTATCCAAGGCCACTTTACTACACTTTGAGGTGGAAGTCCCTTAAACAATAACAAAACAATAGGTACCATTTGTTGAGTGCCTTTATCTTGCCACATAAAGAACTCTTCACACAGGACCTCCCTTCAATCCACACAGGATTCCTGCAAGGCTTAGAACCTCATTTTGTAGATGAGGGAAGGTTAAACTACCTTGATCCATTGTCACGTGGATAGTGAGTTTCAGAGCCAGCACCGGGACCCTCATCTGTCCAGCTCCAACGCCATGTATCACTCATTCATTCAACAAACGTTTATTGAGTTCCTACAGTGTGCCAAGCATTGCCTGAGGTGCTGCCTCCCTCCCATCTGGGAACTCCCAGGGAATTGTGAGAACAACACACACATTGTTGGGTAGAAGGGGGGCCCAACTTTGTTTGGTTTAGAGAATCTGTCTAGAGACACACGCCAATTGCTGGCACATTCCCCACCTACCCCCTTTCCCAGATCCTCTAGAGAGCTGATGTTTTTGGAAGACATCGTGCTTTAGAGGGATTTAGTGAGTCGAGGATTTAAAGTCTAAGGTTAAGCTTTTGAGTTCAGGTGCTCTTGACCTTGGGCGAGTCATGTGATCTCACTGAGCCTCAGTTTTCTCATCTATAAATTGATATTAATTATGCTGGTTTAGCATAATTCCCAGAACTGGCACAAGTGTTCAATGAATATAGAAATGCTTCATACATCATAAATGCACACACAGGCACACGCCACTTCCAGGTGTGTGTGTGTAGAGAGAGAGACAGAGAGAGAGAGAATATTTTTTTGGGAATGGGAGTGCTAATTGGATCAGAACCATGCTTGTTCTCTACAGAGATGTTAACCATCTTTGCATGTTAGTGGTAACCCTTCCTTCTCTTTAAATCCCCTGCAGCCATGATGCTTCTCAGTCCTTGGACATTGCTTCTTCCAACTACAGTTCACACAATTGATAAGCCCTCTCATCACCGACTCATCTTCACTACTTCCTCTGCCTTTATTTCCCTGCCTGCCACTCAGAAGCCTACCTGTCAGCATCTCTGTGATACATCCTCTTTCGCTTTGGTGGATTCAGCAGGATAATTCCTATTATCTCTTTCCTTCGCTCTTTTGGGTGGTCAAATCTGCTAATCAGAAACCAAAATGATGGCGGAAGGAGGCCCCCGTGGAGTGAACAGACTGGCATTTGTCATTCGGACAGAGTAAAGGCAGGGTTGCGTATGGGTGCTCTTGGCTGAGAGTTTGCCACATGGATCCCTCTTCTAGAGCAGCTGACTGGGAAGTGAGAATCGGCGTTTTAACATACAATTCAGAAGAGCAGGTTTCATCTGGGGAGACTTGGCAACATCTGAAGACATTTTTGATTGTTACAACTCAGAGGCGGGGGGCACCTACAGAGAGAGGCCAGTGACGCTGCTAAACATGTCACAATACACGGGATAGCCCCCCAACGAAGAGTGATCTGCCCCCAAACGTCAAATGTGCCAAGGTTAAGACACCCTGAAGAAGAGTCGTGGATATAAGCACTTTTTTAAATTATAAAAGTATTTCCAACATGAGCAGTGTGATGACAACTCCAGTGCAGTGAGGGCGGTGTTTAATGAGGTGCGTCTGTACTGATTTAGCTGAACAGACCTTGTGGGTGCGTGTGGGAGGCTCTGGCCTTTGAAAACCCGGCACTCTGTGCTCAGGTGACCCTGGGGGATCGTTGGCCACAACTCAGTGACCTGGCCCTTCCTCAGGTGATTTAGGGGGTAGGGTTATTATAATTCTAGGAGATGGGGGTGCAAGTGTAAGATTTATTATAATAAAAGCACTGTAGAGAAGTTAGCAGGAAGCTCTTGCTAGTTATTTAGCAATTATACTCATCGAAGGAGTTTTACTAACCCTCTGTCAACCATATATGTTTGCAAAGAATTAAATTACTTTTGATTGAGATCCATTGATTTGGGTGGTGTAGGGATGGAAGTAAATGTGGGTGGGGTTTTGAAAGAATAAAGTTTTTCCACTCAGATTCTAACTCCATGCAACCTTTATCTTTTCTAGAAGGGAGAAGGAAACTAACATCACTTGAACACTAATAATATGTCAGGGAATTTTCTGCCTTATCTCATTACGTCTTCATAAAAAGTCCTTGGGATACTATTATCTCCATTTTACAGAACAGAGGAGCAGAGACTGAGAAGACTTGCTTGTACATATAACAAATACATTTATCATAAACACACACTTACTAAGAGTTTATTTTTTACCTTATTTATGTTCAAAATAAATGTACAGATGAGCAAAATAAAGTTCATCATTTTACGAGTAGAGTCCGTTCATGTCTTCAGAAATCCAAGTGGAATTTTTAGCAGAGGATAATTTTTAGCATTCTATGTAAAATGTCTTGAATATAAAAGAGACTGTGGAGTAGGGAGAAATTGTCTGTAGAACTCAGGAGCCCAGAACTATTCATAAGACTTGGGAAATGCCCACTGTAGGGACCTCCAGGTTGACCCTTTCTCGTAAGCTGTGATTCTACAAAGTTTGCATCAGAGTGGTTGAGATCATGAAAAGGTGCCTGCCTTTTGCACTGTGTTTGTTTTAATAATAATACGAATCTTTATTGCTGATGGAACATCTACGACCCAGGCAGTATGTTATGCACATTACTTTACTCCTCTTGTGTGATTGTCACAAAAACTCTATGGTACAGGGTTTCTTTTTTTTTCTTCTTTTTATTGTTGTATTTTATTCTTTTATCTTTCTTTTCCTTTATTTACTTACTTGTTTTTTTGGGGTTTTTTTTTGGTCTATGCTACAGGTTTTACTGTTTTGCATATTTCACAGATGAGGAAACCAAGACCCAGGGAAGTTATGAGATATGCCCACGTTTATTTAGTTTGTAAGTGGCCAGACTGGGGTTAAGCTGAGACTCTGACTCAAGCCTTTGTTAAACTGTTGCTCTGCGGCATTCTCCCACTACTCCGCTAAGGGTCTCTGTCCCTCAGAGAGACTGCTATCCTACTTCACTTTTCATATCCCAGAGAGCCACTGATTGTGCGTGAACTCAATGCCTGTCCACTGCTGGGCTTTATTCTCTCTGCAAATGGAGCCTGACAGTAGAGGAAGGAAGGAGCTCATAATATAGGAGGAAGGTTTTGTGTGGCAGAGAAATCCTAGGCTTGGGATGGAGATAGAGTTGGGTGTCTACCTATAGACTTAATTCTGGTAAAATATCGTAACCTTGTGCCAGTAATGCTCCATTTCCTGCCCCCCCATTTGTGCTTTTTATCATATATATTACATTTATGTATGGAATAAACCTAACAATATAGTGTTATAATTACTGCTTTTAGCAATATTATCCTCTTTCTGTAAATTAAGAGAAGAGCACACACACACACACACACTCTTTTATATTTACCCACACATTTACTATTTTTGGTGTTCTTCATTCTTGCCTGCAGATCCAAATTACCATCTAGTGTCGTCTCCTTTTAGCCTTAAGGATCAGGTCTGATGGCATCATCAACTTCTCTCAGTTCTTGTTCATATGGGAAAGTCCTTATTTTGCTTTTATTTTCTTTAATTGATAATGTATTGAGATCATTGTAGTTTTACATGCAGTTGTAAGAAATAATACCTTTTGCCTAATTCTCCTCCACGGTAACATTTTGAAAAAAACTATAAAACAAAATCACAACTGGGTGATTGACATTGAAACAACCCACTGATTGCATTCAGATTTGTTTTACTTGTACTCGTGTGTGTGTGTGAATGTACTTAGTTCTCTATGATTTTATTGCTTGTGTAGATTTGTGTATCCACTACAATAGATAAGATACCCACACAGTTCTATTACTATAAGGGTCCTTAAAGTTGCCCTTTTGTACCACATTTCTTTCCTTCCCACTTCTCCCACCCCTCGATCCATAGCCTCTGGCAACCACTAATCTGTTTTCCATTTCTAACATTTTGTTACTATTTCAAAATGTCATATAAATGGAATCACACATATTTACCCTTTTGGAATTGGCTTTTGCAAAACTCGCTGTAATTGCCTGCAGATTCATCCAAGCTGTTGCAGGCGTTATTAGTTCATTCCTGCCTGTTGCTGGGTCCTACCCCATGGATGTGCCATCGTTTGTTCAACTATTTGCCTGTTGAAGGAGCGCTGTACTGTGTTTTGCTATTGTGTATGAAGCTATTGTGAACACGCATGAGCAGGTTTTTGTGGGAACTTAAGTTGTCATTTCTCTGGGATGAAGGCCCCAAAGTGCGGTTTCTGGGTTGTATTATAATTGCATGTTCAGTTTTATAAAAATACTGCCCAGCTGTTTTCCAGATTCGCTGGACCATTTTACATTCCCAGCAGCGCAGCGATGCTTGAGGGATCCAGTGTCTCTCCATCCTTGTTAGCATTTGTTGTTGTTACTCTTACAGTGTAGCCATTGTTAATACATGTGTAGTGATATCTCATTGTGGTTTTCCTTTTCCTTTCCCTGATCCCCAATGATGTTGAACATCTCTTCATGTGTTTGTTTTTCATCTTTATATCATTTTAGGTGAAATACCTGTTCATGTGTTTTGCCCATTTTCTGATTGGATTGTGTACTGCTGGATTTTGAGAGTTCTTTATATAGTCTAGATCAGGGGTGTCCAAACTTTTTTCAATGTTTTTCACCAAGGGCCATATTCGGTAAAATACACAAACAGCCAGGCCACTCACTAGAGGTGAAGTACGTATTGCCTCACCTGGTTTATTTAAGTAAACAAAATATATTTTTGGAATTTGCTGCGGGCCAATAAAAAATGGATCACGGGCTGCAGTTGGCCCATGGGCCACAGTTTGGACACCTCTGGTCTAGATACTAGTCATGGTTGTGTGTATGGTTTTTTGCCCCTATTTTTAAAGGATAGTTTCTCTGAATATAGACTTCTTGTTTGCTAGTTGCTCTTTCTTTCAGTGCTTTGAATATATTATTGCAATGCCTTCTAGCCTCCATTTGTAATGGGAGGTCAGCCATTCAGACCGCTCTGTCTTTCCAGAAATGTAAGCACCAGGGCCAGGGTCCCTTCTATGAGCTCTTAGGTCTAGTAACCCCAAATATTGTATTCCTCCAAATCTAGGAGTGATGGTTGCCTCAGCTTCTCCCCCTTTTGGTCTTTTATCCTCACAGTGCTCATGTAATCAATTCTCAATATTGAATTCTCTGTTTGAAATACTGAGTATGGTTTCTTTGTCCTTTACTGAACCCTGGCTGATAGAATGAGAGTCTGGCCCTTGATTTTTTATTTTTTCAATTACAGTTGACATTCAATATTATATTAGTTTCAGGGGTACAGCATGAAACTAAAATAATATTAGTTAAAGTAGAAATTATATAAATGGGGAGGCATTTATATAATTTACAAAGTAATCCCCCTGATTAGTCTAATACCTACCTGGCACTGTACACAGTTATTACAATATTATTGACTATATTCCCTGTGCTGTACTTTACATTTCTGTGACTATTTTGTAACTACCAATTTGTACATCTTAATCCCTTCACCTTTTTCACCCAGTCCCCCAATACCCTTCCCCTCTCACAACTATCAGTTTGTCCTCTGTATCTATGAGTCTGTTTCTGTCTTGTTCATTGATTTTCTCCTTTAGATTCCACACATAAGTGAGATCATATGGTATTTGTCTTTGTGTGACTTATTTCACTCAGCATAATATGTCCACCCACGTAGTTGCAAATGGTAAGATTTCATTCTTTTTTATTGGCCCTCTCAGCTTTTATAGTGGAAACACTGGTTTTACCTCATGCCAAGACTCCCCATGGTAGAGAATTCTTCAACTATAAGAGTGAGATTAAAATGTTTAATATTAAGGGACGGCCAGTTAGCTAAGTTGGTTAGAGCACGATGCTCATAACACCAGGGTTGCCAGTTCGATCCCTGCATGGGCCAGTGCGAGCTGTACCCTCCACAACTAGATTGAAACAACTACTTGACTTAGAGATGATGGGTCCTGTAAAAACACACTTAAAAAAAAAAAAAAGACATATAGCCATTATATTCACCCTGATTTCTAACTAGGTTGTGGGATCTGGCAACACCTCGCTACTCTTCAAACCTGGATTGTAGCTCCACTTTTGCTATTGATTTGCTGCATAATCTTGGATATATCTGTTTCCTACTAGAAACTTGCATTTGTTCATGTGGGGGGGGGGAAAGAGGGTTATTGGGGCTGATGGAGCTCTCTGGTCCCGAGCTTGGACATTCCCTGAGTTTTCAACCCACCCACAGCTTCCTCTGCACATATCTAGCTCTGCAGGCAGCTTTGAGGAGAGAATGGGGTCCTGCATCTGCATGGCACCGTGGGTAACGCCATAAGAGTCCCCTCGAGGTGTCTTCTGGGTTCTAATGGACAGTTGACAGCAAGGAGATGCAGCACCTTCCACAGAGGTCCGTATAAGGCAGCGAGTTGCCTGTGCTCACCTCTGAGGATTTGGCATTCACTCCCGAGCACAGCAGGTGAGCAGACCTGTCAACTACAGGGCACACTTTGGCCATTTCCAAGGATCTCTCTGGTCCATGGGTCCCTAGGACAGACGATTCTGTTCTGGTCACTCAAGCAAGGATTGAGAGTTACCACGGGATTGAGCGGTACCACGGGATTAAGAGGTGCCACGGGATTGAGAGGTGCCATGGGATTGAGAGGTACTGTGGGAAGGTCAAGCACCTGGGGCTTATTAGATTGGGCAGGATTCCTGAGCTGTCGTATCTTCTGAAATGTAGTACTCTTTCACGTTATTATTAGTCCATCGTCTTCATCGTATGGATGGGAAAATGAGGTTCTGAGAAGAACATCCCTCCACTGTACCCTGTCCCAACCAGGTCATACATTCAACAAGGGGCAAAGTTGGGATTCGAATTTGGATTTCTTTTATTCCCAGATGAGTGCTCTTTCCTCAGGATGGTGACCAAAGATGACTTGTGGGTAGTTTGCTCTGGATGGTAAAGACGCACAGGCCTGGGACAGGCTTCCCAGAGGAACAGACTAAGCGGGAGGACAGAGCAATGTAAATTAGTGGAATGCCACACCTGGGAGCCACTTGGCTAGATGGTCACGCTGCAAAGCTGCAAAACTAGCAGTGCTGCGGGGGCGTTTTCAGCACGACCCTGCTCTGTTCCTCCTCCACTTCCTGTGATGCTAACGTTTTCTCCCCATTTCCTTCTACACCAGGAGCAAGCTCTATTAGACTTCTTACGCCTTTTTGGGTTTTTTTCCTACTGATGAATTGGCCCTTAAATATCATCCTCCACAGGTTCTGAATCTTTAAAATGACTTGGCAGTACTTATTTAAATGGCAGATTCCTGGACTCTACCCCTGGAGATCACTATTTCCTAGATCTGGAGGACCCACATTTTAGACAAGCACCACCCACAAGTGCCTCTAATGTTGATGTCTGCAATAGTATTTTCAGAAATAGTCATCAGTTTAACCAACCCTTTCAATTTCTTTTTTCTTTAAAAAAATTTTTTTTCAGTTACAGTTGACATTTAATATTATTTTTCATTAGTTTCAGGTGTGAAGCATAGTGGTTGGACATTTATCTACTTTATGCAGTGATCCCCAGATTAGTCTAGTACCCACCTGGCACTATACATAGTTGTTGCCACGTTATTGACTATATTCTCTGCTTTACTTTACATCCCTGAGACTATTTTGTGACTACCAATTTGTAGAAACTTTCATCGTCCGGTATCTTTCTTCCTTCATCCCTCTTTTCTTCATTTCCTCTTTGCTTCCCCATAGCTCCTCCTTTCATGCCTCTTCCCCATTTTCTTCTATTTTATAGTTTCTGTGCCGTGCTATGGAACTGTCGTGTTTACTGCAGGCCCAGGAAACAAGTCCATGAGCCCATTCAGAGATGGATCTACCATGAAATTGATCGAGCTCAAGCCTCAGGGAACCTCATTTGAGCAGGCCCCTTTTAAGATTCTGGGGAGCATTGATGGTGGTGAACCTGTGGAGAGTGGGTAGAGTGGTGCACCCAGAGAGCATGGAAGCTCTGTACCCCTTTGCACACACCTTGTCCAACGCATCTCTTCCATCTGGCTGTTCTTGAGTTAGATCTTAGTGTAAGAAACTGGTAAGCTTAAGTAAAAAAAAAAAAGAAGACGACTCTGGGAGTGTCCCAAGTATCATGTTCACAAGGTCAAGTGATTTGTATTATCTGTAAAAATAAGGTATTGTAACCATAATCAATCCAACTGCCCTCTCTTTCCACTCCGACTTTCTTTATGTCACACTTCTCCTGGGTCAGGTGGTGGTGCAATGGCTGCTAGCACTTTTGGCATCCAGATAAAAGGAAGTTGAGTTGTGGATACATTTAGTTTCGAGTTAGTGGGATATATTTAGGTTGTTCTCAGTCATTTCTATGTATCGTTAAGTTGCTGCTCTCTGTCCTGGTGTAGGAACTGCTCTAAGCAATATTCCTCTCAGCTGCTGGGTCAGTTCTCTAACGTGATGACATTAAGACATGGAGCTAGAAGTTGTAGGTAGAATGTACCTACCTGAGAAGGGTGTGGGTGGTGGAAGAGAAACTGGGTTTGTGATCTGTGGAGCCAGAAAAATCAGTCTGTGGAAAATTCTTTCAAACATCAGATATATAACTTTATAAATATAAAAGAATCAGTTCTTATGGAAGCCTGTTAGAGCAGATGTTCTTTACTCACAAGAATATATTCAATAATTCAATATGTACAATTTTAAAGGCAGCTTGCCTTTTTTCTTTTTTGATGGAATTGTACAAAAGAGAATTTATTTAAATTCCTGCATTTTTAGGGCACAAACCTGTAGTAAAACTACGAATATTGAGTATGGCTGTGCATTCCGCATGTGTTTTATGCATCACAACTATAATCAAAACCCAAATATAATCATCTTTTGTTGAACACCAGCCATGCTCAACAAAAGACCAAATTATCTTTCTGTAGAAATTGAGTTTTACAGAATTGCTTTCACAAATGTAAAAATTTAATTAATAATTAATCTATATATATGGATTTTGTGCAACTTGTGTTGTTAGCTTTTTAAAATTTGCAATTGGTTGCAGTTTCTTTTCTCACTTGAAATAATATGCACTTTTTAGTTAAATTTGTATTCATTTTTAAAAGGACCTCCCTAACTTTATGAGCTTTAAACCATGCAAAACCTAGATCTGCTTCAGTTCCATTCTTAAGCATCTTAATGACAATTTTACCAGGACAACAGTCTCACCAGAGTTCTCAGTTTTCAGGATTTTCATTCTCCTCTTTTGGCCTCACTAGGAGACCCAGTGACTTCTCTGAAAAGTGAACACAGGAAGTAGATGTGAATTATTCAGCCTCAGAGATGTCAGACCTCACAGAGCACTTTATTAGGGGAAACTGGGGGCTTCCAAAGGATAAATGGGGGCCTTGGAAGTTGAAGAGACAAGGTCACACCCTGAGTAAGGGTCCAAGGGCGAAGGGCGATATGTCTGAAGAGAAGCTGAGCTGGAGGAAAGGGAGTAAGAAAATCCTGGCGTTTGGTGTTTGGAACAGCCAAGGTCTTGGCAGCTGAGATTTGACAAGTGGCAACGAATATGGAGCATCAGTCAGACACATGTGGAGAGAGCCTTGAGTTATGCATCAAATCCTGGGGGTTGTTCCAACTCAGGTTATCTTACCCCAAAAGTTGACGACTCTGCGAGATAGCAGGAGAGAAAAGGGTGAGATACTTGGGCCCTAAACCCCTTAGGAATCAAATCTTACACTGAATGGAAGAAGGGAGATGAGATAATTTTTACATCGTTTCACAGGAAGAGAAAACAGAAGTGGAGTGACTTTGGGGCTCAGAGAGTGATCGTATTGTTCTGGTTTTTCCAGTAGAGTCCCCATTTATGCCTGTTGGGCCAGGATTATAGTTAATACCCTCTTACTCTCAAAAGTGTCTTGGTTTGGTCAATAAAGCCTGTGGTTGTCCTGGCTATACTCATCTTAAGAAGGAAAAGGAAGAGAATGGGTGACAAGATTTGGTTAGAAGTGAAGGCCTGGAGTGACTGGCCCGTGCATGGTACCCAGGGCTGGGCTGCCATGGGGCTGCCTTCTTCCACTACTTCTTCCTCTCCCTGCACCCCCTATTCACCTCATACTTGCCAACTTTGACTGTGGCTCCCCTTCCCACCCTCTTTTCCCCAAAATGTCCTCTACTTGCCCCTCTGTGAAGCACATTCTTATCTCCTGATTGGATTGGTTATGTCAGACCCAAACCTGCCAAGTTCCTGGAATAGATCAGCCAACACCCAGACCTCCCCGTGTGGCCCAGGTGAGCCGAGGAGACTGGGACCTCTGGGACTTACATTTTTGGGAGCAGATGCTCTTGCAGACTGATTCAGATTGGAAGTTGTTACTGTTCCCTTGGCAACCTCCATAGATGAATCTGGAGCACGTCTTAGTTTCCTTATTATACCACCAGCGTCGAAAGTAGGCCAGGCAGGGGCCAACTTCCTTTGGCAAACTGCATACGTCTGCAAGGAGATTACAGAGTAGAGCAGTTTGGGTGCCTGCCTCCCTAGAGAACGTTCCAGGCATGTGCAAAGGCATGGAGTAGTGTAAGTGTGTGATGTAGAGCAGCCCGTGCCTGGAATGTCCATTCCACTCTGGCTTATGCGGTGCTTTCCTTTTCACTCTTCCAAACCCTTCCCAGATACCAAACTCTTCTACGATATCTTTCCTGCCTCTGTTTTTCACTCCTTGCTTTTCTTTATTGTTTCTCAATCTTGCACATACATTTACCACTTACTTCCATGTAATTATTTGTTCGCATGTTCTGACTCCTCTATGAGAATGTGAGATTTGTGTCTTCTGTCACCTTGGTATACCAGTTCCCAGCAGATAATGTGGCACTGAGTGGATGGGACGCTTCAGGAATGTTCAGAGTAAAACATCAAATGTATCCTGAACTTCAAGGAGCATTTATCGAGCAACTGTTCTATGCCTGGTGCTATGAGTTACAAACAGAATTCCTTAGAACCTTATAGTTTAAGACCTTTCAGATCTTAAATCGTGGATCCCTTTCGCAGGACAACCTTTCCTGAGCTCCCTGGCTACACTGAACCAGTGGAGCCCATCATGTGTGTCAGGGCCACCAGTAAATATTCGTGGAATGAATGAATGGATGAATACTCCTTGATGGTCTTCTTTAGAGCTCAGTGATATGATTAGAGAGGAAGGAGTGTAGGAGGTCAAAGGTTAGGGGAGGCATCTTGGATTTATGTAGACAGAGAGGCCTAGGGGAAAAAAAAAAAGCTAGGAAATAGAAATCGTATACCTGTCACTTATAGCTATCCTATTACCTGACACCATGTTGGCATTTGATGGGACTTCACTGGCTACTTGGCATCTCAGAGGATCATGGAAGAGTAGCCAAGAGACCGTATGGTCCAATACCCACATCTTTCTTACAGATGAGGAAACTAAAGGCCCATAAAGGAAAAACTGTTATATCACATACCTAACTAGGAGCAGAATTGACATAAAACCCAGGACCCCCACACCCGCCCCAGGCCAGCACTGATAAGATGTGTATCGAGTAGAAGATGTGCCCAGACTCTTGGTTGGACACCAGCCATCAGTGACCCAGGGAGAGTCCGACAGCGCCAGGGGACATGGGGGTTGGGGGCATTGAATAGTTCAGGGGATTTGTAAGTTACCTTGTTTGAGGTCTAAACATTTCTTTCCACAGTTAAACTCACAACACTTCGTCTTCTCTGGGCAATGTCTGTTCCTCGTACATTGGTTCCTTTCTTGGAAATCACACTTTGCTTTGTTTCTGGGACAAAGCCCTGAGGGAGGGGAATAAGGGACCTTGAAGGGTCCAGAGCCCTCCATTCCCAAGCCCCTGGCACCATGGCAGAGGTAAGGAAGCTTCTTTTCACTTCATCGTCCCCAGAAAGTAGTAACCCTCGGGCAGCTCATGATTTTTACACCTCTGCCCCGATTCCCAACCCATTAACAACTCACCATCTAATCCCTAAATCCAGCCTCACCCCCTACCCTCACCACCCACAAAGTTTCAGGAAGAAGGACACTCTTTCTTCGGACTATCTGGGCACTCGGCCTGCCTGTATGTGGGCACTGCCTGGGTGAGGGCAGGGGTGCCGTACGTAGCTCTTCATGATTGAGATTTCCATTTCTGGAGTCAGATGGCTGGGCTTTTGAAATCTGTGCAGTCCTTGGTATGGCAGGCACCGTCTCTGAACTTTGCTTCCCTCATTTGTCTAAAGGTTTGTTTTGGGGATTAACGTGACAACGCCCGTAAAGCCATTGTTAAGCTGCCTGGGGCGTCATAATAAGAACTAATGGTGATGAAATGCTTACTGTACTCTTGTCCTTTTCTCCTTAATCCTCACCACAACTCTATGGGTAAGCCCTATGAATATTCACATTTTATAAACAGAGGAATCTGAAGCACAGGGAGGTTATGTGAGCTTGCCCAAGGTCACATGGCGACAAAGGAATGGAGCCAGGATCTGAACCTGCAACGTGTGGCTCCACTGCTGTCTGAGTGTTCCGTATATTTCAGCTGCTCATTATGGGGGTCTTTCTAGCTCAGCTTTGCAAGGCACTTCCAGAGACCATTCTTTACCCCAAAGGCATGGATCCCCTATGGGTGTGGGTGTAGGGATGGGTCTGGGAAGGGTTTTGGGGGATACAACCGGAAGATCTGGAAGCCAATGAGGGTGGTGCTAGGGGAGGTGGCCTTTCTTATGGAAAAGGCCCTTAAGCTTCCCAGTTCCCTTAGTCTGTCGTGAGCTCCAGGTCCCAGGACTTCCAGGAAGTGAAATCTCTCATAATGATGGTGGGGAGTCCGTTGCCACGGACTCAGGAGCCTGTATTCACCCAGGATCTCCCCCTCTCCCAGCCAGGATGCCAGGGTGAGGTGGGGGAAAGCATTCCTCATCTGTAAGATTCTTGATTCCTTCCCCCCAGCCAAGTTCCATTCCTCCACTGGAAGGACTGAGTCCCCAATACTTACTTAGCATGAACCCCTTAACCAGCCCGGGTTTCTGGACACTCTCCAGGAGGATGAATGGTACCAGTATTAGCAGAAGTCCCGAGGGCCCCATTTTAGGAGGGGCCGGTCCAGCTAGCGACACCAAAACTGAAAAACGACTGCTCGGCAGCAACTGCTTCTGAGCTTTTGGCTGCCCTGGCACAGCCTAACACTCCAGGAGTCACACATCGCTAGAGACAAGCCACCCTCCCTCCTCTGGGGAACGCCAAGTCCCTGAGGCCTTCGGTGGACTAGCTGGCATCCACAGCATCAACTCTGCGGGAAGGGGTTCTTGATAAACAGCACCTAATCCTCCAGCAGCTGAGGCTCTCTGGTTAACCCGGGAGGGGGGCAAAGCTTATCTGAGACACTACACCCCTTTCACAGAGCAGGCCTTTGATTACAGGGTATTTCGTTTTTCAGGGAGGGAATTTGGACGTCAAGAGGATCCTAGGTCTCATGTTTCTTTCCAATCTTACTCTTCTCCTGACACGTCTATTTTCCTGTCTGCTGATTTTTCTCACATGCTGTTTTTTTCCCCTCTCTGTGCCTTTTTCTTTTTTACTCTGTGCCTGCCTTTGACTTTTTCTGCGAGTCTCCCTCGGTCTGGGTCTCTCTTGCCCTGCCCTTCCATTTCCCTCTGTCCTTCTCTTTCTTCTCTTCAGGCCACCCCTTTTCTTTCACTGTTGTCAAAGAGTAAGTGTATTACCCTGTGTAGTACGTAGAGGAGGAGACAGGCTGAGTCCAGACTGAACCAAATCTGTCAAGATCACGGTGCTTTGCAAGCAGGAGAGATTGTTAGCGCTAATGGAGAGCTTCTCTCATCTGGTGCAATCTGGAATAGGTGATGCAGGATGGAAATAATAAGTGTCAGTTATGACCTCAGAACCAGGGCAGCAGTGGGCGGGGCCTAAAGACTGTTGCAGTGAACTTTCCAATTTAAGGCTCGAAGCATCAGTGAGACATACTCTCAGCTCACCTGCAGTTGCAGGCCACAGTTCTAGTGCACATTTCATTTTTCCTAATCTAGTTTTTCAAATTGAAGTGGAGTTCACATCATATAAAATTAATTATTTTTAAGTGGCTTCTTAGTAGCTTCACAATGTTGTGTAACCACCATCTTTATTTTATTAGTTCCCAAACATTTTCATCACGCCCAAAGAAAACTCCATACCTATTAGCAGTCACTCTCTGTTTTCCCCCAGCTTACACCTGTTTCTGGCAACCACTAATCTACTTTCTACCTCTATGCATTTACCTATCTTGGATATTTTGTATCAATGGAATCGCAGAGTGTATGATCTTTTGTGCCAGGCTTCCGTCACTTAGCGTAATGTTTTTGAGGTTCATCCACAGTGTAGCATGTATTATTCAGTCCTTTTCATGGCTGAATAATATTCAGTGCGCACCGATAGCTTTCCACTTCAAGTATCAGAGTCTCTACTCGTATACTGTGGGTTTTCTCTGTCTCCGGGGAGCTTGTTCAGCTCGCATGCAGAACAGTCTGAAAGAATGAGGGATTTCATACCCCCAGGCATCCAGTAGGGGATGGGGATCAGTGGATACACCCCTCAGCTTCCCCATAACTGGAGATAGATGAAGGAAATGCGGCCGCATGTTTCACATGCTTCCTTAGAAGGTCCCGGGTGGGATTAAGCTACCGTTTCCTACAGTGGTGACCAGCTCATATCGACTCCTCTCCTGTATCACTGAACCCACTCTCCACCTTCATCTCCCAAATAAACTACTGTCACCTGTGCTCTATCTTAGGATAGGTTTCTGGGGGGGTCCAAACTAAGGCAATGCCCATGGCCCTTGTCTTAAAAGGGTTTGCAGTTTTTTGAAGAAACAGAGGAACATAACAATATCCCTGGTGGCTCTCGAGGTTCTGATTTTCTTCACTCCCTTTCATGGTGTCTCCAGAAGCCTCCGCGAGCTTTTCACTCTCCACAAACCATAATGTGCCAACAGATGTGAATTAGCCAGGGTCGGAGGCACAAGACCAAACAGTACTTTATTGGGAAAAATTGGGAGCTCCACAGGTGCTAGCAGTTAGACATAAAGGAAGAAATGGGATCAAAACAGAAGGATGTTACGTAAGAAAAGAGGCTGAGATGGAAGACGCGGGAGGCAAATCCCGGGGTTTGGTTTCGGGAAGGGCCGAGTCCTTGGAACACTGGGCCTGGAGCAGAGGAAGCCGGCCTGGAGCGTCAGTCAGGCGCGCGGACAAACAGCCGTGGATCGTGAGCCAAACCTGGCGGTTGTTCCGGTGTACCCTGCCGCGTTCAGGAATAGAAGAAGCCTGTTGACAATGGAAAACAGGACCAGCTGAGCCTCTTGGGCTCCGCTAATCTTTGGAACTAGTCTTGAAGTTATGTTTGTACATCTTTCCATAGGACATTAAAAGGAAGTGGGTTTAATTTGGGAAGCTATAAATCTCCTTAAAGGAAAAATGGGATGTGGATAGGAGTGGATTGCTAGCAAAGAGTTGTAGTGAGGACATTGATGGCCTGGAAATTAATGGCCTGGGGTGGTTGGTCAACATGTCCAGCACTAGGCTGGATGTCCTGGGACCTCTCTGAAGTTGGGTCTCTGAGATTTAACCGCATCTCCATCCTCTCTGCACCCCCCATAACTTGCCAGCTTTGATACACTCTCACATCCCTTCCCAACCTCAGTGCCCAGAAAGCCACTGTCTAACCCTCTGTGAGGTGTATTCTTACCTCCTGATTGGAGCTGGTTCTGTCAGCACCTGGTCTGCCAAGGATGTAACCATCCTGGAATGGACCAGCCAACACTCAGACCTCCCCGCACAGCCCTGGCAAGGATGGGAGACTGGGGCCCGTGGGACTCACGTTTTTTGGGGCATGTGTTCTGGCATAGGGCTTTGGTCTGGAAGTTGTTATTGTTTCCTTGGCAGCCACCATAGATGAAGCTGTAGCAGGTATCATTTTTGTTATCATACCACCAACGGCGAAAAAAAGCCAAGCAGGGACCAGTCTCTTTTGGCATATTGCATACGTCTGCAGGGAGACCCCAGAGTGGAAAGCTTAGAGTGCCCATCCCCCCAAAAATGCAGGTGTATGGTCCCTCCGGCAACCACCCTAGATGAAACTGAGCAGGCTCCTCACACCTTACCATGCATACCTTGGGGGCCCAGTTCCATTGATGTATTATGTACATTTGCAGGGAGACTCCAGAGTGGAGCTGTTTGGGTGTTGACATCCCAGGAGAACATCGGTCTCCCCCTTTCCCTTCTGGTCACTGGCCTCATTGCCGCCCCTGAGAGTGAGGAGACTCTGGTTTCAAGGCTCTGCTCCTAAATCAGTGTGTGCCTGTCAACCTCCCAAATGTTACCTGCCTTGTCCTTGATTTCCTTTTCTGTAAAATGGGAATGCAAAATCCCACCCTGCTTGGGGCACAAGGCTGCTTTGTCGGGCAGGTGAGATCACCCTCCCAGCCCTTTCAATTGTGAGCTCCTTGATTGTACCTGAACGTGCAGCTTCTAGCACAGTGCCTCGCAGAGAGTATCTGCTCAATACACACGTCCAGAATGGACAAAAGACATGGAAGTGCCTTGAAAATGACAAATGATAAGCCATTTACTCTGCCCTCCAAACCACGCCAAGAAGAGACTACGGGATGATGAGTAAAGGGCCAGTCCATGCCGGGAAGGCAGGGGTAGTTTTTCAGATGGCCAAGCACCTTTTCTTCCTTCAGTCCTCTGATGGATCGGACCACGTCATACCCTCCTCTCCACTCATGTAGTAAAGTCCTAACCCTTAGTACCTCCGAATGTGACCCTATTTGGGAATGTAATTATTTCAGATGAGTCATACTGGAGTAGGATACATCCTTAATCCAAAACGACTGATATCCTTATAAAAAGGAGAAATTCTGGATGCAGACACACACACAGGAGAGCACCACGTGGATGTAAGGACAGAGGTCCACAAGCCAAGGAATGCCAGATTGCCAGCAAACCACCAGAAGTCTGGGGAGAGGCATAGAAGAGTCTCCCTCACAACCTGAGAAAGAACCAACCCTGCCAACACTTGATCTTGAACTTCTAGCCTGCAGAACTGCCAGACACTACATTTTCTGCTGTTTAAGCTGCCTAGTTTGTGGTACTTTGTTGCAGCAGCCCTAGCAAACTGACACAGCAGGTCTGACCTAAAAAGTGAGTTTCCTGGAGTAAATCCCTGAAGCTGAACAGTTAAGTTCTGTTGATTTTCTTTTTAACTTTTATTTATTTAAGTGTTTTTCCAGGACCCATCAGCTCTGTAGTTGTTTCAATCTAGTTGCAGAGGGTGCAGATCACAGTGGCCCATGTGGGGATCGAACCAGCAACCTTGTTGTTAAAAGCACCGCGCTCTAACCAACTGAGTTAACCAGCTGCCCAAGTCCTGTTGATTTTTACTTCCTCGTAGCTCACCTCTCTGCCACTCTCTTTTTAACATTTTATTTATTTTTTTGTTTTTCAATTACAGTTGACACTCAATATTATTTTATATTAGTTTCAGGTGGACAGCATAGTGGTTAGACATTTATATAACTTATGCGCTGCTCCCCTGATTAGTCTAATACCCACCTGGCACTGTACATAGCTGTTGCAACATTATTGCCTATATTCTCTATGCGGCACTTTACATCCTGTGACTATTTAGTACCGGTATCTACCAATTCGTACTTCTTAATACCTTCACCTTTTTCACCCAGCCTCCCCCCAATCTGGCGACCATCGCTTTGTTCTCTGTATCTTGAGAGTCTGTTTTGGTTTTGTTCATTTGTTGATATTGTTCTCTAGATTCCACATATAAGTGAGATCATATGCTATTTGTCCTTCTCTGTCTGACTTATTTCACTCAGCGTAATAGCCTCTAGGTCCATCCGTGTTGTCGTGAATGGTAAGGTTCTATTCTTTTTTAAACTAGCCGAGTAATATTCTATTGTATGTATGTATCACATCTGCCACGCATTAAGTCTCAGTGTCTCGTGCCTGGGCTGTTGAGATAGCTTGGAATTGACCTTCCTGCCTCCGTCCCTGACCCCTCCAACCCATCCTTCATGCTGTCCACCTGAGAGAACGCCCTGATGGAGCTGAAACAAAGCTGATCACATCATTCCACAGCTAAGACCTTGACTTCGTGGCAAAGTCTTCCCATGACTCACCGGCCCTTCATGATCCTGTCCCTGCTTGTGGATCTGGCTTCCTTCCCACAGTACCCTTCTGAGCTACGTGCTCCCGCAACCTTCAACACACCATGCTGTCCCACGCTTCCACACGTCTCACTCCATATTCCCTCTGCCCACCCTGCTCTGGTTCGTTAGTGACAGTCCTATTCTCCCTTCACAACTTTTCTCAGACATCAGCTCCTCTATGGTGTTTCTGACGATTCTGCATCCATGCCCCAACAAGTGCCTGACTTAACGCTGAATTTTCCTACGGCGCTTCTGAATCTCGTGGGCATGTTTGTCATTTGTTTACATCTTTGGTCTCACCTGTGAGATTGTGAATTTCTAATGAGCAGGATTGTGTCTGATTTCATCTTGGAACTCCATTCCTAGCAGGTAATCTGGTACAGTATAGGATTTGCCAGAATGTTGAGGGTAAAACAGTGAATGAATAAAGAATCTTTGATCTGGACTGAATAAGCCATTCATTGAGCACCTACTATGTGCTAGATGCTTTACGAGACAAAGAAAAGGCATGGCTTCTGCTATTTACAAGCTCTCAGTCATGAATGACAAACAATTGAAGCTAACGTGTCACGTGGCTATTATATGCCAAGCACTGCTCTAAGCACTTCATGTGCATCAGCTGATTGGATCCTCCAAATAACCTTTAACATTGGTCCTTTTATTACCTGAGGAAACTGAGGCACAATGTGGGAAATTTGGTAATTTGCCTGAGATGAATAGACTGGTGAAAGCTGGAGCTAAGATTTGAACTCAGGAAGTCTGAATTCAGAGTCCCTCACCTGCAGGCAAATGAACAACTTCCCATCCTCCTGCCTTCTCACTCTGTCCATTGTTAAGTCCTGTTTACTTTCCTCCTAAATATCTTTCAAACGCATCCCACTCTTCTCCATCCCCTCAGCTACCTCTCTAGTCCACGCTAGCATTTTCTTTCATCCTGAAGTCCTTTAAGACATTCCGTTTCTCCTCTGTAGCCATAGTAAAAACCTGGTCGCATCACTGCCCACCTCAATGGATTTCCATTGCTCTTAGGATCACAGTGAGACTCTAGCCCACCAGACCCTACCTACCTACTATCTTTTCCCCTTGTACCATGCTCATATTCTCTAGACCCTGCTATTGAGTACACACTATTCTCTTTGCCTAGAAAGCCCTTCCATCCACTTTTGACCTACATTTACTGCCCACCCTTCTGAACTCAACTCCAGGTTTGCTTTCTCAGGGAAGCTATCTTCAACCTACCTGACCACACTGGTCAAATCCCAGTATGGATCTCAGAGACACTCGATACATATTTGTTAAATGAAAGAACACAGACTCTTTGATAGTCTTTCTGGAACCCAGGGAGATGGCCACAGAGTGAAGATTGCAGCAGCAAAGGAAAAAACTCTCCAGTCTAGAGTGGTGAAGGGAGGTTTCCTGGTGCTAAGTCGGACTTGTATAGGCAAAGAAGGGTCACTCTGGAGCAAAAAGCTAGGCAACACAAATTGCTTCATCATCACTCGCAGCAACAATGTTGATACATGGAGGACTCAGAAAATCATAACAGTAGAAAGTAGCCAAGAGACTGTTTGGTTCAATTCCCCTCCTGCACCCATCTTTTGTTTAGGAAAACCAAGGCCCAGACAAGATGAAGATAATACCTAATGTCAGACATCCTATTAGGGGCAGTGATGAATGTAGATCCAGGTCTCCCAAGTCTCTTGCTCAGAGACCAGCCCTTAGCGAACCAGGGACAATGCCAACCCAGGTGGGCAGAAGGTGAGGGCATGGGTAGAAGGGATGATTATTCCCAGGCTCTGAATATTACCTTGTTGGAGGTCTAAACATTTTTTTCCACAGCTGAAGATGCAACACTTCTTGTTGTCCGGACAATGTCTGTCCTTCGTACATTCATTTCTTTCTCTGAATTCACATTTCTCTCGGATTCTGGGGCATCTCTCTAGGGAAGGGATAGTCTTACAACCACGAGTCTTAGCACAGTGCCCACTCTTCCCTAGACCGAAAGCAATTCTGGGCAGTCAGGGAAGTTTGCTTTCACTTTGCTCATCCCCCGAGAGTCCTTCCCCTCAGGGTGCTCTCACGTGTTTCGCAGCATTGCCTACACTACCCTCCCTGCCGACCACCCCTCACTCTCGACCTTCTTTACCTAATCGCTAGTCCCACCCCCTGGCCTCTCCCCACTAGACGCCAGTAGCACTCTCCAGTTGTAACGACCATTGCAAACGTCCCCTGGCAGGCAACATCACCCTATTAAAAGCCACTGGTCTAAAAGAATCGGGTCCGTTTGGCCTGGTTGAGGAGTCAGTGTTTGGGAGTTCCTCTAGGGGGCGCTCTTGTACAACTCACCCTGGCTACAGTTGGGTTTTTAAATTCTAACTCTTGGTTTAGGAGTTACCCTCTCTGAACCTTGGTTTCCTCATTTGTAAAATTATTTTAGCTTTACAGTTGTGAGGAAGAAATGAGACAAAGCACGGGACGCTATTATCACGGCAACATTAACGTTTGTTAAGTATTTACCATAAGTCAAGCACTCTTCTAAACATTTAAAATGTGTTATCTCATTTAATCCCTATTATAGCTCTGTGAAGTAAGTTCTATTAATATACCCATTTTGCAGATGAGGAAACGGAAGCACATGGAATTTACATAACTTGCCCAAGGTTCCATGGCTGCTACGTGGTGGAGCCAGAATTTGGACCCACCAAGGCTGACTCCAGATCCCTCTCTCTAAATCCCTGCTTTCTGAATGTTTGGTAAATGGTAGCAATGATCATTATTACTCTATAGTCATGGAGTATTACTGTTTTAAGTGCAAAGGAACTTCTGGATACTGTCCTTTACCCCAACGTCAAGGAACCCCTGGGGATGCAGGGAAACTTTATAGAAGTTGAAAGAATCAGGAGGTGATAGGGACGATGTCCCGAGATAGGGGCCTATTGTTGTTGTGGGGAGAGGAGAAGGTCCCTCAGGCTTTCCAGATCCTATAGCCCTTCCCACACATGCCATCTCCTATGACTCTTCCCACGCCTTCACCCCCTGCCCTCAAGAAAGACCCTCTACTTCAAAGAGGCTGCAAGTAGGGATTGCCTCAGGTCTGGATTCTTGCATTCATGGAAGGGATCTTCCATGGAGAGGGAAATAGGAAGAAATATTCCACATATCTCTCTTTTTTTCTCAACCCAGGACCAGGGCTAAGATGGTGAAAAGCAACTCAAGTCTGAGGAATAATTATTCCTTGATCCTTTTTCCCAACAACCTTCCCTCTCTCCAGGGCAGGGGCTGAGGCCCCAGTACTTACTGGGAAAGAGCCAGTCATTCAGTCTAGGTCCTTGGACATTCACTAGAAGGATGGATAGCACCAGGATGCTCAAAAGTCCAGAAGACACCATTCTGAAGAAGAGCTGGCCTGTCCGGTGGTTCCAGAACATAAAAATGTCTGGCTTCCTGTGTCCAGCCTATTCCTTCAGTAGTCAGTATCTTGAATATGAGACCTGGAGTCAAGCCAGCCACCCCCTTTCCTGCTGGGAACGCCAAGTTCCTGAGATCATCAACGTGACTAGCTGGCATCTACAGCCCACAGCCCTGGGGAAGGGTCTTTTATTGGATGGCTCCTGATCTTTAGCCCCTTGGGCTGGCCTGGGCCCTCCGGTCAACCAGGGGGAGTGGGCAAAGGTTGTCTCACTTTCCAGGATACCTTAGGAGTGAATGGGGTCTCCTTGATAACTTGGAGAGTTGTGAAATATCATTTCCCATTTTATCTGCACACTAACTGGCACACCCTCTTTTTTTGTCTCTGACAATGTGTCTTTTTGATCTCTTGGTATCTCTTTGTTTCTCTGTGCCTCTCTGTGTCTGTGGAAGACTTTTTCTGTGAGTCTCCCATGGTCTCTGTGTCTCTTTCTCCCTCTCCCACACTTTCCTCCCATCTTTCTCCCTTTTTTCTTTGGGTCACCCATTTTCTTTGACTAGAACAAAAGTAAAGATGTTACCACAGAGGAGGAGGAAGCAGGCTGATAGCAGAGTTTGCAGATAGTGTTTGTCAAGGTTGTGTTGCTCTGAGAGTACGAGAGAATGTCAGATCTTACAGGGAGCTTCTACCATCTGGTGCAAACTCCCTGTTGTCTGAGGAGGAACTGGGAAATGAAGAGACCTGCCTTAGAGACTACAATGCAATAAAGGTCAGCAATTCAGCAGAGTTGCTGGATGCTCACTGGGATAGTGGAGGGGCTGTTGGAAAGAGAGTGCTGACTTCTTGGCAGCTTTCCCAGAGCCACGGAATCCACAACACGAGCCAGTCAGTCTTCGTAGAGGGAGAGAAACTCTTCAGAGTAAATATCATCTGTAAGGTTCCCATTTCCTTCCCTAAGTAGGTATTACACTTTGGGGCCAAACTTTGTTCTCCAGTTGTCCTACCTGAGGTACAGGCCTGACAAAGCCAGCCTTATGGTCACAAAATTTAGGATCACAGACAGAGCCCCTCAGCCTGTTGATTTTGATGTTCTCGGCTACAAATCCCCAAGGCACTTATGCTTGGCTGTATTTACTTTTTTTTCTTTTTTAAAGTGCAAATAACTATATTTTTTTTTTTAATTCCAGGAACGTCCACCAAATCCACATACCCAAACATTTTATTTTATTTTATTTTATTTTATTTTACCTGCTGTGTCTACTCTTGTAGTGAGCCCCACAGGCCACCACTGAAGCAGGGCCTGCTGGGACCCCCATGGAAAGGCTTCACAATGTCCCGGCCCCGCCTTTCCTTGACCTCTAGCTTAACAATAGGTCATCCCCCTGTGCCTTGAGCTCAGAATGTCCCCTGTCCCAGTTCCCTGTTTTAGAAAATAAACCTGAAATTTATGATTAATACCCTTAAACTTATTGGTCACAACCTCTATGGTCTAGCATTCTTTCCAGGCTACTCCCATCCTTGTTCCTGGGTTGCCGTCACCACTGGAGAACCACGTGGCCAGAGGGAAGACTCCATGCAGATCACCGGAACCGTTACATAGGCTCCCTCTGGAGGAAGGCCTAGATTTTCCCTTAAATACCCTAAGCTGGTCTGAGAATGTTAAGGCAGTTTTTGAAGGTGTTAACCTGCTGCCTTCTCAGATCACCACTGCTCTGACAATAAAAGCTTATTCTAAATAGCCGAACTCCTCGGTCGGTCTAGGTCTATTGGCTGAGCATGAGACCCGGACTCGGTTGCCCTCCGGTTTTATCACCAGGGCCAATGTTGTGATTGGTCCAGCCGTGTGGTTCTTATTATGACTGTAGGACCCACCTCTACAAAACCATCAGGGAACTTTGAAGAACAAGGTTTACTACTCACAGGTCCTGGAGGCTACATAGCAGGCTGGAGGGCTACACAGCAAGGTTGAAGACAGAGGTGGAGAGAGAGTGCAGACCTGCGCTCTGCCTTTGTTGATGTTTTTGCTACAGTGTTCGTCTATAGTCGAATGATATTTCCATGTCACTGACTGTGGCGCTTGACTTTACCCCACAAACTTCCAGAAAGGAAGTTTAGGAAAGCAGATGTACATTGTTCTATATTTTTGTGGTTTTCAAGAATGAATAACAATAGGAAATTTTTATACTTTAATCATTATTATAATAAAATGTAACACCTTAACTGTACTTACCTAAAAATATCAATACTGTAATTATTTTCTGTGGATTTTTGACACATTTTGGAGAACAAATTTGAAATTAGTGAACGCAGTGAAAAGGTTATGGTCCAAGCGTGGAGTGTCTAGGGTTTCACGGGTTCACTCTTTATGAGAGAATTTAAAGCATGAAAGTGGGAATTAGAAACAGAATTCATCAAGTGGTCAGTTATCTAAGTTACTCGGGGGAACTTAATGAATCGGAGTAGCCTGGTTCCTGATCGAGTTTTTTGCTCATAGCGGTGACATACATCTGGCAATATGTTTATTCAAGACAGATGGCCTTGAAATAAATGCCTTGGCCATCAAAAGCTTCACGGCAGTCACTTAAACTACAGAATCCCATCTCACCCACTTCACGACATCCCGCAAAGAGACTGGGGAATAGAATTTCTAATGAACAACCAAGACGTCTTAAGGAGTACTGTCCCTCTTACTCTACCATCCTCATTCTCCCAAACTTCGCCCAGGAGGGAGTGAAAAGCGAAAGATCTAGGTGGAAGGATTCTGAGGGCCCATCAAGTCCCATTTCCTCATCTTATGGAGAGGGATCATGAGGCCCAGAGAAGTGAAGATGATAACTCAATGTCACCCAGCAAGTGAGTGTCAGTGATAAAGTTAAGAGAAAACTGAGTGTCTAAGTTCTTGCCACAGGTTACTAGGGAATCTTCTGATATTTGTGTGGATATAATACTTTACTATGGAGTTGAGGGCAGAGAGGAATAGTGGGTCTAAAGAGAATCAAGGTGATGTCTTTAGTGAGGACAGAGGCTAAAGACCCCCAGAGTCTGCAAATATCCAAATGGTTCCCATGGCCCCCAAATATGGTGAATTTTTCTCCAAATTTTCTTGAAAGTAAATGAAAACTCAGAATTTCTTGTTGTTCTATCCCATCCTGTCTTGCCTAACTTCCAGTCCCATGTAAGGATCTCACTTTCCAAGCAGGTGAGATAAAACTTATGTCTTTGGAGCCGAGAATGACCTAATTTCTTGGAGAAGGCTGGGAAAGGATACACCTCGGTCTTTGTTCCTCCTGAAACCAGAGGGCTCGTACTCCCTGTGCTGCTCAGCCAACAGATCCACACGGAGTTGGGCTATAGGATAAGTGTTTGATCTGAGAAGCCAGCAGGTTAACACCTTCAAAAACTGCCTTAATATTCTCAGACCGGCTTAGGGTATTTAAGGGAAAATCCAGTCATACCTCCAGAGGCTATGTGACGGTTCCTGGATCTGCATGGAGCCTTCCTTCTGGCAACGTGGTTTTCCAGTGGTGTCAGCAACCCAGGAACAATGAAAGGAGTAGCCTGAAAAGAATGCTAGACCTTAGAGGTTGCAATCAATCAGCCTAAGGGTATTAATCATAAGTTTCAGGTTAATTTTCTAAAACAGGAAACTGGGACGGGACATTCTGAGCTCAAGCCACAGGGGGATCATCTATAGTTAAGCTGTAGGTCAAGGAAAGGGGGGGCCGGGGGCACTGGAGGCCTCTTCTATGGGGGTCCCAACTAGGCCCTGCTTCACTCCTTCTCTCATCTCCTCTCACTGATGGTCATGGTGTCCTACCTCTGCCTCAGCCACACTTCTGTTCCAGGACCAATCCTGGGTTCAGAATGAGGGACTCCAAAGACCACCAAGGTAGATGTCCTTTACCTGGAAATTCCTGCTTATTCATTAGACCGAGACCTGTCATATGCTATGACTTTCTGTCACTGGCTTTCTGTGTTGTTCCTTGTGCATCTAACTGTATTACTGAATTTCATGTTTGTTTCCACAAATAAATGCTGAGCTTCCATTAAACAAATCTATACCTAGAAACTAGTGCTTAGAACATGAATAGGCCCAGAATAAACATCAGTACATTCTGCTGGATGAGCAAGGTAGATGGGGGACTGGCAGGTAGATAAGTGGATGAATGAATGAATGAGTCATATTGTGATAAATGGGAAGAAGGTTGGATAAATAAGAAGAAGGATGGGTGAGGGTAGCATGGATGTTTGGGTGCATGAGTGCATGGGTAGGATGGATAGATGAATGGCTGGGTAAAGAAGTGGATTGGGTTGAACATAAGGATGGTTAGGTTAGTGACAGGATGAATGGGTCTATTGATGGAAGCTATTTGAATGGAAGGTAGAGTGGATTGGTAGGTAGATAGAGGGGAGATGGGTATAGAAATAATAAAGAAGTATGTGGATGGGTCTTAGAGAATTAGTGCATATGAAAGTTGGATAGGTAGATGGAAGAAATTTAAAATTTCTGGATTTAAAATGGGCAACTGGATAGGTGAAAAAAGATGAGTGAAAATGTAAATGGATGGATATATGGGTGAAAGGATGGGTGGGAAGATAGATAAGTTGAAAGATATGTCAATTAGAGGGCTACATGAGTGGATGGATAGGTGAGTAAATGGACTGAATGGTTGGTGCATAGGTGGGGGAATAGAAACACGAATGTATGAATGAAAACAACAACCAAAGTTTGAAATATGAAAAGAATTATATAGACAATAATTTATACTACTCGGAAACAATACATTTGAAAATAGAGAAAAAATGGATCCATTTTAGCAAAATATAAAAGACCAAAATTTACAGAAGGGGAGGTAGAGAGCCTGTGCAATCTATAAGATGAAGTACAAAAAAAAATTAGGAATAACATACTAATTTTTAATAATATACACATTATAGAAGGAGCCTTACCTAGATGCTTTTGGAGTTTTGTCTAACCTTCAAGGAACAGAGAATCAATATATCATTAAAAATACTATAGATCATAAAAAAATAGATAAATTTCCCAACTATTTTTCCATGTTAGTTTTTTGAAAGTAGTATGATGCAAATAGCAAAACAAACAAAAATCATAGACCTATTTTTCTTTTGGCTATAGATGTGAAAATTCTAAATAAACTATTTGCTCAAAGAACCAATAGTGTATTAATACAAGTACATCCTCAATAAAATTATGGTAATTCTAGGAATGCAAGGATGGTTCAACACATGAAAATTTAGTAATACATTATGCCAACAAATTGTAAGAGAAAAGTTATATAACTAGACGCCTAAAAGGGATTTGCTAAAATTCAGCAGAAATTTCCAATAGCGGATGTAAATGGATAAAAAAGAAACAACCCACGTGTGATCAAACCCGTTTATCCCAAACTCAATAACAAATATCATTTTATACAGCAGAAGACATTGACTTCAAAATAAAAAACTAGATAAGGATGGATGCCATCACCTTTATTTTCAACGGTATTTTAGAGGTTCTGCATAACAAAAGGCAAGAAAACAGAGTAAGTCATGTAGTTGGAAAAAATAAGAGTCAAATTTATCAGTATTTTCAGATGATATCATCATATATAAAATCAAAGTAACTTTATTACATATAGTTATACTTAATAAGAAATTTGGCAAGGTAGCTGGATAGAAGACAAAATTGATAGTTTTTTTTTATGCTACTCATAATTATTTTGATGATAATATTTTTTTCTGATAATTCTAGAAATTCAGTATATTATAAGCAAACAAGTATATAAAAAGACTTATTTTTACACATTATTGTAATGTGTTAGTGACAACGGTAAGGTCCCACCATAAGTCAGACAGCCCTTGGGAAAAACCACAGTAAAGTTACTCACAAAAAAAAAAATAGAGAGTAGAATTAGACAATAATATTCATGAAAATCAATGTTCACAAATAACATAAAACTGAAATCTCATAAATGTATACCGTCAGGAAAGTGAATAAATAAATCTTGGTATATTCATAAAATAGAATATTAATAAGCTATAAAAATAAATGAGATGATAATATTTTTGACTTACTATCTAATCTCTAGGTTCCAGGCACTTTAGTCCACAATGTAAACAGCACTTCTCTTCCAATGGGCAATCCTCATCTATCAAGCACTTGGGTTTATCAATCTTGGGACATGTGAGCTTTTGTGGACAGAGACCTGTTTTGACTTTATGAGATAAAATAAGACACTTGACATTGAAATACTTGATCATAGTTTGAGACAAATTTGGGGAATGTTGGGAACCCTAACCAGGGTTTTCTTCTGAGTAAGCCTCTTACCCGACCCCCTAGAGTAAAAATAGAGTGAAGGAGGCAAAGTATCAACTTTCTATGGCTAATCATTTGAGGAACATCAAAACCTCTTGCCATCTCTGACTTATAAAATCTAATAGTATTCCTCCCTGCCCCTACAAAATTAATGGATTTGGGTTAGCTAATCCCAGAGTATCAGAGGTAGAAGGAGTATTAGCAATTATCCCAAGTTTGCTTTTTTATAAACTGTAGAACTTGAGGACCATATCAGGAGAAGTGAGTTGCCTAAGGCCACGCTGAAAACCAGTAGAAAAGTTTAAGTTGAAAAGCTTTTGACTCCTTCCATCATGCCATGCTGTACCTCAAAACACTGACAATCTCTGGGACACGACCATCTCCTCTCAGCCAGGGGGGGATTGAACACTAGCATTAGAGTCTGTAGCATTCATTTCTATCCCAACAGCATTTTGCTACCAGTCTTCTCCCCAGCATACTTTACAGGATGTCAATATGTTGTACGCGCTCTAAAGTTCTGTGCAGACATAAGGGCTTCTTAGGCATACACCCAATGGTTATGATTTTTTTGTATAAATAAGTGAATACTGTCATCTTGTAAGCCATGGAAGAATGAGACTCAGAATAAATAAGTTTTGATGGGGAGAAGTGGGGGCGTGGTAACCATGCATGGTTGCCTTTGAAGAATAGCACAATAGTCTCCCAAGATCAGGAGGGCGACATGAGAGCATTGGTTGGGTATTAAAAGGGGAAAGGTTCCCAAAAGACCTCTAAGGTCAACCTAAGAAACAGCATGGCAACCTCAGCCCAGTAGACTTCGGGAAATATTTCCCAGTCCTCACCTTTCCAGGGAGTGACACAAACAAAGCCACACACGGAGTCACAACATTTTTCAGTTTCAGGGCAATCATTGTCACTCTTACACAAAGGTGAACACTCCATCCGGTTCTTGAAAGGGAAGAGTGGGCACAGTCCTTTCTTGTCTAAAACAAGAGCAGATATGAGCTCCTTCAAATGTTATCCCATCCCACCACCCTTCAAATAGCTTTTCCTTCCCTTCAAAACTAGCATCTCTGTGACTTGGTTCATTCTACCTTGTCCACTTCCGGCGGGCTGTGGAGGAATGAAATGCCTCGCCATTTCATGAGATGTAGTGGAAAGAGAGGATTGGTGTTTGAAGCCCCAAGATAAAGTCCCAGTCCTGCCACTAAATGAGTGGCTTCAGTTTCCTTCTCTATAAAATAGGAGTAATTATATGAAATCTATACAAATGAAGATAAGCCATTTTAGAGGATTTGGTTTTATTTTGAAGGAGGAATGACATGATCTGACTCATAGTTTGAAAGGATCATATTGTTGGCTACTGTGTTGATAATAGAGGATAAAAAAGGAATGATAGAAGTAGGGAAACTTGTTGAGGCCACTGCTGAAATTCAGGTGAGAATATGGCACGTCACATCAGGGCAGCAGCTGTCGAGGTGGTAAGAAGTGGTCCGATTCTGGATCTATTTTCAAGGTAAATATAAAATGATTTCCTAACTTAATGGATGTTAATTGAGAAAGAGGCCTCAAGGGTGATTTAGAAGTTGTTTTCAATCAAGATGGAGAGAACTATGGATACAGCAGGTTTGAGTTGGGAGAGCAAAGAAAAAGTGTTCAGTTTTAGACAAGTGAAGCGTGAGGTGTGTGTTGAATAATCAGTTGGAGTTTGGGTGTCAGATTCAGGCTGGAGATACAGCTTTGTGGGTCACAAGGACACAGATAAGATTTAAATTAATTCTTCAAGATTTTGTGCCTGTCTCCTGTTCGCCTCATCTGAGTGCAAATTCTATGAGGGCAGGAAGTGCTTCTTTTTCTTCTTCTTTGTCAGGTCAGACTCAGACACAGACTTTGTGTTTGACTTTCAGAGCTATTGTCAGATTTTCTGTGAGGCTCAAACCTAAATTTCCCACAAACTATCCCAAGCTCATTTCCCTGGGCTCTTGTGACTGTTGGCTCCTGAGACAGGACATGGTCTTGTCCGTAGCACTGTGATTCCTTACAGCCTCCCACAAAGGGAAGCTGGTGGTCCTAGTTTCATCAAGTCAGGATTGCCTCAGCCATTCAGGCTCACCGTGCCCCGGGAATTAAAATTCCAGCTCTACCCTGACCCATCTGTGAATCCTTGGACAACTAACTTGACTCTCTGACTCTGTTTCCTCATCTGTAAAATGGTGATGATGGAACACTTTTTAGCCTGCCTCACAGTATCTGAGGTCAAAATTCTAATGCTGCCTCGTAAATCACACAAGGCTGCATTTTGAAGATCAACGGTCACCATCTCAATTGTGAGCCCACACTACTGGACAGCCACCATGGCAAATCTTTGTGTCCTCGGTCACATATAATCCTACCAACAACTCAGGAAGGTCTTTGCTATTATTCAAATATTACAGAGAAGAAAACTGAAACTCAAATAGGTGAAGAAATTTGCAGTAAGTGGGAAAAGTAGAATCTAATCCAGGTCATTGGGTCCTAAGCTCTGTAAGACCCTGTCTCCCAGCGTCACTCGTGATGGTCATCACACTAAGGAATAAACCCACAATCCTCACCTTCAGCTCATCCTACTCTTCACCTACTGTATGCTCTGCTCCTGCAACATGAGATTCCAGAGCTGGCCTGTCTGTGCTTCATTCTTGGGTAAGCCCTCAGCTCATATTCAACAGGTCAATGTGGTGAGGAGACACCTGCTTCCAAGGGGTAGACCTGGCTCTCAGGTCCCACTCCCACTGTCCAAAGTTTATTCACATTTTATGTACACTCTCTCATTTTTTGGCACAACTCCATTAGGTAAATATTGTCCCCATTTTATAGACAAGAAAACTGAGACTCAAAAAGGCAGGCAACTGACCCAAGACCACCCAGCCAGGGGATGACAGAGCTAAGACTTAAACCAAAGGCAGTTTAACCTGAAAGCCTGAGCCGATCACTGTGCTGGTATTCTAGTTCTAGCTAGATTAGACCCTCAGATTGCCAACGATATGACTCTTACCAGTTAATGAGCAAGCCTTCATGCAGTCTTCTTTGCTGAAGAAGTTGTTGGCATTTCCTTGGCAACCTCCATACTTAAAGGGTTTGCACAAATTATATTTTAAGTCAAAATACCAGTGCTGTGTCATATTCTTACAGTTTCCTGGGTCTAAGGGTAGCATGCAGGGTTCTGAGGGCAGCAAGCAAAGAGGGAAGAACATAAAAGGTCGCCAAAAGGGGAGGGGTCAGGCCCTCAGCCTTTGAATAGTTCACAGTGTCACCATTGAAGTCACAGAAAAGGCCATGCGCGGTCAATAAATGTTCTGATCCTAGCTCTATTACGAATATTCTATGTTGCAAAGCATCTCTGAGCATCATTTCTACCTTGCAAAGAATCGAGTGAAGAGCATGTGAGAATACATAGGAGCTGATCTTTCTTCTTCACTGCTCTGAGATTTGGGAGGGAAAGACTTGTTCAGCAACTATACCCAAAGTGCCTAAGACAGTACCTGACACACAGAAGGAATGAAATACCGAGAGAGAAGAAAAGGAGCCCTTCATGTCTGATCTTATGCTCACAGCTAAGTCATGTTGTTTCTCTTTTGGACATAAACAATCTCAGAGGACATCTGTAGCAAATAAGGTCACCCTGAGACCATGAGAAAGTGAGAACAAAAAAAGACCACTGTGAAACACACAAAATACCAAACACCTATGAGTTTCATGCTTCTCTACACATTACAGCTTTATCTTCAATTTAGCCTGACTTCTCGATAGAGAACGTTCACTCATGTACTCACAGAATCGCCCTCACTTTCTGACAGCACCCAACCTAGAACAAATCCACACTTCCTTAGACCCTCCCCGAAATTACTCAGTCTAAGCCTCAATCCTTCAGGAGATTCTTTCTAGCAGCTTCTTACTGAGATGCCTCAGGTTCTCTATGGTGAACATTCTCCTTCACTGCAATGAGTAATAAACCCCATTTGTTCAGCTCCAGGTATGTTCCTGGTGGTCTTCAGCCTACGGGCATTGACAATAGATATTTGTCGAATGAATCGATATGAAACACGCAGTTCTCTATTATGAGATGCTCAATACTTTGAGTTACCAGAGAACTTCCTTAGAGGCCAAAGAGTCCATCAACTACCCCAGCATCTAAGCTGACTGAGGTTTCTATGTGCCACTGTACAAAATACAGTGATCCAGGGAGCATGTACTTGAATTTTGGGAGCCTAATTAGAGGAGGAGTAGAACCTGAAGCCTGCCCTCTTTATCCTATCATCCCAGGGAATTGTTCAGCCAGTCCTGGACCGAGCAGGAAGTAGGTCACCTCAAAAGGCACCCCTGCCCTCAGCCTTGAAGCCACTACCTTCGTAGGGATCCATGCACTTCTTCCCACAGGCAAAAGAGCAGCACTTCAGAAATCCATCACAGCTGAAATCCGTTTTGCATAAGTCTTGAACTTTAGCCCTACAGGTGAGCCTCTCTTTGGGGCACGTTCCTGGTTTCTCTGCAAGAAAGACACGTCTGAATTCACATCCCTTGAGAGTTGCAGCTCTTCTCTGACGGCAAAAGTAAACAGTGGAACCCTCTCAGACCTGTTCTCTACCTTTAATCTTCAGTTCTTGCTCAGTTTGTATTTAGGGACTGGGTCTGCCTCTTACCACTCTTAGCCCGTTTAGATCAATCTGAATCAGGAATTTGTGCCCAGGTAGAATTAAAGGAGAAGCTTCTTAAATTCCAGGGCAGGAGGTTAAATAGGCACCAAGACCTTTGCCCTGAATTCAGGATCTCCTCTTTCCCCACAAAACTTAATATTTTAATGCCCAATTCTTCTGTCTCTAGTATCTTACTTGACAGGGGAAATTAGTTAGTAAAGAGTGGTGGAAATGTCACAGAAACAAGAGTCAGGAGGCCTGATTTTGGCCCCTGACTCCTTATGAGCTCACAACCAACCTGAGTCCCACTATAATGACTTTCCACTGACCTTTAAGCGGGGAGGAAATGGTGGAGTGCGGGGAGCACTATAAGTAAGACAGATCTGGCTTGGGAGCCTGACTCCAACACAACTTGCTAAACAATCTTGGGGGGGAAATGTCTTCCTTTGTCTGAGTCATAAGTTCCCCACCTATAAAACGAGAATTACAATCTCTACCTTATAGGCTGCTTCTAAGAATGAAGCGAGATGATGGCTGTACTTACCACATGCGCTTACCACAGTGCCTGGCACGTGGTCAGAGCTTAACAGATACAGGTTTGCTTCCTTTCTTTTTAGGGCTAAACATGGCTTCCTGATTTCAGTGTTCGTAGCAGGCAGAATTCTAAAGTTGTATCCTCAAGATTCCTGTCCTCTGGGTATTGAATCAAACCCTCATTTAGGTACTGCTGAGAAGGGATTTTGTAGAGGGAATTAAAGTCCCAAGTCAGTTAACTTTAAGATACAGAGATTATTGAAGTGGGCCTGAGCCAATGTATGGAGTCCTTTAAAAAGAAGTGGGGTTTTTTTGTTTCGTTTTTTTTATGATTGGTAGAGAAGAAGCGGTCAGACAGGTTCGAAGTATAAGAGGAATCGATCATGTTACTATACTAGCAGTTTTGAAGATGAAGGAGGCTAAGTGCCAATGAATGAGGGTGGCCACTAGAAGTTAACAGCCAGTAAGGAAACCTCCGTCCTGCAACTGCAAGAAAATGATTCTGTTAACAACCAGTGAGCTTGGAAGAAAACCCGGAGTCCCAAATGCAAACTGCAGCCTTGGCTGACACCTTGATATCAGCCTGATGAGAATCTGCGCAGAGAATCCAGACGCACCATGACAGACTTCTCACCTACAGGTAATCTGTTACGCAGCAACAAATACTACTACAGTGCTTCACGGGACTCCATGGCTCTAAACTGAGCACCTCTCCAGTGGAACCTGACCAGAGGCCTGATCCTTTGGGATACTACTGAGTCTTGGCATTCCAGAAGTTTAGAATTGGAAACATCATAATTATCCTTAGTACCAACCTCCTAATTTCATAGGTTAAAACTAAAAATGAGGTCAGATAGGATAATACAGTGAATTAAGGGCAGGTCTAGGACTTCTAATCCATGACTCACCCCACATCTTCCCCAAGGACTAGCCACTGAGGCTTTTAGCACTTTCCAACTATATTTCTTACCCTTCAGCCCACCCTAACGTGCCCTCCAAGGATGGCCTGAAGCTAATAGTATATGGTACCTAATCTGGAGTCTACATCCAGATCATCTGTCATCTTTTAGCAAATATATATCATGGACTTAATCAGAAGCTCTAGAAAATGAGGTTTAGGGGCTCAGATGTTTTAAAGTCTCAGGTGATCATGAAGCAGCCAGCTAGAGGCTACCACTTGGGTACCACTGTGCTAGCTTTGGGGACAGGGAGAGTTAAGCAAATCACACAGGAACACCTCCAAAGAACTAACAAGGCATAGAAACCTTGGGATCATAAAGACAAACTTCCCCGCTCACCAGCACTAACTCAGCCAGTTCTGTCTCCTCCTGTTTTCGGGGGCCATTTAAACCTTTGTTTCAGTCACTGTAGCTCCTTTCCTCTGTCACTTTGAACTCTCTCACGTAGAATCTTCCTTCCTCCCTGTCAGCTGTTCTCAGCCACTTACCTTATGTGGACAGTCTCCTCTGTGATGCACACCCCCCCGGGGTTCCTCTGTAGTTACTGGGGACACTCTCCAGAGTTCTGGTGTCAGCCCTCTGCTGTTATTACTCAACACGTATTTCCTGGGTGAGCACATTCATTCCCACAACAATCCCAACTGTGATTATCTCCCTCCAGACCTGTCCTCTCTTCCAGGCTAAGTACTTATATCCAACCACCCGGGGGAAATGGCGTTGGGCATCTCATAAGCGTCTCTGCTGCACCGTGTTTAACACTGAACCAGTGCCTCCCTATGCTGAAGCAGCAACTTCTCTCTGTTCTCATTTTGATATTTGACATCAATCGTCCCCAGTCTGTTACTAGAACCCTAAGATTCACTCCTCCCTCTCTGACACCCCATCATCCTGTCAGTCATGGACTTGGGTCAGTTCAGTCTCCTAACTCTCCAAAGCCCGTCTCTTCTCCCTCTTTACTACCACTTCCTCAGGTCAGCACCTGACTTCCAACCTTTCGTCCCAACAATTTCAACAGCCTCCTCACTGGTCCTCTGTCCTCAGGCTCCGTCTAATGACTGATTAATTAAAAAAAAATTAAACTCGGAAAAGACACATATCGTGAAAAGTTAGGAAAATAATTTGGGGGGAGCAGGTGAGGCAAGGATTTGAAGGGCCCAGGGTGGGTGAGTAGGGCTAGTTCTCTGAAGCCACAATAAAAGTGGCTTCTACCGACACAAGTCCTTGCCTCATGTCTAACCCTCAGTCCCCAAGGACGCCTGCTAAGGAACAGTGGCTGCAGATTTTCTGAACTTACTTGCCACTCTTTTGTATAGCGATGCGAATGTCTGCTCCAAAGAGAAGGAGAGAAGCAGCAGGAGAGTTACATTCCTCCCCGAAAAGGGGGAGCTGTAGAGAGGAAGGTGCCTGTGAGGGATGAGAAGAAGGGCAGGGGTTAGGCAAAAGCCAGAGAGGGACACAAAGCATCTGTAGACGAACCTTAGAGATAATCCACCAATTGCCTTCATTCACAGATGTGCAAACCGAGATCATAGTGGGAAAGGAGATTGTCTGCAGTCACATGACAAGTAGGCCAGGACTTTCAATCCCTGCACGCTCTCAGTAACCCCACAATCTGCCGTGGTTCTGTACGTTGTCTACCCAGACACTCACCCATTGTCTGGCTCCCAGGTGAAAGGCCACACATGAATGATCACAGCGATTTGTCTGCAATAGTTGCAGGGCTGGTTTGCCCACGGTCACTCCTGGGGCAACCCTGGCACTAGTGAGCACCTTTTATTTGTACCACTTATGACAAGAAACTGATGGTATGAGATTTCAGGAAAGCCTGGGCATATTGCACTGGGTCTTAGGGGCCCAGGAGCATAAAAGATCCCAGGTGACCTTGACTTAACAAAGGGGTCCCTCTTATTCCTTCTGGTGTCATCCAAGCCTAGGTAGGAGTTTGGATGCCTGTGATACTCCCAGACAACTATATGAACAGATGAATTCCCCCCACTCACTCACGCCTCTATTTTCCAAGTCTTTTCCTGGCCTTTCTGTATTTTTAAATTTTATGATGTAAAGAACTGGTAATGCCTTACTGTATTACCTCTCCTGGAATAAATGCATTTCAAAACAGCCAGAGAGGGAGGAAGGAAGGCAGGCAGAAAGCAAAGAGGAGAGAGAGCGAGAGTTGATTTGGTAAACAATATAGTGAATGCAAAAACTGGTACCCATTCCCATTTTAGCTTTTGAGTTCCCTACTCAAAGACTATGTATGTCATAACTTCAGTTCCCCTAGATTAGCCCCAAATCCTATGGTGCCTTAAATTCTTATAATCAAGTCAACCTTTTGATTTGAAATTTGACCCTTTAACCTAGAAAGGTACTAACCCAGTGTTAAGAATTGGTTGATCAAATTAGCCTGTAGTCACTTAGTAGGAAGCAGAGCTCCTGGGGTGGGGCTGGAGGGTGGCACATATTAATAGAATTTGCAAATATAATATAGGGTGTCCATTTATAATTTGTAGTATAAGTATAGCCCATGCAATATAAGGACCATAGTTACAACTCAGAAATTATTTGTTGTTTATCTGACATTCAAATTTAATTGGTCATTCTGTATTTTTACTTGCTAAATCGGGCAAATTTAAAACAGAGTGAATCCATTTTGATTAGAGGCGAATCTATTTGAGCAAGAGACTACAAAACATGGCTCCTGAGTAACAAGTAAACATGTATGGAGGAGTTGCTCGGTGGGGGCTCTGGGAAACGAGGACAGACCTGAAGGCATAGGACAACTGTGCTAGAGAAGTGACACTAAACTAAGAATGAACAGAGTTTGACTGACGTCCAGGTTCCACCCTGTCAATTTGGGCTAGTTTTATCTCAGTCTACCCATTTGAAAAATGAGTGGATTCAATTAAATCAATCGTGTTCATGCTGGCGAATCCATACCCCAGAGGACACAGGAAGAATTTTTCCAGGAAGTTCACAGGCACAGATAGATGTAAGGACATTATGTCCAGGTTCTTAAATTCCACATTTACTTTTTTCCTAAAATTGGTCTGCCTGAGAAAGAGCCTGTAGTCTGCAATTCTCTTTTCTATCTTCTTTCAAAAAGTCCTTCTCTTTACTTCTTACTTACCGTGTTTCCCCAAAAATAAGACCTAGCCGGACAATAAGACCCTAGCCAGGTCTTATAGTAAAATAAGACCCAGTATAATATAATATAATATAATATAATATAATATAATATAATATAATATAATATAATACCAGGTCTTATATTATTTTTTGCTCCAATAGACGCATTAGAGCTGATTGTCCAGCTAGGTCTTATTTTCGGGAAATGGTATGTCTCGCATTTCTCTAAACTGTAATACTTCTGAGTTCCAAAAAGAGGAACAATTTGAAAACGCATTTTTCTGAGGATGCTTCCCATGGGAGCAAAGTAAAGAAAGTGTGGGTAAGAAATACTAAGGGGGTCAGTACCTTGTTTCATTCAAGTGACAAAGTCATGATAAACCACTGTGCCTTTAGCTCCCTATCCTAGAATCAGAATTCAGAAGTTCAATGGTTGTTTCAAGGATGTGTATTTAAACACTTCAATTAAAAAATCAAGTCAGTTTTTTGTGGGAGAAAATAAGTCTGATTTGACTGACTGAAGACTGACTTTTCAACAGTTGATTTGGTTAACATTTTTCCATAAGTATAGTGAGTTAAATCTTTGGTGTCAAAGTTTATATATATGCATATTTAAAGCATGCAATAAGATAACAGCATTTTCTAAAAAGGGTCTGTCAAAGTTAATAGTATTCCAACTCTCCAACACTTAACAGAGTGTGTCAGATTAAATAAAGTGTCTCAATAAAAGAGTAATGGGTATAATTAACAACATTACTAGTCATTTGATAAATGCTGGTAAAGCCATTTTGGCAAACTTTCCAGAAATTAAGATAATCACTTGTGATTTGTGATCAGTATTTTAACTAATAGGAGACAACTTCTTTTGTAAGTATGAGGTTTCCAATTCTATGCCTTTATAAAACTTGAAAGAGGGTTTAATCAAGCATTTAATTAATATTTAAATTAGATCATTATATAATTTTTGATTATATAATTTATGATTATAGAGTATTATTTGATATTTGACAACTTACTAGAAGTTCAGAGAACCAAGTGACATACCTATAACAAGATACTTTTTATTCTCATGCACTTACATATCACTAAAAGATGCATTACCTATAGAATACTGTTTATTTATCAATAACATTTTGTGCGTTTATCAATAGTTTCAATGAATTTATATATTCATTATTATTATGTTATTTATATAACAAATAAATGCAAAATAAATCCATAAGAAAATATTTTATTCCTAGAGTCTAATGGTCACAGTAAATTAAAACATTAAATTTTCATTTCGACACATTTTTAGTGCATAGCAGTATGAAAAGGCCATGAATAAAAAAGACTTTTGAGCATTAGATTACATTGCATTAGATTAAAAGTCTATGGGGTAAGAGGAATGGAAATAGGAGTTCAAGGAGAAGAAGCTGTGTTTTAAAATTTCCAACTATTAAAGACAAAGCACTTTTCATACATTTTTTAAATGGATAATTGTGGGCATCAAATTAGTATGGTATTTTGACCTCAATTGATTCGTTTTTCAAAGTTATGTAGCAGTTTTTAAAAATACTAATATTTACAGCAAGTTTGCATAATGCATTTGAGGTTCATTTATGTTGTTGTGTGTTATTTGTACCTTTTTATTGCTGAATTATCATCTATTGTATGGATGTACTAGAGGTTGTTTATTTATTCACTAGTTAATGGACATTTGGGTTGTTTCCTGTTTTTGGCAATTGAATAATCCCCCTACAAACATTTGCATACAGGTTTTTATATGAACATAAATTGTCATTTCTCTTGGGTAAATACCAGGGGGTGGGATTATATGATAAGTGTGTGTTTGTAAGAAACTGCCACACTGTTTTCCACAGTGGTTGTACCATTTTGCATTTCCACTAGCACTATATGAGAATTCCACTTGCTCCACATACTTGCTAGCACTTACTATTGTGAATGTTTTTATTTTAATCATTATAATATTTTTATAATGGTAAGATTGCAAGATATTTTAAGAGATTAAAGTAATTAGCTTAAATTTCTGGGGCCCTAAGAATCTAAATCACTTAGAAGGATGATGGGGAGATTTTTCCTATTTCCCAGCTTCCCCAGGACAATGTATCAAACCCAGTGGTCTCCTTGGTTCCTGAACCCAGCTGGTCAGGATTTTCTCCAGAACCCGATCATTGAACCTACCTCTTTCCCAATATGGCAGAGGTTTCTCTTTGTAGTAAACCGAGGAGCATTTTTCAACTGAAAGATCTACAGATGTCCAGGAGCTGGGGGAACAGTGTGAATTTCCAGGTTACAACCTTTGGGAACTATAGGTAAAGCCCCACCATGACCCCCTACTGTCCCTCCCCCGGCCCCCCACTGGAAGCACAACCAGCTGCAAGTCCTGTTTCCATGCATAATAGTTCCTTGCTCACATCTTCCCCATCCCAATGGCATGGCATGTTGTGCTGCATGGCTACTCAACCAGGAATGCGTCTTTAGCCTCAGTCACTCAGTAGGAAACCTTGAGGAGGATAATTACCTCTGTGGGTCTCTTTAATGCACCTTATCTTAAGCTCAGGCAAAGTAAGTAGATGCCTCCTCCAAAGACTCGACCTTCTAAGTAAGGCCTACTCAGTGATCTACCTTGTGCTACTGAGGAAGGCCGTCTCTCGGTGTGGAGTGCAGAGCACGGTATATTTCCATTGTGTGTTTTTTAAGTATCTTAAATCTTTCTAATTTTTTTGTCTCTTTGACCTATCAATAGTTGAGAAAGGTGTGTTGAGGGCTCTCAAGACAGCCATAGATTTCTCAGTTTATGACTGTAATTCCATGGTTGTTTGTTTAATATATCCTGATTCTATTGATTTAGGTAAATATGAATGCATTCCTGGTGAGTTGAATATTTTTATCATTATAGAGTGACCAAATATACCAAGCACTGGGAAACTGTCAAAGTTCACTCCCCTGGGATACCTAGCAACAGAGAAAAGAGGAGGCACCCCCTTACAGGAGGCACTGCAAGATTGGAAAAAGCACAGAATTGAAGCTTTTTCTCTAGGAGGGAGAGAAAGAAGTGAAAGGGGCCTGGCCCCCAGCTGTATAGTGGGCTCCATGAGGAGTTGGTCTCTATCTTGCTTCACATCAAATATTACTGACCAGTGAAGTTCTCTCCAGTTAAAACCAGTTCATTAAGGCTGGGGGAGGGAGCTGCTTCTTCAAATGTGCAGACAAGAAAGCAAACTTACCTTTGAACATGAAGAATCAAGAATACATGACACAATTAAAGGAAGAAAACAAATCTCCAGTAACCAACCCAAAAGAAATGGAGACCTGTGAATTGCCGAACAAAAAATTCAAAATCATTGTTTTCTTAAAAGCTCAGTTATAAGAGAACACAGAGAGACAACCAAATGAAATCAGGAAAATGATATGTGAACAAAACAATCATATTAACAAAGAAACTGAAATGATTAAAAAAAAAATAGAACCAAACAGAAATAGTGCAGCTGAAGTATACAATAAATGAACTTATAAAAGTTCAAAAACCAATGTGGTCAAGCAGAAAAAAGATAAAAATAAAAATAAGGGGGCCGGCCCAGTGGCTCAGGCGGTTAGAGCTCCGTGCTCCTAACTCCGAAGGCTGCCGGTTCAATTCCCACATGGGCCAGTGGGCTCTCAACCACAAGGTTGCCGGTTCAATTCCTTGAGTCCCGTCCACCAAGGGATGGTGGGCTCTGCCCCCTGCAACTAAGATTGAACACAGCACCTTGAGCTGAGCTGCCTCCTAGATGGCTCAGTTGGTTGGAGCGCGGGCTCTCAACTACAAGGTTGCCGGTTCGACTCCCGCAAGGGATAGTGGGCTGTGCCCCATGCAACTAGAAAAAGGCAACTGGACCTGGAGCTGAGCTGCACCCTCCACAACTAAGATTGAAAGGACAACTTGACGTGGAAAAAGTCTTTTGAAGTACACACTGTTGTTCCCCCAATAAAGTCCTGTTCCCCTTCCCTAATAAAACCTTAAAAAAAAAAAATAAATAAATAAATCAGTGAACTTAAAAACAAGTCATTTAAAATTATCTGATAAAAACTGAATTCACAAGCACATTCAGAGGATCAAACTACATGACCAAGTGGAATTTATCCCTGGGGTGCAAGAACAGATCGACATATGCAGATCAATCAGTGTGATACACCACATTAGCAGAATAAAAGATAAAAATTATATGACCATCTCAATAGATGCAGAAAAAGCATGTACAAAATTCATCCTTTCTTGATAAAATTCTCAACCAATTATGTATAGAAGGAACTTACCTCAGCACAATAAAAGCCATATATGACAAGCCCATAGCTAATCTGACACACAGCTAATATACTGAAAGCTTTTCCTCTAAAATCAGGAACAAGACAAGAATGCTCACTCTCACTACTTCTACTCAACAAGTGATGGAAGTCGTAGCCAGAAAAGTATACAAGAAAAAGAAATAAAGGGCATCCAAATCGGAAAGGAAGAAGTTAAATTGTGTTTGCAGATGACATGGTGATATATATAAGCAAAAATATCATAGATCTATATATATAAGCAAAAAACTGGTAGATCTAAGAAACAAATTCAATAAAACAACAGGATACAAAATCAGCATACAAAAATCAGTTCCATTTCTATACACTAACAACAAACTATCCAAAAAAGAAATTAAGAAAACAATACAATTTATAGCATCAAAAACAGTAAAATACTTAGGAATAAATTTAACCAAGGAGATGAAAGATCTGTACAGTGAAAATTATAAAACAGTGATGTTATACAAAAATGGAATGATATCCCATATTCATGGATTGGAAGAATTAAAATTGTTTAAAAGTCCATGCTCCCCAAAGTAATCTACAGATTCAGTACAATCCCCATCAAAATTCCAAACACATTTCTTACATAAATAGAAAAAACAATCATAAAATTCCCATGGAGCCACAGGAGACCCCAAATAGCCAAAGTAATTTTCCACAAAAATAACAAAGCTAGAGGTATCACACTTCCTGATTTCAAAATATATTACAAAACTACAGTGATCAAAACAGTATATTGACATAAAAACAGACATATAGACCAGTGAAGCAGACCAGAGAGACCAGAAATAAGTCTCCACATGTACAGTAAACTGATCTTTGACAAGGGTTACAAGAACACTCAATGTAGAAAGTATAATCTCTTCAGTAAATGACATTAGGAAAACTGGATATCCACATGCAGAAGAATGAAATTGGGCCCTTATCTCACAGTGTATGCAAAAATCAATGAAAAATCTACTAAAGCCTTAAATGTAATACCTGAAACTGTAAAACTACTAGAAGAAAACATAGGGGAGAAGCTTCTTGCCATTGGTCTGGGCAATAATTTTTTTGGATATGATCCCAAAAGCACAGACAATAAAAGCGAAAATAGACAAATGAGATTGCAAACTAAAAAGCCACTGTACAGCAAAGCAAACAGTAAACAGAGTAAGCAGACAACCTACAGAATGGGAGAAAATATTTACAAACCATGTATCTGATAAGGTGTTAATATATAAGGAACTCAAACAACTTAACAGCAAGAAAACCCAATATATAACCCAATTAACAAAAGGGCAAAGCACTCAAACAGACATTTCTCAAAAGAAGGCATACAACAGGTACATGAAAAGGTGCTCAATGTCACTAACAGGGAAATGCAAATCAAAACCACAATGAGATATCACCTCACACCTGGCTATTATCAAACAGAGAAGAGATAAGTGTTGGTGAGGATGTGGAGGAAAGGGAATTCTGTGCACGGTTGGTAAATTGGTGCAGCCACTGTGGAGAACAGTCTGAAGGTTCCCCCCGAAATTAAAAATAGAACTACCATATAATCCAGCAATCCCAGTTCTGGGTATAGATCCAAAAGAAATGAAATTAGTATCTTGAAGAGATATCTGCACCCCCATGTTCATTGTAGCATTATTCACAATAGCCAACATACGGAAACAAACTAAGTGTCAATGAAGGGATAAAGAAAATGTGAATAAAGAAAATGTGAATATATATATATATATGAATAATTCAGCCTTTAAAAAAAATCCTGTCACTTGTAATAACATGGGTGAACCGGGAAGACATGATGCTACATGAAATAAGCCAGACACAGAAAGAGAAATCCTGCATGACCTCATTTATAGGTGAAATCTTACGTTAAAAAGTTGAAGCTGAGAGTAGAATGGTGGTTGCCAGAGACTGGGGGGTGGGAGAAATGGGGAGATGCCGGTCAAAGGGTGTAAGCCTTCATTTATAAGATGAGTAAGTTCTGGGGATCAAATGAACAGTATGGTGACTATAGGTAATAATACGGTATTATATACTTGAAATTTTCTAAGAGAATAAATCTTAAGTGTTCTCACCACACACACACACAAAGGAGGTGACTATGTGGGGTGATAGATATGTTAATTAGCTTGATTGTGGTAATCATTTCACAATATATACCTATATCAAAGCGTTATAATGTATCCCTTAAATAGATATACTTTTTATTTGTTAATCATACCTCATTAAAGCTGGAAAAAATTATTTTTAATTTTTAAAAGTTTCACTGGGTATTCAGCACTAGATTAACACTTATTTTCTGCCAGCGCTTTGAAAATATATTGTACTGTCTTTAGGCTTCTGTTGCTACTCTTGAGAAATCCTCGATTAGTTAAATGATTTCTTTCTTTTTGTTTGTCTTTTTACTTCAGTTACATATTTTATTTCTAAGTATTCTATTTGGCACATTTGCAACATTCTGGTCATTTTTATGTTCTGTTTCACCTTAGTCATGCTGTTACTGTCATCTTTTATTCCTTTCCTTTTATTTTGTACTCTGTGTGCCATAATTCTAATATCTGAAGTCTTTGTGGATCTGTACTGTTTCTCTTGACTTTTCTTCAACGTTTCTTGTTTTCTTAAACTGTGTGTGATTTTTTTTTTCTGTGAGGTCTTATATCTAAGGGAAGCTTATCTTTAATGGCACTTTATCTGTGGAATTTCTTGGAATCCTGTATTTAAGCAAGCATTTTCAAAATCAATTTATTTTACTTAACAACTGAGACTATTTTGAATTAAATTCTTAGCTTCTGTTTCTTAGACTCCACACATGTGCTAATTTTTGCCTCATTGTCATTAAGGAAACAAGTTTGTAGTTATGAATTCTTGGAGGAGTCTTTTTTTCCCCACTCTACTGAATGGATAAATAAAATGTGGGATATATACACAACGGAATATTAGTCAGTCTTTAAAAAGAAGGAAATTCTATACAAGGTACAGCATGGATGATCCTTGAACACACGTAACTAAAATAAGCCAGTCACAAAAACACAAATACGCTACGATATCTGTTTTTTAAATAATATTCCACTTATATGGTACCTAGAGTAGTCAGTTTCATAGAGACAGGAAGCAGAATGGTGGTTTACAGAGCCTGAGGGAAGGAGAAATGTGGAGTTGCTATTTAATGGATACAGAGTTTCAGTTTTGCAAGATAAAAAGAGTTCTGGAGATGGACGGTGGTGATGGTAGCATAAAAATGTAAGTGTACTTAATATCACCGAGCTGTGTACTTAAGAATAGTTAGGATGGTTAACTTTATGTTTTATATATTTTTTACCACAATTAAAAATACTAATAAAGGAAAGGGACTTTTGGTTTCTGCTCAGAGATGTAGAAAGCTGAATAAACCTCCCAAACTTACATGGACAAAAACGCTGGACAACTTTACTCAAACTCACCAGAGTGCTGAGATCACGGGGCAATCAACTCGTCCAGAATCGAGGAAAAGTCGGGCACCTGCAGGGAGAGATAAGCGTGAACATTGATGACCTGGAGGACATGCAGCCAGGCACCAGTAAGAAGAGTACAGCTAGGGTGGTTGGCAGGTTGCTGGAGACTGAGTGTGCACGGGCAAAAGAAAGTGATGTCCCTGCGGCTGCAAATACAGGGGGAGTCATATTCTCTTGATGTTTTTTCCAGAAACCCCACTGGGCACTTACAAAAAAGAGAGAGATCTGAAACAGTCTCCCTTGTGGTGCAGAACTGGGGAGGGAAGAGTAGGCAGCAGCAAGAAGTTCCCTCTGTAGGCTTTCCTTCTGACAAAGCTTTAATCTTGGGAGAGACAAGCAATACTGTTGCCCTACGGGTGCAAGAGAAATCTCATTGCAGCTGGGGAAGGGGCAGAAATACTTGCCAGATTCAGAACTTTGTCCTGGGGGTCCAGGGAAGGGCAGGGTCACTACATCCCCAAGACCCAGGACACAGTGTCTGAGACTTAACCAGAACAACAGAGAATGGACCCCCAACCACCACCACTCCACTAACCCACCAGGCTAAAACACAGAGCAACAAGTTACTTGCAAGAGACGGTCATTCTGAGAAGGCACAAAGCTGAGAGTGGAGTAGTCATTTGGAAAAAACATCACCTGGTAAACCTAGCTCCACCCTACACACACGTATTTGTGTTCCAAAGATGGAATTTGAAGTCTGGTGCACTCGAGGTAACCACAGCAACAATAAACCAATAAACCGCCAACTCAGCTCCAAATTACATTAACACCAACGTCCCCACAAAAGGCCTACTAGAGGACAAGCTCATTTCCAGGGGTAAGAACAATTCCCTGGTTCTGGTTCCTTGTCTCTCCCACTGAATACAGCTATAAAAACTGGAAAGTAAGCAATAGTAGGCAGATTGGGAAAGAAGACAAGAATTCAAGCACCACATTACTGGTCATCACCAGTAAACTCATCGTTTACTGGGATTTGTTTTTCATCTGGTATCTCCTGGCCAACTGGAAATAAGCACCAGGGAGCAGACAGAGCTTCAGGAGAAACCTTATAATTATATCTTGATGCACGGGAAGGGAAACTTGTAATGCTCAGAAGAAGTGCAGAAATCCCGTGTTGTTGTTTTTTGTTTTTTGTTTTCCTCTTTCTCTTCTGTCTTCTCCTGCACCTTAACTCTTAAGAAATTCTATGATGGCAGCAGCTGGTATGGAGGTTGGAAGGAGCCAAAACTCTGAAGGAGGGGAAATCTTACTATGTTGGGTGTGGCTTTAATTCTAAGAGAGGTGGGTGGACCCCTATTGCCCCATTTCTTTTCTCTCTCTTTGTTCTCCCACTACTTGGCCTTGGGTGTGGATGAAGTGGTGGAAGAGCCTAGCAGAGCAGGAGAACAAAACCCCAGCTTTTTGGAGCCCTGGGAAAACCAAAGACACTGAGGAGATCACAGAGGGAGGAAATCAGGAAAGCGAACCTATAAAGTTGTTTATTGACTCTTGGGTTCACTTCCAAGGCATGCATGCATGGCTGTGATCCTACGGATGTATTTGACAAGGTACTTTGAGAAATGGACACACCACCAACTAAGTCCCCGATTAGCCACTAGGTGGCGCATATGCAGGGAAGATAGCAAATGAACTGAAAAGGCTTTGAAAACAGAATTGACCTTGGAACCACAACCCACAGGACACAAGTTGAACTTTTCAGCCTGAACCTAACCATTTCAATTACTTTTGAAAAAGATCAACTTTCTCCATTGGATTTAAACCCAGATTCTTGTAACTCTCAATGTTCAAAATGTCCAGTATGCAATCCAAAATTATGCAGCAAATGAAGGAAAAAGAATATATTAACTCATGTAGAAAAAGACTATCAACAAACTCCAATTCCAAGATGAAGTAAATGTTGGAATTATCTGACAAAGCAGCTATGATAAAAATTCTGCAGCAAGCAGTCATGAATACTGGAAACTGATGAAAAAGTAGAAATAGAAGATACAGAGAAGAATGAAAGGGAAATTTTATAAGGGAAGAACATAATAACTGAAATTTTTTAAAAACCAGCTCTTAGTTTCATTATCCTTCCTATTGTTTTTCTGGTCTCTATTTCATTTATTTCTGCTCTGGTCTTTATTTCCTTCCTCTTGCTAACTTTTGGCTTACTTTGTTCTTCTTTTCTAGTCTCTTGAGGTATAAGAAGTTAGGTTGTTTATTCGAGATCTCTCTTTTTCTTAATATAGATGTTAATTGCTATAAATGTCCTTCTTACGAGATCTGCTTTTGCAGCATCCCATAGGTTTTGGTATGTTGTGTTCCCATTTTTTTTTTGTTTCAAGATATTTTTTAATTTCCCTTTTGATTTCTACTTTAACCCATTGTATGTCCAAGAGTGTGTTGACTTCCATACTCTTGCAAATTTCCCAGCTTTCCTCCTGTTATTGATTTCTAATTTCATACCGTTGTAGTCAGATAAGATACTTGGTAGGATTTCAGTCTTCTTAAATTCGCTATGACTTGTTTAGTGACCTATCTATCACATGATCTATTCTAAGAATGTTCCATGTGCACTTGAAAAGAATGTTCTGCTGCTGGTGGATGAAATGTTCAGTATATGTCTCTATTAGACCCATTGGTCTAAAGTACGGTTCAAGTTCAATATTTCCTTGTTGATTTTCTGTCTGATCTATCCATTGTTGAAAGTGGGGTATTAAAGCCCCCTACTCTTATTGCCTTGTTGTCTATTTCTCCCTTTAAATCTGTTAGCACTTACTTAATCTATTTAAGATGCTCCGATGTTGGGTGCCTATATATTTACAATAGTTATATCTTCTTCATAACTTGACCCCTTTATCATTATATAAGGACTGTACTTGTAATTGTTAGTTTTTGGCTTAGTCTATTTTGCCTAAGTATAGCTACACCTACTCTCTTTTGGTTTCCATTTGCATAAAGTATCCTTTTCTATCCTTTCACTTTGTGCCTATGTTTGCTCTTAAAGGTGATGTGAGTCTTTTGTAGGCAGAATATAGTTCATTCTTGTTTGTTTGTTTTTAATCCATCTAGCTACTCTATGCCTTTTGATTAGAAAATTCAATCCATTTACATTTAGTGTGATTATTGATAAGGTAAGAATACACTCCTGCTGACTTCCTTTGCAAATTAATACAGTAAGTAGAGGTATGCTTTGATCACCTTCTCTCTTTACCTTTAGTGACTTTTGGAAGTTTTTGCTTTGGTTTCCAGAAAGCTTACAGAAAACATATATATGATAGTCTATTTTATGATGATAACAACTTCAATCTCATATAAATAGCCTTTTACTACCCCCCCTTTTTAATTTTGGGATGTCACGACTTGCATCTTTCTATATTGTGTATTCATTAACAAATTATTGTAGCTATAGCTATTTTCAATGCTTTTTCCCTTTGACTTTTATACTAGAGTCAAGTGGTTAACACACCACCATACTACAATACTAGAGTATTCTGAACCTGACTATAATATATACTTACTTGTGCCAGTGTATTGTATATTGTCATATGTTTTCATGTTACCAATTAGTGTCCCTGCAATGGGGGCACACTGGAGCATGCTGTGACCCTGAGTCTAGTAGTGTGGGGTGCCAAATGTGAGGGCATGTGGTGGCACTAGGTCCAGAGGAGTGTGATGTCTCTTTGGCTCAGACTGCCAGGGTTCACAGCATTAATAGCTGTGTGGTTCTTGGCAAGCACTGCAGATGGTCTGCGGTGACTGCAAGGGCAGTTGGAGTTCTCAGCTGCACTTCCAGGTCCGACAACTAGAGACCAGGGTAGGCAATGGTGGTGACCAGAGCAGGTGGTGGGGGCCAGGGCATAGAGCAAGGGCCAGGGCCAGCTATGGGGTAACTGGCAACTGCAGCAGCCCTGGCTGTTGGTGTGCGACAGTGTGGCCACCGGGTCTCAGCAGGGGCTCGTGGCCATGGGGGCCTGTAATAGTAATTGGGTCAAATGTGTGCAGTTGCACAGCTGGAGGGGCCATCTGCCGGTGAATGCAGCGATACAGGTCAGTGAAGGTAGACAGGGTCTGATCCACAACAATAAGCAGCTAGAGGGGCCCGGGCTACTTGTGTGCTCTTTCATGGCTGCACAGTCTCCCCCGAACCCAACCCCAGCTCTGAGTGTGCATATTGCAGTGGAGGCTGGTGACAGGTGTCAGACTGGCAGCATGCAAGCGCAGAGCTGGAGGGTCCAGCCCCAAGCATGCACACTGTGGCAGAGGGCAGCCGTGGGGGTCTAGATTGGCATCTTTCAGTCGCAGCTTCAGAACTGGCTGCCAGGGCAGCTCCTGGACTCCAACAGGGACAAGGAGGGACCCAGGTAGCTGGTGTCAGGTACTGAAAATACCCGTGGGGCAAAAGCTAGTGGAATCTTCAGCTGCTATGTCAGCTGTGCTGGCCATGGGTTTCCTCAGTGGTGAAATCTGCTGGGTTTGTCTGCAGGTAAACAGGTTGCTGTTTACCGCAATCACTCCCACCATGTGTCTGCTACTGGTAGCCCTGCTTTTCTCCCTGGTTCCCAGCTGTCTCCATGTCTCGGCCTTGCTGCTCTGGGTGAAGTGAAACGGAAGCCAGACCTCTGTATGCAAAGGCTGGGGGAGTTGATCTCTCACTCCATTTTCCTTTCCGGGGGAGGGAATTCTTTCTAACTGAGAGGTTTCCTCTTGGCACTGAGCTATGCTGGCATGGGGGATGGGACGATGCCAGCAAAATGTAGCTGTTCTTCCTTCTCTTCCTACGGAGTTATTCTCAGGTTTTTTGTTCCACAGCGTTGCTAAAGTTTCTTAAGTGGCTCCAGAGCTCTCCCAGAGCTGTTCTTGTTCATGGATAGCTGTGTAGTTGTTGATCTTTGTGGGGGATGGAAGCTGGGGTCTCACACATCATCATTTTGTTTACATCACTCTGTTATCTATATTTTTGATACATTGTCTTTTCATTTTTCAGTTCAAAATAGTTTCTATTGTGACCCATGTTCCTTAGAATTGTCTTTGCTTAATTTTTAATCAGATGGAAATTTTTTTCTATTTATTTCTAGCTTGTTTCCACTATGGTCAGTTTGATTTCAATATGACATCTGTTGAGACATTTTTTAAGTGTCCCATGTGCTCTTGAAAAGAATCTATGTTCCACAGAAATTCTGGATTCTTTTCGATGTAAGTTGATTAGTCACTTTTTCATTTGTGCTGTTCAAATCTCCTATATCCTTACTGATTTTTTTTTTATTATTATTCTATCAGTTACTGAGAGAAGTACGTTAAAATTGTCTACTGGTCAATCATGCTTCTGGCAATGGAACGCCAGTTTTACTTGGGACAAATCCTTCCAGTAAAGCCAAAATGAGATCCCCTCAGGGACTCCCAGCCCACACTTTTGAAGGCCAACCACCTCCCACTTCTGCAGCTTCCAGAGTGGGTTAACTCCAGGCTTTGAAGCAAGACAGCCAAGTGCAAAGGCTCTTGGAGTTGTTTAGTGCCCCTGGGGATGAAAGAGTGTCCTATCTTACCAGATGGCTCCAGATTTTTTTCACAACTCTTCTTTTCTCTAATTTCTCAGCAGGAAACAGTTCATTGGTTTTGTCCTAAGGCAATCACCCCCTGCTAGTCTAGGAGAACACTAAGGACCTTTGCTCAGCTCAGTTAATGCTCTTTCTCCTACTCCCCAACCCTATTCCCCATTACCCCCCTATTTTAAGCACATCTCTGGCCCCTGGCATAGATGTATTTCAGGAAACTCAAGTACAGAGGCATTTGAGAATGAGATCTACATATTCATTCGCCATCCACTTGCTGAGTGAACTTGGGTAGGTTCGGGCACCTGTCTGTGCCTGTTTGTTCTCCTCTGCTAATTTTAGGAAACAATACTTGTGCTCTGCAGCTTTTATGGGTATAAGAACAGAGACCAAAAAGGGAAAGTTGGCAAATTAGATCATGCTCGGGTCATAGAGTTTAATATCAAATTTATGATCCAATCTTGTCCATAACTTCATCTGTTGTTGTTGGGGTCAGGGAGACGACAGAGTATCAGCCTTTCGTTGCCTTCAAATTCCCTTTTTCTCCCCCTATTTCTGTATTTAATCTTATCAAGGAGGAAAAATGACTTTCACTTTTAGGTATCTCAGCTCCTCCCCATTCCTCAAGGTAGGACAAAGTGTCTTTTCTTCCAGAAAACGTGATACCACATCCTGTAGCAAACCCTCTGTCTTCTATACGTTAAGGCACTGGTGGTATGTCCCATTGGTCCCTTCTTGTCAGGCCCCATCCTGGTTTCCACTTGTTTGGATCATAAGAATTAAGCCCTTTATGCCATTTATGCCAACAAATAGTTTTAGTGACACCTCCACTCATGTGGATTGGTCCTTGCTACAACCTGGGCACATGGTAGGCTCCCTATGACTCACTGAAGCTTGCTTATTCTTTCTAGGAGTATTTACATTTTGAAAATATCCTTGTAGATCCCAAATCATTGAACAAATAATGGTAACAAATTAGGCATTGTCTGGAAAGAGAATTTGGTGAGGCCAATGGAATTTTCTCACCTTTAGGGAAGATTGTACCTCCATGGAGTAGTTAAAAGAGGCTGTAGCTTGTGGGGAAACTACCAGACTCACAGGCCTGAGATGATAGGAGAAAGTCTACACCAAGGGATCTCAGATTGACAATGTTGTCTGTAGTCTTAAGAACATCCACACATAAGAAGTTTTCCCCAGGAATCTTAGTTAATAAACAAAAAGAAGTAGAATTCAGGAGTTCTGGCTAAGAAGATCAAGCATCTAAAGGGTGAGAAGGCAAGGAGATCCAAACTGGGAAGCTTAGGTGTTGGGGGCTTAGGTAAAAGGGGAGAGGGGGCAGTGAATGATACAGAGAGTATAGAAGAAGAAACAGAAGTTCTGGGTTACTGACACAGCTTACGTATCAAGGAATTGAGGCTGATAATATCATTGCTCTCTGGGAAGAGGGTTGGCACGTAGAAAAGATATTGCCCTGGGCCCACTCCCCTACCCACAGCTGGGGCAAGAAAATGATACCACTGGAGGTCATGTAGCATTCTTCCATGGTCTCCCAGGTAGCCTCCAACTCTCAATGGTGGTTTAAGAGTATAACAGTGGACATGATGTTTCTGATTTTGTTGTCCAGACTGCTGTGCTCTGGAAGAGAGAAGGGGTCGGTACTCATTAGCCACACAGATTTCAGTAAGTGTTACAGATCCTCCCAAACCCTGGGACAAGGATGTTTTCTGTGGTTTAGAAGATGCCCACACAAGGCTTTTCCCAGGGTGTTTTTAGTCCAAAGAGCAAAGAAACATACATGTCAGACCTCCTGGGGTTTGGATAAATCAGGTAGGCCTGCAAGTAGAGAGTGGGGACCTTGGGCTGAGATAAAGAGGCAAAGGTCCCCAGACTGGATTGGATATGGTACTGGGGAAGCATAGTCTCCTGCTGTCTGTCTCCCCCCAGCTTGGGAGCCCATAGTCTTTGAGAACTGAATGACAAGGGAAAGGTGCTTCTTAGAGCCTACCAACTTCTTGGAGAAGCACGAAGACATTTCCACAGAAGGCACTGTAGCAATAATGACCAATTTGACATTCTGAGTGTAACTGGCACTCAGTGGCATATTCCTCTTCCGTGGGAATTTTCAGTTTTGGCTTTGGTAGAACTGAGAAGGAACACATAAGCAGTGACTCCCAGAAGAAGAGTTTTTCTCACTGTTATCAGCTCCTTCAAGGCCCCAGGACCCATTCCATTGATTTCTCTTCTTCCTCATCCTGCCCAGGGACTTGGGGGCCTTTTGGTTCCAAGAGTCAAGATCCTGCTCCCACCCTCCTAACAAACTCACCACCATAAGGTCACCCCCATAGACTTTAACGTCACAGAACCTGAGTCCAGAAACCCAAGTCTCAGGACAAAGAATCCCAAGAGATCGTCTAGTTTCTCCTTCTCAATTTACATGGTGGGAGGAACTGAGTCCCAGAGTAGGGAAGGGGCCACCTTGCACCTCCACTGCTCCACTCCTGCCTGAAATGTCCCTCAAAACCTAGCTCTTTCCGAGAAACTTTGGTCACTAGTTCTTTACCCACTCCTCTCCCTTTAATTCTACTGATTTTAATTTTTTTTTTTAACCCAGTGGTTACAAACTTCTCTTCATCAAGCATGCATTTTATTTCTCCTCCCCAGGCCCAAGGTTCTGAAATGTCCAAGTCCCTAAACAAAAGGCTTATTTCAAGGAATAATTCATAGCCTTTTCCCAATTTGTTGCTTGTCCTTGGAACTCCTGAGGGCATCAACTCCTGAAGGCTCACGTTTGGCACCTCCACGCGATGTCTGAACCCCGGAGCTTCTCACTGCTAAGTGTCCTCCTGGACAAAGATCACCACATAGCCACCACTGTCCCGCCAACACATGGAAAAACATTGTTACTTGTAGCATCACGAGAACTAAAGCGTGAGAACTAAACATTAAGATTTCTTCACGTATCTTGGCTTGAAAAAAGACCCAACACCAGCCATGCCAGCCCCTGGTTCCTCTCTGTAATTGGACTGGGAAAGGTCCCTTTGTTTTCTACCCACTCTTCATTCTGAAGCCCAGCCAGAATACCTACTGTAAAATGGAAATTCAATGACAGAATCAACTCTTTCTCTCCAGGTTCCTGACACAGGATCTCCACACAGCAGCATGTCAGCACCTGGAAAACCAACCGCGTCATGGTGTTGACTCTGGATAGGAGGAGAGCCAGGATTTTTACCAGGTTCTGCTGGGGGGTAGAAAAGGGTTTCAGGGTGAGGAGTTAGGAGAACACGTGGCTGGTCTCATCTGCTTCTGCCTCTCTCCTCCTTCCACCACTCATTGGCTGGGCATTGTCTTCTCATGAGGTACTTCCTTCTCTTATACCCTATCCTCCTCTCATTGCAGCAAAGAATTCTTCAGAACTTCATAATTTTTTATTTTAGAAATTTGAAAAACATAGAAAAGTACAACGAAAAGTAATAAGGTCATATCAGTTATCCATGACCTAGTTAGATACTAGTGTCATTTATCTTTCATGAAAGATAGCTGTAAACTCCCATTTTTAAGAAAAAAATATTATATATATTTATTTGCATAAGTATTTTTCAAGCCATTTAAGAAAATTAGTAAATATAAGTAAATTAAAATTTAAAAATCATCGGTCTTTTAAAAATTGAGCACAAAATTTGAAGAGGAACGCTTTTTTCTAAGTCTGAATGTCTCCAACATGTTCTGTGTTTCACAATAATTAGCTCCTAAATGATACCGGCACAGTTCATTTTTAAAGCATACTTAATTTACAATTCTGTAACTGTATTATTAACTTTATATCACTCAATTCCATTAAAGTGATTTTGGAGGGTGACGTCAGCAGGACGACTGAATAAGACTCCCCGGCTTGAATCCCCCCTCTACAATAACAATTTGGCGTTCAATCACAGACCAAAGTGCCTTCGGGGGAGCTGTGGGATCCATAACCACACCCAAGGGGCCCGGGAGGAGTCTCACCCATGCGTCGGGTAATAGGCATACAGACCTCGGTCGGTCCTTGCTTGGGACCCTGAAGTGGCCTGTGAACTGACGTTAGCCCACCTCGGCCACCGTCTAGGAGCCACTGGAGAATACTCATTTAGACAATCACCCACAGATGAGTCTTTGTGGGAGTCCAGGAGTCCAACAGACAAGTTTCATCCCACTGTCAGAGCAAAAAAATTCAAGTTTGGATGCACTGAAGAGGTTAAGAGTAACAATTTGACTTTACCTGCATCCCAGCTATCCAGATTTTTAAAAATAAATACTCTAAGGAATAGTGCACGCACAAATGCTTGTTGTCCGTGAATCCAGGCAAGAGGGTGTATAGTCACTGCAGTCATACTTTAGTTTGTTGTATGCTCACGTTATGTAACATGTTGTACATTATTTATGTCATCTTCCCCACATTACTAAGTGAAAATATCATCTATGAAAATAAAAACCTTATGAATAAAGTGCATAAGCCAAAGAGGACTAGAGAAGCCCATAATATTTGAAGGAAAATGGTAAGTATTCAGCGATTTGAGAATGATGAAAAACATGAAAAACATAAACTTGGCCACCTGCGTGCTTTCATGTACTGTGCCTGATTCTTCTATGCGCAAGAAAATAAGTTATGAACGTTTCTTGGGCCACGGTGAGTCACTGGAGCATGGCATAATATTGTTGAATGCTAGAGAAATACGCACATAGATTGCTAAGCACAGTCACTGTGGGAGGGAATCAAGTACCAGGTTGATACAGCAGATGGTGTTGAATGTTTTCAAATATCTCAAGAAGAATACGATGGACGAAGGAGATAGTTCTGTGAAGAAGTTGAATTTCCAAGAGTCTGGAATAGTTTCAAGGGATTTGAGGACCGAGAAAGACTGTTTAATTTGCATACATAACATAAAGCAACAAAAGCAAATTTTACCTGTTTATTTAACAGGCTTTCAAAACCACATCCATATCCCCACCTTCAGAGACACTTGAAGCCTTCAGTTCCTGAGACTTTTTGTGGTTCTTTGGCTTAAATCAGCTGGATTTCCAGTCCTCACCCTGCCCCCACTCAAAACTCACACAGTACAGACATATCCTCCAGGCAGTTTGGTTTTATCTTTTCCAATCCAATAAGATACTTACAAATTATCCAGGAGGAGGCTGGAGGACTTTAGGACTCCCCATCAAAAAAAGCTAACTACTTAGGGGATGCTTAGATGAGCTGATTGAGCTGGGGTGCGTTCTTTGGCTCTGCCCCCTTACTACTAGTGTCCTCCTATTTCTGTCCCAAGTAGAAGGGGAAAGAGATGAGGTGACAAAAAGTGTTCGATTCTGATATTCCGATTGTCAAGCAACTAATTATGTCCCTAAAAATCATTGCCTTGGCATTGTGGACTGTCCCAGATGAATGGAATAAAATTCCTTCAGCTGTTCAAGGGCAGGATAAATAGGAGAAGATGCCTTAAAAACAAAAAATCAAAACTCAAAATTTAAGCAACTGCTCACCTTGGGGCCCAGCCAACTTTCAGTGACCGATAGAAAGATGGGTGGATAGGAACTATTTCATCTTGAATATATGACTACATGCGACTACAGAGAAACACAAGGAATTGTCTTAAGTATTGTGGATTTAAAATCGTCTGTTATTTAATGTCAAGTCTCATAGATCCCAGTAAAATATCTTGGATGTATAATATTGCAGCAAGAGATAAAGTCAGATCTTGAAGAAAGCTCTTTCTTCCCTGGCTGATCTTGTCTATCAACTTTGAACATATCTGGGAATTCAAAGCTATTAAGGAAGGCTTGACTTAGGATTTCTCCAGGCTCACCATGTGCTTCACTGAATTGGTCCAATGCTATCATGTCTTACTCAAGAGCATTTTAGGGAACAAAATTGGCTTTAATATCGTGCCCTCTTCAGCCCTTTGGAATTTAAGGATGGGGGAAGGCGTGTGGACAAGCTGATTGGACTTTAGTAACCATTTTCTTTTAAAGCTTTTTCCCTAGAATTTGCTATTCTAGGCATCGAGCTATTTATCTCACGCACCGATGACAGTTTGAATGGTCTTAGGACCATTTCATACCAGCAAAGTTGCATACCAAGAGAAAGAAGCCTGTTGCATTAGCCAATTGCAATCCAGTTAGAGTGTAGCCTTAATACCCTATACACAAATACACCTTTCAGGAGCTAATGAAGGCCAACAGGTTTAGGTTCAGGGAGTATATATACAATGGGGCATTTTTCTAAATTAAAGCTGAACAATTGTCTTAGGCAGGGTGACAAATCATTCCGGGTTGCCCTAGACCGAAAGGGTTCCCTGGACATGAGACTTTTAACGCTAACACCAGGAAAATCTCAAGTAAATTAAAATGAGTTGGTTACCCTAGTCTTAGATCAGGTTTCCTAGAAACAGACCTGAGACAGGAACTCAGGTGCATATGAATTATTGAAGGAGTACCCGTCACCAAGGAATGCCCTTCAGTAAAAACATCTAAGGGAGTGAGGAAAGTAGAATTAGGGAAAAGACTGAGCAAGGGCGTGATCTCAGATAAAGACTAACTTTGGCCTGAACCAAAGCTCTGAAGTGTGTATCTCACTACAGAGTTGCGCCACCCAGAGGCAGAAGAGCCAGGCTCTGGCCCGTTATTGCCCATGTTCAGATATAATCTGGGGAGACGATGTGGGCAGGGCAGCCTGCCTTGCATTACCTGAAATCTCAAGATATGAGTAAAACTGCCAGGAAGACAGAACTGACCTGGCAGGAATAATAGGGTACTGGAGATGGAAGAAGGAAGAGTCATTCTGGAAGCTCAAAGTACCCACCCTGAAGGCAGGAATGCTTTCTCTAATACCAGGAGATGCCAGCTGCTTACCAGCAGAGTCTTTGTTCAGTTGGACAGCATGTTATGGGGGCCAGGGTCTTGGGTCTTGGTTTTGGATAAGTAGACAGGTCAGAGATTGCCGTGTGTTCACCAAATTCCTTTCTCTGTTGTTCTTGGACATACAGATAGACTATATTTCCTAATCTCCTTTGCAGATAAGTGGCACTATAAGACTACATTATGGCAAGTAGAATGTGGATACAAATAATGAACTCTACTTCTAAGCCTGATCTTTATAAAACATCTGTTTGCACCTCCGTGCTACCTTTCTTCTCGCATCTGCTGGCAGAGGAGGCCCTGGGAGGTGGTGGAGCTATAGCTGGATGGCGCCCAGGGTCCTTGAGTCATGGTACGGGTGGCTGTTTACTGACCACCCGCAGTGACATGTATTGTGAATGAGAATAGACGTTTCTGTGTTAACCCATGCCATCTTCAGAAATCTCTGTATTTTTGTCACAGCCGTGGGCCTACTTGACTAATACACCAATCTGACCAGGAAGGCAGAGCTGGGTGCCTGAGCCCATAGTGGGATGGGAACAACTGTTAGGACACTTGGGGATTATAATGAGAGAAATGGAGTCACGGGGATGGAGGACAAAAAATTGCAGAGCCCTCAGGTTGGTATATCAGTTTATTTGGCAAAGACTTGAGCCTTCTCAGGAGAAAGAGGTCAAGGAGAGAACAGGCAGGTCCTCAGCTGGAGGCAGTGGTATCGCGTCAGGGAGCCAGGCAGCACTCTTCTTAGACCACATAGTCATCTCCTGCCCACAGGAGGGTGAGCCCCCTATAAACTCGTGTTTAGCATGGATTTAAAGGGTTCTCTGGAAGAGAAAATTAAATGGTTAAAAGTCAGGGAACCCTAAGGGGTCTCCATTTCCAAACGTAATAACACCCTTGGCTCCAGTTAATGGGAACAAGAATTCTTTCTGTAAGATCAGGAGTTACCCACTTTTAAGCCATTTTACCCAAGAGGTTTGCCAGTGGAGCAGATAGGTGGAGACCAGGTCTCCTTGGGCCTGGCTGAGACCAGGGGCCAGCAGAGGCCAGACTACAGAGGCAGTAACTGGGGGCTTGAACAAAGGAGGGGTAAACAAACCGATGGATGATGGTTTGGGAGAACTGAATGAGAGTGAAAAAAAAAAAAAGGAGGTCCCATGTTCGTATTTTAGTTTATTTTATAGTGAGTGGCAACCTACGTGTGGAGTTAGGAGAGCATTGCCTGATGCTACCTGTCTCTTTGACCAGGATTTCAGTGACAGCGGCCTTCTGTTCCAGACCACATCTTCCGAATGTGAGGGAGGAAGCATGCCCAGGCCCAACCTTCCCTCAGCAACCAACTCACTCATTGTCCAAGCAGATGTTTCCACAGAAGGTCCAGCAGCATGTATGATTCAGATATGCACATTCTTGTGATTTATCACACTTTTTCGCACAATACTTTAACATAGGCTGTACCCAGCACTGTTCAATTTTTCTTTCTTCGGCTGGAACTGAGACAGTAGAAGTTGGCAGGGTCTATCCGTCTACAGCTTAGAGAAGAAATCCTTCTCAAGTTGGACAATTCCTGACCTCTGGAACCTGAACTCCAAGCCAGAAAGTATTTCTCTGCCTTTCAAGAAAAGTCCCTGCCTTGAATTCACAGGAGACCAGCCTTTCATGACATGCCTTCTCTCTTTCCACATGTCCCCCACAGCACTGCAGGCCTTCAAACCCTCTCCAAGTTCCCTAAAGATAGGACCTAGGACACCATCACCATGTATGACACCACGTCAACCAAATCTAGTCTCATCTAAACTTAGATGTCAGGACCTGCAATACCCTCTCACTCTTTTAGCAAATTTCCATACCCAACTTGCAGAATGGAAAACTGAGCTGGAGGAGACTAGGAACCTACTTTTCCCCTTTTCCATTCTCTTCCCTGTTGATACCACCTAAGCATTCAGCCTATCCCCAAATTCCATATCTTTCTCTGGCCCACAACCCTCCCTCTCAGTCCCTTCATTTCCCCCATTTCTTATCAGATGACCCCAAACTTTGACTCACTAAGGACCTCTTATTTGTTTTGCTTAGTTTTTTTTAATGGTCTAAAAGATTCTTCCCCTCAAACAAAATGAATGTTTTAAAATGTTACCCTTTTGGTATTCATCAAAGGCTCACTCAAATCAGACACTGAGATTCTGAAATGTGGGCTCAGAGGGAAGCTCTGTGTTGGTGTTTCCTCTGCCCAAGCTGGTCTAACACTGGAAAATATTTCCTGTGAGCTTATGAAATGTAGACAAAAACTACATTCCCTTTCCATATACCCATTATTGCTTTCAGGTCTCGGGAGGGGACTTGAAGGGGACCATATTGGGAACATCCAACTTAATCTTTCTTGGATGTCTCTGCTTCAACGAGGGTTCTGGTCCTTTGAAGGGTGATCCTGGAAATCGGGCCCAGAATCAGGGATGCCAGACACCCCAGGCCTGGGCAGAACGCCATCTTCCCTGGCCACGCCACCTACATAAATTTTTTTTCTTGATTCCTCCTAGCACAGGCAGAAGCATCGCAAGCCCACAGATGAGGATGATGAGTAGGAGACCCCAGGGCTTCATGGTAGTCTCTGTGTGTGTTTGGATTAAGTTCTGGCAGAAGACAGGTCTCCAAATGCTGCTAGAGGTAGAAGAGAAATTAAGTCGAGAATAGGGTAGGAAAGGGAGAGAAAGTGCGTGTGAATATTGTGTTGTTCTTTCTACTACTTTTCCTTCACACTCTCTGGCACTTAACAACATACCAAGCTAGGCATTGGCTTCCTCAGGCTTCTTCCCCATCCCACATTACCTACCGCTTCCTTTGCAAAATTACTTAAAAATGCCTTGCTATTTTTTTTTATTAAAAGCAATAAATCTTCAGATTGTATAAATTGTAAAACAAACAGACAAAAAATACAAAGAGGAAATGGATAAGCATTAGGAATTCCACCACCACGGACAGAGAGTACCAATATATGTGTATCCTTTTATGTTGTTGTTATTTTTGTGAAGTTGGAATAATAGAACACATTAAGTGTCCTGATTTTTTATATAATTTAGTCACGACCCTAAAACAATACTAAACCATTTTGGTATAGTTTAGTCACGACCCTAAAACAAACAGTACCAGAGTGATTCCTGGGTGAGTGATGAGATGGATTACGCAGAAGGACTTGAGAAAAATGATGGACAACAAATGGTCAGCGGACTCTTAAAACTTTCGTCTACATAGATGGTCAAAATGCAAGTTTTAGGCACGTGAATCATTGACACATTGACTTTGAGGCAAATTGGATTTAGGTGGCTTGAGGAGAGGCAAGAGCACCAGAAGGAGATTATGGAGAGAAAGAAAAGGAGGAGAAAAGTCCTTAAAATGTCAAAGAATGGCTATTTGGGAGCTTCCACTCTTAGACGCTCATATTAGCTGTGCAACCTACTCCGTTCAGAAGCCACATCCCTGCCAGCTTGCCTTGGTGTGGTTTGATAGAGAGAAACTGTGAAGTTAAGGTGTTGAGGTTTCGTTTACCATTGGGCAATATTTACGTCAAAAATACAAGTTAATTGGTGAAGCTCCAGGCCAAAGGAGAACTATCTTTGAACATGGTAGGCTTCCAGAAATCCTATAAATCACTTGCACTCTTTGCACGGGAAAGCCAGCGAGCAGTGGCAGGATACCCCGTCCTTGCGCGTGGCTCAGAGCGTTCTTCTGATCCTCTGAGCAGCACAGAGCAAGACAGATGTGCAATGCAGATGTTTTGTTAGCCACTTACAGGTGAGGGTATGAGGTACGAAGTAACTGGGTGAATGTGGGCATGGACTGGGGTGGCCTCTGGATTCCTGGTACCAGCTTTTTGCACAAAGAAGGAGTAAGACTGGCACACAGTGACAGAAACACAATCAATCCAAAGTAATGGGTTCTAGAAACTGTTTATTTGTCTTCAAAAATATCACTCTAGACCCGAGTTTTCCAGAGCTTTGTGATCTGTTCATTTAAAAGGCCTCATGCTGAATCCAGCTTTCTGAATTCCTTACTGGCCCTTAAAGGGTGTTCAGGATCTGGGGATGCCCAATCCCCTTCTTTGCACACCTCAGGTGTATTAAGTGATCCCAGAGAAGAAACACATCATCACGCCCAGGTTGGGTACTACTGACATACAGAGTTCTGGGGGAATTCTTTGGCCATCCTGAGATATAGGACAATGAAGAGGCCCCTAGGCATCCAGAACTACTGCTCCTCCAAAATTCAGGACCCCGGGGCTTTCCAGATAATGTTAAGGAAGAAAAAGTATTGGACTTCAAGTCAGGAGTGCTGGTTTCCTGTTTCATCTCTGCCTCTTTTCCCTCTGGGACCTCAGACAGGACAGTTACCTCTCTCTCCATTTTCTTATTTGAACAACAGACAATAATCCTTACCTCACAGGAAGTGTTGATACCACCAGAGCAGTGAACTCGTCCAAGCAAGCCACAAATAAAAGCTCATGCCTCGAGACCCTTACCCCACCTACCTCTGAAGGTGTCTAGGTTGAGTGTCTGCAGGAACTGGCTGACAGCTCTTTTATCTGGACCCTTCTTCCTTGGAGAGGGGGAAGGGAGGTTGTGACCTCAGATAGGGGGCAGAAGAGCCGAAAGACAAAGTTCAAAGGCCTAGAACTTAATGATGATTTTGGTAGTGATAGATCTTTAATTTCTGCCCAGGAACTTCGTGTTGACCATATCACAAATTGTTTTCTTTGATAGTCACCCATCCAGAGGTGTAGGGTTTTCTTTGATGCAAGCAACGTCTCCTGCTAAGCTAGGAGGAACATTGTGTACCTGGGTTGCACCTCTAGACACCCCCAACAGACACCAGTCTAGAGTCTTTATCTAATGCATCTGAGTCTATCCGTAGGCAGCAAATGGAGGACGGTCTGTATACCTATTTTCCTTTGACTTGTGTGGGCTTTTGAAGGTCCCACTCTTCTCTGTCTTGATTCTCCTTTGCTCATTAAAGCACAATATTATCTCCTAACATATGCCCTATGGCTTTTATGTGGATAAAAAGAGACTGAACTGGAAGGACTTCAGAAAAGATACATGACCACCTTGCAAACTGATCCAGTCTAGCACCACGATCTTGGCACAGGTTTGTGAGTTGGGGTTTAGGGGGATTTGTTCACCAAATACCAGAGAAAGACATTATATTGGGTGCACATACACATGACTTGGAGCTCATTACGAAATAAGAGTTAAATGGATAAGGACCAGGGACTCCCAAGGAACAGATAAACCTCCTTCTCCCAAACCCTATCCACAGGAATATTTTATGACAATAAGAGATATCCAAATATGAGTGATTTTCCCCAGGCTTTGTTGGGTGCCTTGAGCAGCAGGAAATATAGGCCAGGACTCTGGGGACGAAACTGAGGAGGATGGACCAGTACAGAGGCGAGAGGCAGAATTTGGGGACCTGGGAACAAAGGTGTGGGAGCAAACTGAAGGGAACTTTGATGGGGATTGTAAATGGTGCCAAACCTAAAATGACTGAATTATACATTCTCAAGACACTGGTTTATATGGAAGGAAAACAATGTCCCATGAAGGGCAGTCATGGCCTCATGCTCAGTATCTGGCCTGGACGTTGGGGGTCCTTACTGGTTTTCTTGAGGAACATGGTGACTGATGAGCGCCAAGGAGGTTCAACCCAGGATTCCTGCCACTTTTCGTTCTGGATCACGCAGGTGGGTCTGCAGAAAGCTGTGCAGAATTTAGGACAACAGCTCTCTCTCTCTCTCTCTCTCTCTCTCTCTCTCTCTCTCTCTCTCTCTCTCTCTCTCCCCCTCCCTCCTTTCCTTTTCTCCCCCTCCCTCTCTCTCCTCCCAACCCAAAAGGTTTTTCTTCCAAGTTTCCTCTTCCAGAGCTGGGTCTTAATACCCGATTAGGGAGAACAGAGATGGTACATTGAGAGCCTACTGTGTGCAAGGTATCATACAGGTGTTTACATATGTCATCACATTTCATCCTCAGAGCTGGGGTGCCAAAAGAAAATATAGGTAAGCTGAGTCTATAGAGGTCATAGGATTTTCCCAGTGTTACGAAGCTGGTGTATATTGGAGTCAGGATATAATTCCACGTCTGCCTGAGCACAAAATCTATGAACATTTCTCTGCTACCCAAATTTTTATAGACATTAGGGGACTGATTTCTGCCCGACATCTCCCATCTCCTCGTTTACACTGCAGTGGCCTACAGGATTTGAGGAAATTGACACTCCTTCTCTGTTGAGTTAAACAGGTTTGTTTCAAAAACTAATTCTCTCTCTAGTTATCTATCTATATATATGTACACATATGTATGTATGTATGTATATTTATTTGTACTTAAAATACCTACTTACTCTTTCATCCATAAATTCCACATTTCTTACATTAATCTAAAATCAAGTCAACCAACCGAATGAGAGAAGATGTTTACAAATGACACATACAATAAGAGGCTAACATCCAAAACATATAAAGAATTCATATAACTCAACAATAAAAAACAAACAATCCAATTACAAAACGGGTAGAGGACCTGAAGAGCCACTTCTCCCAAAAAGACATACAAACGGCCAACAGATATATAAAAAGGTGCTCAACTTCACTAGCTAATAGGGAAATGCAAATCAAAACCACAATGAGATACCACCTCACACCTGTCAGAATGACTATTATCAACAAGACAAGTAATAACAAGTGTTGGAAAGGTTGTGGAGAAAAAGGAATCTTCATACAGTGCTGGTGGGAATATAGATTGATACAGCCATGATGGGAAACCATATGGAGTTTCCTCAAAAAGATAAGAGTAGATTACAGAAATATCTAACCACAATGCTGTATAAATGAAATTAATATAAAATAATATTGAAGGTCAAAGAAATAAAAATAAATTGAGAGTAGAGTTACTATGTGACTCAGCAAACCCTCTTCTGGGTATCTACCCCCAAAATCTGAAAACATTTATTCATAAAGATATATGTTCCCCTAGGTTCACTGCAGCATTATTCACAGTGGCCAAGACATGGAAACAATCTAAGAGTCCTTTGATAGATGACCGGATTAAGAAGATGTGGTACATATACACAATGGAATATTACTCGGCCATAAAAAAAAATGAAATACTGCCATTTGTGAAAGCATGGATGAATCTTGACAATATCATGCAGAACGAAATAAGTCAGATGGAAAAGGACAAGAAATCATATGATTTCACTATACAGTGAGACACAGGTTAATTCTATGCAGTGAGATTATTATAATTTTAAGTTACATTTTTCTTTCTTCCACAAATTATTTTGTAATCAGAATGTAGAAAACATTACATCTTTCAGGAACAAAAATCTGTTTGTAAAAGGCAAGGGTTAGTTATGCGAGAGGAGGAGACATCTCTGCAGAAGCCCGGGGCCCACAGAGAACAGGCCACCAAAGGAGCAGGCACAGGGGAGGGAACAAGGTGTCTTTGCCCTGCCCGGGCCTGGCCAGTGGGGGCAGGGAGGAGCCCAGGATAACCGGTCCTTTCTTGCCTTCTCTCCTCACACCAGCTCTCCAGAGAAGTCTGTGCCAGACTTAAAGCTCACTGCTCTGGCCAGAGTCATGCCAACCCGGGCGCTGCTGCCCATCCTGCTTCTCTGTGTGCTGCTGCCGCAGGCCCAGGGAGGGCCCCGCAATCGGAAGAAAATTCAGAGTAGGTAATGGGCTGGGGGCAGCGATGGGGAGGAGGGAGGAGGGCTGTATCCAGCTCAGGAGGACCTGGGATTGGCACCTTTCAGCACATCCTGCTCTGACCACAGCCCTGTGAAGACTCTGGGCTCTCCCAAACCATGGCCCTCCAGCCCCTTTACCGGCCCTGCGACGAGTGATGGGGTGGACGGGAATCTCCATCTTTTTAGTCTCCATTCCAAAAACACAGAGCTATATGGCACGTATAATAGTGAAAGGAGCTGAGAACCAGAAGGGAAAAAACAACAACTATTCTTTGATTTATGCACGTACGTGACAGGTCAACATCCAGAGATGTTTATGGGAGTAGGTGTAGAACGAAAAGACACTGGGAAATTAAATTTTGGGGTGTGCAACGTCAAGGTATAGTTATCATCAGAGGGGCCACAATGGTGACGATGGAAGAGAAATATTAAAGGTGTTGTGTTGGGGAAGGTGCAGGAAACTAGCCTGTGACAGTGACAAGAGGAGAGAGCGGGGAGAGGCAAGTTCAGCTTCCTCTCTGGACCCTGCAAATTCTCACGAGTGGGGAGGGTTTGTAGGATGTCTCGGAGTTCACTGAGTTTTCAGGGTCAGGGTATACATTCCATGAAGGTGACTGCACCAAGGCCGTGACTAATATGGGGACAGGGTCCTGGCTGCCGTGTGTGGAGAGGGTCCAGGAAGCCCAGGCATTGAGATCTACTGGGGGAGAACGGGGGTAATGGATTTAAGATACAACAGATCACTAGGATTTGGTGTGAGACAGAGAGTAAGTTTCCTGACAAGTCTAAGATTGTCATGAGTGGGACTGTGTCTGGGGTCCTGGAGGAGGCTCTACGCTTGAACGAGTTGCTCTGCAGGGGTGGCTTTATTGACCCTGCTTCTACTCAGTTTCAGATACACAGCTGCCCACAGAAATCAAGGCCTGTGAGAAAAGAGTGAATATACATATGTGCAAACGCCACTGTCAATATCACCGGGAATGCCAAGCAAACAACATATGCTGTTCAACCTTCTGCGGAAATGTTTGCGTGAACATCCTGTGAGTGGCAGAGGGGCCTGGGCTGTGCATCCTGCTCCCGCAACCCTCTGTTTAAGACTGCGCCTGCCACCAAAGCACAAGGACCTCAAGTCCCGGGCACAGGGCCACCAACAGCAATGCCACCCTCCCCACTGTCTGAGCTACGCGTTCCTGTCAAATAAACCACAACAAATGTCCAGAGACCTGCCTCGATTCTTCTCAGTGCTTGTGATCATGAAGAACCCAGGGCAGACCCCAGAGCGCCCCCGCCTTTCTGGGCCCAGTGCCTGATCCTTCAACCCTTGTCACGTGTCTCTACTTTCTCTCCCTCTGGCCCAGGCTCCCCTGCCAGGCCCCCAAGGCTCCGCCCCTTGCTCTGCTCCCTGAACCAGTACGCCCAGGGGGAAACTGCTCCTGTGTAGCCTCTCTAAAGAGAACACTCCTCACCCTGCAGTCAGAAGGGCCAAGTCAACCTGGGGCAAGAGTAGGCGGTCCCCAAGGACCTGCCCCTGTCCCTTTCTCCCCATTCTCCTTGTGAAGTTCAGATAAGTCTGTCTTTACAATGAAGAAAGTGAATCCCAGAGAAGCTAAGAGACAGGCCCAAGGCCAAAGGGAGGGAGAGGCCATCCGTGGTGTGGCTGCAGGAAGGCGCGCCCTCTGCACGGCCTGGGGCTCGCTTCCTTCGCATTACGTGGAGCCCATAGGCGTGGAAGTGAGTGCCTATGCTCACCCCACACTTCCCCAGTCCATCCTCCACCCAGATGGCCGCTCTTACCCTGAGGCCTGCAACGGGGTGCCAGCGCCTGCAACGCCTCTGCCTGCCCTTAACTGAGTGGTCCCCACCTTTCCTAACCCCTCTCCTATGGCCTCAGTCTCTCTCTTCTTTTTTAATTCAGGGGGAAGCCACAGGTGGGGGAACAGGGGTTCGAGGTGACGCTGCTGAGGATGAGTTGGCTGAGGTGGCTGTGGGTCTCGCCCGTGGGCTCAGGGTGAGTCGGCGAGACTCGATCACTGGGTACAGGCTCCCCATCCGTGTGATCACAGCTCCTCTGAAATGGTCCTGGGGCGAGATCCAGGGACGGAGTCATGTGCGGCCCATCGGGACATGGAGTCAAGTGTGCAGAACTCAGGCAGGCAGGCCATGCTGGAGTCGTGTGTGCAGGGCTACACTCCAGTGCAGACTTCCTGCTGGGCATCAGTGAAGGACACGTCCGAGGAGGAAACCTGCCTCCATCGAGCCAGAGCCTCCCACCCACCTCAGGAGCATCAGGGCTCCTGGTGTCAGAGGATCTTCCTTATGTCCCCTACAAGCTGCCCTTGCACAAGGAACCTTAGGAAAGAGCATGACCAACCACCCGCATAGACATCATCCGAGATGGACGAGAGGGGGTCCGAGATGGACAGAAGGGATGCTTTTCAGGAGCTCTTATAAGGGTGCAGCCTCACCTGGCCTCACTCCAAGCATCTTCCCCGTGCTTGGCCATGCCCCAGACACCCTCGGGGAGACTTAAGACAGGCAGAGTTACCTGCCAGGGCCCACATAGGGAATGACCTTCCATGTCCACGTCCCGTGCTCCCTACCATGTGGGTACACTATGGTGCCAGGCTGACCTAATCCTTGCCCCTGGCATAAGCACCATGGACCATGACTTATACTGGAAACAGTTGTTCTTTTCCCCGGTGATAACTGGTGCCCTGACCTGTTATCCAGAGAGCCCTCTGGATATTCTACCCTGCCCCACGGAACTCAGAGGCTACCCCTAGGGTGCTATGGCCAGGAGGAATGCTTGCCTGGACATCACTGCATGTTCTGTCTTTAATGGGAAAACCATGTGCCTCCATATTAGGTAGAGGAGTGGAGACCCCTGGAAGACCTTGAACCATGGAAGCAGAGTAAGAAGCAAATGCAAATTTTGCCTTGATATGGTTCTCCACAATATTGTGTCTCAGCCTGCAGAGAATCTCAGTCAGGGCTGGTCTGCTTGTGACCAAACACTTAGTCTCTTGGTTGCCATGACTTTTGCATTATTTGTTCTGTTCTCATGCTTCAGACTTGCTCCTTTCAAATTCTTTCTTCCCATTCGTGTTGATGAAGTTAATCAGAAGTAGCTTCTTGCATATATCAGCTCAGCCATGTAACTTCACTGTCTTACCTCAAGACTAAGTTATCTCCTTGTCTCTGTGGAGACTTTGATCACTTGATATCCCTCAGAACATCATGCTGGTCCGTGACACTGATAACGTTACGTTAGCTGGCTGTAGGGAACAAAAATAGCAGATATACTCGTGCTTTACCATGTGCATGCCAGAGTGTGGGAGATACACCTATAATCGTCCAGGAGTTGCCATATTGGTGAAATTTCCTGGGATCCAGTGGTCTGGGGCAGGAGACACGTTGCAAGCATAACCCAAACATTATGAAGAGAGAATTGGCAATATTTATGCACAGATTGAATCATGTGTATTTCCATTTCTGCTTGTGTTGGCTTTTCCAAGGAATAAAGATATGTTCAAGGAGTTAATTATAATAATGTAACTAATAATAGATAAATAATTCCTTAGAATAGGGAAAAACTGGACCCACCAAGACGTTTAACAACTAATGATCAATTGGCAGAGCAATCTGTTAATCTAGGAAGTTCCAATATATCTTTAAGACTATGGGGAAATTTAACATTTAAATTTAAATGTTAAATTTAAAAATAGTCACAGGACTTTCCTCTATTTTTTTATTGTGGTAAAATACGCATAACAAAATTTACCATTTTAATCATTTTTTAAATTTAAGTATGTATAGTTGGTATACGATCTTATATTGGTTATATTAGTTTCAGGTGTACAGTATAGTAATTTGCCATTTTCACCTAACAATGTGATCACCCCACTAATTACAGTAATCATCTTTTCATTTCTATTTGCAAGGAATATCTTTCTCCATCCCTTCACTTTCAGTCTGTATGTGTCTTTCGATCTGAAGTGAGTCTCTTGTAAGTAGCATATTGATGGGTCATGTTTTCTGTTGTGTTTTTTTTAAATCCATTTTGCCACCTTATGTCTTTTGATTGGAACATTTAGTCTATTTACATTTAGGGTCATTATTGACAGGTATGTGCTTATTGCCATTTTGTTAATTGTTTTTAGTTGTTTTTATTGTTCTTCTCTGTTTTTCTTTTTCTCCTGACCTCTTTCCCTTTGATTTGTTGGTTTTCTGTAGTGTTTTGAATGAATTCCTTTCTCTTCATTTTATGTGTATGTTTTTGTATGGTTGTGGTTTATGGTTACCATAAGTTTTAGATCTATCCATCTATATCTCTGGCAGTCGATGTTAAGTTGGTAGGCATTTACATCTTCATCATTTTAAGCCTACAGTTCAATGGTGTTAAATGCATTCATAATGTGCAACAACCACCATTCATCTCCATAACTCTTCATCTCATAAAACTGAAACTTTGTGCCTACTGAAAAATAACTCTCCATTTCCCCATTCCCTCAGCTCCTGGCAACCACCATTCTACTTTCTGTCTCTAGGATTTTCACTACTCTTAAGTATCTCATGAAAGTGGAACCACATATTACTTGTCTTTTTGTGACAAGCTTATTTCATTAGGCTTAATTCCTTAAGGTTCATCCATGTTGTAGCATATTGCAGATTTTACTTCCTTTTTAAGGCTGCATAATATTCCACTGTATGTATGTATTATATTTTGCTTATCCATTCATCTGTCAGTGGACACTGGGGTTGCTTCCATGTTTCAGGTATTGAGAATAATGATGCTATGAACGTGGGTGTACGATTATTTTGTTTAGTTATCCTGCTTTAAATTCTCTGGGTATACACCCAGAAGTAGTACTGCTGGATCTTATGGTAAAACGTATTTTTAATCTTTTAAGGAGCCACCATACCATTTTCCATAGCAGCTGTACCATTTTACATTCATCCCCATCAACAATGGATTTCTGTTCAGCTGGTCTTCACATAGTTCTCCAAGTTGATCTATAATTTAGTTGTAATCTTAATGTGGTCATGGGAGGAGGTGACCACCCCATCACTAGTTGCAGGGCCGGTAAAAGGGCAGGAGGGCCATGGTTTGGGAGAGCCCAGAGTCTTCACAGGGCCGTGGTCAGAGCAGGATGTGCTGAAAGGTGCCAACCCCAGGTCCTCCTGAGCTGGATACAGCCCTCCTCCCTCCTCCCCATCGCTGCCCCCAGCCCATTACCTACTCTGAATTTTCTTCCGATTGCGGGGCCCTCCCTGGGCCTGCAGCAGCAGCACACAGAGAAGCAGATGGGCAGCAGCGCCCGGGTTGGCATGACTCTGGCCAGAGCAGTGAGCTTTAAGTCTGGCACAGACTTCTCTGGAGAGCTGGTATGAGGAGAGAAGGCAAGAAAGGACTGGTTATCCTGGGCTTTTCCCGGGCAGGGCAAAGAGACCTTGTTCCCTCCCCTGTGCCTGCTCCTTCGGTGGCCTGTTCTCTGTGGGCCCTGGGCTTCTGCAGAGATGGCTCCTCCTCTTGCATAACTAATCCTTGCCTTTTACAAACAGATTTTTGTTCCTAAAGATGTGATATTTTCTACATTCTAATTACAAAATAATTTACAGAATTAAAACAAAACACATTATTTGTATAACTATGGAAACAACCTAAGTCCATTATCGGATGAATGAATAAAGAAGTGGTACACACACACACACACACACACACACACACACACACACACACACACACGAATATTACCGAGCCATGAAAAAGAAGGAATCCTGCCGTTTGCAACAACTTGGATGAAACTTGGGGCATTTGATAAGTGAAATAGTCAGACACAAAAACAAAAAACAAATACCATAATATATCACTTATATGTAAAATCTAAATATCTGAACTCATAGAAACAGAGAGGAGAGTGGTGATTACCCAGGGGTGTTGTTTGGGGGGGAAAGGGAGATGTAGGGCAAAGGGTACAAAGTTTTAGTTATAAGATGAATAGAATCTAAGGATCTAATGTACAGCATAATGATTATAACTAATAATACTTCATTATATACTTGAAAGTTGCCAAGAGAGTAGATCTTAAATATTCTCACCATAAAAAAATAATAATAATGTGATTTGATGGAGGTATTAGAAAGCACCTTGTTAGTAATCATTTGCATTATATAAATGTATCAAATTAACATGTTATACACCTTAAACTTACACAATGTTATATGTCAATTATATCTTAATAAAGATGAAAAACTTGATATATATTAAATATATTATATGTCATATAAAACACATATGTATTTTTCCAGCTTTATTAAGATACAATTGAAATATATTAATTATATCTTAATAAAGCTGGAAAATATGTATTACACATGTATGTGTTTTCCAGCTTTATTACTACATATTCAATTACTACATATACAATCAATATAATAACATATATTATATATTGTATAATTAATTAATAATCAATATATCAGAGAGAGACACTATAGGAGGACATGGAAAGAATGGGGGCACACAGTATCTTAAAACTCAGGGGATACACCTGGGTATACTGGATGTCTTGGCCAGTTAGTGTAGACCAGACTCTGCCTGCAGCCACACCAATGTTTTCACAATGGATCCATGAGTAGAATAGCCATAATGGCAGACATGTAGGCTATGCATAGGCTCATCAGCACGAGCTTACCTCCACCAAAGCGGATGTAGCTACTGCTTTGCTGAATGTACAACCTAGCAACAGGACAGACCAAGGCTGAGCCCTTGATACAGCACCAGTCCTCAGGATGTGAATCAGCCCCTTGAGGCAAGTTTATTATATCAGGCCCATTCCTACTCGTAGGAAAGGGAGTGACTCATCTTGACTGAGATAGACACATATTCTGGTATCATGATTTGGCTTTTCTGTCGGTCGTGCCTCAGCCAACACCACTATGTGATGGCTAAAAGAGTGTCTGATGTACTGACATGGGATTCCATGAACTATTGCTTCAGGCCAGTTGACAAGTTTTACATCAGAAGAGGTGCGGTAACAGGTCCATAATCCCAAGATCCCGTGGTTATATCCTATACTATATCACCCAGAATTAGTGACACAGTTGTGGATTGACCTGAAGAAGCATATAAATTGCCAGTTTGGAGATGACACCCTGCAAAGATGGAGCATTCACCTTCTGGTTGGGAAATATACCTTGAACCAAAGGCCATTGTATGCTTCAATGTCACCAATAGACAGAATACATGAGTCCAGAACCAAGGAACTATAAATAGCCATATTCCACATCACCCCCAGAAATTTGTGCTTCTTATCCCTGCAATGTTAGGTTCTGCATTAAGAAGTTTTGGATTCCACAAAGCGCTGCTTACATCAAACAGATCTAAAAGACATATATAGAACACTCCACTCAAGAAGAAGAGGATACATATTTTTCTCAACTACCAAAAAGTGTGGTACTGGCATAAGGATAGACGTATAGATCAATGGAGTAGAACTGAGAGGCTGAGAATAGACTGATACATCTATGGCCAACTGATTTTTAAAAAGGCTGCCAAGACCAAGAATCGTCACTTCAACAAATGGTACTGGGACACTGAGTATTCACATACAAATGAATGAAATTAGACCTCTAACTCTCACCATATACAAAACTAATTCAAAGTTGATCTACAGCTTAAATGTGGGCTATAAAATTCTTAAAAGAAAATATAGAGGTAAATCACCATGACTTTGGATTAGACAATGGATTCTTAGAAATGACACAAAAACACAGCAACAAAAGGAAAAATAGATAAATTGGACTTCAACAAATTTAAAAATCATTTGTGCCTCAAATGACTTTATTTAAAAAGTGAAAAGACAATTTACAAAGTGGAAGAAAATATTTTAAAATCATATATTTGAAAAGGGTCTAATATCCAGAATATATAAAGAACTCCTACAATTCAAAAAGGAAAACACAAACAACCCAGTTACAAAATGGCAAGGGACTTGAATAGATATTTTTCCAAAGAATATATAAAAATTGTCAGCCATTATATAAGGAGATTCTCAACATCATCAGTTATTAAGGAAATGCAAATCAAAACCACAATGTGATACCAACCACTTCACACTCACATGGATGGCTAAAATCCAAAAAAAGGAAAATAACAAGTGTTGGCAAGGATGTGGAGAAATTGGAACCCTCATGCATTAGTGATAAAAATGTTAGATGGTTCAACCATTGTGAAAACAGTTTGTAGTTTCCTCAAAAAGTTAAACATATAAAGTTTAACTATACTATATAAAGTTAAACATATGATCCATCAATTCCACTCTTAGGTATATACTCAAAATTGAAAATAGGTACTACACACACACACACACACACACACACACACACACAACTTGTATGCAAATGTTCATACTGCACTATTTGCAATCACCAAAGGGTGGAAACAACCCAACGTCCATCAACAAATCAACGGATAAGCAAATTGTGTTATATGCCAACAAAAGAATACTATTCAGATATAAAAATAAATGAAGTACTGATACATACTACAACATGAATGAGCCTCTACAAAATTCAAAAGCATGATAACACATTCTGTCATGGGAAACACATGCTCACCTGGTTGGTGCTAAAAGATGTTTATGAGACACTTAAGGCAGACACTTTCTTAAAAGGAGAAACTTAAGAAGTTTTCATTTTAAATCAGGTATCAGACAAGACTATAAACCATCACCACTTCTATACAATAATGTATGCAGGTCCTGGCCTGCACAATGAAGCATTAAAAACAGCATAAAGTTTGAAGAGGAAAAATACGAATTATTATTTGCAGATGATGATAGACTACACAGAACATTGGAAAAGCACACACCGAGAAATTAAAATAAACAATGGGAAACTTAGCAAGGTAACTAGTTACAGTTCAACATACAAAAGTTATCTCTCTACACTAACAACAAATGAAAAGAAATAACTAAAGAGTTATGACATAATTTGCAATTTCATTTGAAAATTCAAGCCTCTTGGAATAAATATGACAAAGACGTGCCAGAACTCCACATGGGAAAAATTATAGAATTTTTGTGAAAGACCATTAACAAAACCTAGATGGATGAGAGATATAATGAGGTCAAGATTAAGGGCATGAGAGGGGTATAGATTTGAAAACGCTGCTTGGCCCTGGAGTGGGTGTGGTTGGGAGGGGCTTGGATTTCTGCCAGGCCCTCCTGATTGGAATACATAGTGAAAAGCCAGTCACAGCATGCCTTCACTTTTCCCTCCTTCCCGCTCTTCTCCCCAGGCCGTGCCTGGTCAAACCCAGCAGTCTTCAGCCAGGAGTTACCACCAGTCTCACCAGCATCATGAAGCCAGTGCTGTTTCTGCACTACCTGCTGTTGACTTGCCTAGCACCCCAACTGGTGCCTGGAAGCCCCCAGGAATATATTCTGAGTAGGTGCTGGGTCTGGGCCCAAGGGAGGGAAGAAGCATCTATAAAGATGAGAGATGAGAGGAACTGAGGGCGGAGAGCCTGGGCATACCTCATGGAAAAATACAGTATCATGGTCAAAAGTCCAAGTTTTATTGTCAGCAAGATCTAGATGTGAATCCCTGCTCTGTTGCCTACTGACTGATCTTGGGCAAAGTGTTTGGGGCTCAGATTTTATCCCTGTAATGGATATAATGATATTGGGATAGCTGGGAGGAGAAACTGAGATGATAATGCATGCAGACATGGAGCACACTTCCTGGACCATGGTAAGTGCTCGATAAGTATTAACCACCATAAACGTTATCAGCCTCATCAACCAGCTGATTCTTGCTGCCCTGGTTCCTTCATGGATGCTTGGGCCAACTTTTCAAGCATTAAAACAGAGAACAAAATTAAGTTGGTAGAACTCAAGCTGGCACCTACATAAGCTCGGTCTTGGATGATGTTTTGGGAAGGAAGGAAAAAAAGTCTTGCATTTTATTTCATATTTTAAAAACTCAGAGGTACCTGCGCAATTACCTGTGACTAGCATCGTGTCATACATCTCAGCAGTCTCCATTACCCAGCTCAACCTAACAGGAGCGCTGACTACAGTGAGGTTGACCTTGACCAATACCAAATGGGCATTGAACTGTTATTCATCATGCCGGCAGTCTTCTGTGGGGAGAGCATCTTCAGAATATTGGGAGCTCAGAGCAGGAATATGTGTGGTATCGAATGTGCTGAGATAGGCAGGATCCTGTTTTCGGGGGTCTCAAAGAAGGCATGCAGGTTTGTAAGACTGAGGGAGGCGAAGCAAGCTGCAAGAGAATGGGGGTGTCCAGGGTAGAGTTAATTGGAGAATCAAGGACTTCAAACTTAAGGAGAAGCACAAAGAGACTTTCGGAAAGATGGGTAAGTGCTATGAGTGATATTGGGACCAGATACCAGAAGAGGAGTCAAAACTTGAGATGGTCAAGCTTTCTGAGATCCCTGGCTCATGGACTCCTTCCCTACACTGTTTCGTTGAACCCAAGTTGTCCAAAGTGGGGATGAATTTCAAAGTCTTACACTAACCCAGTGAGCCATGGGATGACTAGGAGGTCCAGAGTAACTCTGCGTGCTGGGCTCTACCAGGTTGTCAACAGCTTGGGCCTTGGTTTCTTTCACCCCGTCCCTGGTGCCGTTTGTTGTTACAATTATAGCCCTACCTTCATTCATTTATTCTCTTCAGATCAGCAAGATATCCTATAGACCCCCTTCTAATTGCAAATACCTGCAGAGCAGTAAATCGACAGGGGCTTATGGAATGTGACATTTGCCCCAAAGAAAGGGCAAGTCACAGGGCACAAAATGTAAGACCTGGCTGGGCTTGGATAAAGGCGCTAATGGGACCCATACTAACGCTTTGGAATCAGGAACAGAAAAGATTGTGATTTGGAGGCCTGGGGCAGGCTCTCCTGGTAGAGATGGTCTTGGCATTGACCTAAGTACTATGGGGTTGGTGGCAATGGAATGTCAGCATGAAGATGTATATTCTTCTCTGACAGTAGAAAGTGGGGGCATCCTGATGTTCTCGCTTCCTGATCAGTAGAGATCGGGGAAGAAGGAGAAGCTGATCTTTGATCCCAGAAGCTGACCCCATCCTGAAACACTCACCCTTCTTCCAATGAAAGAGATCACCCCCGGAACTCGTTTGTGATTTGAGTTCCAGCATTCTGATACCAGTACCTTGAGGATACTGTGTGGTCTTCATCCTTTCCCAAAACCTTCCCTCAACACAAATAACCCATGTTAGGTCGACCCTAGGATAAACCATAATGGTAGGAGAGGCTTTACGACTTGCTTGAGACTACAAAACAAGTTAGTGCAAATGGGCCTACACACCCCTCTCTTGCTCACTGTGTACACCATTCATTCTCTTGAACTGGACACACCCAGTGTCTATGTGGACCTGGCATCTTATCTGCAAGGATGATGAATGACCAATGGATGCATGGTTCTGATGAATTCTGTCTTTGATCCAACATCCAAGCCCTGGTTTTCCTCGCTTAGAACTTCAGGGCAAGGCAGCAGCGAAGGACAAAATCTTATTCCGCCTCCCTGTGACCACACAGGGAGATCAGGGTGGCCGGTTTCCTGGCAGTTCCTTGGGCTTTTGGAGTTCTGGTACTCCAGCCTGTTGTCTAGGCCCTTCTCTTTTCTGTGCTGTGTTGCAGAGTATATTTTGGAACCTCCACCCTGCAGAACGGAGCCTGGAAATTGTACTCAGTTCTGTACAATGCAGGAAGATTGCCCAGAAGGACTTCAGTGCTGTTCTGCTTTCTGTGGGATAATCTGTACATTAAACAAATATATAATGCAAAAAAGGTAAGGGGCTTCTCACATTCACACCTCACCGTGGAGCTGCTGGTGGGAGCTCAACAGAAGAGCCTCTTACCAGCCACTACAATGGATCTCTTTTTCTCTCTAACATTCTCCTTCTCTTTACCAAGAATAATTTCCATAAATGCCATGATTAAGAGCTTTCCTCCACGGCTGAAATACATAATCATTCTCCCCCCAGTACCACTCTGTGAATCTCTGAATCTGCCTCTCTGAACACACCCACAAGCCCCTCCACCGACAGACCCTGCCCTGTCCCACCTTTATCTTGGGGCCTGGGCCACTGTATCTGGGGCTGCAAGTGTCACCAAAATCCCAAAATGAAATTGTTCCATTTTTGCTTGCCTTCTCTCACCAAACACCATTCCTTGACCCCTAGTGTTCCTGGGTTCTGGAGGTCCTCCAATTCAAAGGAAGCTTTGGTTAATCATTGCAGGAGTGGGGGGGGTGGCACCAGCCCCAAGTCTGCTGACTGGACCCCAAGTCTGCTGACTGTAGAGCACTCTCAGAGCAGACAACAGTCACTAGGGAGCTAATGACACATCTGGTTTCTAATCCTGTCTTGAAATTATGTCTTTGTATGACCTTGAGTAAGACAATTCCCCATTTGTGTCTTTCTTTTTCTCATGCATAAACTGGGGACTCTTCTTTTCAACCTTGCAAGATTGTTGTAAGGCCTAAATGAGGTCCCCAAAGACCCACAAGGCAGAAGACTCAACCAGTGAGCTTCTAAACTGCTTGTTCTCTGCTGTGTTCCCTGCGCTGAGCACAATGCCTGGCATATGAGACAAGATACAGAGGAAGGCGTATGGACCCAGAGCCAGATACCTGGACTCAAACCCTGGCTCTACTACTTCTTAGTTGAGTGACCTCGGAGAAGTTAATCCACCTCTCCCGAGGCATCAGCTTTCTCATCTTTAAGACTGGAAATTAATAGGGAGATTAAAATAGATACCCCATGCAAGCTCAGTACATTTTAGCAAGCAGGCAGACACTTCTTTCGCAAGAGACTGGCCCTTGCAATGAAACCCCACATCTTTCAAGGCTCCATCATCGAAGCAGAAGCATAAGTGCGACTCTCTGTTATCTCTGGGTTATTTGAGGTTCTGCTTTCCCTATGGCAGAAGAGCTTCTTCATGGTCTCGTTTTAAAGATGGAAGTAATGGAAAATAAAAAACTGTGTCTCTAAGAACAAAACTTCACCAGATAATATGTGAAAATAATTTTCTTCTACAGACCCAGACGCAGAAGCCTGAGAAAGAGAATGACAAGCAACTGATGCATGTTTCCAAGAGCATTTTGTAAGTATCGGGGTTTGGCCTGACATTTGTGGGGTGAGTTTTCCTCCTCTAGCCTCTCTAGAGGCATCACCATTCTCACAAGGTTAGAATAGCCTTTCTCATCCAGATTGCACCCCTCCTCCGTTATCCCTCCCTGGGGCTATGTTCTCACTCCCTGGGGCAGGATGCAGTCCAGGATTAGTTATTAAACATAGAGCAACATGAGGGTAGAGTGATGCCCCAGGGGGAGCACAGGAACTCAGAGCTGAGCCTGTACCAGGGAACAGGCCCTGCCAGCCTCCGGGTTGACAGTGCCCTGGGCAGGGAATCGAGCTGAGCTCTTCACACTCTGTGTGGCCTTGGACAGCTCACTGTCTATCTCTGAGACCATCAGCTTCCTCATGTGAAAGATGAAGAGGACATCTGTGCCTCGAGTTTTGTAAGGGTTACATGAGGTCATGTGAAATGGAAGAACTTGGTCGTTGCAAAGACTCCGCAAAGGTTAGAAGCTGCCAGCAAGTTACTCTTTCTGGGTTCTAGATTTTTCCTCTTAAAAAAAAAAAAGATCGTGCTTACTACTTTACCAGTATTACAAGAAAGGTGAGCGAAATGGAGTCCTCTTTAACTCCACCACCAAAGCATAGCTACTATTCATCACTTGGTGGATTTTGTTTCAGACTGTTTGGGGGGAAAATGAGGAGTTTAGAGTCTTCTAACAGTCCTTCTGAAGTCAACAGTTTCCAAGTTAGAATGGTGGTATTTCCACTTAGACTGTCTTTATTTTATTTTTTAAGTTTATTGGGGTGACAACTCTTAGTAAAGTTACATAGGTTTCAGGTGTACAATTCTGTAACACATCATCTATAAATCCCATTGTGTGTTCACCACCCAGAGTCAGTTCTCCTTCCATCACCATACATTGGATCCCTCTTACCCTCATCTACCACCCCCCCACCACCCTCTGGTAACCACTAAAGTATTGCCTGTTAGACAGTCTTTTTATTAACTCTATACGAAGGAATTCAATAAATGGCCACAAACGGAGGCCAGCGGAAGAGTGTAAGTGCCTGAACACACTTTCACTCCTGCTCGGGCCTTGGTGAGTCAGCCATGCTAACTTCCTCTGCACCTTGTACAGAATTAATTGCTCAGGCCACACACTGGTCACCAGTGGATGCATCACCATTGTTACATACTCCAGGGCCCGTGCAGCTCACAGGAAGAACCCAGGTGTTATACCCAGGTGAAAGGCGAACTAAAGGTGGCTAATGCGACTATATAGTGTATTTTTGTTGCTGTTTCAGGGTTACATGGCTGTGTGTATAGGAGCCTCAGTAAGGCTCATCTCAACGCATTGCCCGAAGAGGCAGGACTTCAGTTTGGATGGGCAGAAAAACATGGCCGTGAACCTGAGCGTATCGTCCACGGAACCGGCTCCCCCATCCTGTTAGCTTCTCTTAGAGTCAGCTAAGACTGGATCCTTTGATTCATCTCATTCACTGTAACATCTGTTAGCTCCATGGGTCAGAGTATTTGCTTTCCCTGATCCTGCAGCCTGTCCTTTGCAGAATGTTTCCGCTTAACTGACCATCACTGCTCTGGAGACCCTGCTGTTGGCTGGGAAGTTCAGGTGAGGAAGGAGATGGCAGTGCTAGGGAGGGCCTGAGGAAAGTGCTGATCTGGTTCCCAGATCGTGCAGTGTTGAGGTTCCTGTGGTGGCCAGGGACGCAGAACAGACAGCCCATGCAGGCCTGGGCACAGCCTTCCCACACGACCTGGGGCTCTGATGGGTGTTGTCAAGGGCTGCCGATGTTTTCAATGGAAACTAACATTTTAGCCGTGACAAGCTTCATGTCGTTTGGTCCTCAGAGCAACCATAATACCCAGTGTACAGACAAGGAAGCTGAAGATCATGAAGTTAAAGTAACAGGCTCAGCATTAGACAACTGGCCAACGGCGGAGCTGGACCATAAACCCAACGCTTGGGATGTCTTCTTCCCAAGGGCTTGCCGCCTCGGGCGGCTCAGTTCACTTCACTGAGTGCATGTTCACAGTTTCCTGTTTCCACGGAATTTTTCCACTGATGCTCTTTCTACTGCTTCCAACTCAGGCCTCCCATCTCCTCATTCCCTTTCACATTTAGAAACCTGCCTCACTACCCTGGGTATCTCTCCAAGATTCCAGGTACTCTCTCCCTCTATGCTCTGACTCTAGCTCTTTCTCTGCCTGGAACGTCTTTGTCTCACTTTCCTGATGCACTTCCATTCATGCTTCAAGTTTCATATTAAATAAAAATCACTATGGAAACGTCACCAATTCACCCCAGACGGAATGGGTCATTCTCTTTGTCCTTTCACGGCACCCTATCTTGCCCCTATCGTCACCCTTATCGTACAGTACTGTAATTGTTTAACTTAGTATTTTCTCTGTCTAGAATATGAGTTTCATGAAAGCAGGAACTGTGTCTGACTTCTTTGCCACAGCACACTAGAACCAAACACCATGCTTTGCACATAGTGAGACTACAATTCCGACTTTTCAAATGGGGTGTGAAGGAGGCTGGCAAGGAGCAGACTAATCTGACATTTGACGAATTGTTCTCCCAAAGAAAATCTTCACTGCACAGCCCAGAACCCCTCGGGTATCAGCTGCCCACCGCACTTTTGCCAGCTGGACTCAACCTCATTTTAGACATCATTTTTCTTAAAGACTAATTTATATTTGCTTTTGAAAACTTAGAATAGGCTGAAAACCAAACAAAAAAGAAGCTTGGAAATATCAGTTCCTGAGGGGTACTGGGACAGAGTAAGAGCTAAGGGTCCTGTTTGCTCAGGGACTCAGTCCAGCTCTGCCCTTGCTGACCTGGGGGTGCTGGGTATCTCCACCTCCTCCCGGCCCCAGTCTCTTCATCTGCACATAGAGCTAAATAACACTTACCCTCAGGTGTGTCATGAGGTGAAATGAGATGACACAGGCAAAGCACATACATAGCCCAGTGCCTGGCAAAGGCCTACGGAGAATGTTATTATTATTATTCATGTCCCCTGAATCCTTTTTTTACCCAAAGTTCTTGTTTTATAAAGGGATCAAAGTGTGTGTTCCACCTCATATTCTATGTTTTAAAAAATTTCTCTAGGTTCCATATAAATTAGCTCCCAAAGAAGACAAGCACAGGGTCTCTGGTCTGAAATATCTTCTAAGATGGAACGAGGCTTACTTATGGAAAGTACTCCATCCCTGAAAGACAATGTGATTAAACCGCGTGAGGAAGGACCGGCTGACTGAACAACGATCTCAATTCGTCTCCTAAACGTTCCGCAACTGTAGACGATGTCGCTTCCCTCTGCAAATCCCATGCGAATGTTACCAACTTGGATATTTGTGGTCACCTCGTCCACGATTCCGCTTCCCCCCACACCAATCACATGCCCTCCAAATGGACTTTTCCCAAGATCGATTTATCACAGTTCCACGTCCTACTCCTCTCTTCTGTGACACCCTTCTAATCTGGCTGATCCTTGATGAAGTCTGGCCCAGAGCTGGAAACATCGTTCAGGACACTTTACAGGCTCCTTCACCGCCATGAGCTGGCCAGATGTGGTTCAAGTGGACCTCTTGAGCCAGGCCTCTCACACGATGAAGCTTGGCCCATTCAAACTGCAGCTATCACTATTTTAATCATCTGAACTCGATCTGTCCATTACTATAAGCACAAGTCACAAGAGGCAATTTAAACATAAATTATATTAATTACAATTCAATAAAATAAAATATTCCATCAGCTCCGCAGTCTCACTAGTTACATTTCAAGTGCTCGACCACCTTACATGTGTCTCATGGCTACTGTATTAAACAATGCAGATATAGAACATTTTCATCATCAGAAAGTGCTATTGGAAAGCATTGCTTTGAGCTGTATGAAGCAGATGTCTAAATCGTGATGGCTAATTAAAGATCATGATGTCAGAGAATTTTACAAGGTTTTAATACTATAGAAGATTTTTTTTACATTTAGTGTATTGGTATTTAGTTCCAATAATTGTGAAGAAATGAAATTCCAAGAAATGCACTAATTGTTAAAGCATGTATTTTAACTTTTTACTCTAGATATAACATGAGTGACATATGAAAAGAGCCTGAGGTAAGAAAAGGCAGTGAAAGGACTGGGGAAATAGAGATCTCCTATTTCATAGGCACCCACAACATGGACTTTTCATGAAGGAATTGGGGATGATTCAAGAATGGGCCCATGGTGTCGGAGGATTAGGTGAGTGTTGGACTGGAGGACCCACTGGCATCACACCAAGTGAAGATCATTACGAAAAGATATACTGGTGAAATACGGATGTAGACAGAGATGTTCATTAGTGTTACTTATGAATATAAAAAAGTTGAATCAACTTTAATATTCTACAATGGAGACTAGTTATGTAAATTACGGTAGATGCACAGTGTGACACTAAGGCCATAAACCGGGGCATTTTCCATCGTCTCATAGATTTTAGCTGAGACTTAATGACTAAAGCCGATCATCCATGAGTTCCCATTCATTCTAAAGAGAAGCATGAAATACCTGAAGAGAAAGGTATTCAGAAGTGGCCAGAGCGGTCCAATGGCCTCCACTCAGCTCCAGCCATCTAAGAGAAGGTTAGAGCTTTATGTAGAGAAGGTCCATGAAGATGTTTTTGAAGGGAAGTCATAGAAATAAGGTTCCACCATGTCAGGTGAGGGGCTTTAAAAGAATCAACCTTTCAGAGGTAAGTTGACTCTTCTGCCAGAAGGGACCACAGACATTTCAGCCTCAAGCTGAGTGCAGCTGAACTGCAGAAACGTGAGAGCCCCTATCATGCTGCTGTCTAAGCAGAGCATGAGAGAGCACTTGGGAGAGATTGAGAAGGATCCCCTGAGGTTGGGAGGCTTAGAGACTATTGTCTAGACAGTGAGAAGCAATGGGAGATGTCTTCCCTTCCAGAGTCCGAAAGGGCTAGGAAGCCTGACTCTTCTTGTGAGCCAACGAAATGACAGAGGAGTAGCCAGGCTTGAGACATCTAGAAGGACTTCAACAAGAAGCCTACCAGCTGTGGTCTCCTTGGGTGTGTTGCCAGGGGCAGTTACAGAAGAAATTTTCTGCCAAGTGCCTCACCCATCAGGGAATGCTGCAGTCTGGAAACGAAAAATGCCCCTCTGATTGGACACACCTTGAGAAACGACAGACTAAATATCTTCCAGAAACTCAGCCCAGAATTCCCAGTTCCCTCTCTGTCTCACCACAAATCTAATTCTTCAAGAATGTCACCAACAATAGAAAGTGTGACCTCTACCAATTTGGTGGGTTTGTGTTTTTTTTTCAGTATCCCGGAGTGGAATTCTTCCATTAAGTCTATAAAAAAACTATACCTGGGTTATGGAGTAAGACTGCCAAGTGGCCATTTCATGCTCCTCATTTCACTGAACAAATCAAGGGGGGTTTCCTTGTTGGCTGTAGTGATTAATCACCATTACAAAGGGAAAATTGGATTGATGCTAAACAATGGGGGCAGAAAGTAGACCTAGAATACAGGAAACTTGCGACTAGTGTAATACAAGATTACAGCAACCAATACAGACAGAGCTGGGAAGAACTCACATGCTTCAGAAATGAGGATTTGGAACATTCTACCATGTTACAAACAAACAAACAACGACACTAACCAGCTGGCACGTTACTGGCCGAAAGCAAAGGGAATGTGGGTGAAGAATGCAAGGAAGAAATCACCAATGTGAGCCAGAAATTTCTGATCAGAAAAGAGGACCATATTATTCTCTTCCTTGCTATAATATGGAATTTTATAAATATAAATGTCATTAATATTGTATATTGTGTATGTGTATTTTTTTTCAGTTCTTTTCCATCTCCCATGTTCTATTATTTTACGTTTTATGTATAGGTCATGTTTAAATTAGAATTTATTGCAGGGGTGTTTTAGTCAGCATTGCTGAGTAACAACCCCCCACCAATAAAATCTCAGTGGCAAGCAGCAATAAAAATGTATTTTCTTTCTCACACATCAGCAGGAAATTAGATGTTCAACTAATCTAAACCGGGTTTGGCCGAGCTTGGATCCAGGCTGAGGGTAGGCTCCATGTGTCTTCCATTCTTCTTGGACCAGTGGTTTCTCAAGAATCACTCTTCTCATGGCAAAATGCAGAGATCAAAGGTAGAGATCCAACCCTGAAAGTGCATCTCAAGCCTGATAATAGCTCTTGACCAAAGCAAGTAACAGGACCAAGTGCAAAGTCCAGGAGCCAGGAAATACAGAGGAAATACAGCCTGTCCACCTGGAGGCCATTTGAAGAATGTAGATGTATAATAATACTGCTTGGAGAACATTTACAATCAAGACGTGAACTTAAATACTACAAAAGCATAATGCATCCCATGTACTCATACTTGCATTTCATAAAAATGTCCCTTCTGAGTGACTCTGAAAATTTTAGAAAATTATGATACTATAAACAGTGTTTGTGAAAGGATAGATGGAAGTGAGCTAGAAAGACTGAAGCAGGAGGACAAGAAAGAAGGGCTGTAGTTCTTATATCCCACCATTTAAATAGTGTGAAAGAAGGCTCAACCACAAAGGACCTAGTTACTCCCCTGGACCACTTTCCAGAAAACTGTCCACTCAGTAGAGTCAGAGATAGGTCCCACATCCCATCAGTCTTTTCTCATCGTTTAGGTGCTCCCTCCTGAACTAAGAACAAAATTGGGGGTTCTGACTACAGGGGGAGAATGCCTCCTAGGGCGTTAGGAAATCCGAGAGTCTAGCCTCACAATATCTGTCTTTTAGGGTAAAGGCTAAGGCAGGCATGTAGCCCACCCTGGGGTCGCGGTGCTGCTCTTACTATCTATTCTAGAGCAGTGAGAAAAGCACCAAGAAGGCTTCATGAACCTCCTGCTTGATTCTATTGGAAGAAAGTGGGAGCTGCGACTGTTCTTTAAATTGGGACCTAAATTCTTGGTGGCTCCTCTTGCATAGAGTTTCCATTTTCCCCCACTTCGCTACCTCTCAGCCCTCGGAGCAGGACAGGATGTGCCAAGTACCCAACTATGATGCTGATGAACCAAGAGGGACTTTGGGTCCCCAGAGCCTCATCCCACGCTTTCCACTTTCAAAGCAACAGGATGTCCTGGAAAAAATCATTTCATTTCATCTAATATGAAGACCTGAGTTCAAATCAGTTTATGATTTTATTCATTGATTTATTGACATTCAACCGTGTTTCAGAAGGATTTCAGGCAGCTTACCAAGATTCATAATACATAGTATGAAAAAAACAAAAACAAATTTAGTCTTTACAAGGAAAACAGAGCAAAGGAAATATCAGGATAACAAAGTTTGATAGAACCGTGGAGATCAACATAGTGACTCTTGCTACAGGACCACAGACACTAGCTATGAGCTCTCATGAAATTGGCTGTAAGCTTTTGTAATAAGAGCACAATAAGGGGAGCACAATCAATTGCACAGTTTAGAGTAAACATGAGGTTAACCCAAGAAGATACTCAAGAAAAGTGGAAATATTCGTGGTAGTAAATGGCAAAAGTCACAAGCTCTTCCCCATGTTTTCAAAGAGGAACCACTGTGTGGATAGGTGAACGACACTCTCCATGACAGCCTCATGTCGATTCCAGGAAGCGTTTCCTGGAGATGCCGCTTCAAGGGTGATCAAGCATAGGCTGACAACACACAATTCAGCGACAACAGTTCTTTGGAAGCCCAACCTAGTGAAATCCACGAATGTTCAAGGAATCCAGAAAAAACACAAACGAGCTAATTAGCCCCCTTTTCCTACAGGCCTCCACAAATTCCTTTTTCTTAGTCCACTTTCAGGACGATATGGAGAAGCAATAAATCTGACACCACTCTCCCCTGTAAGATCTGGCTTGCAAATAGATTTTGAGCTTGGCTGCAAAGGCTGATTAACTACAAAACTCATGAAGCTTGAACTTCAAGTCCTTCACTTGCACCTCCCAAGGCTCAGTGCAGTTTCCTCCCAGGATGAGAAAAGGAAGGAGCAACCCATCCAAGCATGGAGTGAGGCAGCACAGTCCCAACCCACAGGGATATACTGCATGCCGAAATGGTGGTGTGAATGCACTACGACATTCGTATCTGGACAACCTCCATGAACAATCTGCCCTTGGCAGCACTCATCAAGCACTTGATCCTATGCTTGACCTCAAGGAGAAACATCAATCAGGTGCTAGACAGCATCCTGCTTGGGGCCAGCCTGCAAGGCTTCATGGCCACATTGTGAACCTAGGATAAGCACAGGGTGGTGATGAGAACTGGGTAGAGCTGGATTAACGGCCGTTACGCTGCAATGAGAGTCCATTAGATCAAGATCAAAGAGCTCGAATTCTCCAAGGGTTTGTCCCAGACAAGGGTCACCTGAGCCAGAAACTATGGAGAAGGTTATAGATGCGGTGTTACCAATGTTATGAACCTGGAGAGAATCTTTCTCAACAACCAATAACTTAATTTTTCATTGAGATATAATTGACATGTAACATTGTGTGGATTTAAGGTATACAATGTTTGATTTGATACATTTATATATTGCAATATGATCACCATCATAGTGTTAGCTAACATCTCCATCATGACACATAATTATTATTTTTTGTAGTGAGAATGATTAAAATCTAGTCTCTTAGCAACTTTAAAGATTATAATAAAGTATCCTAGACTATAATAATTGTGCTGTGCAGGAGAGCTCCAGGTCTATAATTTTGATCGGCCATGCTAGAGCAGAGACTGAATTATCTCTGTTCTCTCTATAGAAATAAGATACAAAAATCATTGTCATAAGAAGGCATAGAATAATCAGCTACAAAATATAGAAGAAAGGTATCATAAAGATATTTTCTTTCCTTTTTTAAAATTGATGTATAGTTGACATACAATATCCTTTGTTTCAGGTTTACACTGTAATGATTTGATATTTATAAACATTATGAAATGCTCCCCAGTGATAAGTTTAGTTACCAACAAAATTTTGTATGCTGTTTAGTCATCATACAAAAGTTACTACAATATTATTGACTATGTTCCTTGTGCTGTCTGTTATATCCCATGACTTATTTATTTTATAACTGGAAGGTTGTACCTGTTAATCCCCTTCACCAGTTTCACCAACTCCCCAACCCCTCCCCTCTCTAGTAACCACCAGTTTGTTTCTGGTATCTGTGAATCTGTTTGTTTTGTTTTTTAGATACCACATATAAGTAAAATCATATGGTATTTGTCTCTGTCTGACTTAGTTCATTTAGCATAATACCCTCTACATCCATCCATGTTGTCATAAATGGCAAGATTGCATTCCTTTTATGGCTAAATAATATTGCACTGTATATGTATGCCACATTCATCTATAATGGACACTTAGGTTGCTTCCAGATCTAAGATAATAATAATAATAATAATAATAATAATAATAATAATAATAATAATAATATAGCTTTGCTGGGTAGAGTAATCCTGGTTGTAGGTCCTTGTTTTTCATCACTATGGGAGCTCCCAAATAACCTGATTTTAAAATTGGCAAAGGGCCTAAATAGATATTTTTCCAAAAAGATATAAAAATGGCCAACAAGTACATGAAAAGTTGCTCAATTTCACTGCTCATTAAGGAAATGCTTACGCTAGACATAAGACTAATATATAACATGAATTACATTTTTGTACATCAGAAGCAAATAGAAAGAAATATAATGTTTAAAGATACCATTTACAATAATATTAAAAATATAAATGAGATTTCAGGGGATGACAAAGGGCTCATTTGGTTAGAGCGCGAGCTCTTAACAATGGGGTTGCTGGTTCGATTCCCACATGGGCAGTGAGCTGCGCCCTCCACAACTAGATTGAAGACAACAAGCTGCCGCTGAGCTGCTGGTGGGGCAGTCGGACGGCTCAGTTGGTTAGAGGGCGAGCTCTTAACAACGAGGTTGAAAATGGTGACTGGACTTGGAGCTGAGCTGTGCCCTCCACAGCTAGATTGAAGGACAGCGACTTGACTTGGAGCTGATGGGCCCTGGAGAAACACACTATTCCTCAATATTCCCCAATTAAAAACAAATTGTTTTTAATGAGATCGCAATACCTGTATGAGAAATATCATAAAGCTTTCTTGGAAGATCTTAATGAAAACCAACATAGATGGAAAACTATATACCCAAGACAATACTGTAAAAATGTCACTCCTTAACTTGATCTGTAAATCCAAGGCATTCAAATCAATATCCAAGATGGGTCTTTTGAAGAACTTAACAACTGACTCTAAAATTTATATGAAAATTCCAAATCCTAAGATAATTCAAAATTCAAGGGAGTGAAAAATGGTTTTGGAGGAAGAATATACAATGGAGTGAAATAAAGAACTCAGAAATAATCCCACATATATAAGTGAAGTTGTCATATAACTAGATAAAAGAGGAACTCATTAATAAATGGTCTGGAACCATTGAAAAAATGAAATTGGACCTTTATTTCATATCTTACCAAAAACAGTCAACCTCAGATGGTTTAAGGGTATAAATGTGAAAATCAAAATTTCAAAACTCCTACAAGAAAACAGAGCTAAGGTGTTCTGTGTTCCTAGGTAATGAGTTCCTAGTGTAGTGAGTTCAAATCTTGTTTTCAGGACATAATAGATGTGTGACCTTCTACATATAACTTAACCTCAGCCTCAGCTTCTTCATGTGTAAATGATGAGAATAACTGTGTCACATGGAGAGCATGTGACAATTCAAGGATTTAGTGTGTGTGTGTGTGTTTGTGTGTGTGTGTACAGAGGGTGCCAAAAAATGTATACACATTTTTAAAAAGGCAAAAACTATTAAAATTGTAATGCTCAATATATACCAATAACAAAAGATGAATACAAGTCATGTGTATACATTTTTTGGCACCCCTGGTACATATATATATATATATATATATATATATATATATATATATATATATAGCTTAAAATAGTTCCGAGCAGGAAGGAAGTACTATAAGGGTTAGTTACTATTATTATGATGATTGTGTTTGGTACATTCTTTCTGTTGCACCAGGATCAGTCTCTTCCTGTTGTAGAAGGTTGAAGAGAGGAAAAGAAGCGATTCTCTTGTAATTCTTTGCTCTGATGTTCTACCCTCCATGGTTACACATACACAGAGGCTCGGTCCTTTAGTTTCTATGGTTTCTACATCTACATGGGACTCACTATGAGGGGTCTAATCAGCCTGAGGCCTTCAGCTTCATGGCTGGGTACCCAAGTATTCACTGTTCAACTCAACACCTAGTAATGTCCCGTCCTGGCCCTGGGGGTAAGTGGGTTCGGCCGTCTCAAGGTTCAAGCCCAAAACATAACATCAGAAGACTCTCCTACCTGCTGCTTGCTGCACCATGAAGCCTACTGAGCTGGGAGTTCTGCTAGGGCTCTTCATCTTCTTCTTGTGGACTACCCCATTAATGGGTGGTGTTTCTAGAATGGCTGAATGGCTGTGTGGAAATTTCAAAGGTATGAACTTGAAGGAGAAAATAAATCCAAAGACCAATTATGGGTGAGGGAGAAAGTGTTGCAAAAAATGTGATATCCGGGTGGTCCAGGAAGTTCCTCCTTTTGGGTCAATACCCAGAGACTCTTAGTCCCTCGACTTGGGGTATAACTTACTCTAGGGGTCTTGTGGTTGTCTGATGAGAAAAAGGAAACTAGGATGCAAATAAGTCCTTTCCAGATGAGGCTCTCTTTCGTAAGGGTTCCAAAGACTGCAAGTATTTTGAATGAAGGGTTTCATGGTAAATTTCAAAGATTCTAGAGCAATCAAGAATATGTATTGAGATGAGAGAAAAAGGGGACTGGAACTGAACAAATTGAGGCATTTTCAATATCTGAGCCCTGGGCACAGAGAACACTTGAACACATGATCCCTGTTAGAGGAGCTCAGAATGTAGATGTGAAAGGTGATGAAGATTTCATGCGCAGATAATGTGTACAGGCTCAGTGCTTCCAGAGTGTGGGGAGGCGGCACAGTCTACACGGTGACCCAGACACCCCAAATTCTGGCCCCAACACTTAGCAAATGTGTGCCCTTCGTCAAGTCAATCACTTACCATCCCTTAGTCTCAGTTTCCCCTATGTAAAGTGTAGATCAGAAAAATTGCCTGCTGCAGAGGGTGTTTGTATGAACTAAGATTATGCATGTAACTGTACCTAAACAGCTACTTTTACCAGGGAGTAAATTCCAGACTGGCCACTTAAATAGAATAAATAACAATCTCCCAGTTGCCAATACAACCCTGTTGTTGCTGCTTTAGTCACTTTGCTATGTGACTCTTATCCATAAAAGCAGAAGGTATGCCTCTCTGAGAAGGCAACAGGGAGAAAGATGACAGGATATGACAGCAAAAGAATATTACCCCCAAGGTTATGCATCTTGATATGAATCCTTCGAGGACAGCAGCAGGCACAGTTACCTGAAATTTGGGGTGCAGATAGTATAGTGAGTATATGAAAACTGGAACATGAGCATTCTGGATTGTAGGTCCCACATGAGCAGTTAAGAGGAGAGAAAGGTGAAGGTATAAAGAAGCAGGAGACTGTGCTTTAATAAAACATGAGATGTGAAACGGGAACTGCCGCGGCCCACGCAGCCAGGAGGGCCCCGCCTGAGGGGGAAAGGTGAGGAGATTGAGAAAAGACACAGAGACAGGAAAGCTGGGACTGGGAGGTCCACCGTCCACGGATGGCGGAGCAGTGGCACAGTCTTTATTTCACACACAGTTTTTATACAGTCTTAGAATAATTGTCTATACAAACAAGTATTAGCAGAACAAGCAGGTATTATTAGAACATTTTGTTCTGTGTATTGGCCAGTTTGTATGTCTGTGACTGCATTAGTGTTATCTTGTACCTTCTGGAAAGATTGCTGAGGCGAGGCTTCCCATGAGGGTGACCTTGCAGTTGCAAGGCCCTTGTCAGCTCACAGCCCGCTCCGCACAGGAACCTCATCTATTTGCACAAAATCACTGTCCTTCAGTGATTTTGAATATGGGAATATTTCCAGACTAACGTGAGGAATTTTTAAGGGCCCCATGAAAACAAGCTCTCCTGCTGAGTCCTAACTAATTCTCCCTAACTCAATGGGAACCTCTCATGTAGATCCCTGCAGGATGGAAATGAATTCTGGCAGCTGTTATGAAGTCCACTTTAGATATTTCTACAACAAAACGTCCAAAAGATGTGAACATTTTCTCTTCTCTGGCTGTGATGGCAACCTTAACAACTACAAGCTTAAAATAGAGTGTCAAATAGCCTGTGTTGCAGAATACAAAAATGTAAGGAATCCAGTCTTGTCCTTGGTCCTTGGGGAGAGGGAAAGGAGAGGCTCTGGGATCCCAAGATAAAGCCTGGTTTGGGAATGGGAAGGCTTAAGGGTTGGATTGGATCTCAGCATCATTTGTCATTTTGCAGTTAGGAAATCAAAAGTCCACCCTTTGTTGGATAATTACCATGTGCCAGGCACTAGGCTAAGCAATTTACATATATTGGTATAATTTAAAATTAAAATCACCCTAAGGTAGATGTGTATTATTATTTTCATGTGGCAGATGAGGAAACCAAGCCCAGGTGAGGTAACTAACTGGCCCAAGGTGACAGTATTAAATGGCATAGGAAGGTGTCTAACTAGATCTGATGATCACCCAGGACTTAACCATCCTACATGTACAAGGTCACCCAAACCCAATCACTGTACTCTCAGACCCGTGACCTCTATGTAGCAATATGTTACTTTATACAACTAAGCTAGCTCCTAGCCCTCACTTGATCGTTCCCATCATAGGAGCTAGAAGAAGGTCCATGGAAACCAAGAGGGCTATGGTAAGGCTGATTCCCAGGAGAGTGAAATAGAGAGTGGCCTTAGGAGTAACTCAAAAGTAGACATTTAGTTTTATTAATTTAATATTTTTAGTGAATCTTTGCAGTGCCTGGCACATAGTAGGCAATGCCTACGTTTTAAAAGGAATGAAAGAAGGAGAGATCAATCGATGGGAGAGGAGAGACATAGAAAGAGATGGCATCCTCTGGGTTTCCCTTGAGCTAAAGATGAATCCATGGAGATTAATGAATCCACGGAGACTTTGCAAAACCTATTAACACAGATCTGTTATGTTTTGTTTTGGTTTGGTTTTTTTACTTAAACAGGTTCCATATAAGCCCTAAGAGAAGTGCTCGAGATACTCAATACACCATCTGAATACAAATGTAAGAAAATTCAGACAAATTTTATGATCTTTGTAATATTTCCACACTCATTAAAACTCCCATGTGTTTACTATTTTCCTAACTTTAGTTTTGTCTTTCCTGAGAAATAATTGTATGACCATTAAAATGAAAGAACCTTTGTGTCAGCCCTCCCTCCTCTCTGAAATCTCTCCCCCTGCCTTATCCAGAGTTGGAATATCAGCTGGTCCTATCCATTAGCTCCCCTCTCTCTCCTGAACCATTCCTCATATATACACACAATATTTACACTCTCAGATGTGACAAGCAAATCTGTAAAGGTTTGTATCACCTCCCCTCTCAGGTTGAGCTACTTAGTGGACCCAAAGTACCAAATCTGTGCTCCTGTTTTTCCCTTGAAATCAAATCAAGCAGCAAACCTCACACTCACATGAAATGTCTTTGCTCTCATAACAAATTTTTCTTTGTGATGTTTCCTGATTCATGTCCCACAAGCCAGGAGCCTCAATTAGTTTAACTCTCCCACTGACTTGATCCAAATTTTTGTATAGTGCTATATGGACATTTTTTTAGTACTTCAGTCATTGACATTTGACATGGCTATTCTCAGTGCTTCTGAAAAAAGAACCCAAAACATCAGTGCAGTGACTGTGTTTCAGCCACCAAGAGAATGGTTATCCAAACGCTGGTGGTCAAGTCTTCTGAATATGCTACAAAGTTCAGCATGGCCATGATCTTCCCAGTAGTAGGCTACTCAGCTGGATCATTTCATCTCTGAATTTTTTCAGGCATCCTTTCCCTGCATTCCTTCTCTGTCCTTCTTATTGACAAAGTCCAATCCCTCACCTGTGAATTACATCCTGGACTAATTGTATCCTGGTGGCAAGGGCCATCATCAGAGGCCTTGTAAACCAGCGAGACCCTGTAACTAGATCTGCAAGCCTGGTCTCTGCTCAGTCTTAAAAAGAAAACCAGTCCCCTAAATTGAGACAATTTTCTGCAAAAATTCTGATTACTTCAAGATCAGACTCTCGGGCCGGCCCAATGGCTCAGGCGGTTGGAGCTCCATGCTCCTAATGCCAAAGGTTGCCGGTTCGATTCTCACATGGGCCAGTGGGCTCTCAACCACAAGATTGCCAGTTGGACTCCTCGACTCCCGCAAGGGATGGTGGGCTGCACCCCCTGCAACTAACAATGGCAACTGGACAACTTGAAGCTGAACAGCACCCTCCACAACTAAGATTGAAAGGACAACAACTTGACTTGGAAAAAATCCTGGAAGTACACACTGTTCCCCAATAAAGTCCTGTTCCCCTTCCCCAATAAAATCTTTAAAAATAAAAGATCAGACTCTCATCAAGACAGTTTACTCTGAACAAGTAAAGCTCTAATTCTGGCATATTTCAACTTTGGTGACAATCCTAGAATTACAAATCATTCTTGAATCCAATCAGCTGCAGGAGACATGCTATGGACTCTGAAATAAAAGACTAGACTAATCTGACTAGTCCACATAAATGGAAATCATTTCCTGTTGTGAGTCATGAAACTAGTGTCCCAGTAGTGGAGAGTCTTTCAGGGACAAACTAACATACTCCCATAACCTGTTTGTTCCGTCTTTTAGCCAACTCCCAGGAAAGCCAGAGAAGTTAAATAATAATGATAATAATAATAATAAAATAAAAGTATTCATATGAATAACTAAAGTCAAGAGCAAGGATCCTTTGTGGAAGGAGGACTGTTGTATCTTGGTGAGAAAAGGAAACTGATGCCCAAAACAGAGAGCTGGGCATCAAAGTTGGGAGAATGAGTTGGGTGAGAGACTTTGAGTTGTGTTATTCTCCCCACCACAAAAATCTGAGTCTGTCATTGTCTATTCCGTTGCCAAAGAAGTAACAGCCACAAGATACCACAAGGGTGACTGAGATGATATAATGGTGGTTCCAGAGCTGGGGTAAGAAATTGTATAAAAACAAGTGCAATTGGACTAGCCAGACACAGAGTTTATAGTTTTCTTTCTTCCTATACTATACACACTGAGGTATAGACGACTAAACCTAAGAGAAAAAAATTGCCATAGAAAACACATCTAAGGCAGAAGTATAGATATGTTTCCTGAGCAGGGAGAAGAAAAGGGAATAGTATTACTTAGGAAGTTGCAAATGGGTGTAAATAAGCCCAAATTGTATCATTTGTGGAGTCTCTGAGTGGAATTTTCCACCACCCACTTTAAATTAACCAAGAGAAGTGCAAGTTAAAAGATTTGGGCTTTGGCCCTTCTTCTTTGCACTGCCTCTTCCCACCCCCATCCATCCACAACATATATAATAAAAGCAAAAATAACTCATATTCCCAGGGACAAATGATCACAAACAAAATTTACCACAAATATGTCAACAAAGAGAAACAACAAGTGAAATAACCAATATGAAGTAACCCAGAACTAACTAAAGAGACAAGTGAAATAGGCATAATAATTAATATTCTCAACTAATTAAGAGTGGATATTGGTATGTTAAAGTGAGAACATATGTTGACAAGAAGAACCAATAAAAAAAAGTGTTTGGAAAATATAATAGGTGACCTAAATGACACAATAATTGAGATAAATATAAAGGATACAGCCAAAGTATGAATTAGTGATGGTAGAAGATTAGGAGCCCTCAGAAAAAAAATAATAAAGAAAATTTAAAATATAAAACTTAAGGTAGAGGAAGATGGTAAAGTAGAAAGCACCAGAAATCTGTCTAGACAATAATGGCACTGGCAGAATCTGTGTGATGTAACTATTTTAGAACTCTGGAGTCCACTGAAGGCTTTCAACTTCCAGAAGAAGACTTGGACAGTGATTGCAGTTAATTTTGGTCAATTTCAGCTCTTAGCATCATAACAGCTACACATTCCCCACTCCCAGCGACATGGCAAGCAATGTGCACATGTTCCTGGAGCAGCTTAAACACAGATTGTGGCATGAAGGGTGGGCAAAAAGAATTCTGTCCTCCAAATATCAGGGATCTATGCTCTGATCACTGATTGCTGCTTTTGATCACAGAGCGCACACAAAGAAGCAACGCCCCTTATTGTTTCAAGCCCCTCCTCCACAGGCTAAAGTAACTTCCAGGGATTTAAAAGGCCAGTGCCCTCCATATTTCTCTTTTTCTCCTTTTTGGAGCCAGATGTTAAAGACTGGGACATTCAAAAACAACTGCATATACGGGGGGAATTAGAAAGTGACCATGCATGTCCAGGAAAAGGCTCAGAAAAGATGTGAGACCTTACGGTTACATTTCAGGTTGATCCTCAGCACAGAGACAACCTCAGCACAGAGCAAAAAAACAAAACAAAACAAAAGCTCACAAAAACAATAATGAAATAAAACAGCATACCTTGGGGAACAGGGAGAATCTGATTTCCAGAGTTGCCACATTACTAGATTCAAATGTCCAATTTTCATTAAAAAAAATTGCAAGGCATACAAAGGACCAAAAAAGTAAATAAAATCAATCAATCAATCAACGGAAACTGTCCCTGAAAAAGAATTGATGGCAGATCTACTATACAAAAACTTTAAGACAACTGTCTTAAAGATGCTCAAAGAACTAACATGGAGAAAGTCAAGAAAATGATATATAAACAAAATGAAAATATCAATAAAAAGATGTTTTTAAACTAAAAAGAAATGGAAAAGAAATTTTGGAGCTGAAAAGTACAATAACTGAAATGAAAATTTTACTAGGACAGTTTAAAGGCAGATTTAAGCAGGCAGAAGGAAAAACAGTGAACCTGAATATAGGACAAAGGAAATTACCAAGTCCGAAGAAAAGAAAGAAAAAAGCTTGAAGAAAAGTGAACAGAGTCTAGGGTACCTGTGGGACACCATTAAGTAGACCAACATACACCTTGTGGGAGTCCCAGGGGAAGAGAGAGAGAATATTTGAAGAAATAATAACTGAAAACTTCCCAAATTTGATGAAGGATATGAATATAAATATCCAAGAAGTTCAACAAACCTGCAAGTAAGATTAACTCAAAGAGATACACATTGAGACACATTATAATCAAATTTTCAAAAGCTAAAGACGAGAATCTTGAAAGCACCAAGAGAGAGTGACACATCACATACAAGTGATCTTCAATACGTTCTCATCAGAAACTTTAGAAGGCCTAAGTAGGCAGTGAGCCAGTATAGTCAAAATGCTAGGAAAAAATAACCTGTCAACTAAAACTCCTACATCTGACAAACCTGTCCTTCAAAAGTGAAGGTGGAGGGAGTGGAGACAACATAGGAGGTTCCTAAACTCCCTTCTTCCCATGGACATATGGAATGTACAGGTACACATAGAACAATTACCTCTGTAAGAAATCCGGAAACTAGATGAATGATTCCTACATATCAGGAGAATGAGAAAATACCCATATTGAAACAAGTAGGAAAGCCTGAGACACACTCTCATCATAAACCCAACCCCCAGCACAATGCCATACAATCAGGAAGGAACTCCCAACTCTCAGCTTCTCCCTGAGGAGCAAAGTGTTAGGAACCCAAATTTAGTGCCCCAACTTTTAAGACTCCCACCTGAGGAATAAGCCCCCAAAACACCTAGCTCTGAAAGCTAATTAGGCTTGCATCCACAAGACCAGAAGACTATATATAGCAAACAAAGAAGCAGTTGTTAACGAGTGTGCAAGCACTCATTGGGACTGCCCCCAGGCCTCAGTGCAGAGGGAAAAAGCAGTGCAGTTTCCAGAGGGAAGGAGCAAAATTGCCTTCTCCCAATCGTTCCCTGATATGGGTCCATCTGCATACTTTGAGTGGCAATCAGTCTGCCAAAGAACAATAGATTCAGAAGATACCATATTTTGCCGTGTACGATACACACTTTTTTGCCCAAATTTGTGAGGGAAAAGTAAGGATTCACGTTATACATGGGTAGTACTAATTCCATATCTATATAAATGTTTTTAATTCTTTTATTTATGCTTATGAGTTAAAAATGTAACTCTAAAAATCAATAACTCTAGAAATCAATAACAATATCAATACGCAAAATAATACCCTGGAATACGATCATAGGTTTTGTTGAACTTACAATGAACTTGCAACAATGAAGAGTTCTTGGCCTTCTATGATGGGTAAATATCATAAATTTGTTACTGGTACATAAAATTTCTTGTACCTTGTATCTGTTCTTGTGTTTTGTAATTATTTGTTACATAAAATTTCTTGTACCATAATATGTTAAAAAATAAATGCTAAAATTCTGTTATAATACAAAAAACAAGTACCTAAATGTAAACAAATAAAAATTTGAATTAAAAAATTTAAATGAATGATTTTTTTTCTCTGAAAGTTTGGCTCAAATATGTGGGTACACATTATACATGGGAACCCGTTATACACAGCAAAATACGGTAATTGTCAATGAATGTTTGAGCGAGCTTATCAATATAATCATCTCACCAGGGCGGCAGTTTGGCTCAGTGGTTAGAGCGCAGTGCTCATAACACCAAGGTCACTGGTTTGATTCCCACATGGGCAGTGAACTGCGCCCTCCACAACTAGATTGAAAAAAAAAAAAACACAACTTGACTTAAAGCTGAGCTGCGCTTTTCACAACTAAATTGAAAACGACTTAATGTGGAGCTGATGGGTCCTGGAAAAACACACTGTTCCCCAATATTCCCCAATAAAAATTTTTTAAAAAAATCATCTCACTAGTAAAATCAGCATTTATTTAAATTCCATGCATGCATATTAATGAACTCAGGCATTATGTTGTATGTTGAGTTAATCTGAATAATTTCATTTTACGGAGATTATTTTTATAGTTTTACAAATTATCTCCTAGCAAATTTTTCTTTTCCATGTTTGAGTTCTATCCTTTCCACATCCCTATTACTGAAAATGTTTGTTTCTTCTCTGTTTTTCTTGGCCATTCTTGCTAAAGTTTTGTCTATTTTAACGGTGTTTTTAAAGCACAAACTTCTAATTTTATTTAGCAATCTTAGTGTTTCTCTAATTCATTAAGTTCAACTACTATCTTCATCAGTATCTTCTACTTTCTTTATATTTCTTTTGCTGGTTTTGTTCCTGTTTCTTAGGTTCAAGGCTACATTAACTTACTTTCAAATTTTTCATTTGTATGTTAAAGCACTGATATGTTATTTAACAACTAACTGTTCATTATAGAGATGCTGATGCCCTGAGCCGTGAGTCGTCGTGAGCCATGAGTAGTCGTGATCCCTAGTTGTGGGGGAGGTGGAGGCTGAGGCTCAGCGGTAGAGCTCTGATGAACTGTGACCTTGCAAGCTACATGGCTGGGTACCCAAGCACATTCTGTCCTACTCCCTGGGCTGATTCTGGATGCACCAGAACCCTGCGCAGGCTTGGGCCCTGGGGAGATGAAATCGGAGATATGAGTTCAACTCCTCCCAAGAAAAGGAGCTCTGCCCCCAAGATATAATTTCAGCCCAGTCCAGAACTCTCGTATCTGCTATCTGCAACACCATGAAGCCAGAATTGATCTACTTTTTTCTGTTGCTCCTCATCTTTTCCATGCCCCTTCGTACACTTTCAGGTTTCCTGGTCCCTCTAAAGATCAGAAAACAATTGTGCGAAAGTGGACATCTTGGAGGTAAGGCACAATAGGAAGGGCAACCCAGGAGGGCACTGTGGAGGAGAAGAATGTCTAGGCAGCCTGGGTGATGTTGATGCCAATGAGAAGGAATCAAGTTCTCCTTTTACCTCAAACCGTATGGTTTTAGAGCATCTGATTCTAGGAGTTTCATTGAGTTCCATCCATGGATTGGAGAAGGAGGAAGATAGAAAGTAGAACTGACTTGAGTTTTTTCCCAAAAGATTTCAGTGTTAGAGCCGTAGGGAATTGGATTGATGTCAGGAGTGTCAGAAAATTCCTTTACTGGTGTGGACTTGTGTGTGTGTATGTGTGTGTGTGTGTGTGTGTGTGTGTGTGTGTGTATTAGATGAGTTTCAACTCTATTTAACACATATGTACAGGACTACTGTGTTACATTCCATGGATACAGAGAAACAGAGGCCATCATTCCCATGCTTAAGAAACTCCCATTCTACTTTTTAAAATTAATTTGCTTGATTCAAATTATAATGGACATGTATGAAATACTTAGGGTAAATGGGGCAAATTCCCAGTTACGGATAAGGGCGGTAGCTGGACTTCAAGAAGACTGACATTACTCCTTCTTTCCCTCCAATATGGTCGTCACTGCTCCTGCTCTAACCACCCATTTCCATGGTCTAGTAAGACCAGGTGAGTCTGAATCAGTAACCCAAAGGGTGGGGGAGTTGGGTGGGAGAGGACAAAGACTGATGGAGGAAAGGAAGATCTTCTGCCAGATGAGACATTTTAAGCCTAGCCTTCAGGATTAGGTGTAGAGGGTCAAAGCCCCTTTTAGCTTGTATGCTTGCAAAGACTCTGTAGAGATGAAAGTAAGGGCTCTGAGCAGTGTCCTTAGGGGAGCAGATGAGATGTCACCCCCAATGACGTGGGAAAGCATGTGGAGAGTCAGGAAATGGGATCTACTTAATATGAAGAAGGAATACTGGGATGGATGGAGGAAGCCTCGGGTCTTTCTTGCTTTCATATCTAAGGTGGTCCAGCTACCTTGTTGTCCTTCTCCAACTGTTTATCTGAGTCATGGACCCAGGTGATAGTCTAGAATCATTGCCCCATATCACATAGACAGTGAAACTTATGCTTGGGGAACTCTCCCAGTGATCAGGTAGATTTACACGGGTTGATGAGCATTCGTAGTCTGAATCCGTGAGGAAAAGAAGGCCCACGTGGTAGCAGAAAAGAAAACCTGACTGTGGAATTCTCATGCACAGAGATCTGTAACTATCCTCCACTGTACGGCACCTGTAAGTTATTTTTGACCAGATTCTACTACAACACGTTGACATTTTTGTGTGAACCTTTCACCTTCTCTGGCTGTTCAGGCAACAGAAACAACTTTAAACAAAAATATCTCTGTGAAAAATATTGTCTTCCTAAAAAGTAAGTCTCTCAGCTCCTCACCCCACCTCAAATGACACCAAATATTAGGAGCCAGGGAATTTTTTTTTTTCCAGGAAAAAGCAAATGAGAGGTCGGGGTTGAGTAAGGAGACCAGAAATTATCCTTGAGTTGGGGACATTCAGTCACAGGCAACAGATTTCAATGTCTCAAGTCACTGAATCCAACAAAATTCTTTTGAAATTGTGAAAACCAAAGCCCAGAGAGACGAATGACTTGCCAAGTTCACTCAGAAGAAGGACATGGATCCAGATGCCGTCACTCTCCACCCAGCATTTCACTACTACCATGGTGTCCTCAGGCCTTGGAGAGCACATCCAATCCCTCATTGTGGCATTAAAAGAGAAGCTGTGAGGGTATCAGGAGAGCAGGGAAGATAGCATCATAGTACGGCATGAATAGTGAATGGCAAAACCAGAGCCTTGTGCACAAGATATCACGTTATTAATATGTATATCCTCAGAGTCCAGCACTATATTCGCTCACTAATATCTTGTGGGTAGATGTATGGATCAGGAGGGCTATTAGCATTGAAAACAGCCAGGAAGTTCTGTTGAGATGTAAAGGACCCATTGAGTCTACCCCTGACTATAACAATCACTAAATTTATTTACTTATTCACAGGTTCAAAGATGATACTAACGAAAATGCTTAATATGACAGAAGGAAGAAACGAAGAAGGAATATTCTTTATGAAAAATTATACGAAAATTATTTGGAGTAAATAAACTGGACTGTGTCTGAATGTGTGGTTTTTTTTAATTTAGGATACTTGCTAATTTCTTTGCCCAGATTTGCCTTTCATGCTGATTACATATATAAAATTTCAACTGAAAAATTCCTGTATGTCAGCCCTGGTCTAAAGACATTCATCTCTCCCATTCTAGATTCTTCCAACATAAACTACAAATGACCTCTCTGAAAGCACCAACCTACCTATGTAATGAGTCGGTCTGTATAAAGGCAATCATTGTTGATATGTCGTTGGCATGACCTGCCAAAATTTAATTTGTGTCTGTATTTTGTCACTGAACCCATTGGATTTCCATGTCAGTGGCGCTAAAATAACCATCCTTAAATTATTTCATCTGCCTCAAAACAATGAGCATTCAACCCCCAACAATGCTCCTATTCTAGGAAAATGTCCCTGATGTCCCAAGTACCAGCAATATAGAAACTGTGACTTTAGAGTTGGGAGCTACAACTCTTGAACCAAGATGAACCTCTGCAGTCAGAGTATGGAGGATCATTCCCCTTTCCCCTGACTGCTCTATTCATATTCTCATCAAGGACTGGGCCTCACAAATGAGCCCAGTTATTTGAGCAGCCTGGGCCAGTATTCTAAGGACATTCTAGCTCAATCCCAACAATGGCAACCCCTGCACTATGGGCATAGCCTTGGAAAAATATTGGGAACTAATAGAAAGCATAGGTTAGAGATGTCACCCTAGCCCCTCACCTAAGAATTACTCTATGCAAAAAAAAAAAAGACAAATGAAACAAGAAGATAGCTTCTGGGTATTTAGTCCAAGTCCACTATCCCCCACCATTCTGAGTCCATGTAAAACTTTGTTCTAGGGCTGACATCATAGATATAACCTACCTGGTGTCCATTCATGGATTCTGAAGATTTTCTTCCCTCTGACTATTGTGAAACACTGTGTTATATACGAGGTTTAATAATTAAGTTCTCGAACTTGTTGCAACAATGTTGCTAAGCTTTTTTGATATCAAAGGGATCATTCATTATGAATTCGTACCAACTGGACAAACAGTTAACCAAGTTTACTATTTGCAAGTGCTGAAAAGGCTGTGCGAGAAAGTTAGACGAAAATGACCTGAATTTTTCACCAACAATTCATGGCTCTTGCATCACAACAATGCACCAGCTCACATGGCACTGTCTGTGAGGGAGTTTTGAGCCAGTAAACAAATAACTGTATTGGAACATCCACTCTACTCACCTGATCTGGCCCCTCAATGACTTCTTTCTTTACCTAAAGATAAAGGAAATATTGAAAGGAAGACATTTTGATGACATTCAGGATATCAAGGGTAAGATGATGACAGCTCTGATGGCCATTCCAGAAAAAGAGTTCCAAAATTGCTTTGAAGGGGGGACTAGGCAATGGCATCGGTGCATAGCTTCCCAAGCAGTGTACTTCAAAGTTGACCATAGTGATATTCAGCAATGAGTTATGTAGCACTTTTTCTAGGATGAGTTCGCGAATTTAATTGTCAGGCCTCATAAACAAATCTCAAGTATAACGTCTTTGAAAAGTCTTCCAGAACTATACTCTAGTATTCCAAAGAATTACTGTAAGTACAATACTCTTTGGAGACAAAAAATTGAAGACTATGACTCCCCAAAATCTATTTAGCTTCAGGTTTTCAGAGTTCTTCTGGATGTTTGAATAATTGCCCGTTTCCTTCTCAGTCCTAAATCTGCCTCTAAGATAAAAGTACATGTGTGCTGTCTGTGGTGCTGAAGGAAGACACTCACAAGTTCCCACAAAGATCAGTGAAAAGGCACAGAGCCATGTGACATTTTCAGGCTTTCCCACAGAACTACATACCCTTTTACAAAACACTTCTACATAAAAGAAGTAACACAGGACATAAATCTAGAAACCCAAATGGGTTTCACATTAACTTCAAGTGAAATATTTTGAGGAAGTGATCACTGATGGTAGGGGGGTAAAGATGAAAAGATAAAACAAGGTCTTGGGATACACACTAAAAACAGAATGAAAAGATTATGGTCCTGACTGGTCTCTTCCCTGACTTGTATCTTATCACTATAGCAACTGAAAAGGGGAAAATTCCATTATATATGACAGAAAAATTACAAATGATTTTGTTTCTGGTTCCAAGAGCCCCAAAGAGAAAGGATTCGGTGGAGCAGATCTTGGAATGTGACACAAGTTTGGCCATCGTTCAAGAGGCACTCAATGCATTTTTCCCGCATGCGTGGGTGCAGAGCAGGACCAGAAAGAAGAGGTAAGAAGGGAAAACACTATGATCATCGCAAAGACTCTGATCTTCCTCACCCAACACTCCCCTTCCATCTCCTGTAGGGGAATAAACAGATCAGGAAAACACCTCTAATACTTCCTAAGTCTGGCCTTCACTGGATCTGATAGATCACTCCCTCCGTGTCATTTCCATAGTCAGCATCCTGACACCAGCCCCGTTCTGCCAGGGTCTCCTCATCGGAATCATTCATGATCTGACCACTTCAAAACCTCTTTAATTCAATCTGCTGCCAGAAGAATTATCCTCAAGCATCATGTATATTTGTCAGACCCTTGCCCCAGGTCATAAGCATCTGCAATTAAAATCTTAATTCCGCCCAACGTCCAAGTCCCCCATGTGTGTCCCATATTATTACTGTTTCCCATAGTGTCTCAATTTCACTCATCTTTTTATGAGTATCGTGGATTTTGAAAGGGGAAAGTGACCTAAAAGATCATCTAATCCAGGTCTGAAATGTGAGATGACTTGAAATATGTTCTGTAGTATCATTTCTGTCTTAGTATCTTGACTCTCAGATGGGAACTTTCTTCCATGCATGATGCAATCTTTCCTACTCCTTCATTGAGCACCAATTGTAAGCAAGATACCGTTTGAGGCATGGAATAAAATAGTGAGCAAAGAGGGCTATACTCTCTCCTCATGGAATTGACAGTCTGGAGAGGAGACAGACAATCTAATAACCACTCAGGCATTTGATGACAAACTGTGATACATGCTTTACAAGAAAGGCATAGGGCGTTACTAG